>NC_086333.1:23083505-23695344 GCF_032445375.1 Bacillus rossius redtenbacheri
TATTTTCTCGAGAATTATGATAGCTACAGCTTCCAGATTATTAATCTGACGAGAAAAGTAATGCAGTTTTTCCAATATAGTTTTATATTTTGGAAATCGTGACGCAAAATATATTTAAAAAAATGGTAAAAACAAGCAATTCGTTGACGAATTTCTAGTTATTCGATGAGAAAAATTAAAATTTGAATCTATATTGGAAAAGATTATATTTTTCTGAACAAAATGGTATATTAAAAGTATAAGGTCACCGCATTAAATATCAGTTTATTTGGTTAGGAAAACTGGCTAATTTGGCATTTTTAGTGTCTGCCTTGTGCTGCTCGGCGTGAAAGTTGATGCCAAGCTCCGGGAAGACGAGCAGGGTGGGGATGACACTGACACGCCTCAACGTCGCCCGCTGTAGGGGAAGTACTGATCTGTAACGGTGATAAACCTCCCTCCTCCCTTCATCCTCCTCCCGCTACACAGCAACACCATTTCTCTGAAGGATTCATAGTCCAGGCATTTTATGAGAAAAAGGGGTCGATTTACGGACAAATTGCAAGAAAAGGTTTTATTATATCAAAATTTGCAGAAAAATTTGTAGAATAACATATCCAAAATCCACCGAAATCCACTTTATTTTGGTAACGTTTTTTCCGGGATTTGTCCCGGAAAAATGCGGAATAAATTAATAACTGGAAAACGGTGCGTTCTACAAAGAAAGGTAGAGACACTAAAATTAAAGAGAGCCAAATTTACCATAACATACAAAAAATTTACAAAAATACACTAATAACTACTATTTTGTTTTCTGGAATTCGTCACGGAAAAACCTAAAATATTGAAATAAATTGAAAATAGCGCATTTTACAGCAAAATGTTTCAGGACAAAGTTAAAGTACACAACGATTTTCATAATATATTACAAATTAACAAAAATCAACACAAAATAGGTTTTTGGTTTTCCAGAAAATTTCCTGGAAAAAAAAGGACAAATCGAAAACGTATCGTACGTCAAAGAAAGTCGTGACTAAAATTAAAGACTTTTTTTTGTATTAAATATAATTTAATTTCACCAAAATCTGCTCATATATATAAATGTATATATTTTTATATGTATAGTTTTTTTTGTGACTCGTCCTGGAAAATCTTTAAAAATTCAATAAAACGAAAACGGAACATCGTATTGAAAAAGTTTCGGTGGGACAAACAGAAGCACACAAGATTTCCTTTACCAGATCCTAAATTCACTGAAATCTGGTAAATAGATTTTATTTTGTGATCGGCCACGGAAAAAGTATTGAATATGTAGGCAAAATAACAGAAAGCATTGTATCCCATGTCAAATTGTCAGATCCGAACTATATTCATTTTCCATAATATATATTTAAAGTCACTTAAATTATATTCCTTTTTTCAGTTAGTGATGTGTTAAAACGTTTTTGAAATCTACCAAAATTATATTCCAGAAAACAAAATCAGACTCATTTCAACTGCTTATCGTTTGAAAGAAAAATTCGACACGTCCATTCTCACAAAACATACCATACAATTAAATTTACACAAGATTTCCAGTGACCTGTATCGAGAAGAAATAGAAAAATATACACACATTGGGATGCACTCTAACACACAATACTGAATAAACATGCATTAGGTAACATACATAAGTACTTTAATTTAAAATATAGGTTACCTAAACAAACATTAACTTTTATATTTCTATTAATGTTAACAAACTGATCCAACAATTCGGAAAATTACCTACATATAAGCTCGAAATGTTATTTAACAGAATCATCCTGTTTAAGAGTGGTATATACCCCTTTTTAAAACCAGTTATACATGCGTCCACTACTAGCCTATTTTCTCGAGAATTATGATAGCTACAGCTTCCAGAGTATTAATCTGACGAGAAACGTAATGCAGTTTTTCCAATATAGTTTTATATTTTGGAAATCGTGACGCAAAATGTATTTAAAAAAATGGTAAAAACAAGCAATTCATTGACGAATTTCTAGTTATTCGATGAGAAAAATAAAAATGTGTAACTATATTGGAAAAGATTATATTTTTCTGGACAAAATGGTATATTAAAAGGTCACAGCATTAAATATCTGTGTATTTGGTTAGGAAAACTGGCTAATTTGCATGGATATGTAGGAACACCCTACCTTAAAAGCCGTCACAGTAATTGCAGTCCTCGGGAGGTAATTCACGGTTTTTACAGGTTGATCCATGACAGTTTCCACAAGCCGAAGAACATGAGATGCCGTGTTTCCTAGAACTGCAGTTGGATGCACCGCAACCATCTTCCTTGCAAGTGCACCTGATTACCTTAAAAAGGCATTCCGGAACTGTTGGCTTGTCTGTCGAAATTGGCAAGAGAAGGTAGCCACATTTTCTCCATCCCCATTCTTCTGGATTCATCTTAATTCCCTTCCATTCTTGTATCTGATAGAAAACCCTTAAGAAATGGAAACGAGCTGAAGCACTAGTTGGAGGTAATTGTTCTGGTTGTACACATTTGGAACTAGTAGCTGCATTCTCACTAAACACTTTACAACGCAAAGTGTCGAGTGTGTCACTTCTTGACCCATTGTACAGGCGTACTACAGCTGTTCTGCCGATTTTACAGTGTCTTCTTTTGACACACTGGGAATACTATCTGAAATACTTTCGCAAGTTGCCTGAAGGCACTGTCATTCTGGAGCAGATCCAATGTTTTCCCCTTTCCTATACCATAGATGTGTGATGTGTCACATCCCATGAATGCATGACAGAAAAGAATATTACTACAAATTT
The DNA here is from genome assembly GCF_032445375.1 of Bacillus rossius redtenbacheri. Taxonomy (NCBI): domain Eukaryota; kingdom Metazoa; phylum Arthropoda; class Insecta; order Phasmatodea; family Bacillidae; genus Bacillus; species Bacillus rossius. The sequence continues at coordinate 23,086,293 of NC_086333.1, forward strand.
CATCACCGAGCTTCAGCTTTAGCTCCTTAATGTGATATGTTTTCTTCTGCCTTTGTTCACTTTTTAAACACAAACAGTTATGTGTTTGTGAGCCAAAGTAGTAGAGTAAAAGGACAAGTAAATCTGTGTCTGTTCCTATAACTATTGTCAACTGTTATTTTGCACATTTTAAAGCTTCTTGGACAATGTAAATATCTGCATCACCTGGTGCTTCAACAACAGGACATTCTGCTTCGCGTAAATGTATTGCTAATAACCTTACAAATTGTCCTTTATTTCGCTCGTTCAAAAGAAACATATCTTTACGGAGTGATAGATGCATTTCTCCTGTGAATTCAACTACGGGTGATGCATTACCTCTTGTTCTTCTCATATGTGCTGTGTCTTTAGTACTGTGAGTTTTCCCATATCCATCAAATACAGTAGTTGCTAATCCATAATTTTTCAAGATGAAACTCACGTACAGCTGAGCGATCTCGTTGTATGTTGCAGTATGGGGCCAAGGTAACTGATGAAGTAAATATCCTCCGTCAATGACATATTTAATTTAATTTTATATATTTTATCGTTTGCAGAGTTATAACACATGGATACATAAAATCACTCAGTACAAGGGAATGGGAATTCAATCGTATAAATAGTAACTACATATACCAGCCAGGACAATAGTACACAAATTTTAAGCACAATTTGATAAAGGTCAATTATATAATGCAATTTTTTTGCCCATAATTTAATTCACGATTTATTTTGAAGTACAGTGCACGATTTCCGTTTTTTTTGCTTTCGATAACTTTTTACCGGGACATTTCCTGAAAAACAAAAAAAAATTAAATGTTGATCTGTGTTAAATTCTCATATATTATGATAAACATTGTTTACTTTATCTTTTTCCTAAACCATTATGCTGTAAAGTGCACAATTTGCGATTTATTTCATTTTTAATATTTTTTCCGGGACTAATCCCGGAAAACGAAGCAGAATTTATAAGCTGATTTTCTTGAACTTTGGATATGTTATGGAAAAGTTAATCTTCTTTAATTTTTGCCTCTACAGGTTTTGTCGTCACATGCACCGTTTTTGAGTTATTATTTTATTTCGTGTTTTTTCCGGGACAAAACCCGGAAAAAAGTTACCAAAAGAAAGTCGATTTCGGTGGATTTTGGATATGTTATTCTACGAATTTTTCTGCGAATTTTGATGTAAAAAAAAACCTTTTCTTGCAATTTGTCCATGTTTTTTTCATATCTTTCCTGGACTATCATGGGACAGACGATTTCCTTGGCGAGTAGCTTGAAAAGAATCTTCACTCGGTAGCAAACTACATTGTAAAAGATTTTTAAGTCTGCTGATTCGTTCAATGGTTCGTTAATGCTGTTTGTGAGCTTTCGCATAATATAAAAAAGACGCAATTATCTGTTAGTCGGTACGCATGGAAAAAAAGCAAGACAAATTAATCGGTAAGTTAGGGCGACTTTATTTAAGTGCGAAACGGAAGAAAAGAAGACCAACGGATCTGATTGAGTACCAGAAACAAAGGTAATATATAGCGATACCGATATTAATTTTTCTTTTATCAATGTAAAAGAACACCGGAGAATTCCAAAACCGGCTAAAAACTATTTTAAGAAACATATTTTACAACTTAGTTTGTACAATGCATTTAATTTTTTAGAAAAATCCGAAGAGTTGAAGAATATGGTGCAGTTCAAGAGGAAGTCAACAGCACAATAACTGATCCCCAAACAGCTAACTTGACGGCTCATTTTTCTTTACCAGGATCAAGCAACGCAGGGAATGAAAATATGGTTCTGAATCCTGATGAGGAGTAAGTAGCCAGTGTTTTATACTACACAAACTGCGAACTGTATTTAACGATAACATTTATAATTAGCATTTTATTACGTTCAGAGTCTAATGAAAGGCTTAAATTTTTCATATAAATAATTTTCAGTTCAGTAATTGAACTTCTATGAATTTGTTCTTGGAAAAATATATATATAGGCCTAGTGTTACGGACAGATTAAAGAAAAGTTAGATACTCGGTATTACTGTTGTATGCAAGTCATAGGAAGTTATTATGGCTTGACGACCATACATACGTCATCGATTATCAATTTCAATTAGTAATTTTAAAAAGTGAACTAATAGGGCATTTATTCAGTCCAAGAAAAGTCCATGTGACGTGAAAAATACTAGTGCTATTATAAAACAAGCCGAAAGATAATTAAATTAATCAGTATGGGTGAAGTTATGAGGGTGGGGGAATAATTGCGAGAATGGAAGGCAAGCTATTGATAACTCACTGTGTTCGGTTCCAAAAGACAGTTTCTTCATCCCCCACCTCATTTCCCTTGTTTGAGCGTGTCTCAGTTTACAAATGCGTTCGACTATCAACAAATTATTGTGTTACTTGTGGTAGCCGCTAGCTGGAAAAACGCCAGGAATCCTTACTGCTGTATGTTGCAATATTCAAGTGCGTCATTGGGTGATTGTCCATGTTTCCTTATAAAAAATATTGAGTGCGAAAAATTTTCGCCTCGTAGGCTTTCTAGTAAAGGACGATATACAATATGGCTCTCCTGTAAACAAAAAACATTCAGTAAATATATGATGACATAAATTATTATTGTTCCACGTAGCCTTTTTTTTTGAATGTTACTTCTTTGTATGCAAGTTTGTACGTGCATGCATGTGTATGCCCGTATCTCGTGCTGTACCTACATTCTGGAATTAGACTTGTCATATTAGTGTACAATAAAACTCTCTTACATCATATCCCACATTTACTGATTAGTTTGCGAACAGTGGTAGAGTTTATAGGCAGGATTATAGAATTAACTGAATATTTCACTACCTTTAAAGAGTAATTCATCAACATTTTGAGCGGAACACACAACTATAAAATTGTACTCAAATATGAGAGCCAAAATAGGAAATTTCGTTACTTTTGGAATTTTGATACTCAACATGTCACAAATATATTTTGTTTTGATCTTTGCAGGACAGTCACCAAATCGTACGCCAAACTTCAGCCACCAATCCAACTGCTGGAAACGGAAGCCGGTGTTTTTCATTGGTCCACGGAAGTGTCTGACACCATCATCATAGAAAACATCAACATCGTTGAAAACTTAATAAAATGGCGTATGAAATGAGCAGTGTTCAACAGGAAAGAAAGGTATTTAGAACAAACATTTATTGCTGATTTAGAATTTTTGTAATAAAACGTTTGAACCTATTTGAAGCCAACAACAACCTGCTAGAACCTAGTAAGAGCCATAATATACTCTCATGACATACTTAATGTTCCAGCAGTACAACATGGCAGGCAGTCCGAAGAAATAGTCATCAAACAGCTAGAAGACCAGGAAAAAATTAATATAAGTAAAGCTGGTCTTTTTATTGACCAAGAACACCCATTTCTTGCCGCAACACCCGATGGCCTTGTTGGCGAAGGTCGTCTCGTAGAAATAGTGTCCTGCTTCGGCATATGGAATGGACATAAATGAAGCCATGCGAGAAGGCAAAATAAAGTATTTGAAATATTCTGAAGAAAGTCCTACTGTCATTTCATTTAAAAAAGATCCTGAATATTTCTACCAAGTCCAGGGTCAACTTCACATAACCAGAAGGGATATTTGCTTGTTTGGCATCTGGACTTCGAGCCAAAATAAATTAAAAGTACCTATTGGAAATTTTCAGAGACGACACATTCTGGAAAGAAAAAAATGGAACCAAAACTCGTTTTATTTTACACACAATGCGTTCTTCCGGAATTAGTTGATCCTAGACACACAAGAAATATGGAAATTCGGGATCCGCCGCACATAACAGAGGCTATCAGAAGTCATAAGATAAAATGCATGGGAAAACGAAGATCGTCCAAAACAAAACCGAATATTACACCCTGATTACATTAAACGTGAACATTTTTCAAGCTTTTGCAGAACTTTCAAGAAAATGTTGGTCTTGGATAATCATTCAAACTAATTTTATAGCGACCTGTTTGATTTATCAATCTAAGTCGCCTGCTCACTTTGCTTCATAAACTATCACCTTTCATACTGGAAATTATTCTTGCTCATTGTTTCTAGAACGTTTAACCATGCCAAGCATTTTCATGAACCTTCATTTTTAGTATGCCAGCACCTACGTGTGCATAAGAAAGTATAGCCCGTGTGGTCACGTTCAGTGGCTACCTAGAGAATCATTACCGTAATTATTTTGGATATGTAAAAAAATAAAATGTCTTACCTATAATGTAAATTTTAAAGCTGAGTTAAGCTTTCCAGAATGGTTAAATGCTCAAGTGAGCAATGGTGTTTAAAATTATAGAAGACATTGCTTGTTTAGGTGAATAAATACTGAGGTGTTCGTAACTGTTACTTTTGAAGGAAATTAATTCATTTGGCAGCCAATTGAGAAATTATGTAAAATTTTTTAAATGAGAAACAAGAGAATTTCATAAAAAGAGTGTTCGGTATGCATAAACTTCTTGTCTGGTAAGTCCTAACAAAAAGGAGAAACGAAATAAATGTATAATAGCGACCATAAAAATATTTTGCTTCAGTGGTAAGCTGAATTAAATTCTGTGTTTTGTTGTTTTAAAAGTGTGTGTGCATTAAATCGAATAGTATAAATGCCTGTCTAGTTAAAAATATAAAGCTTATGTACATTTTTTGTGCGTCACAGGTAAAAACCAATTTGTGTGTAATTCTACTAAACTTGTTTAAATAATCTGTTGTCGTTTACTGTATCGGATTTGTAAAATTATTTCTATTTAAGCATTTATTTCTCTTTAATACCTCTCTAAAGGCCATCTACATACTTTTAAGATTGTTGGACTTTTCTGCAAACTGTTTTGAAAAAGGTTTTTGTGATGTAAAAATATTTGTGTTTAAAATGTCTATTATACCGTACAGTTTTTTTTTAAATTTGTCTTTCTTGGAAGTAACTCGTGCCCACGTTGGTTTAATTTATAGTGCTCTTTTTAAATTTATTTGTCTTTTATAACATAATGAACATTGTATATTGGTGTGAAACAAAATGTATGAATTACGTGTGAAATAAATACATGTTTTATAATGTGGAATTATGTAACGATTTTTTGTATAGTGCCTTTTTATACCACGTCCAAATAAAATATATGCTACCTGCATGATAACTCATTGCCATGACACAAGTGAAACAATTACAAATGAGATTATTCCATGTTATAAAAACACGAACACTTTTTTTAAAAAAATAGTACATAATATGTATGTATTTCGAAAAGCTTTTACAACTATCATTGACAGATGCGAGTTATAAAAAATACATAACATCGATTCGGAAAATATATTTAACTTCGGCAAGATTTGTTTGCAGAATAAGGTAATTTCATGTTCCTTGGAGGATATGTAACGTTTAATATCCACGTGACTTCGAAAATTACGATGTAATATCACTTTTCCCACTTCATGTAAAAGTTTGTGTTTTTAGCAAAAACATAGTAATCCATTTTATCTTTTTTTTTTTACTTATGAACTACTAAACACGCGTAAAAAAAATGCTACCATTACGACAAACATACTTTTCGCGTTATTTGACATTTGAGTTGAATGAAACGTTGTGTGTAGCCACTAGCTCGCGCGGCGCTCCGCTCGTACGGGGAAGGCAGGCAGGCAGGCAGCAATGCTGTCGAGACATCCCGACCCGTACCGCGCCGTCATGAGGAGAGAATGACCATGGAGTGAGGGAGGGTAAACCGAGTCTATCCCCTCCACCGACATCATTTCGCCAGGACGCGCTCCTAGTAGGCCACTCCTCCAAGGCTAAACTCCGCCCAGGCTAGAAGTATTTTGTGCTGCTCGCGCCGGATTCTGAGTAGCCGCTTCTCTATATACCACCAGGCCAGACAGTGGTCCGCGGACTGCTATTGGTTATCCGCAGTCACCTCAGCGAGGTCGCTACTCAGGAGCTGGGATCCCGTATCCGCCACCCGCAGGATGCGATCGCCAGCAGATGTCACTGCTAAGTTTCCCTCGGTTAACTCGCAAACCGCACACGCACTGCCACCCTCCGGTAACCCAGAATGACGCAGGGCACATCCCGGCCCGCAGCCCGAGGGAGAGATGCTTACACGCCAGAGAAGACAGCCGATGTTAAACATTGTTATGAAACCATTTCTAACGCAAATAGGTGTCGGACGTTGCAGAATACTTGTCGGACACCGTTCCCTTGGGCGGGCTCTACGTGGTGGCGCGCGGCTTATGTTGAACCCCGCCATGCGGCAGGGATAGGCGGGTCGCGGCGGTAGGAACCCGCCTGCGCCTGACGCCACCCGACTTGCTGGCATCTAGTTAGGGGTTGTTTGGACAGAGAGCAACACAGCGGGGTTTCAGCTTATTGTAGTGCACCGTATCACGGGCCATATTTGCCAGGAAATATGTTCTTTCATTTTGTATTATATTTATTATTCTTGTAAATCGTCATTGTAAAACATTTTTTTATAAGAATTGTTCAATATGTATAACAAAATATTTTTTGTGGTTACAATGTTTTTCACGCTCTAGTTTCACAGGGTCAATATTTGTCACGAATTATTATTTGATTAACTAAATCACACACCGTATTATTATCAGCCCACAGACGTGTAAATATGTTTAGTCCAACTAAGAATATGCTAGTTAATTTAAAAATGTTTACACAAATCCCGTGCATGGAATATTAATTTTTTTGTTTTTCACATTGTGGTTAAATGGTTATAATATAAATAGTTACCGTGAGGTAGGTCCGTGACGTTTAGTTTTCATGTCGCAGATTTGACGGCAGAACATTGCTAATGTCTATGAATGCATTCCAGTATATCTATGTAGCCTACTGGAATAATCTGTTACACTATAACTCAATGATAAGGTGCTATGTCTATAACTACAAAATGAGTCTATTATAATGCTCGATCACATCTAACGTATATCTATTATAAAGCAAATTAGAAAGTATTTTACTGTAGTCAACTCTAGCTTTGATATTTAATACACAAATTTTCTTTATGGTGTACTTCAACAGTTAATTTTTTTTATTGTTATTTAGTCAATATTGATGGATCAATAATTACTGATATTCCGAGCTGTTATTTTTAAGTAATAATTTTGCTAATTTATATTTATTAATTTAAATGTTAGTCCAATTTCTAATGAATACAAAAAGTTAGAATGCTTAAATACTTGAAAAATAAATGACAGCCAAAATCTACGCCCTGTGTTACCTTATTATTAAATTTTTTAAAATGGCGTTGTTGAGTAATAGATACTCATTAATATTATAAATGTGGTTGAGAATAAATTTAATCGAAGTTTATTTACTTCTTTAAAAGTGTTTAAAGTTTAGTTAAAATTGTTTTCATGCTATTGGTGGGGTTCAGAAAATCCCAATAAAACATTTTATTGTGTGATTATTTCAACAGTGAGTAATATTTATTGTTTCTAAGTCATTATTATTTAATGAATAATTATTAATATCCTGACTAGTAATTTTGAAGTAAGTAATAATTTTTTTAATTCACGTTATTTAGAAAATGGTCATCTTTCTTTCTCTCTCTGCCATTTTACCCCTTACGATAAACTTACGAGTCGAGTTTTGAATTTCCAAAAAATTTCCACCTACTGAGTTACACGCGTTCATTTTTAATGGAAGAAGCGATCTGTGTGTATAGTACCATAGCAAGTCCTCCATAAATACAAATTATATTTTAAATTTATGTTTTCATCAATTAATGTTTACATTTCAAATGGTATAAAAACCTTTCATTGGGTAATTTGACTTGGTTTCACAGGTATTATTTTGTGAATTGATGTTAATGGTTATTTTAAAAAAACCTGTTTTAATAGAATTAATGTCTTTATTTTTCTTTTTAAAACTAAGAACTGATTCATACGTAAACTACTACTAATCTATGTTTTATTCCGAAGCTGTTGGCAATTTATGTATGACGTCATAAGTGGCACAGCTGTGTTTAAACCTTTAGTTTAATTTAATAGGTTTGAACTTACTGATTTTAATAGCTATCTTCTATGATGTGTGTGTTTGTCATGACGTAACTGGGCAATTACAGCTGATAATAATAATTTTTTTAGGCATCCGTTAAAATTAAACGTCCGATACCGAAAAGGAAACGTATGTAATTATTAGTATAAAGGGTAATATAAAAAATTTAACTACCAAGTGTGTTACTTGTGAATTTAAAAATCGTTGGTTTAGGTAAGTCATATCACTTATTTCACTGCTAGTAGAATAAAAATCCTATCTACATCGCATAGTTTTCGATGCTATTTGGATGTTATTGGTTAAAAAAAGAACATTTTATTATAACAATATAAAGACTGGTAAGTTAAAGTGTATTACCGTTTATACTTTGTGTACCCCGAAAATACATTTAATAAATTTTTAAATCTTAGCCAATTGCAGCTCCGCATACCAAAGTTCCGGTTGAAGACATTGTGCAATATATACCCTAACATGAAAGACGCGAGCAAACATTTTTCAACATTTAATGAATAGTGATGTGTTTAAGTAAAGTACCTACTGTTGACAGTTGAACTACTTTTGAAGAGAATGTTTCGGATTCAGACAGTTAAACTTGTGTATTTCTCCCGTTTGTAGCCTGTTGTTCCAAATCTATATGAATTAATCTGTGAGTACGTGATTATGTGTGTGTTTATGTATGTGTATATATATAAAGGGAAATATTAAATAATTTATTTTTATTAGATTAAAATTGGTTAAAATATTTTATCGAGTGTGTCAATATGATATGAGCATTGTGTAGTGTTCTACCCTAATTATGTTGATTGTGGTGAGACTACTAACCAGAACTTCTATTTTAACCATATAATAATTACAGGAAGAGAAAAGTAACAAACATTTTCTTTTACATAAGAAGCTTACGTGCGTAGTGTTGCTGTCGTCTACAACGCCTTATTATACATCCATGAATAACATAATATATTTGATTTACCGTACCATTTATTTTGTAAGTTCTTTTTGTGTGCAGAAAAACTGTATTGCATTACTGAACCATTTGTCTACGTTTGAAGAAAATCCAATACAGAAATCTTCTCTGGCACAAAAAGCTAGTTCTAAAAAAACCTACTTAAAGGTTTAACTAAATTTTGCGAATTGAAATTTTTACTGTAATTGTCTCTGTACAAATAAACTTATTTTAAAACATACCTACTTGGTAAATAATTTAATTTAAAGTGGCGGAAATGAGTTTTTTTAAAGACCTTTAAAACTATTTAATAAAATAATTAAGAATTTTCCACAGGTTCTATAGAAGTTAAAGTGTGTGGTAATAAATCAATATAAAATTTTTTTATCACTCCTTAAAATTTATTAGATTTTAAAGTGTGCTCTCTAGCTAAACTAAAATCAGAAATGTGCCCTGAATTTTTTTTAAAACAGCTACGTATTACTTTTGTGTTACTTGTTCAGGAATATTATTTTTCTAAATAATTCTTAAAATTTAATTGATCTTTAATAATATCATTGTATTAAAAATATTGTTTGGGTTTTATTTTTCACTATTTTTTTCTAACAATTACAAATTTTAAAATATAATCAGTAAGGATGCGGTTTAGTTTTAATTTTTTGATTGGTTTTTAGTGGTTGACGTTGCAAGGCTTCAAGGTGAATGGGCTTCCAAGACGACAGTAGGCTCTGAGTCACATGGTTACACATCAGATCTCACAGTGAGAGTAACTGCGGTGTGTTGTGTTGTAATCACTTCCCTCGCCACATCAGCGACAAGCTGGCGTTTGCGACCACCGAGAGCCACGAAAGTTGTGTGTCTTTTTTAATGAACACGGAATTACAGATACGGCTTTTAATGAAAAAATATTTACATTTTTATTTCTTGCCTAATACGAATATTGAATTCTAACTGAATCAAGAAACATCGGGACTATTTGTATGGAAATCAGTTGCTAATTTATTTAGGTGTGTAATACATTTTTTCATGAATATCATTTTTAACGGAATATTAGAATATTTCGCACTGTAAAATCTAAATATTTCATTATTTTCTTAGCCATATAAAACAAAACTCCTGCATCAAAAACATGACATTTATGAAAATTTGTTAAAGCGAAATTTTTGGATATATAGTACGTATGACTAAAATAAATACATATTTGTTTTAAAAACTGGTAAAGAGCTTAGAAATGAAAACGCTGAAAAATTAAAAAATATAGCTCAACAGTTTTTAAATAATGTTTTATATTTGAGTTTAACAATGCTGTGTGATTCAAGAACCCGCGGAAACCATTTGCTTTAAGTTAAAATTAATTATTTTATGTTAATCACAATGATTAACGCATATTTCTGAGGTGTATGTTTAAAGATTTTATACGAAATGGATATCTGTAATATAATTATTTTACTTGATTTTATTTGGTGACTTATTTCAGTTAAATGATTTGATTCTTATTTATTCATGCCAATGATAAACGTTTGGAGGAAAAATACAATAAATAATTTGTCAAAGTTAAAATAATTATTAGAAATTGATATTTACATAACTTAGAACATATATAATAATTTATATTTATTTAGTATTTTGCCCTATTTATTTATATCTTTGTAACGGCATCAATCGAAAATTAGTTCACAGAATTTGATGATTTTTAAGGACTTTGCATTACGTTAAAATTTATGCTTTAAAAATCTAATGACTTATTCTACCACTAAGGTGGCCGAAATATAGAAAATATTAACAAAAATAATCATTCATGTCTCCAAATTATAATAAGCTTAATACGAGATATTATTTATCTTCTTTAAAATATATCAAGGTGTCCACATTCTGGAAACTCAGGGAAAGTTTAGGTAAAAGTAATATAAACAAAAATCGGTCAAAGAAAAACCGTGAATTCACTTCAAATACTGAAAAAAGTCATGGAAACACCTTCATGAAATTAATTTGAGGGGACAATGTTAGTCACTAGTTTGCAATCATCCAAACGTTTTTTTTTTTTTTTTCAAAATGGTTTTATCTTGATTTGTCTTACAAACTACTATATGAAGTCTTCAAGGCACTGGTGAAACTAGGTCAGCTATGGGGATGGTAAAAATGTGCATATCTTTAGTGCTTTCAGAAAATTGGTTTTATTGGTGAATTATTTAAAAAAAAAAACAAGGGAAATAAGTAAATTTGGTCATAGAAAGTCAGTGAAGGGTCAAAGAAATTTTATTAAATATTTGTGTAGACAATCTAAATATTAATAAAATAGAGAAATTGTATGTTTGTTTGTATTTCACGTAGCACAGGGACGGTGAGACCTATAGAGCGTCCCACTTTTATATTACAGTGTAGAAGTAAATGGTCGCTTTAAATCAATTTATAACACACGCCGAGTGCCGTTAACGCTGTTGTCATAAATCTTACGAACTTAAAATTTTAATTTCTGGACCAATTGTTTTCCCATATGGTAAAACATTAAAAAAAAAAACGCTTAAGGTGATTTATATTTGCGTACTTATTGCATTTTAAGGACCAAAAAAATCAAAAATCCTAACTTTTTTAATGGGAAGTGTTTTGAAGTATTCCATAATAATAATGTCACGCAAAACATTAACCTGCAGGTCATTCAAATAAGATTTATTTTTGTTTTAATAAAATCATCTAAAAGGACTCCAATAAATAAACCTCAAGACAAAACTGCGACATGTTGCAGTTATATTATATATTTTATATATATTATTTTTTAAGTGCAGTTTCTCAGAAACTGTCTTATAAAACGTTAAGTTAATATGTGGCAAAGTTTTTTAGTATTAAATATAGATGGGAGTTGATTGTATGAAATATGTTAACACTGAAAGGAAATTTTTTAAAAGCAACACCATTAAAATTGCACCTACAGTTTTCGTGTGTGTAGATGTGAAGTCGTGTGTTACCAGCACAAGAGCTCGTGTAATAAATAACTGCTTCGTGGTTTAGGAGCACTTGGACTCTGGCCTATAAGCAAGTCCAAAAATTAAGGCTCTCTTAGTTCAGCTATTTCCTTCTACACGCATTTATGAATACCAACCTGCCAGTCAGTGGAGTGTCTTGCAACCAAGCGACAGGATGTGTCTGGTGACTCATTATAATTAAATTTTTGACAGGTTATTTATTCAGATATGTGAATTTACTTTATGCCATTATGTGTATTATAAATTATAAACTATGGAAGAAGGAAAACAAAAAAATAAACTACATTGGTGGGCACGAGGGAGGGACCACAAGGTCGTGTTGAAATTGTTTGAATATTTTTCAAATAAACATGAGCGTGAACAATGGAATTAAGAAAGCTGTGGACAACTTTGGTCAGCGGTAGCAATAGTGACAAAAAGGAATGTGCTATTATTAATTTATTTATCAAGTTATTGTATGAATTCGTGCCAATGAAAGTGTTTGATCGGTTTCTTGTTTTAAGGTATACCTAATTAAGAAAGTGACTATTTATTACAAAATTTTAAGCGTCATAGTATGATATATTATAAATTAAGAAATTAGATCATAAAATGCTTCTGGTGCAATCATGATTCCAAAGAAACTGAAATCTCCTGAATCTCCTGAAATTCGTAATGTGTTAGCGATTTGAAAACAGAGCACGCCATAAGCCGTGTATGCTAATCTAAGAGTAAGACGGTCTATAGAACCATGACATTAGTCACTTAGATCGTCCGAGAGGTGTCCATTTGCATATTGAAGAGATATTTTCTATATTCATCTTGGTTTATTTTAAATATAATTGTTATTAGTAATTTTGTACCAAGTTTTCCCGATGCCGTCAATGACAACATCTTGTTGAACTGTTAAATGGTCTCTTTGTCTCCATGACAACAACTGCTTTGTTTGAAAATTATTTGTATCCCGGCAATAGCTTTGGCATTGTTGGTGTCTCGTAAAAGAAAAAGAAAATAGAAATCCACCTGATGCTAATTTTTTTAGTGCGAAAAGTTTCGTGACTAAAAATTCGATAGCAACTAAAGAAATACAATTTAAAACATATTAATGCATTTTATAATTATACTTTATTTTTAATTCATACACATTCATTATTTTCAGTTACACATTACTAATACCACAGCTAAACCTGAGCGTTAGATTTTACTAAACACAGAAAATAAATATTAAAGCCTGCATTCCTCAAATAGTTAATCCTGGTACAAATAATGTAACAAAACTTTTTACGTATTTAGCTGCCCTTTGTTGAATTATAAGAAATAAACAATTCCTCTGAATATACCATTTCTGGATAGTAGTGTCTAATAGCCAGAGCTGTCTCAGGAGTCAGGGGCTTATGATATATCAGCCCGTGAACTTGTATTGACTTCTTGGCTGTCAGACCGCTCAGCTTTAGCTTGAATAATGACATAAGCTGGCCAAAAGTGCTACAAAAATCCCCAACTATCACTCACAATTTGCTAAAACTGACACAACCTCCAACTAAAATGTTCTCCAAAAATACATGTTGCTTGATTAATCCTAAAAACAGCTTAATAACCAAACAAATTAATTTAATTCTCTAAATCCATTACCTCAACCCTTGCCGCCATCTTTGATTAAAAAATTTCACCCTTTTAAATTATATCTAGTACTTTCATGCGTGTTGGAAGATGTTATGACGTGGCGGAATTTTGTAGATCTCAAAATGGTGGCATCCAAGATAAAATAACTTTCTAGAATGTAAGATGATGTTTGGGGTCAATATCTTGTCTTAGGATACTTAAATTAAATTTTAAGTTTATTAAGGGATCTTTTAGGAAATTTTTAACACGCAAGCATTTTTGGGGAATCGTTGAGTTGTTTTCTGAAATTTCGTGACTTTGATCAATATTGAAGAAATTTTTACAATTTTTATATCTATTTAAGCTATTTATTATTGAAGCCACCAAAATGGCGGCCTTGAGGTAACTGTCATATTACAACCCCAACACCATCTCCTGACTCCTGAATGAGCTCGGGCTATTATATACTACAAGGAATCGAGGTACCTACTGAAAATAGTTGGCAAGACAGATAGGAGACTATGTCGTTCATGTTATTTTAAGTAGTAAAGGGCAATTGAGTAGTATTTTGTAAAGATTTATTTACGATAATGTATTGCTACGCGGGGAATCTTAACTTTAGACATCATAAATAAATCGGGCAAACCTTTTCTGAATGCATTTTGACATTTTGCAATCACTTTCGAATTGCAAGTACACTGTAACACATTAATTAAAAGCTGGGTTAACGAGATCATAAATTAAATATTGTTTAACACAAATCTGCAACAGCTTATTTAGACCTTTTAGGTCATGCAAAATGCAAAAGGTATTTATACTTATGAACATTATATGCTGAGACCGGTTTAGTTAACTAGTGAGTGTAATACTTAATAACTTAACTGTAAGTAAAATTTCAAAGTTTTCGTCAGTAGTATAGGGAAAGTACCCAAATAAGAGATAGGCGCCTAAAAAGAGACACTGTAATATCCAGCCCGATAGGTGCTGCCACCTCTCGGCTAGGGCAGTAACTTGCTGCGCGTGATCGTCAGACACCATCTCCGTGCGTCGCAAAGCAACAGAAAGTATTCGGCGGAACGGACACGTAATTTAGTGTTTTTAGTCATTTCAAATGTTTCAATAGGGAAGCTTTGAGGCATTGAACAAGTGTGAAGGTAAGTTAATTTGTTATTTACTTATATTTTACTGTGAAGTTTATAAAGTTAGCTACATTACAGACCAGTCATAAAATTATAATCATGACATGTTTGAGCTGAGGCAGCCATGTTTGTTTTAAGCGTTCCTGCTCCTAATAAGAGACACATTGGGCTCCTATTAAGAGATGGTGTCTCTTATTAGGGCACTATCTCTTATTTGGGTAATTAAATATGTTTCGCAGCCAAATTAACACCATATTTTATATTTAAATTTGTATTGATGTGCCATAGAAATCCAAATGTAGGCCTAGGTATATATACTAAGTATACCAGTCCTAATGATTTTATTTATCGTAATGTTTCTATATAATTATTGATAACTTAAAGTGACTAATAAGTTATAATTATTTCAATTAATTTTTACTGTTTCAGATGTCTGGTGAGAAAGGAAAGCGTAAAATGTGGAATCCGGAGAAGATGAGAGATGCTGTCAAAGCTGTTCGAGCAGGGGAAATGGGTTACTTGCGTGCTTCAAAATCATATGGTGTTCCAAAAGGAACATTAGAGAAATACGTCAAAAACCAAGGTAAGACACCTGAACAGTTTCTTGAAATGTCATCTGGCCGGAAACCAGTGCTTCCATACGAACTCGAGAAGCTATTAGTTAAATATTGTATGGAAATGGAGGAGAGGTACTTCGGTTTGACCATCGCGGATGTCAAAAGAATGTCTTTCGAGTTGGCAATTCGAAATGGTCTGAGTCATCCTTTCAATCCCAAAAAGGAATCTGCGGGGAAGAAATGGTTCAAATTATTTTTGAAGAGGCACCCAGAACTTTCTTTGCGCACTCCTCAGGATGTGTCTGCTGCGAGAGTTAGGTCATTTAATGCTGAAAATGTGAATGCGTTTTTTGATATTTATGAAAAGGAATTAGATAAAATTCATTGCAATGCTCACAGAGTCTATAACGTCGATGAGACAGGCCTAACCGTGGTGCAACATAAACTTCAGAAAGTTGTTGCTGCCAAAGGTAAAAAACAGATTTCGAACTTGACATCTGCAGAAAGAGGGTCATTAATCACTACTGTGACATGCATGAATGCTGCTGTTACCTTTGTACCACTGCTCTTCTTTACTAAGCTGTATGGACTTGCCTATCAGAAAGCTGCTACAATGCAAAATTCCATCAATGCTTTTCGAAAGACTGGTCTATTCCCTTGCAATAGGGACACATTTTCTGATGCCGATTTTGCTATCCATGCAGGCAGTGTGAGCGAAGATATTGTTATTCCTAATTCAGAAACATATGTTGGACCACTTCAAGTCTCACCACTCCCCACATTACATCAGCCCCATGTAAGTTCTGTAAGGATTGAAGACACACAACCATCATGTTCAACGTCCAAGCCACCTGGACAGAAACATCCCAGGGCCGGAAAAGCAGCTCTGATAACATCTAGTCCTTACAGAAATCAGCTAAAGAAAACTTTGGACAGTAAAAAGAAGCGAGAAAATGCAACCAGGAAGAAATTATTTGCAG
Organism: Bacillus rossius redtenbacheri; assembly: GCF_032445375.1. Classification (NCBI taxonomy): domain Eukaryota; kingdom Metazoa; phylum Arthropoda; class Insecta; order Phasmatodea; family Bacillidae; genus Bacillus; species Bacillus rossius. The sequence goes on from NC_086333.1 coordinate 23,102,505, forward strand.
AACCATTAACAAAGAAGACGAGGAAATCTAAAACAAAGAAACAGTGTTCGAGTTCATCCAGTGACGATGAGTCTGAAGGTAAAATGCAGCTGATTGACTCCAGTGAATCGGATGTCTGTGCAGAAGATGATGCTGAGTGCTTATTTTGCACCGGACTATTCTCTGAGGACCGGAGAGGAGAAAAGTGGGCACAGTGTTCTAAATGTTGCCGCTGGGCACACGAAGAGTGCGGTGTAGAAGATGATCCTTTTATTTGTCCTTTTTGCCACAAGAAATGTTAATGAGTGAAACAAGCACAACACAGTGCATACATTTGTATTGTTTGTATGATGACGATGTGACTTTTTTTTGTGTGTAAAAAGTATTACTTTTCCAATATTAAGTGAACCTTACCTTTTTAAATGTTATATTAAACATTAGAATGAACCTTACTTTTGTTTTGTGTTTAAAAATAGATAAAGTTAAGGTATCTCTTATTTGGAACCCATTCTGAGAATTTAACTTTATACATTTTATTACTTTTTTGATGGTAACACATACTGAATTTCATTCTATTTAAATGAAAATGACGATAGTTTAAAGTTAAGTAATTTTGCAATAGAACTACACTTACAAAAATGAAAAATTACACAATATCAATTTTATATATATATTTTTAAAAATGTATCTCTTATTTAGGTACTTTCCCTCTACCGACATATTGAATTATGATGCTACCGTTGCATTTTTCTTTACAGCCGCCATCTTGAAAATTACTATCAGATTTTAATGGAAAAGATTTAAAATTAATTTTTTTTTTTAAATAGCCAAATTTTAATAAAATATTTTAAAAAACGCTCTTAAATCAAGGAGTCTCTGTTCGAACCTGGTGAAGGAAAAAAAATGGCTACTGATACGTCCTCCAAGGAAGCCACCAGCTAACAGACCAAATACGAATGCCAGGGTATAGGCCTATATATCGCCAACTAGTATGAGGTCAAGAACGCCATTTTGTTTTTGTCTGCTGGAGGCCATCATATGGTTTTCTTCTGATAAAGTGCGCTATTACCAGGTTAGTTTATTTTTTACCTGCTAGACTGCAGTAATCATTTATTACTGTGGCGCAGGTGATCTTGAAATTTAGACGCCATCTTAAAGATTCATAATTATTTAGCTAGAAAATCAGTAAAAATTCCAAAACTCACAAAAAAAAATCTGCAATCTATATACAAATATACGAATTTTACCTGTCCTTGGTTCGATACTTGCTCAATGTAAAAAATTTAGTTTTGTCTAAAAATATAAAAATTTCAATAAATATAGTGGAAAGTTCTAAATAAACTTAGGTTACATATATACCAGCCTCCAGTAAGACGACTATAAAACATTGGCCACCATCTTAGAAATTTGTATTTATTAAGCTAGAATTTCGGGAAAAAGTTCAATATTCATGAAAATATTTTTTTAAAAATTAATTGATATATTTGATTGTCCACAGTGCTCGATTCATTGCTTATTCGATGCAAAAAAAATTAGGTTAAAACACTCTTATTTAATAAAATATAGTGAAAAGTGATTGAATAGACTTAAATCCTCATATTACAAGACTCTCATAAGCCTTTGAGGACATGTTGGCTGCTACCTAGGAAATCCATAATATTTAACATATAAATTCGGAAAACATTCCAAAATTCATCAAAAAATACTCATTAATGTATTAATTTAATTGATCGATATCCTTCAAGGGTTCGATCCTTGTTCGATGCGAAAAAATTATTAAATATCTCATCATTTAACATACAAGTGACAGATTCGAAGGGGGGAAAAAACAATTTTTTTTTACAAATACAATATATTGCATATTTATAAACTGCTACAGGAACACTTGCAAAAGTTTGCAATCTTATAAACATTTAGTTCTGCATCGGCATGAACTGACTAATTCTTAGCTCCAATCGGTTTACTGAAGACGGAGACCAGCCATACCTTTTCATGCATAGTCCTTTTATTTCTGAGAGATGTTCTCGATACTGTGTTTAACAGACAGCCTCACATCGTCGGAATTGTACATTGAAGTATTCACTGTCTTGAATGCGCACTTCTTCACTTTGTCCTCGAACGGATATGGTTTACCATACACGCAGTGCAGCCTTAAGGTAATTTTTTTTAAGGTCCGTATGTCTATGCTTTATCAGTAAAATGATTTATAAAGTTCCGCATGATAGCAACAAGAAGAGTACAAAATTATCTTTGCCTCCAACTGTCTATGGGCTCCAACAGTCTTAAGCTTCATCTGTCTTTGGCTCCGACAGTAATTGGCTCAAAAATACAATGATTTAAAGCTACAATAGCTCCAAATGCTCCAAGTGCACCAACTGCTCCAAAAGCTTAATTGCTCCGGTTGCTCCAAATGCTCCAACTGCTCCAACACTCCAAATCTCCAATTGCTCCAAGAGCTCCAATATTCCAATGTCTCCAATTGGCCAACAGTTCCAAGTGCTCTAAAGCTCAAAATGATTAAATTGCTACAAGTGCCCCAAAAGCTCCAAGTGCTCCAAAGCTCCAAGTGCTCCAAGTACACCAAAGCTCCCAGTACTCCAACTGCTCCAATTGTTCAAATTTCTCCAATAACTTCAATTGCTCCAAGTACTCCAATTGCTCTAAGTGATCCAATTGCTACATCTACATTCGGCTTCAAATTATTTCAATTTAATTTTTTTTATCTAACTTGGACTGATTGCTGTTAGACTTTATTTAACCATCTATTTTCTGTCAATGGTGATGATTTTTACATGTGTATGTAAGACGTTTTATTACAAAATCTTTGTATTAGATAGAAGCTAGATTTCGAGAAATTAAACAATTCCTTTTGAAATCCAAAATTAATTTTTTTTTTTCAATTTTATACACATGGTAGTAATAGAATTATTATTGTATGTAGCTTCCCTCAGTTCCTTGAGTATGAAGTATACTTATTTGATAAGCGAATAGTTGCCTGCACAAAGCGAAGCATGTAGAAGACTTAACTTATCATCCAAAACGTTAGGATCTTCCTATGATGCGTAATCAATCTCTCTTTTTATAATAAATGTTGCTAATATTTCTAGGGTATTCCGTTTTAACACCAGCCTCATAGTCACTTTCGCCATCGACCCAGTGATCAATGCATGCTTGATCAGAATAATTTATTTTAACACCCCGTTCCCCATGTTTTGGTCTCAACGGTTCATCACAGTCTTCGATCTTGTGAGCTACAGGTACATCATCTCAGTCTTCGATCTTGTCAGCCTCAGATACGTCATCATAGTCCTAAAAGGTGTCAGCTTCAGATGTTACATCGCAGTCTTCGAACTTGTCAGTTTCAGGTCGTTCTCCATTGTTCGAATTTTCATGGAAGCGACTAGAATTTGTTGTTAATATCTTTTCATTTCCCATGATTTTACTACTTTCGTCGTTAGTTTTAAATTTTAAATTATTATCGAAATCTAGGATCGTAATCATTATAGTCGTCTAATATTTTGCCATCGTTCCTCTTCATCGGTGTAGTAGACCAGCATATTTGTACCGGTCTGCAATGACTATTCAAGATATATCTAAGACGAAAGGATTTTTGACAATGACTGCAAGTAAATGCTTTTTGGCAAGGACCAAAAATACACTCGTTTCTCTCATGAAATTTAACATTTTTCTCAAGGTTTATTCCTTTCCGCAGTACCAACAGCGATGTCTTTTTGATACAGCTACAGGTAACGAATCAGTTTACATGTTAGATTCTGCGACTAATGCCAGATTCACACTGAGAGTTTTAAATTGAAACAATTACTTGAGTAAAACTTTTGCTAATTTTTCATTAGGGAGACTTTTTATCTCATACAAGAAACGTGTAACAAGTAGTTCTGCTTATCAACAACAGATGTGGCCACATGTTGCATTGAGGTAGATATTTTTTTTATGAGGGATGTGGGATGTTCACTCTCGATAGCAAGAGAACGAGGGCTTCGTTGACCTCAAGGAGAAGGAAATTTGTCTTGCATTATTGTGATTCTCAGCCATTTTAATCCATATTATTTCACACAGTAATGATACTTTTGTATGAATTCGACCTAATAAATTATTTAAAGTGCTGATTTAGTAACAGAAATTCACTAATTAAATGAAACTATCAATAAAATTGCAAGACTCATTAAGTAAAAATGTTCATGCAGAGATAGATTTCTCATAAATAACCAGAAGCACTTGGAGAACATCAACAGATGTGTAGTCAGGAATAATCAGCAGCACTCGGAGAAAACTAACAATATATGTGTACAGAAGTAATCAGGAGCACGCAAAGAAAACAAATCTAGATCAGTAAAAATGTAACAATAAATATTAAAATAAAAAATAATAAAAATATATAATAACAATATTAATGAATTTAATAAAAATTTAAAAAATTCTAGCTTGTGCTAGAACTCTATCCTTGCTTAACATAGGAGTAGTTCACAATCTGGCAGTTTCTGTTTATTTCTGTCAATATTTTGATGGTTTTCTCTGTGTGCTCCTGATTATTGCTGTCAATATATTGTTCGTTTCTCCAGGCGCATAAAGTCATTTTTGACGAGACTTCTGGTGGTTTTATCCGTGTGCTCTTGATTATTCGTGTCAATATTTTGTTGGTTTTTTCCATGTGTTCAAGGTTATTTCTGGTGAGACGTTTGCTGATATTCTCCCAATGTTTCTAAATATTCCTAAGAAAAATATCACTGGAAGTATTTTTTTCTTAATTAGACAATCAATTTTATCCGTAAATTATTTAATTAGTGAAATTCTGCTACTAGATCATCAATAGAAATTTTTTTTAGGTGGAATTTGGACAATAAATAATATTTATTCAGTATATTACACTGTCTTAAGACAGCTGAGAAACACTGACATGCAAGACGAACTTGCTTCTCTTTGATGTCTATTGAAGCCCTCCTCTTGCAATCGTAGTGAGCATACAGCATCCCACATAAAACAAATTATATTTACCTCACTATTATACGTGGCGACATCTCTTGGGAAGAATAGGGACTACTTGAAAAAGTTCATTTGCATGAGTTAAATCAACTCTCGCCGCTGAATAGAGTGAGAGACAGTTAAAGCAATGTAGTCTCGTAGCCTCGTAGCCTTGCAGTCTTGTATTATCATAGACTTGTATCTTCGTAGCCAAGAAGCTATTAACTCTGTTATCTTATAGCCTTTTAGTCTTGTAATCCTGTAGCTTCGTAGTCTCGTAGCGGTGTAGTTTTGTAGCCAAGTCGCATTGTACCGAAATATTGATGGAGCATTAAGGCTTAAGACATTTTGGAAGAAATTACTTTTAGAACCAAAAAATTTTGGAGCCTAAGACTTTAGGAGCCAAAGACTGTTAGTGCCAAGTATTTTTGGAGCCAAAGACATTTGGAGCCAATGACTGATTGAGCTTAAACCTTTTGGAGCCATTGTATTATACCACATCTTGCGACTGATCATATCCTACAGATTAAATAAATTTCCTACGATGTTGAATTTTCTTACAAAATTGTGTCCTATGCTTAAATGTGCATCCTTTTATATGTGCTTCCTTATTAAAAATGTAATTGCTTTTTTAATGAATGTGCATTCTTTTTAGAATGTGCTTCCAATGATGACGATGAATGAGATTCGATTGGTCTATACTCAGGAATTGAATGCCCTCCTGGTTCGGAGACGACTGGTATATACACCTGACATTGAACATGGCCTGTTTAAAAAGTTGGCCGCATATCGGTGAATAATAACTCTTAGTTTGGATATTCTTGGTCTACGTGAATGATCTTGTACATGATCTGTTTAATATTTTAGCATAGTATCGTCGAAAAATATTTTTTGGCTACTGACAGGACGTGTTTGACCAACAATTGGATGTTCCTGGCCATCGACTTTGTATGTATGACCACCAACTGGTCCTGCTAGCCTGTACAACCAACTAATGTATCTGTCCAATCTATTTGACGTTCCTATATATTCAACTGGATGTGACAGGGCACCGACTGGTTAGGCCTGGTCACTGATTGAACGTTCCTGGTTATCACCTGTCATGTAGCTCTACCTTGAAAACATGACAAGGTATGAAAAGGACTTGTATCGCCTACTTAGATGATTGTAGACATTTAGAAACAGTAGTAAATTGATTATTTTAGGTAGATTTCAAACTAATACTACCTATTGTAGTCCTTACCATGGTGCAACTTTCGAAAACTTTTAAATAGTTTTTCGTTTCATGTACCATAGACCCTAAAACCATCGGCAAATCAAAAGTTTAATTATTTATGTTTGTAATATATATACATATATATCGTAATTTTAAAAATCACCTTCAAACTGATACATAAACTCTTGTAGTATAAAAATTCGGTCGAATTGTTTAATGGATAAAATTTGACCAAATGGGTAAAAATGGGAAAGGTTTATTGAAATAAAGAACAATCGCCGTAACTCCCGTAATAAGGAAAATATCACATCGGTTTTAACGTAATAAAACTCTTAGTAATAATACCAAAACCTTTTGTCTCAATAAGTTTTTGATACTACCAACCATACATTTAAGGGGTAAAAAAAACAAGGGTTGGAAGGAAAAATGCTGAACTTCCTTTGTAGGCACAACATGAATTTTGTACCAATTACGTTTTAATATTATAATTTTTATCTAAAAATTTTGGTCTGAAACAATTTTTGATTAGACGAACCATTCCTGCAAGGGGCTGAATAAATATGGGATAAAAAAAACAGAGAAATCACAACTCCCTTAGTAGGTACACTATCAAATCCGTTCGAATTGTTTGTAAATGTTATAATTTTTATGTAAAATATTTTCTTAACAATTTTTGATAAGATGAATTAATGTTGTAGTGGGTTAAAACAATTAAGCGGTATAATTAAAAAAAAACATATTTTACGTAACATGTTAATTACATTGTTAAATCCGTTCTACTTTATCTTAAATCCTTAAATTATTAACTACGATTTAGTCTGAAATAAATTTATATATAATCAATCATAATATAAAGATGCAGAATAAACAAGGTTTGGATGACAAACAAGAGAGAACTCACTTCGAAGGCACAACACGGAATTCGTTTGGATATTTTGTTAAGATTATAAATTTTATCTAAAAATTTCTTTTAATAATAATTTTTGATACGACCAACCACAACTGCAAGAGGTGGAAAAAACAAAGATTGAAAGACAAAACAAATTTATAACTCACTTAGTAAGGACACAATCGAATACGTTCAAATTGTTTGTATATCCTATATTTTTTATCTAAAACTTTTGTCTCAAAGAGTTTGTGAAAAAATTAGCCATTCCTGCAGTAGGTTGAAAAAAACAAGGGTAGAATCAAAAAAAAAATCATTATTTCTCTACCATTTACACTTTCAAATTATTTCTAGTTTATAGTCAAACAATTAATTATTTTTTTACAACTTCTGTCTGGATTAGTAGGTACACTATCAAATTCGTTAGAATTGTTTGTAAATCCTATAAGTTTATTCTAAAATATTTGACTAAAACAGTTTTTGATAATAAAATATTTTATTGAAAGGAATTTAAAAACCCGAGGTTGAATGAGAAAATAATTAAAACTTCCCTACCCGGGACACTATAGCACCCATTATTATTTTTGTTTACCTATACAAATATTGACTAAAACTATTGTTAAAATAAACTTTCGTTTATCCAACCATTACTGCAATGGGTGGAAATAACAAGGTTTGGAAGTAAAATAAAACTTTATTATTAAAAAAAGAAATACTATCATATTTTTATAATTTATAGTATGATAATATAAACTTTATCGAAAACATTTGCTGAAACAATATTGATGAAACGAATCATTACCTGGGTTGAAATTAAAATTAATTTAAAACTTTTTTACTATCTCATTCGATTGAATTTATTTTTAACCATCTTAATATTATCTTAAACCTTGGTGAAAAGCGAATTTTTGTACCACCTCTTTATTAGTGAAAGGGATGAAAAATAGTTTTTGAAGGTCAAAAAAATTAAATTATTATCTTTGTTGGCATTTAATATATAATTCGTTCTTAGCTACTCATTGTTCGCAATATATTTCGCTGAATGAAAATTGAGCAAGTATTTAATCCATCATTATGTAATATTGGGGAACTTAAATAAGTAATGTACATTTAGTTCTTAAAATGTCACAGAAGTTTATAGAAGTTTCCAAAATATTTCCAGAATAAAAAGGTACGTCGAAATTTAATTACTCCTGTAGGATGAGCCGAGAGGTTTTTTTTTTTTTGGAGGGGGGGGGGGGGTCCATGTAGTGACTACCAAATCAAATTTTATTTGTAATTTTGTTGTGTTATATTTTGAAACTTTTACTTTTTTAAGGAATTATTATTAATTTTTGTATCGTTTAAGGATCGAATCAAAGCCGATATCAATCGAATCAATCATTATTTTAACAAACTATTTCATTGATAATTTCTGTAATTTTCCCGAATTTCTCTGTCAACAATTACGAATTTCCAAGATGACGGTCAATATGGCACCGGTAGCTTACTGACGGCTGGTGTATGAGTAAATTAAGCAGTTCATAGGATTTTACGCCTTATTTCATAAAAAAAATATTAACCTGAAATTAACCTTTTTTTTATCAGTCAAATATCGAACCCAGGACAGAAATCAATCGAATCAATTATAATTTAAATAAGCGAATTTTTAAAGTATTTCTAGAATATTTTCTGAATTTATATCTAAATCACTACAGATCTTCAAAGTAGTAGATTTCAAGATGGCGGATGTGGAGTCATCTAAAATGGGTGCCGACCTTCTGGGGGACACGCCTGAACATGGCCGATTACTCACGATTGATAAGCCACAACTGCGTAAGCCACCAAGCCATAGTCCCATAAGAATGACATTGTTCCCGAACATACCATATCATACCAATATCTTTCTTTCCCTTTTAATAAAATGATCATTATAATAGCTCTTAGCTTGCTTAAGATATTCTATTTCATAAAACAATATATATTTCACCTGAATTCTGAAAGCTCACTAAGTCACACTAACTAGAATTAAAGTAGGTTTATTACAGTCACATAAATTTAAATTCTATAAGTTGATACATTATTTATGAAGTTAGGGTATATAAGTGTTTATTGTGATATACTTCATATTAACATTTATCTGCGTCATGTTTCCTTAAATTTTAACTTTCTGTAGGTAATTATCGACTTCACAAAAAGGTTACTAAAAAATGTAAATTTTATTTAACTGTTTCATTTGAAATAAAACAGACATATAAATTACGTTAGGAATACAAATAAAATCCATGAAGTAATTGTAAGCTTAACAAACATCGTTTGAAATTTTGTAAATTAATTTACTGATAGTATTTTGTAAGGTATGATTGAGAAATTTTTTATTTTTCAATCAAAAACATTATAAGATATATATTTTTTCCTCTGATTTTATGTTAATATATATTCTAATAAAGTTGGTTTTTCATTTACCTCATGTCCACTATGTCCATTTTTTTAATAATTATTTTAAATGTGAATTGTGTGTATAAACTAGTAGAAATAAAATAAGTTTTCGTAGTGAAATATTTAGAACATTTGCGAATTTAGTTAAAAGTTTTATGAGTACGTATTAGTAGTATATGATAGCCGGTCCTGAAACTGGCTTCTGGCTGTGGAGCGGGGAGCCGAGCCACATCTCTGACGTCACGTCCATCTCTGACGTCACGGCGGCCATCTTGGACTCAAAATTCCTCAAAATTCCTCAAAATTGACTCAAAATTCCTCAAAATTGACTCAAAATGACTCAAAATTTCCCGTTTTAAGAAAAAAAATTCCCGTTTTCGAGGGAAAAATTCCCGTTTCGATGGAAAATTAGGATTTCGAAAAACCACAAATGTCTTTTGCCTTAGAAAGAACACAAATTCCTAAAACTGGCTTAAGCATCCTTAACTCAAGCCAGCGTTAAGCCATTTATAGGATTATGACGTCACCGTTGCAATTTTCGTTACGTCCGCCATCTTGAAAATCCACAATTTTTATGTTAGAAAATCGGGAAAAATTTTAAAAATCATTAAAAAAATTATTTAATCGAATTAAAAAAATATTAAAAACCACTGTTGCAGTTATCGTTACGGTTGCCATCTTGGATTATATAAATGTTACATATTTCGTTACACCCGCCATCTTGGTTGAGTACCATGTCATTCTTACACTTTACGTTACGACCACCATATTGGATCCTATTAATGTTGCAATTATCGTTATGGTCGCCATCTTTAAATTTGGACGCCATCTTGGAAATCCGTAGTTTTTATGTTATAAAATCGGGAAAAATTCCAAAATTCATCAAAAAATTAATGTATTTAAATTCTGTATGATTATATCGATGTACGTCCTTGGTTCGATTCCCGACGAGAGTAAACGGTCGATCCTTCCTCCATGAAAGCTACCTAGACTGATCTACCACCACCAGTACCAAGGTTTATATCATCAACTGGTATGACATCATGTCCACCATCTTGTCTTCATCCGCTGGAGTCCACCATCTTGTTTTCGTCTGCTAGAGTGTGCCGATACCATGTAGTATAATTATCTGATCACCATACTTTTGTCCTCAACTGTTGACATTGATCATTGACCTTGGCCTTTGACCTTGACCTTGAAATTTGACCTTGACCTTGAAAATTGACCTTGACCTTGAAATTTGACCTTGACCTTGAAATTTGACCTTGACCTTGAAATTTGACCTTGACCTTGAAATTTGACTTTGTCCTTGAAATTTGACTTTGTCCTTGTCGACCATCATGGATCCGACATTTTATGTTCAGTACATGCTACCAGGAGCTACCACCTGCCAGAGTACTCCATCTTGTGTGTGTACTTGTATTATGGAGTACATTTCCATCTGGTTAATTTTATTCTAACCCGCTACAGTGCAGTAATCATTTATTACCGAGGTGCCCCCGCCATCTTGAAATTCGACCGCCATCTTGAAATCATGTAATAATGTAGCTAGAAAAGCGGGAAAAAATCCAAAATTCATTAAATAAATCACTCATTAACTTACATATTGATTCGATCCGCTCCCGTCCTTGGTTCGATACCCGATCGATGCAATAATGTTTAATTTTATGAAAAAATAATAATTTCAATATACCATGTTCATCATTCTTAAAGAGACTTTAAAACCTCTACTACCATTATCCTATCAGACATCAAGACCACCATATTGGAAATTCGTAATTGTAATGCTAGAGATTCGGGAAAAAGTTCAAAATTCATTAAATAAATTTGTAATCTATATACTGATTGATTAAATCGACTAAGGTCCTTGGTTCGATCCCTGGCCGATACAAATCAACTTTAATTTTAAAAAAGTACCATAAAAGTGTAAGGTTCGAGAAATAAAACACCTCAAAGTCTTTTACAAACATAATATTTATTACACAATTTCTATCCTACTACAGAATCACTTGCGAAAGCCAGCAATCTTATAAACATTTAGCCCTGCATAGACGTGCATCGACTACTTCTTAGCTCCAAATGGCTACAAATGCTTCAAAAGGCTCCAAATGCTCCAACAGCTCCAAAAAAAGGCTCCAAATGCTCCAATAACCACCAAATGCTTAACACAGCTCCAAATGGCTCCAAATGCTCCAAACGGCATCCAAATGCTTGACAGCCTCCAAATGCTTGACTGCTCCAAACGGCTCCAAATGCTCCAAATGTCTCCAAATTGCTTCAAATGCTCCAAACGGCTCCAAATGCTCCAAATTGCTCCAAATGTTCCAAACGGCGCCAAATGCTCCAAATGCACCAAATGCTCCAAACAGCTCCAAATGCTCCAAACGGCTCCAAAAGCTCCAAATGTCTCCAAATGCTCCAAACGGCTCCAAATGCTCCAAATGTCTCCAAATGCTCCAAATTGCTCCAAATGCTCCAAACGGCTCCAAATGCTCCAAACGGCTCCAAATGCTCCAAATTGCTCCAAATGCTCCAAACGGCTCCAAATGCTCCAAAAGGCTCCAAATGCTCCAAACGGCTCCAAACGCTCCAAATGCTCCAAATGTCTCCAAAAGGCTCCAAATGCTTCAAAAGGCTCCAATTGCTCCAAACGGCCTCCAAATGCTCCAAATGGCCCCAAATGCTCCAAATGGCCCCAAATGCTCCAAATGGCTCCAACAGCTCCAAAAGGCTCCAAATGCTTCAAAAGGCTCCAATTGTTCCAAGAGCTCCATCTTCAATTGATTCCAACTGATTCCAATTACTTTTCTTATCGAACTTGGCATGGTTACTAACATGTCTTTATTAGTATACATTTTGACTGGCATTGGTAACGTATTTTGCACCTTTAAGTTATAAGTTTTATTTAGAAATCAGATTTCGATAAATGGTAGATACCATTTGGAAAGAAAATATATTAATTTATCTTCAAGTTTATACACATTTAATTTAAGCCATTATTGTATGTAGCCAGCTTCCCTCAGTTCTTTGAGTATGAAGGATATTGCTTTAATGTTCGAATAGTTTCCTGCACAAAGCGATCCATGTAGTAGTCGTAGCCTGTCAACCAATATGTTAGGATCTTCCCATGAGGTATAATCAAAATCTTCTGCTGCGTTCATCATCCTTGCATGTTTATAATAAATATTATTATCTCTGGTGTCTATCGTTTTGACACCAACCTCAAGGTCACTTTCGTCATCGTGACAGTGATTATCACAAGCTTGATCAGGATAATTTATTTTATTACGACGTTTCCATCGTTTTGGTCTCAAACCACCATCACAGTCTTCGCTCTTGCATGCTTTTGGTGCTTCAGCACAGTACTCAATCATGTCAGCCTTAGATGTGTCAGCACAGTCTTCGTTCACGCCAGCTTCTGATGTGTCACCACAGTCTTCAATCATGTCAGCACCACAAACTTGATCAGGATAATTTATTTTATTACGTCGTTTCCATCGTTTTGGTCTCAGACCGCCATCACAGTCTTCGATCTTGACTGCTTTAGGTGCTTCAGTACAGTACTCAATCATGTCAGCCTTAGATGTGTCAGCACAGTCTTCGTTCACGCCAGCTTCTGATGTGTCACCACAGTCTTCAATCATGTCAGCACCACAAACTTGATCAGGATAATTTATTTTATTACGTCGTTTCCGTCGTTTTGGTCTCAGACCGCCATCACAGTCTTCGATCTTACCTGCTTTAGGTGCTTCAGTACAGTACTCAATCATGTCAGCCTCAGATGTGTCACCACAATCTTCAATCATGCACGCTTCAGATGATTCATCATAGTCTTCGACCTTGTAAGCTTCAGATGGTTCTCCATCTTTCTCATTTTCATGGAGACGACTAGATATTGGAGTAAATATATTTTCATTTCTAATGTGGTTACAACTTCCTTCGTTTGTTTTAGATTTTAAATTATTATCTTGATCTAGATCAGTAATTTTAGCATTAGCTTTTTCGCCTTCGTTCCTCTTCCGCGATGTTGTAGCCCAGTCTTCGTTATCTTTATTCATCTTAATTGTACAGGTCTTGTAATGTCTATCCAAGTAATATCTTCTACCAAAGGATTTCTGACACTGACTGCAATGAAATGGTTTTTGACAAGGACCCAAATTACACTCGCTTCTCTCATGTCGTTTAGCATTCTTTCTCAAGGTAAACACCTTGCTACAGTATCTACAGTGATGACGTTTCGATACAGCGTCAGATCCTAAATCGGAATTCATATTAGTTACCGAGACTAATGCCAGATGCAAACTAAGAGTTTTAAATTAGATATATTACTTAAATAGAATTTTTTAATTATTTCATCAGCGAGAATTAATTTATCTCATTCAAAGGTACTTTTTGCAAGTAGTTCTGCTTTTGAACAACAGATGTCGCCACATGTTACTTGCAGGTAAATAATATTTAGTTCTTTTATGCGGGATGCGGGATGCTCACTAACGATCGAAATAGAACGATGGCTTCGCTAGACTCCAAGGAGAAGGAAGTTCGTCCATCCTGTTAGTGCTTCTTAGATTTCTCAGAAATTATTTGACTGAGTAATGATAATTTTTTTTTTTAATTTCCGCCTGATAAAAATATTACAAGTAATGATTGAGTAGCAGAAGTTCACTAATTATATGCAACCTTGAATAAAAAATGACATGCTTCATTAAGTAAAAAAATCCTTCATGCAGAGATAAATTCCTCATCAGTAACCAGAAGCACTCGGAGAAAACCATCAGATGTATAGTCAGGAATAATCAGAAGCACCCAGTGAAAACCATCAAAATATTGTCAAGAATAATCAGGAGCACACGGAGAAATCCATCAAAATATTGTCAAGAATAATCAGGAGCACACGGAGAAATCCACCATAATACTGTCAAGAATAAACGGGAGCACACGGAGAAAACCGCCATAATATTGACAAGAATAATCGGAAGCACACGGAGAAAACCGCCACAAGTTTTCTTTGATATCATAAAATTTCAGGAAAAAATAATAAAAAATAGAAATAAATTAATAAAAAATTTAAAAAAATAAAATAAAAAATACATAAACAGATTCTGCTAGCTTGTGAACTTCTCATTGTTGAGCAAAGATATAGTTCTAGTACAAGCCAGAATTTTATGTATTTAACATAAAAATTGTGGATTTTCAAGATGGCGGACGTAACGAAAATTGCAACGGTGACGTCATAATCCTATAAATGGCTTAACGCTGGCTTGAGTTAAGGATGCTTAAGCCAGTTTTAGGAATTTGTGTTCTTTCTAAGGCAAAAGACATTTGTGGTTTTTCGAAATCCTAATTTTCCATCGAAACGGGAATTTTTCCCTCGAAAACGGGAATTTTTTTTCTTAAAACGGGAAATTTTGAGTCATTTTGAGTCAATTTTGAGGAATTTTGAGTCAATTTTGAGGAATTTTGAGGAATTTTGAGTCCAAGATGGCCGCCGTGACGTCAGAGATGGACGTGACGTCAGAGATGTGGCTCGGCTCCCCGCTCCACAGCCAGAAGCCAGTTTCAGGACCGGCTATCATATACTACTCGTATTGTTTGTGATATTAATAAAGAGGCTGGTGGAATAATGACCCATAAGATTATTCGAGTATTCGAGACCAACATAAGCTTCAAATGATTTCCCAACTGACTGACATCAGGATCTCCTTTATTTTTATTTCCTTTAGAGAACCCAATTACGCGATTCGTTTAACTCTTCTGGTTTCTCCCTCTATAATAAGACAAAGAGAAAAAAAAATATAACCTTTCGTAAAGACTAAAGAGAAACTTATTTCGTGTATGAAGGTAACTTGCAAAGATAAATCATTAAGAAAAATAGTGCAAAAATAAAAAAAATTCATTTACATAGAAGCATGTAAACGTAAAAAATTGTCATCAAAATTAAGAAAAAAATTTAACACATAATGGTATTAGCTCAGGAATACAATCTTGTTATTGAGAGTGATAAAAATTCATGTTTTGGCTGGAATTTTTTTTTTGTTATTAAAGTTAAAGTGACATGTAAATATTTGCATACATTTTCCATTCGCGTAGAGGAAAAATAATTTGTTAAAATTGTACTTATTTAATTAATGTCTATTATTTTATAATATATGTTTGAAATATTTTATAATTGAAAATTATCAAAAGCTTTGATACTGATTAACAAATTTTATATTTAAGGTCTCACTAACCAGCTCGTATAAAAATATTTATAATTACGTGAAAATTATGAAAATTGATTTTTTGTATTCGATTTTGTCTGAATTCACATAATTTCCCCCCAATGTTCGTTACACCATATACAGTATCAGCAAAACTCGACACAGATTCTAATTAATCTCTTCTTTAAGGTACCATTTACTGTTATCTAGCTACATAATTGTAAGAAAATTACAACTGAAAAAGGTAACTGTAAGAAAAATATTTATATTTGGTGTTTAAAAATGATACAAGTGCAACATATTGATATTGATTTTTTTAAATTTTTATTTTGTCTGTCCATCAGGTTGTTTGTTAGTTCGTGTTTAAAAAAAGGAAAAAAAAATACATTTTAAATACAAATGTGTGTGAGACAGCTCTTAATCTGGTTTAGCACAATATCTGTAGGCTGTGTATAATTAGAAGGAAAAAAATAGAATTAAAATCGTGAAAGGAAGTAAGTTTTGTTTTAAATTATAAATTAGTTATCTAAAGAAAATATTGCTAAGAATATATATTTGGTAGTAAAAATTATTTACGAATAATACTACACCTTTGAAATTTCCCGAAACAAATAATGAAAGTGAAATAAAGTAATAATATTAATTAGAAACCTTATATCCAAAGCTAATGAAGTTATATGTCTAATAAATTATGAAAATATTAAAATTGGATAGATTTTAAACGATTTTAATTTGTTTTTAGAAAATTCAATAAGGTATTGAAATGGAAATTTTGTATGATCGAATTCAGTTCACGAGGGAGGTAAGACTAAGAAAAATAATAAGCACAAATTTTAAGTAGTCTTACTATTACATATTTAGAGTTGGAATTAAATTAAAACATGATAAAACATGATATGAAACAAGTGATATATATCGTTGTGTAGTTACATACCCGAGTCAAACGCGAACATGTAGCTACTGCCAGTCCACTACGCACGAGCGCATTGCTTGCCCGAGCCTCCAGGAGAGATGCGCGTGCCACGCGCCGGTGGGGCGCACCGAACACGTCTGAAGACAGCTCACGCAATCGGGCTGATGTAACCGTCGTGTCTTCTGGATAACAGGATTACCCTCCAATACATTCGCGTGACCGGGAACCATCAGTGCATACGCTGACTGCGGAAACAGTTGAGGAGCGAACTTTCAACCTAAACTCGCTTTTGACCGATGCACGTAAGGGGTCCAATGTTTTGAACTACGCTTATGATAGAACCTTAAGGTGGGTCTACACTGTATAACAAAACAAGTTATAAAATGTTATATTACAAAGTTATACAACATGTTACAAAATGAAAAGAATGAAAATTATATTACAAGTTATACAACAAAGTTATATAACTTGTTATGAAAACGTGAAGAAAAATGTTATATAACACCATGTTTTATAACAAAATAAGTGTTATAAAACAAGTTATATGTTTCCCATGCAGTGTCGGTAAAGATCAAAGGAAGTTAAATAACTTGTTGTATAACATGTTGGCCGTTTGTCCACACTGGTATACATATTTAAAAACATGTAACATGTTATGAAACAAGTTGTATTATTTGTTATATAACTTATTATTTAACTTGTTATGTAACATGTTATGAAACAAGTTGTATAACTTGTATAACATGTTACAAATATAACATGTTTTTGTTATATAGTGTAGACCCACCTTTAGCCTTGTTGAACAAAGGAGAATTTCACAAGATGACGGTAATCAAATGTATATATACATATATATATATATATATATATATATATATATTTGTATTTTTGAAGTGAAAACTTCTATCGGAAGGTTTGGATAGGGAGTAAATTCATATAAGTCGCTATCGACATGGTCACGTGAAGTCAGCTGTGAATGAATAAATATAAATATAAATATAAATATATATATATATACTCAGTGGTGCGCGCGCAGCCAGTACACATAACACAGGTCGACAAGTAATGCAAACGACATATACCAATATATATCTTATTAATACGCATCTTCAGTCCCTGTACATCAGTGCTGTGCATGTGTGGATCGAATGTGTGTATGCAGTAAAAAATGAGTATAAAAGATATCAATATTCTCATATAGATTTATAGTTTGAATAACGAAGAAAACGGAGTATTTGTAGAAATGTAACCTTAAATTTAAGAAAAACATTATTTATTTTTTAATACCTAGAATTACTATGCAGTGCGTATTTTATAGTAATTTAGGAGTTATTTTACAAACGTGATAAAACAAATTTGTAGTGTGATCATATTTTTTTCGTAAAAATTGCGTAAAAATCTCTGATATTTAGCAAACATTAATTTGGATATCCAAAAATAACAACTTTTGTTTATAGTTTTAAGTTTTCACTTCTGTAGGCAGTCCTCATGACTGCTTTGAAATTTTTTATATTTATTTTTTTAACATATTTGTTTCGGTATTTTTATATATTATTTTAATATATTTAGTTATTCAGTGTTCTTGATCGTGCGATAGTTATCTACATGTGCTTCTGATTATTTCAGTCAATATTTTGTTTGTTTTCTCCGGTGTGCTCATGATTATTGCTGTGTATATTTTCTCCGTGTGCTTCTGATTATTTCTGTCAATATTTTGTTGGTTTCTTCAAGTGCTTCTGGTCATTCCTGACCAGACTTTTGTTGATTTTTTCCATGAGCTCTTGACTATACGTGTCAATATTTTGTAGGATTTCTCTGTGGCCTCCTAGTTATTTCTGGCGAGAATTCTACTGATATTCTCCTAGTTTTTCTGGAAATTCCTAAGAAAAACATTACTGCATGCATTTGTTTTCATAATGAGATAAGCAAATTTATTCAGAATTTATTTTAGTAAAAGAATTTCTGTCATAACTAAAACTCATTCATCACTAAAAATATATTTTTCGTCAGGAGGAATTTACACAAAATAATTTATTACTAAGTCTATTTATATGCCTTGAGACAGATAAGAAACACTGACACGCAAGACGAACGTCCTTATCTTTAATGTCTTGCGAAGCCCTCCTTCTCTTACGATAGTGAATGAGCTTTCTGCATCCCACATAATAAATAAATTACATATTTACCTCATTACTACACGTAGCGACAGCTGAAAGCAAGAATCGGGACTACTTGCAAAAGTTAATTTGCCTGAGATAAATTAACTCTCGCAGTTGAATATAGTCAAAGACAGATAGAGCCATTAAGTCTCGTAGACTCGTAGTCTCGTAGCTAGTTGAAGTTATGTAGCCATGCAGTCTAGTAATCTCAGAGCCTCGTCGGTTTGTAGTCATGTCAACTCGTAGTCTCGTAGCCTTGAAGCCTTTTTTAGCCTCGTAGACTTGTAGATTCGTAACCAAGTAGCCTTTGTTGCCATGTAGCCTTTTAGCCTTGCAGACTTTTAGTCTCGTAGTAACGTGGTCTTGTAGCTTCGTAGTCTCGTATTTAGTGGGAGCCTCGTAGACTAGAAGCTTCGTAGTCTAGTAGTCTTGTAGACTTGTAGCTTCGTAGTCCTGTAGCCTCGTACACTCGTAATCTTGGAGCCTTGAGGTCTTGCAGCTTCGTAGCCGAGTTGACTGTTGGAGCAAAAGAACATTTGGGAATGACTTTTGGAGCCGAAGACTGTTGGAGCTAAAGACTGATGGAGCAAAAGAATTTTTGGAGCATAAGACTTATGGAGCCAATGACTTTTGGAGTCAATATATTTGGACGCTGTGACTTTTAAACCCAAAGACTGCTCTAGCCAAAGGCTTTTGGAACCACTGATAATTGAGCCGAAAAATTTTGGAGCCAAATATTTTCAAGCTAATGACTTTTGGAGCCAAAGACATTTGATGCCAAAGAATTTTGGAGCTAGTGACCTTTGGATTCAAAGACTGTTGGAGCCAAAATCTTTTGAAGATGATGAATTTTGTAACCAATGACATTTGGAGCTCAATCTTATTGGAGACAATGACATTAGGAGCCAATGATATTTGGAGCCAATGCATTTTGGAGTCATTGTATTATACCACATCTTGCTATTGATTATATCTTACTGATGATATTGAATCCTAACATCTTTAATTTTTGTAAAAATGTGCTTCCTTTTTAATGTGCTTCTTTTTTTAATGTACTTCCATTTTTGTTACAAATCTGCTTTATTTTTAGAATGTGCTTCCTTTTTGACGATGATTGAGCATCGATAATTCTGTACTCAAGACATGATTGGCCTCGTGGTTCGGAGACGACTGGTTTATTAGCCTGAAACTGAATATCACCCGTTTAAATGTTTGTCACATATCGGTGAATGATCCGTCTTGGTTCGGAGATGCTTTTCCAATGAGTATGATTTTGTTTAAAATGTTCGTCTTGTATCGACGAAAAAATACCTCTGGGCTACTGACTGGATAAGTCTTGTCACCTACTGAACTTGCTTTTTTGACACTAAATAGACATGCGTGGCTACCGACTGGGCGCGCCTTGCCTCCTACTGGACATGCCTGACGACTTAATACGTACTTGGCCACCAACTGTATTAGCCTTTCCATCTATTGGACGTGCGTTTTGGGCGACTGAATTGTCGTACCTGGCTACCAAATCAACGTACCTTGCCACCAACGCCATGTTTCTTGCAAACAACTGGTCTTGCCTGGTCGCTGACTGGACATTCCTAGCTGATAACAGTACATATCAGCCGCAAAATGAATGTACCTTGCCGCCTATTATGTGCCTGACTACTGAATAGATATGCCTAGCTACAAACTGGATGCGTCCTGCCACCTACTGGACGTGTCTTCTTGCCACTGAATATATGTGCCTGGTCATTGACTGGAGGTGTCCAGCCAACAACTACTGGATATGCCTGGCCACCGACTGGATGTATCTGACCATCAACTGATCGTGCTAGCATGTCCACAAATTCGAATTGCCTAACTATTAACTAGACATTTATAGCTAACAAACTGAATGTGGCTGTATGCTAAATATATGCCTGACCACTGAACATACATGTCTGGCCACCGACTGGACTCATCTTGCCATCTACTAGACGTGCCTGACTATCGAATACATGCCTGGCCACGAACTGAATGTGCCTAACCACCGACTGGATGTGCCTGACCACCGATTATGTGCCTGGCTACTGAATATACATGTCTGGTTATTCGACTGTTATGTATAATATGAAATCATATATTAAATATGAAATCATATATTCAACCATATATAATCTGAAATCATATATGAAATCATTCAAAGGACTCGCTTCCTTCTAAGAATACTGAATAAATCGATAAACGCTAATAATTTCCCGATTTTTACTTGGAGAATTTATGTAATACAGGTTTTACTTGAATTTTTGTTGTATTTCTCTAACCTGTCACTTATATGGTAATTTTAATTAAATTTTGCATCAAGTAAGAATCTAACCGAGAAATAATAACGATCGGATCAATCTTTTTTTAAGAAAGACTTTTTTGATGAATTTCGGATTTTTTTCTACTTTCTAGCTTAATAATGACATAATGTCAAGATGGCGGCTAAGATGGTCGACAAGATGGCGGATTACATGATGGTCTGTTGATTGATACTCTAGCAACTATAAATTAAACTAATATGACTGCAGCACAATCTAGAAAATGTTATATGTACTACGTGACACTAGCACTATTTGCATCGATTACTGTAAACAAGATGGTGACAACGCCCTTTAGCAGGTGATGCTATTATTCTTCAAATAAACAATACATGTCCGAATATGTCTGTAATTTTTTATATACCATATTTAATTCTAGGTCTGGTAAATTTCTCGTGGGCTGAGCCGTCAAAAGAGTGTGTTTTCCAATCTAGAGGTCCAAGCTATCAAAATTCTAAATTACTGTTAGTATACATTATAATCTACTTTTAGATAAAATCGACTCAGTAGTCGGTGACCTGAATGTCGTGTGTTAGAGTCCAACTTCCTCCGAAATAATCATTCATATCATTCAATATTTTAAGGAACCACCATAAGAAATAACATAAAACTTTTTTTAAAATCGAAGTAGTCAACACCGAGAAAAAAATATATATATGACTATCAACGACAGTATTGAGCTTTAGTTGACACTAGCACAATTGTGAATAACGGTGCAGAATTGCTGATAAAAAAAGACAAATTTGCCCGAAGATTGTCGACAGTTAAAAAATGCAAATTTGTAATCAATAATATCCAACAAGTGACATATTAGCTAAGCCTAAAATATGGTGATATATTAGTTGAAAGCTTGGTGCATAGACAACTAAAGACCTAAATCATTAAAAATACTTAATGTTGAGGCATCTGATAATGATATCCAAGTTTGTAAAATAAAAATAAAAAATGTCTGAAATGACACTCTGTCTTTTTATTTTGGGTTTGTTAAACATTTACGAGCGTCCAACGAATATTTACCGTTTTTTTAAGAGTTTCCAAATGAAAAACACTTTTCTTTCATTCGACTTTTTTCATTTGTTTTTATTGACAAATTGTTTAGTAAGTTGACAAATGTTACATTTCCATTGGTACATTTGTGGGCAGAGGCTCAAGTGCGCATACCCAAATGTTTCACAATTTACATTCACAAGGCCATTAATGTACTTTTTTATTTACAAATCAAAATGAAAAGTGGTAAGGACAAACTTTGGTTAAAGAGTTCGGTTTTTACAATAGTCCATCAGGCCCTACGAAGGTTTTCTATAATGTCACGTACTAAATAAGGTGTTTTGGTGTTCGAGGTAAAGTCAATCAGGTTTACTATGAGCTATATCAACGCACGAAGTTTTACGGTGGGAAACACTGAAAAATAAACATAACATGTTTTCTCTACATTAATGTAATGGATCGGGACAGCGAGTTGTGTTGCAAAACGTCTTATTCACCAGCCACAAAGGGGTTCGGTATATACACAGTTTGTGACTTGGTGAAGTTCTGTATCACAACATCCACAGATTTCACAGTGATTATCATTTTCCAATGAAATGTTATGTCTTCTAATTCTTGTAGGAAAAAGATTGTTGATGAATGCATATGCAGACATTTGGAGATTTGACATAAAATCGACGTCCACTATTTTCTTCCATATACATATGTGTCCAGATGAAGTATCTACAATTGATTTGCATTCTTGGAGTAATGTTGACTGTTTGGAAATATTTGTTATACAACAGCCGGGTAGATATATGCACCCCATCGGGCAATTCACTTACTGTCCGACGGAACTCTTGTACCACTAGTACATAATTTTATGGGAGAATTTTCTCGTTTGTCCATACTGCATTATATAATGCTGCGATATATCCATCGTTGAACAATAACTTTTTCAAACAGGGCCTTGGCTTTACGTTTACAGTCAATCAGCCCTATCCACCATGCTCAGGTTTATGTTATATCTGGTTTCGACTGGCCGGGAAGATAAATCTATGCCAAAGAAAAACCTACATATTGTCATATGTTTGCCTCAGTTCCACTTGACAGTTGTATCAGCAGTACTACATACCATAGTTTAGAGAGCATGTACATATTAATAAGATGCATTCGCTATACAATGTTTTCATTTTGAAGTCGTGCTGCTACAAGGCTTCCTCTTAAATTGTTCACCACGGAGCCCAGTTAAACTTGTCCATCTTTCTTGTATTTTGCATGAATATTGTCCCTAATGTGCGGAGCAATTCCTTTCTAGTGTAGGATCTCACCTGACGCAGTTGTTAGGTTCCATAGTGAGTTCTAGCATATTCGTTTTTACTGGGTTGACTTGGGCTTGATTTCTGTAGTGGGTTTTTCTTCATCTCTCTGTATTACACAAGTGATATAATCGGCATAGACAATGCAGGTAATCCGATGGTATTCAATGCTTATTCCTATTAACGTCGTAAGGAATGTTCTGATCAGTGGTACTATATATAGTACAAAAAGTACCATGGACAACCGGCATTCTTAGCACACAGAGGACACGATATTAAATTCTTCGCTCAGTATCCCATTCAGAGATATCTACGTTTTGGTGTTTGTTCGCTGCATGTTTTATATATTGATCGTAGGTTCCCGAAATACTTTGTGTGTCAGGAGTCTGTTAAAAAAGCCCCAGTGAACTCTGTCAAAGGCTTTATCGAGGTCAGTGATGAGGTGTGCTACTGGTTCAGTCATAGATTTGGCAGGTAACTGTGTGTCACGTAGTACTGCAATCTTCTGTATAAAATATTTCTTCGAAACCACGCAACATTGTTCTGGTCCAATTATTTCTGGCAGGACTTGTTTTATTATATTTGATAACGTAAGTGCTATAATTTTATAGTCCTCACAAAGGAGAGTGAAAGGTCTATAATCCACATTTTTTTCCGGTTTATTTTTCTTAAGAATTAGTACAATAATAAAGTTTTTTAAAGTAATTTGCATAGATATCATCGTTGAACCACTGTACATACCATTGCACAAAAAACTGTTTTTATTATGGGTCATTATGTTTGGTAAAATTCGTATGGGATCCCATCCTTCCCCAGTGATATTCTCTTTGGAGTATCTTGAACTATTTTTGTTATTTCCTTGTCGTTGATCTCCCTGTCTAGGATAAGCCACGCATATTCGCTCAGACGAGCTGCAACAATTTGTATGAAGGGCGTTCCAGCTTCACTGTTCCATACAGTGTATTTGGAAGGCGGTCATGATTGCTGATGTGTTTCGTTGAGTAATGCCATAAAGAGTTTTTAATGCGTTAATCTGTCATTTTGTTTTTATTTTCAGTTCGTTCGTGAAAGAATACATGCTGACCCTTTCTTTTTGAAAGGTGTTATTGGTGTTAATAATGTAAAGCCTTTCTCCCATATATTTTTTATGGATAGCCATAATTTTTGCTTTGACGAACGCTCTTTGTCCCTGATGTTTGTCACTGTTGGCGGCGCAGTGCTGAGGTCTCGGAGAGCTCGCTCGTATAGGTACAGGAGTGAGACCTGCTCTCGTTACACACGTGCTCCATGGTATTTAAAGAGGCACCAGATGCCCAATTTTACACAATTTTCCCACCATTCCACTACATCATCATATCATTGTTTTGGCCGAGTCCATATAGTCCATCGTTAATGGAAATTACCTATAAACCTTCAATTGTCCCAATAATCGGGTCTGCAGGCTCCAGTAGTTTCGTCCTTGAAGTGGGTTTAGTATGGGGTAGGATAGAGTACAGAGGACAATGGAATGATCTGTGAAGGCTGCTGGGATGACATTATAGCTTCTGACTGAATTGAGGTTATATTTTGAAAAGTAAAATCGGTATAGTCTCAGGCTGAAAGCATGGCCATGGTATGTATAGTGTGGGCGAGGGACTTTTGATAGATCAACATCTTCAACTTGTATGGCAGTGACTATGTCTTATAATGATGTGTTAGTCAGATATGCTGTACCATGATTGTCAATGGCATTCAACACACAATTAAAATCATAGCCAAATATTATCTTGTTCTGTTCACCTTCTAAGAATGGTAATATTTTGTGTCTGTAAAAGGCTGTCCTGGTTTGCCTGTTTTGTGTGCCCGAAGGTACGTACACATTCACACATAACTTCACTAAGTGACTGTACGGCATTGGCGAAGGCATGACAAGTGTTCCCGATATGATCGATCCTGAAAAATGTGTCCTAATATTTATGAGGTGATAACTATTACGTGTAATGATGCCCGGCCCTCTTATTTACATTCCAACATTTTTATAAACAATGCAGTTTTTAAAGTGCGGGATCTCATTTCCTTTTAATTCTTGTGTGAAAATAACATCAATGGTATGAACATACGGTAGATTGTATAATGTACGATATTTGTTTGACATATCCATGGCATAGAAATTCACTGTTGCTACTGCCAGACCACTGGCAATGACACTCGGCTCGTTTTCCACAGTTAATGATTTTGCACTGATGGCGAGCCATGCTAGGCCTCCTTACAGTGTTCACGGCCAGTGAGTGAGCTCTCTGTGATTGAGGGCTGTCAGGGACAATTTTATTTCATCGGAAGCTACGACTGTTGTGACGAAATGTTTTCTATTTACGACCCACACTGTGCAAATTCTCGGTACTTCCTTTTCTCCTTGCATTATGTTTGTCTTCACCTATCCCAGTAACGCCTTCTGATATCTCATCATCATTTTGTTCCACTTACCCATACATGCGTCTACGGTTCCTGCAATCCATTCCTTGTCATTGTGAGTGATTACCTCCCCCATAATTTGCTACATCAAGGGCTACATGTTTGACAGTGCACGCTCAAGGGGAACTATCTGTCCTGAACTCTCGGCCGTGTGGTCACCTGTCGGGGTTTGTACCGGTGTTCTCCGAAGAAGGGCACTACCTTCCCGCGGCACTGCGTTATCTCTTGTATCACTCTTGCCCGGACCCGGGTCACGCACTCTACCCACGAGCACCCGGCCACGACGTGCGTGTCGCGGCGCGGTGCAATGGGGCAGGTCACCGCGCATGTCCCGGCGCGTGGCACAGACTGCATGTTTGTGGCACGGCAACGCCTGTGTGACCTTCAACTTTCATTACTTACGGGAAGTATTTGTCTAGCTCAATCTTGACTATGTGTACCCGGTTTTCACTTTTTATTTGTAATTCCCCCCCCCCCCCCCCCGGCAGATATTGGCAGTTAAAGACAAAACTTTACCGTACAGTTACAGAGCTGTATAAATTTTTCCATTTTTAACTTCAACAGACAGGTTGATCACACACTCTGCTTTGAGATTGTCTATGGCAAATGCAATGTAGGCCAAAATGGACGCTTCCCCTGCATTTAGAATTTGAGATGTCCCGCCAGTCGTTCGCATGGCCCTCTCGCATTGTGTCATTAAAGTCAGCTTGATAAAGACGCATCGTCGGTGAACGTCCATCTTGAAAGCCACCAGTTCGTCTTCTTGCATGTCAAGTGTTTCGTCCGTCCAGTTGTGTAGATCTATGGCCAGTGGCTTATTTTGACACTTCACACGAAGTGTGTTGATGCGTTTTGTAGGTGTATGCACATCCATATTAACAGGCTAATATGGCGGTGTTTGTTGTGTAGGTAGATGTATACAGGCAGAGCCTAGCTCAAACAGTCTTTAATCGCACAGCACGAACATACCTACGTATGTCAAAACGCACTCACACGCACACGTGTACACACGTCCACGCGCCTCGGACTTCCAAGGCAGACTTCCTCGCAATAAATATTTACCATTTGTTAAAGAATATCACGTCTAGTATCCATATATAAAACACCTTACTTTGAGCTTGAATGGGTAGCTCTGAGGTCTAAGGCCCTGTGCTGGTGATGCAAAGGTCATGGTTTCAAATCCGCCCACCTACGAAATAATTTTAAATTAATTAAATATTTTAAGGAACCACCACAAGTACTAACATAAAACAATTTGTACAGTGGAAGTACCCAATACCGAGAAAAAAAAAATTATTGTAAACGGCGGCAGTGCTCCTCGACGGCCAGACCAGCACAACAAGTGAACCATCGGGCAGGATTGCAGATAAAACAGTCGAATGTTACAGAAAATGGTTGATGAAGTCCCGATCATAAGCAAAGAGCGACGGAAACGTCCGAAGATGGCCAAATCCTCACGTTCGGCTAGCCACCACAAAATCGTAGATAAATAAGAAATACGTTGTCCCAGATGTCTCCAAATCATACTACTCCTATATTTGTATGTTTTTTATATATTTATCTGTTTGTTACCGTGACACGTCAATACTTTGGAACGGATTTTGATAAAAAATGTTTCTAAGTTCTTACACTAGGCTAGAAAATATTGCGAAAATCCTGCAATAAAGGGATAAAAAGTGCTAAAAATATTTCAAAGAAACATAAATATCATTGAAATTAATTAATAAATTAGGCTCAGTTAGTTGGATGTGCACACTTAACATTGTAAAAAAGACTCTTTTAACTATATTTTGATATTCCACTCATAAATTGTTAAAAACCAGTGACACTTGTTCGATAAAAAATTATTTTTATCTACTTCATTTTGAGCGTAGAAGATCTTCATAAATAATACATAACAGGAGATTCACACAGTTTTTTTAAATCCAACTGCAAAATCGATAAAGAGGCTATTTAATTTGACTTTAGGATACTTCCCAGGCACAACTTTTGTAGTAAAACTATAATTTTATTGCCACTAATTACAGTATTTACGCATGCTTCCAAATAAAAATATATATATATTACATAGTTTTGAAACCAAAAATAAAATATTAGGCAAACAATCTTTTAAAATACCTGTGTATATAATATTTTAAAATGCAAATGGTACCGAGGTGAAACTAAAAATATTAAAATTAAAAAAAAATTAAAAATATTATGTTATGCAGAATGATAGGTATTACTTAAGAATATTAAAAAATATATATAACGAACCTTTTTCTCATTTTTATTGAAAATTTATCCCTCATGAACGTTTATCAGTTTATCAGTTTATCATATTTTGATCAAAATAATAATACATTACTTAGGAAGAATCAATTTAATATACACGAATATTTTTTTCATTACATGAATACCTCTAATTATTAAATTAAAAAAATTCAATAATTGACAACGATAAAACTAATTAGGTACTTATAAAAAAATAAATTTCTACCAAGCTTATTTAACAGACTTTTAATCGCTTGGTATACTATGTTATCATTTGAAAACTAAAATAAACCTTCCTATTTACTTTTTTATAATATTAAACAATACACATGTAAAACATTTGTGAATTTATGTTAATTTTAGATTTTTGTCCAAACGCTATCGGTTTTGAGTTGAATTAAAATACAAGTTAAATAATATTACATAAAAATGTCAATAGATTTTAAGACTGCAGAAAATAAGAACCATGGCATGAAAAGCCGCATATTATTATTTTAACTTTTGTATGTTTTTTATATTTTTCATCTATTGAATTCAACCTCAAATTAACTCGAAAATCTAAAAATTATGTTTGCACAAAAAATTATAAAACGTAATTAATAAAAGCAAAAAGTGTAAACTGTGTATAAGAAACATAGTCAAGTACTTATATTATGTTTTTCACAATTTTAAATTTTTTGTAATGCAATATAAATGAAGAGTTAGACTAAACAATAAATTTGTGTGTAATGGTTATTCAATATAAAATATAACTGAATTATATATTACAATTATATATATTTGATTAAAATATAATTCGATACTAAATATTTTAATAATATTTAATTTAGTTCAGATTTTCTAAAACGGGTATGTTTTGTTATGTTAGTTATTACAAATTGGTATATTTATTAAATAGGGACTCGTATTAATTTTTTTTTGGATTTTCAATAATTATTTATAATTAAAAACTAAAAGGCGCAAATTTTTTTTATTTCACTCTTAGTTGGTACAAAATAAATTAAATTTAAAAAATATGTTATGAATTATTTTATTTAGACCTATAATAAAAGAAACAAAATTATTACTTATTTAATATTAGATAGTTTAGAAAATATTCCAAAAAAAAATTAACAAAATTTCTTAACTTTAACGTGGAAAAATATTTAATTTAGTTAATTGTGACAAATGACAATAATTTATGAAAAATTAAATAATATATATGAGAAAATATATATTAAAAATTAAAAGGGAAGTAATTCACTGAAAAAAAGTCAAACATTGAATAGAAAAGTAGGTAATTTGAAGTGATTTTATATAATTAAAAATGACTTTGAATCATTCAAAACTAGAGATATGAAATCAGTACGGTTTTTTTTCATGTATAAGAAATCTTTTTCCCATTAAGTAAAAATTAATAGCTTTTGTTTCATTGTATTAATTTTGAGTTAAAAGGTTTTAGGATTTATAACATATCATCCGAACGAATAAAGAACATTTATCAGCACTAATCTGAAATTTACAAAATAAAAGACAATAGTGGGTGGTTTAATTTTAAAAATATATACATATATATATATTACCATCATAACAACTTATTTTTTCCCAACTATTCAATATACGTTACGACGAGTAGATTTTTAATTTTATAAATTTTTATTTTTCTCTATGAAAACCGCAATAACGTTTGTAACCGAGTTAAAAATTGGAATTTTTAATCCAACAGAAAGTATGAAATTTTTTTACCCATCACAGTTACCTAGATAATAAAGATAAATTTTTTAAGTAATACTTTTGTATTTGAGATAAGTTTATATGCTGTTTAACATTTAGTTAGGAAATATTTTGGAACGATAACATTTTTATTTACACTTTCTCACCACCACAAAAAGTACTTATTTAAAGACCTTATTACAACCCACAAAATTTATTTATTTTAACATGATCATAAAATTTGGTCTTATTATTCAATTGTTTAAGTTTTTAAAAAATTTGCTTTTGTTAGGCTACGATTTTTTAATTATCTATAAAATTAATGTTGGATTGTAGTTTTTGGCTTTTATCGTAAAATTGAAGTAATTTCGTCGCGTATTCAAGGTAATTAGGTTAAAATTTACTGAATTTTTTCGATAGAAAACTTAATTAACGTTTTTAGTTTTTTATGGAATATCGGGTTCCAAAATTATTTTTGAAAGTTTGATGATATAGGAAATGTTTTAATTGTTTTGGTACATCACCAGACGGCTATAACATTGACTTTAGTTTAAATTCCAGATGTTTTCTCTGTATTTGAAAAAATATATAATATCCCTTTAATTGCAACTGATACGTAGTAAAAACAATTAATTTATTATGATAAAGTTTTCAAAAGATTAACAATTTGCCAATATTTAAGCTTGTCACTTAATACCATTGTTTTGAAATATGTTCGATATTTTCTACTTTGATATTTACGAAAATCACTGGTTGCAAATCATTAATAAATTTTGTAGTATGCATAAATGATAGAAAATCTAAGAGTTCAGAGTTGTCTAAAATTAAACACAGTAAATCACAATGAATTTAGTAAACTAACACGACACACAAACCTGATGCCGGCCAAATCAATCTTCTTCCATCAACGTGACTGATCATATTGCTCAAAAAATAACACAGAACTTTGTTTTGATTCCATAATGATAAGTATTAATTTTTGTGTAACACTGTAAACTTATAATCGATGAGACATTAAAAAATTCTCGTTAAAAACTATTAGTTTTAGTTGTAAGTGTTGGTATATTTAATTGTTAATATTGTGCCCGGTGATTACAAGAGCATGCCGCGACATGGCCCTCGTGTGGCGAGAGACAGCGGGGTGCGGGAGTGCGGCCTGTCAGCGGCACCTGGAAAGCGGGCAGCCGGCCCGAGTGCCGGCGAGGATGGAGTGGCTCCCGACACGCCACCAGATTCCCAATATCCTGGCCGCGTGGGGCACTTACCTGGCCGCGTGAGGCACTTGCCTGGCCGCGTGGGGCACTTGCCTGGTCGCGTGGGGCACTTGCCTCGCGAGGGGGACACGCGTCAACACGAGCCTGGCGTCTCTGTCCTGGGGTTACAGCCATTCCTTAGAATGTTATTCACATACCTATCAATATAAACACACTTTGTTAGTTACCCTACGATCCGTATTTGTTGTGTGTGTATGTATATATTATAAGAAGGTATTCTAACACAATTACTAAACATTTTTTTAAAAATTAAAATTGTCATACCATTTTAGGAGTATAATTAATTAAATTATTTTTATAAGATATAGATTCTGAAACTTTTTAGTGATTTTGTAAACACAGGCATTGCATTTTTAAGAAAAAATATATTTATGACATTTAGTGAACTAAAAATTAAATACCATTTTTAAATTTTGTATTTATATAACTCCCTGAAACCGTGTGTGAAGTATACGTATTAGCCCATAAACCCCAGAAAGCGCTATACATACTGGACTTTTGGGAGTGTTGAAAATGTACAATTGGATTTATC
The DNA here is from genome assembly GCF_032445375.1 of Bacillus rossius redtenbacheri. Classification (NCBI taxonomy): domain Eukaryota; kingdom Metazoa; phylum Arthropoda; class Insecta; order Phasmatodea; family Bacillidae; genus Bacillus; species Bacillus rossius. Next base: position 23,134,076 of record NC_086333.1, read on the forward strand.
ATATCCAGCTTCATTTGTAGCTCGTATCACGATAAAACAGCCTAAAAACCTTTTGACAGTTTTTCTCAATACAATCTTGTTTGATTTTACATTCAAATGAATCCCTCTTAAGACATATAAAATACTCTTATAAATGTACTAAGTGCTCATTAAAAGAGATACCTACTTTAAATATTATGTCATATACATAATTAAAATCATATAAAAATTTTAGATCATTTAGAACATGATACAAGACACGACTTAGTGCTTGTATGCCAAACTGACCTTCAACCCCAAACAATTGAACTTAATACTGCCTCCAGGTGTCGAAACGTAAGTATGCTTGATGACAGTTTTCAAACATCATACATAGATGGAAGATTGAGTTTAGGTCTTTTAGTGCTGCATTACAATTTCTATGTTGGGAAGAGAAAATCTGTCCACTATAATCTTGGACCATACGAAACTCATAAACATTTTCCTAGTCCACCAGAAACATAGGCGTGCCACAAGCTGAGCCCTAGTCTGAGGGGTATCCAAACTTAAAATAATTAAATTTAAAATAATAAAATCGACCCAAATAGGTCAATTAACAAAACCCCCAAAAATATTTGTGAAGAAATCTAAATAAAATTGCAGGTTGAAATAGTTGGTGGGCAAGCAAATTGGGCTACAACACAATGCAGATGATTTTATACCAATATATAGACTACTTCCTTTAAAATATCAAAAATGGCTTTCACAACATCTTATGCAAACAGTAATGTATATACAACCAGTGATATTAAAAATTATCAGTACCGGTTACTAAAATAATGAATATAAATTAAAAACCTTAAATTTTCCTCTTCAGTATGTAATTTAAGACCACAGTTATGATCTACACTTCCTTAAAGGCACGATTATCCAAGTTTGAATCAGGTGGAACGTCAATATTATTTTGTTTTTCTTTCCCATCTGACGATGCAGTTATAAAATTTGCTTTCCCTGAGCTTAAAGAAAGTACTACCGGGGTTTCGCTACAAATGTACATAAGTCGTTAACAATTAACTAAGATTCTTAAGCAAAGTCACTGGCCGCGGGGTCTAATCGGGCATGCAGTCTAGATCACGTACTTGCAGTCCCAATGCTGCTGTGTCATCGCCTGAGCTTGGCCTGCAGTCGGATAAATCATGCGAGGGAAGCTTCATGGCAGACGTTCAGGTCCTCGCAGAATCCGCTGACGCCGCGCGAAGCCACGCAACTCGCCGATCCGAACACAGTCCGGTCCAGCTCCCGGCGCGCCGAGTCGGCCCGAACAGCTGGTCCTCGTGACGTCACCGGCAGCTCGTCGATTCCCGAAACACAACCACGCAAAAGCCAGGTTTACTCTCAGCTCAGCTAAATACCAAATTAACTTAAAACTGAGCTTTTTAACATATAAATTAAATTTTAAACTAAGCCATTTCAAATAAATACATTTTTGGCCAAAGAAAATCCCATACCATATAAACAAATTAAAAATATAAAAGCCAAGTAACGTTAATAACAAAGAATTAAATTTAATACTTTCAAATTTACTAATTGTAAATAATATTTATAAAATTGTTATTAAAAATCAATGAATTTTCTTTACGAAAATAATTTGCGAAATTAATTTAAATGATTAATAAACTCCTTATTACAGGCGCCATTGCTCTCTGGTCACAGTAGCTAGTAACTGCTTACATCTAAGATGAAACATATCCCGCCTTTAAAGTCTAAACTTAAAACAACACTGAAAGCGAGTTTAGGCACTACCGGAAACCACCACTTCCACGAAAAAATCTGATTCTTAAGTGTAAAACTAAAGTTTTGAGTGATTTAAAAGCTTCGTAATTGGTCACACACAGACTGGCAAAGCCTTTTCTCTATCGCCTCACAAGTGCAGATGTGGTTACGTCTCAATAAGCTGCGTGAAAAACTTAATGCTAAAAAATTTGTGTGTAGCTCCAGAAAAATTTCTCTCCTGGTATACGTCACCATACAAATTAAATTTAACAAAAACATATAATTCAACGCAGGTTAATTTTCGTAACTTGCGAAAGCCGCGACTGCTGATCGCTGCGGCCGTGGCTTGTTTCCCGGCCAGTGGCCCGGCAGCCCACGTCGGAAACACATGCGGCTGTTAACGTCTGAGGCCGATGACGCATGCCCAGACATGCAACAGTTGGCACATCTGGCCTGCCTACCCAGCTGAACCCTGGGCGCACTAGCACCGCGCGGGAAGTTACACTGGCCGGACTACTTGCCGGACTACTTTTGACAACATTGTCGAAAAACATACTGCACTAGAGTGGTCTTACTCATCCCTAACTCTAGCACCTAGGCGAAAGCCACAACAGAATTTACGAATTCCAGAACCGATACATTCGGTTTCTAAAATCGAAGAAGGGAATCTCTTTCACATTGGTTAAGTACTCTGGGAAGACAGTAGTGTGTTAATGAGGCTTTGAATACAAGACTTCAGCCTATAGGATGCGGGCTATGGAGTAGGTCAATGACCAGACTACCGCTAAATGACCTCATCAGGATGGAGAGCGGACTGATTCTGGGGCCATTTTTCGGTACACATAATAGTTATGTTACACTTTAGATGAATAATTTACACCTAATACAACTAATTGGGAATGATTAAAGATAGCTTGAACTATAACTTATATTAATAATAATTAATCTTAAAAAGTAACAGTACACTTTAACCAGATAAAACATGGAATTTTTTATTGTGTGCCTCATACTTCAATTTAATTCCCTATATAAAATGATTTTAATGTCTGCTTTATGCCTACACCTCTCCATTCCAGATGGCATTTTTTTAATCCAAGATTTTAGGGATGTAGCACATAGAAAGATTTCTTGTGCCTTCTATGGATGATCCAGGAAATCAACTACACCGCTCCATTGAAGATGGCACCTTTTTCTGATACTAAAAATGGTTTTTGATGTAGTGCATTAAAGATTTTCTTGATTTACTTTATGCACGATAAGAAACAAGTATTAGGTGCACCGTGACCAAACTTCCCCACTTAAAATGACTGGTTCTGAATTGAAGATGGTGGGTGATATAGCACATTGAAAAATTTCCTGTGCGCTCAATGCATCATATGGATGGATTCATAGGTTCACCTTGCCAACACTTATTTATCCAAAATCACATGGTACTGAATACAGTACGGCAGGGGTTGTCAGATGGCTGATAGTGGTGGTATGTTTCAAATACATTTTTTAATTTTAAATGTGTTGCCCTTTAGTATCAATGTCTAGAATAAACGTTTGCACAATTCAGGAAACCAATAGTTTAATTTATATTTTACACCCCTACCAAATATCACTAGTACTATATCATTTCTAAAACATATATTAAAAGCATGTGTACTTTATAAAAGTAATCAACTGATCTCTCAGACTAGTGGCTATGTTCTCTGCCTTTAAACCTCAACATGTTGGCATCCCTCGGCTAGATCCCAAACCAATGCACTCAAGAATTGTTGTTAAAAAAATTTATCAGCAACACTGGTAAAACATACCTCCAAATCAGAACTAAGATGGCCACGGATAGCAGGCAAAATCAAAATGGCGGTACACTGCAGACGATAAACCAATTTCTGGTATGGTGGTCTATAAAAACCAACATACCAATATTTAGACCAAATTTCTCACCAGTTGCAGAAATAATACCACTGTTCATTCAAGGTTTACCATAACTATAATTCCTACTGAAAAATGGCTCCAAAGTCATTCCACTCCCCCTACCCACAAGGTTATTTATTGGTGTTTGGTCATTCACACAAAAGCACAACCTATAGCCCACAGCCTGGATATTTGTTCTCGAAACCCGATAAACAAACAACTATGAATACTCACAGCTTAAAGCTCGTTTTCTGAACTGAAGGAATGTAAATCTTTCAGCAAAATCCTCTGTAAGTCACGGGCACTAAGGTGACATTACACATACTAACGAGAGATTTAAGAAGTCGTCGTCGCATAACAGGTGAAAGTCTGCAATACGAGTGGCATCATTTAAAAATAGTAGCACCAACCTTGAGTCGGTAACATTCAGCTGGGCTGGTCCACCCCCCAAAGAAGCGGAAAAACCACTTTTGGTTAAATTTAGAGGAATGGGTGGGACTTACCTTGGATGTGCCCTACTCCGCTGCGCCACTGGCGGAAACCTCCTAGTAGGTGTCGGCCTAACTTAGCTACACGCCACATAACTGCGAGCCTGAGCGCAACAATGAAAGGACGTTACGCTGCCGAATGCAAGAACAAATGTGTTTTTTTTTAGGAGGGAAAGGGTGAAAAGAAGCCTTTTATATACCAGCACACATTCTCCAGCATAAAACACTTGGAGGCGACAAATATAATTCCTCTGAATTTCAAGCTCGCAGATATGTGGCGTGCAACTTCTCTAAAGTATCAAAATGATTTAGTTGAAGCTGAGGGTATAATTTTAGTCTGTAAACGAAATGCGCGCGCACATACAACGGAAATTTAACATTGTTAAATCCGATGTGTGTGCTTGTTACTTCGTGTCGTGTTGTTTTCAAACAGAAGTTTATTTTTAATTTATGCAGGTTTCATTAAAAAAATATATTAAAATTAAAATCTCTGAAACAGAAGAAGAGAAAGTAATTTAAGTAGGCCTATTTCATTTAATAAATAATTAAAAAGAATACATGTGGATTCATATAAATTAGAGATAGCTGGCATTATTTTAAAACGAAAGAAAAATAGATCATGTGGGAAATTAATTGAAAAACATGTGCTCAAATGAATTTTTTTATTTGATCTTTCAGCACAACAACAATTTCTTGACGATATGTTTTAATTCTGAATCCAGCCGACACAATTTATAAAGAATGGGTTTTCTTCAGGTTTACTTATAACGTAGTAGCCGACAGAACTGTGCATTAACAAACATAACGGTGACAATATTTAGCTATTCTTTGGTCTTTTTAATTTCAGGTACGCTGCGCTATCTCTTACTTAATTAAATCTTTGCCAAATATATATATTTTCAAAAATACTTGCATGAATACAAACACCTTTATTATTATTTATTTCATTTTACAGTTCCTAATTCATACAATTTTTTTATTTAAAGGAACTAAACCTAAAATTAATTTTATTGAGGAATTTTTTTTTTTGCAAGACTTAACATTCGTTTTTACTTATCATGATTCCCATAGAGAAAGAACGCTCATGACGTCAGATGTAAATGAAGCAGTGTTAACTGTTTGACCTTGAAAGTATAAAATGTCTCTCTCTGCGGTCAAACCGATACCCTGCACGCTCTGCACCAACAGCACCTTAAGTCACATTTCACGTAAAACAAACAAGTGATACATCCACATCTGACCATCAGCTATGTTAAGACAGACATGACTGCGTGAATGTGGTAGGCCTTTAGTGCACACTGCAAGGATGATGATCCACAGGATGCCGGAACTGAATCCTACCAAAGCGGTTTAAGCATGTTATCTTTTAATAAAACCATCTAATCACTTCAGGATGTTGGAAATGTAAAGTATGCGGCTAAATTTTGTTTTTTTGTTTTTGTATAGCTAGTTTTATTTAAATTTTTACTGCTACAAGTAATATCTAAATCGTAAAATAACAGTTGAAACATGAAAATAAACAAATAAGTCTTACAGTCAACCCATCTGCAAATAAAGAAGCAATAATAACAAGGCCTAGGTATGTTTTGGTCTAAAATCTCGCTGACATTGAGTTCCTTAGTAAGGGACTGGATCACTACAAGTCAGGGAAATATGTCATCACAGTAGGTTAAAAAACATTACTGTTATCATTAAAAATGTAAAAATGAATTAAAACGCTTTAAATAAAGAAGCTGTAAGCTCCTTCATGTATATAAGTATAATGCAGATTAAATGGTTGTATACATACAATAACATTTTTATTGTTTTTAAATTTGAAATAAACCTTAAATGCATTTCTTAGCAAAAAATACATGTACATTGCACGGAGTAAAAATAGTTATAAAATGGTGAAAATCATTGTAAAACCTTCTTCTCTAAATTAATTAAATAATTTTACCTAAAAGCAGTTACAAAAAACACATGAAAAATTGTGCCTTAAAATTACTAACCTAAGTATAAACAAGTTGCAACAATATATTTTTTAAAACTTAATACAAATCTTTTACAATGTATCTGAAACATAAGGAAAAAAATTAGCAACTAATAAATCTTTAAATATCAAATTGGTTTACGTCTTAAATAATTGTATTTGAGTGGATTCTGTATAATAACGAATTTTAAATTTTTGCAGCATAAAATGTGGGTATTTAAGTAATATTGTTTATTTTACTTTTTGCCACTTTAAACAGTATACGATTTTTTTTTCCTTCAAAATAATACGATTATGAAAGTAACTGTCTTACAATTTGAAATAAATTTTAAGATCTTATTACATTAAAACTTGAACCAACCAAGATTTTTTAAAACAATGTTTTCTATCTAATAAATTATTATGCTCAAAAGCGGATCGATATATATATAAAATTTTATATTGTTAAAACAATTAAAGACAAAAAAATTATGAAATATTGTTTTGCTTGTTAGTCACGTGTGGCAAGTTGCGAGGCCGAAGGAACGCAGGTGCGGACTGCAGACGGCGCCGACCCGCGTGGCGGGAGACCGGCGGGAGACCGGCGGGGATCAGGAGACACGGCATTACGCGGCCGGCTTAGCGCCGCGACCAGAGCGTGCGGCCGAGCCGCGGACCGCATCCATGACGGCGCTGCGTGAATTATGGCGCTATTAGTCGCAGCGGCACTTTTACAAGAGGCGGGATAAGTCACCTCGAGCTGGGGCTCCGGCCGGAGGCTGCTGGGAGGGCGGAGGTTTAGGCCCCGCGGGGTGGATATTTATGCCCGCGGCGGCAGGAAGAGAGGTCTCGCGAGCTGGGAACTGCCGGTAGGTCTCAGCGGGGAGCAGGCAGCGAGGGAAGCGACGGCAGAGTGAAGGCCGCTGACGTGTTTCTTGCGGACAAAACACATTTTAATGAAGTCGTAATTGCAAAATTCCTCATACGCCTGACACATTAAGCAACATGTGCAACACATATTATTTCCTCTAAATTGCGAAACGAACAATTCTTTTTTTACTTTAACGCACGCAAGTGAGTAATCAAGACTTATATGTATTTTTCTTTTCGCTGTTATTCAATAAGGCTAATTAATGTTCACTTTAAGATGATTAATTTATTTTAAGCTTCGTTCTAATGTTATCTGCCATTTGCAACTGACGCTTCAAGTATTCTGCAAAACCATGCACAAACCTGTTGATTTTCGTAAAAGTGAATAAGAAACTTCATCCCATTACAAAACTTTGAGTAATAAATTTAATTGTTACATAAATATTTATATATATTAATAATTACAGTTTATTAAATATAGTGAGAATTTGGATAGCAATGTAAAGATTAGAGTAGTTACCACATAAATGGTATTGTTTATAATTACGTTATTATTTTGCAATATTTGCATAAGTATTACCTGTGTAAATTTTATTTCCTCAGACAGAACAAATTATAATTGGGTAATAACTAATAAACCTAGTTTATCAATTTGTAAATGTTTTTAAATAGATTTTTTAGGCACAGAGTGGTTTTTGTCGTACAGGAGTTAAATGAAGAGCATAACCCTATTTGGCGGAATTGCTAATAATTAAATGAAAGATAAAGAAGAATTTAAACATTTTCGATCTTTATTACTTAATGCTGTATTCAGTACTAATTATCTACGTATCTAATAAGAAGTTTAATAAATTATAATGTGAATACGAATATTTAATAATGAATATATAATTAATTATATATAACTGGCTCTATGGAATACCTATCAGTAACTATATATTAATGTGTTTACTTTTTATGTAAGGGTAATTGAATAAGTAAAACAATTCTTTATAACACATAATTCTCCATAAGGAACGTTTAGATACGAATAAACGGAAATATGTAAATATTATAAACATAAATCTTTATTTAAAATTGTAACATGAGAAATATAAGTAGAATCCTGGGATAGGAAAATATGTAATAAAAACTGAGCATATGTAACTTTAGGAGAATTAAATGGAACAAATAAAGTATTTTAAAAAATATTTATGATTGATTTATGTACATAGACATGATGGTATTGTGTTAAAGTAAGTATTAAAAGGTTATTCTTTAGTTTTACATATATATGTACATAAATATAATTCTTCAATTATATAAAAGGTTTACCGGTTATAAAATTATAACATTTTCCTTAAGAGAATTTTCATAAATTTTATTACCAAAATTAAGATTTTATTAGGAACTCTCCGTCACACTGCTTTTTGATGTGATAGTACAAAAAAAATTGTAAGATGTTTATAATAAAGATTATTAATGCTAAATATTGCAGGTGATTTTTGAATCTCTTGCACAGAAGCTACATAAATAAAAATGATAACGATGTTTTTTTTTAAATTTCTTTTTGGGTGGATTCTTGGTCCACTCTAACAAACCGGCTTTTGCAGTTTCCGAAGAAAAAAGGTAAACATGAAAGGAACATCTTAATTTGTAAAATAACTTCAGTATGATTGGCTTATTAAAATCAAATGTTAATATTTTGAAAACATGTTTTCAACAAACCTATAACACCAGTATTGTTTTGTGTTTTCTTGTTTTATCTTTCGGTACTATGAAGATGTCTTGTAACTAACGCGACCAATAATAAGTAATATTTACATTTTATTCAAATAAAACCCTTTCGAGACAATTTATTGACCATCACACCTTGGAGTAACTAAGCAAATTAATTTTCCGAAGAATAGTGTTCTAACGTTCTAAGTGATAAAAATTTTACCGAATTTTTTTAAAAACTAAAATTACTAAAATATGTGTCAAAAATAATTTGAGGTAAGAGAATTAAATACCAAATTTTCTCAAAAGAAATTATTTTAGAGTTCATGCAAGCTGTTGAGTATAAACAAAACACAGTCTGAAAATTATTTTATATGTTTGTAATGCATTACAATTAAAAATTATGAATACCTAATCTCTATAAATTGAAAACCTTAGCTGATGTTATCATTTATAATCATAACACAAACGTAGGCTTACCAAAATACATTTAATTATTGGCTCTTAAAAGTTACGAAAATGTAACTTAACTCGTGTTAGTGTTCGTTCTTGAAACGATTATATTTCCTTGATTGAATAACGAGATGAGGAAAGGAGTGAGCTTGCTCTTTAACGACACTGCATGGTTATTTAAGTAAAGGAACGGCACCCTTCACTTAGTAAGAAAACATTCAGAAAAATTACAAAAAAAAAAAAACATTGACCTCCGCTTATGGCTCTTAAACTAGAAATTATAATTCAAACCTTATAAAATTTGTGAGGGAGTCTTTCAGTAATCGCCAGTGATGTGCTCACATGTCACCTTGGTAATAGGCCAATTTATATGTTTTAATTGTGCAAATAAGCTATAATACAAAAACCGGACACCAAATTTAACGTAGAATTCCTAAAAACAATGCTGAGAGTGATAAATATATGAAGAGTTTATATTTTAAGGAAAAATCGTAAAATATTTTCTCCTTTTTAAAACCTTAGTGTTATTCTTTATAGTAATATGATACTATCGTTTTTTGATGTTATATTTCTTAAGCGCGGTGAGTGGTGAGAGTAAAATTTTAGCATGCACCAAAATACAATGAAAAAAGCGCGCATTAATTACTCAGCGGAAATCTGACAGGTTGAAAGACTAATGCGCATGCATGTAGAAACTGCTGAAGCCATGAGCCGAAGTCAAGATGGTGGACCCACGGGTTTTATTAATTTAGGAAAATGGTGTTGGGATGAACATGGTGACAAATATTTAAGTTTTGGTTGGTTTTATGAAGTACATATTACTTACATGGCGCTATCATTAAAGTATTATTAAAACTAAATGTTACAGACCAATTTATACCGGATTTGGCCACAACTTTTGACTAGGAATTATATAAACCTTTACCCCATGTTGTTGAAACTCATAAAAATTGTTGATACTATAAATTTACCAAATGAAAATATTGACCAGAAACATTTTAAATACATAATACTGAATATATGTATGTGTATTTTTTGCTTAAATTACTGAAATCAGCCTATATTACTGCCAACAATTAATCCTTCACATAATTGAGCTAATCCAATATTATTATAAATTTAAAAAAAGATTTCCCATGATATTTGAACCTACGATAGCTACGCATATTTCATGATGCACACATCTTACCACAATGCTACCAAAACCATTGAAAGACATTAAGGAGAATATGTATTATATTTAATGTTATTTTTTGGTTATTTAAAACTTGGGATTAATTTTTACCATTACTATTTTAGTTTATAAAATATATTCCGGGGTATTTTTACATTCATAAGGTTTCATTTGGCACACTAATTCGATTGGTACATACCCTAAAATTTACCTAAGTGACAATATACGGGTTTATTTTGCTACGCTTGTGTCCAATACCTTTTCGAGTTTTCTGAGACTTCTGCGTAGACGCAGCACTGTTGACACGCATTTCCGTATAATTTTCACGAAATTAATCCTACCAAGTGCCGTATACTGAGATCTAAGAAGTTTAAACGTCAAAAATATTTTTATACTTCCGATAGTTAAGTAAATTTCTTACAGGACAATTCCTATAGAGAAGAAAGATCAGCTAATAGCTAACATGATGGCTGGCCCTGATTGATCAATACTTACGGACACATAATTGTAGGTGACCATCCCGTTAAAAATTTTCAACAAAACAACCTATGATTACTACATACAGCTCTCAAAACTAATCCAAGTAGGTCTTCCCACTCCGTTGGATGTGCTGAAGAGTCAAGCGCGCTATAAGCTAGTGCTGCAGCAGCCGGCGCGCTAGCCCGGATGCCCTCCCTCTCCGCAGCTAGTGATGGAGCGGCCTCCGAGCAGCCTCGCATGCAACCCCGGTGCATAACTGTCCAGGCAAACTAACAGACGACCATAGCCAGTGACTGGACAGAGTAAACATCGGAAAATTTCTTGAATATTTCCATTGTAAGAATATTATCACCAATGAACAAATAATTTAATATTGAATAATAGTTTAATGTAATTCTTTTATGCTATGTGTTAAAATATAATTCACTAGCTAAACCCGGCCACGCTTTGCTGTGGCACAGTTTAATATTAATTCATTGTTTAATTTAATATTTTACTGTGCATGGCTGTGGAATGTAATAGAAGAAATAAAAATGTGTTTAGCTTAAATATTTTTATTGTAAAGCTAATGGAAGGACTACATTCCTTGTTTTCCCATTTTTTGCATAAACATATAGATCAGATGGTTTACCGACTCTGGAGCATCCGACATATAACTGTCCATGAGAGAAGCATTCATTTTCTAAATTAAAACCGCACACTTGCAAAGATTGTCCTTGTGCTTTATTGATGGTCATAGCGAACGCAAGGCGTATTGGAAATTGAAGTCGTTTGAACTCGAACGCCATATCTGTCGGAATAAGTGGCATTCGTGGAAGTAATACGTCTTCACCTTTATGAAGTCCAATCAAAATTGTTGCTTCAATAAGATTATCCATTAATTTTTTAACTACTAATCATGTACCATTACATAATTTAGGCTGACAGATATTTCGAAGTAATATAATTGGCACACCAATTTTCAAATTCAAAATATGTGGTGGTAATCCTGGAACATCGAGTGAATTGAGAAATTCCGTTGGAAAGTTCACTGCTTCATTTTGGTGCACTACTGAATCAATAGATTTGTATGTCATTGTTTCACCTTCGATTCTGTTTATAATACTATTGTTCATATCGTGTACGTCAACATTTTTAGCCGCTAGAATGGCTCTTTCGCTCAACCATGCATGATTTTTGAATTTTGTTTCGATGTTTTGGAATACCTTGTCTACTAATTCCTCTTTTGAATCTACGATGTTGCATAAATCAGATGATAAGCTGATTTTTCCTGTTTCTGGATTTGTAGGTACAGTGCCGTTACCAAATTCAAATAATTGTCTTGAAAATATGACTGCTGTTGGATCGTTCTGAAGTTTAACTCGCATATTCGTGGTTAAATGCATTTTTTTTACTGTGCTACAAAAATTTGAATATTTTAAGCAGGCATGCAATTCATCAGCAGGTGTTGAGCGAGGTATCACTGGGAGCGTTTGCCTGAAATCACCGGATAGTAACACCAACACTCCCCCAAATGGATCTGGATTATTTCGCAAATATTTCAGTGTATGGTCTAATGCTTCCAATGACTTTTTGTGAGCCATTGTACACTTATCCCATACAATGATTTAGCACGTCTGAAGAACTTTTCCCATTCCTGATGTTTTTGAAATGTTACATGTTGGACTTTCTGTGCATTGCATGTTTAGTGATAGTTTAAGAGCTGAATGCGCTGTTCTATCTCCTTCCATTAATGTTGCAGCAATACCCGAGGAAGCAAGAGCTAATGCAATATGGCCATTTGAACGGATCGTAGCAAGGATTAAGGAAATTAAGAATGTTTTTCCAGTTCCACCTGGAGCATCCAAAAAGTACAATCCACCGGATTGGTTGGCCACAGCTTGTATGATAGTATTATATACTATATTTTGTTCTTGAAGGAGTCTCGGTGTATTTTCCTGGACGAACAGCTGTAAGTCATTTCTGTTGTATGATTGTTCTCTAAGTAGTTCTCTGTCAAATGTCGCATTGATGGACCGGTTCGGTGCCGTCACTCCCAATTGAGTCAACGACTTACCACATATTGTCAGACAAAGATCCTCAATGAATATCAGCGCTTCATTGTATACTTCTTCTGTGAAATCCAAGTCATGATTATTTGTTTCTTGGCGAATTTTGTACAGAATATCTTCAGCCATGTAGTCTTAGTATTTCTCCCACAATTGCGCTGGTTGTGATGGGAAACATGCGGACAAAATAGTTGCGAACAGCATACGTATTTGAGATGGATGAGAAGTAGCACATGAATCTTCAATTGACTTGTCCCAATGATCGTCGTTTTCCAACAAATTAAGTGCCTCGCACGCACTCCGATACGTAGTATGTACTATTCCATTCACTGTTCGCAAGTGCATAAATGATGTTGGACCACGACATGTAATTAGAAGCAAACGTAAATAAAAGCATTCTGCATTGTTCGGATGTACAGTGTATATCTTTCCTAAAGCATTTGATGAAAATATTCCAGGTTGTCCAGTTACTGCCTTCCCTCTCTTTCTTTTTTCAAAATTCTTTTTGGTCACATTCCAAGTAAAATAAGTTGGAACATCTGCATACCTCAAAGATTTTGCAAAATCATATGTTTGACATAAATGAAAAAATGCTGTTAATGTTGTGTTCGGTGGATTTATTGCAATGTCTTGTAGGTTTTTCTCTGTGAAATATACCCTTTGTCCGTTTTCGAGATGAACAGCAATGTGAATGACAGTTGGATCCCTCTCATGGATTTGAAATCCTAAAATGCGCCATACAGCTTCATTGCTGCTAATATATCTGCCGATTTGGTATTGTGAGATCTCATCTAAGTTACTTGTTGATGAAACTCCAAACATGGCCATGTCGCTGCCTTTGTTGACGTATTTACAGATGTATTTTATGGATTTCACAGAATTGCAATACTCCACATTGATATGTGCTTTAAACGTTTTTGATAAAAGTGGCGAATATGGAACAACTCAACGATTATCAACTTCAATGTCATTTCCTCTCACTTTCATAACAATTGCTTTCCCATTGTATTCTGTACTTCTTCGTCGATATAGTGGGTAACCATCACTGCCAGTGATTGTATCTTTTAAAAACTCTCGAGGATAACGTTTAGAGCATTTTCCATCTATCATACATGGTGAATTTGTATTTATTGACCCACATGGTCCATGTATCATGTTCTTGGTCACAACATCATACAACTCATTGTCAGTTGTAGTATCTGGTATTTCAGCGGATATGACTTTATCGATTTCATTAGGAATGATCTTCATAGTAAGCCATATTAAAATGTGTGCATGTGGCAGTCCTCTTTTTTGCCACTCCACAGAGTACATCCAGCATTGTGTTTCTCCGAAAACGTGCAGTGAAGTGATGAAATTAATTAACATCTTTAGCTTTTGTTTGAAAACACGTGCTGATATGTCGTGGCGATCAGCAGGAGATTGTCCAGGGAAAAGTAACTCTTTTATTTCATCCCATGCTAGATTACATGTAAATGTAATGAAAAGATCAGGACGACCATATTTTCGCACATATGTAAGAGCGTCCTGCGCATATTCGTGCATATGTCGTGGACTACCAGTATATGTTGCAGGCAATATTGTCATCTTGCCTATGTTACTTATATCACCATCATTTATAACAGCATCTCTCGAATGTACATATTCTTCTGATCTCAGCTTTGTTTGATTGAGCCTAATGAATAGTAGTCGTTTCGACTCTATTTTCGCGTACATGTCGACGATGTACTGGTGGAAGAGCAGACGGCATTTCAGAATATGGTTTTCTTCATTTTCACGTAACATAATTCTATAGGAATAATAATTCATAGAACTAACTTTTTTGTCAGTGTATTCGCCTGTGACTGTGTTTATCATTTTAATGTTAAAATGATAACCGTCTTGACCACTTGGAAACATAATTGGATATTGCAATGGATCGTAGCACCTATGAGTGTCAGCAATTCGTTGTAGTTGCTCATTTCTGCACTGCAAAACGATATCGCGATGATGAAATTCTTCTCCAACCATGACAATTGCTACCTCATCAATTGTTGGCGCATTATATCGTCTGACATGCTCACTTGCTGGTGTATAATCAGCATGAATAACAATTCTATGACTGTCTGATGGCATAAGATCAATCGCATTTTTGAACAATCGAATCAAACTATTATCGTCATGTAACAACTGTTGCAACGACTCAACAATGTCCCTTCTTACTCCAGCGTAGATTTGACATCGTGCATTCAACTGAGCACTTTGATCTCCCATGAAATATATTTGTAGAAATTTATGGTGATTATTGTGGAAAGGTAGTAAAGAACCAGCTTTGTGGTAAATTTGACCCTGAACTTTAAATGTCAGCATATAATGCTCCGTTATAATGTTAGCGCCAAATGAAGTCATCTGAAAACATGAATTATATTTTCTAATATTTTGGAGAAAATGTTTAGAATCATCAGTAATTCCATTTAACAAATTTTTCAGTGGTTCTTTTGGCTGTTCAAGTTCAGGTAGCTTCACTTTACCGCTTGCACAACACATTCCTGGAGTTTCTCCTTTGAATTTAATTGCTCTGCAATGAGGACAAACTTTATCCATTTTTCCGATTTGAACAAATGTACATGAGGTATTGTATTGTATATCCGGTTCATATGAAAAAGCCATTCGGTGGTATGAAGCTTGGTTATTTAGATGTTGTAACTGCATTCGTCTTCGCCGTTGATCTATTTCTTCTTGGCGTTGTTGAGACGAATATGCTGCTCTTCTTCTTCTCGCTTCTTCTCGTAAGAGTTGAAGTCTCTATTCCCTTTGATCGGCCAATTCTTCTGCTCGCCTTTGAATACTTCGTTCTCTAAGATGTTCATTATATTCTAAACGTTGTTGATCAGTGTGATTTGATAATCTCTGACGCTCTGCGTTTGCACGTCGAGTATGGCGGCCAATGTTTGAACGTGGGCGAGGCATCACACGAACGGTGATGAACTGTAAAAAATGACAATATAAATTAACCATAACAATTATTTTATAACTCATTCATTAGATATTCATAATTTTTAACGCTAATAAATAAACTCTAATTTTTTGGCATTTCTTAAGTAAAAATATACAATTTTTATCCCATCTTTACGTTAATATTTTTAATATTGTAATTAAAATTTATATTTTTATGTACAAAATGAGGAGTGGACGTAGTTATAAAATAATATTCATGGATTTTATTTTTTAAATCTTAAATTTTTTCTTTATACAATGAAATATTAGTTCTGTAATTATTGTTCCGTTCATAATTGTTTACACAGAATGTATTGAAAAAAAATTAAGTCAATTTATATAAAATCTTCTATGAAAGTTATACTGACTGTTTCATTGATAAAATTACTAAGAAATATATAAAAAAATATAAGTTTTAAAAGCGAATAAAAATTTATAATTAACCAAAATAAACTCAAAATAAACAAATGTATACTTTTAAAACATGTAATTAAATTAATTAAAATGTGAAGTTTTTATTGTAAACAAATAAATATGAAAAACACATTTTTAGTGTCACATGCTGTGCGATGCCCAGAAACATAAAACTTCTGCAATATTTTATGAGAAAAAGCAGCTAATAAAAGGGTAGCTCAACTCACAACGATAGAATGTGGTTAAGTGTCGAAAAACGTGTCTTAGTTAATATATATACTTTAAGAGGATTTTTCGGCCTTGACAATTTTCGCACAACACAGAAAACACGATTTTTCATACTTTGGCACCATAAGGTTTAATGATAGTAGCCTACATAATTCATATTTCCAGTGAAAAAATAAAGTTAAATTATTTCCAAGATAAAAAAACTATATGAATTCAAAATTCTGAAAATAGTGTTTCATTAAATCACAATTTTTTTATAAAACATAAGTTTACTCACTTTACAGATGAAATCCAACCAATTACATTCTTTAATTAAACATTTATAAATGATACCATACACATAAACTGGTCACAGTGACACATTTTGTGCTTAATAAATATTTGGCTTATTAGAAAACAAAACAAAAGTGTTAAAAGATTATTGTTGGAAAAATCAACAAACACATTTTGCTATGACAACAGGGTTGATATGACAACCGGTTTGATATATCAACAATTATCATAACAACGTACGTGATTATAACAAATTATAATAGCAATATATAAGATATAAGCTATAAGATAAGAATTATTTAATTTTCAAATGTATTGTACGAAATGTATTTTTTAATTTAAACGTATTTTTATCAATAGAGTCGAAAGAATATACTTTCAAATTAAATAAAGTTTTTTATTCTTTCTTGAAATATATATATATATATATATATATATATATATACATATTTGTGTAAATTATAGTCGTCAAGGCACAATGGTCGAGTAGCCTGATGTGCTTGAACTTCGACAATATGGTACAGCAGCGTCGAGCGTGGTCACAACTAAGTTGCGGCCAAATACATACGGAAGCTAAATTTTTATATATATAGATTAAGAAGTTTCATTGTTTAAATATATATATTTTTAAATAAATATTTAAAACCTTTTTGTTTTAATTATTTATTAAAAGCATATCACTAAACAAATTGATTTTCTGTCTACATGAAAAAAAAATAAAGCGTAGTATTTATTATATTTAGTTGTAAACTTTGCTCACCGAAGTCAATCATAATATAAACTATACACACCAATAATCATATAAATCATGATAACTCTTGAAATAATTGCCTAAACTTTTTGTTATTATCCAGTAAATATTAGGAATAATGTAAAATTGAGGAATCCCCAAAATCAGTGTAGCCGAACTCCTACAATAATAAAAAACTGACAGGCCTGTAGTCAGCCTATACATTTTTCTTTGCATTGTTTTAAAGAATACATGAGTAACAACTTGACGGGTTTTATTTGTACTTGAACTGACAGGCTTCCGATGATATTAGAATATATGGTTGTAAAATTGTAATATGCGATGGAAAAAAAAGATATAGTAAGTTAATAGGAAATAAATTTTTATCATCTTTAATAAACGACAGAAATTTCTTCACATAACTCTAGATAACTAGTGCTTTTTTTTTAGTTTACCAAATTTATTGTGAGAGGTGATTACAGGGCACACTTTGTCGCGTAAAAAATCACGGAATGTGAGAAAATGGAACGAAACCGGGGTCCCTCGCTCCAAGCGATGGATATTTTACGAGGATCGCGTGGAAGTGAAGGCGCTCCACTCGTCCTCCGCAGAAAACAAATGAGATGTGTTTTTAATGCGCGCCGGATTTCTCGGTCCAGCTGGCTTGCGGCGCCGTCTCCCGGAACAGCGCGGCGGCTCCCAGCCCCGCCCCCGCCACCGCCCCCGGCGAACTGGCGGCGGTCCAGCGAGATGGCGGGGCCTCCGAGGCGACAGCCAGGGCCTGGGTCGTCGCGAACACACCGCGGCCCTCGTGGGCTCAGCTCGCGAACATTACTGATTATAATTATACATATATACAGCATGGCCATAAAGTCTTTGTGCGATTAAAAAAAATCATAACACAAAAAGAGCATTGCAGTTAGGGATGTGCTGTTTGCGGCAAAATAAAGACCAACATCTTAAGATTTTTTTTTTCATGTATCAACAAACTTCGATATGGGCACCTTGTGTTGCCCGCCATTCCGCCCCACCCCGGAACGTGGCAATTCACATTACGGCCTCCATATTGACATCGAGCACCCCAATCCTGGAATTTTGTAATTTATATTACACCTGTAATCTTAAATTATAATGTCACATCTGCTATCGTGGATCTGTTATCAACACAACTGTTTTTCGATTCTTATATCATGTCTGCCATATTTTTGTCATCTTCTGGAGCCCACCATTTTGGATGATGTCGCGAATGCCATCTTGTTTTTTTTTCTGTTCCGCTGGGGGCCATCATCTTGGATACCGACAATTATGTTTCTGCTGTTTTTTTCCTTGAGAACGCCAATAACGCTCTCTCTCTCTCTCAGGCACGTAAGTTCAATGTTCCATTACCTGCGAATTTTATTGTGGTCCTTAACGGCATATTAAATTTTAATTTTAAACAAAACATTTTGGAACCGCCGTGATTCGAACAATAACAGTCGGACCTCGTTCTTGGAGAAAAAAAAAACGCCTTGGACCGCAAGCTCATCGAGACATTTACCAAGCCGAGAATTTATTAAGTACATACATATATAACACACATATTCGGACGCAGAATAATATTTATTTTGAAAGAATAATATAATTACCCACTAGAGGATGCTGCCACCATGTGAGTTTCTTTTTTAATCGCTAGAGTGCAGTTTTATTTATTACCTTGACATGTGACATCTTGTCAACCGTCTTGGCTGCTACCTGGAAATTCTGTAGGGTAGCCCGGGGCTATATCGATCATTTCAGATTCAAACCCGAAATTCTGTTAAACTACTTATATATGTTATTTTTATATTAAATGACATGACACACAGATATCTTAGCTACACATTAATATACTTTAAGGAGTTTCCAAAGCAATCCTAAAGGGAAATAAAAATTTAAAACTTAATGTGTGTAAAGTACAAAATTTTTCACATGTTCGGGGTAATTCCGATCATAGTTCCACAGATAAAATTGTTTTTTTTTTACCAGCAGCACCTACACAAATCTCGTGAAACCACTTTTTGCATGTCTGGCACCGTATCCAGTCACCTTTTGATGCACTCTGTTTGGAAGATATCTTAAACCACAGAAGTCACAGGGATCATTTTCCTCGTCCTCGTCCGAGATCTCAATAGATGATTCTTCATCACTGGTAGAGAATACTTTTTTGATGACCTTCTTCTTTTTTGGCCTAGATGAAATACTGGCTGTAGGTGTACTTTTCTCTCTTGAAAACTTCTTTTTCTTTTTTTCAACTGCCTGTTTGACTCCTTCGTCATATGTTAGGTGGCGTGGTCCAAGTTTCTTTCTTGTCTGTTTCCTAGTCTCACATTTATGAGGGGTTGGCATTACTTCTTCAAAGGGTGACTCATGTTTTCCAGCAGAAGACATTGTTTGAATGGATTCATTTGAGGTTTCTGGGTTATGTGGAATTGAGTGTTGTGTTGCAGCTCCAGAGGGCCCAGCGTCAGAAGTAGAACCATGCTGAGAATGCTCCACAGTAAAGTGCAAGGATGGTAAGAATCTGTCCTCGGGAATAGCATTTGGATTACGAGGAAAGATCTCAGTACACTCGAACCCTTTCGTGGCATAAGCATGAGTTGCACTTCTTATCCAAGCTTCTGTAAATATGTGGCCAAATACAAACTTGGTAATGCAACCATCTGGGTGATTATGCAGGTAGTTAGTAGCAGCCTGGTGGTAGAACGTTTTCATTGGCTTGAACACAGCTCTATCCAGGGGCTGAATAGCATGTGTCGTGTGGGGAGGGAGGCACAATAGTTCGATTCCATTTTCCCTGCAAAACTGTAGGCACTGCAATGAACAATGTGAGACATGTCCATCTAGAATTAGGATGCATATCCCTTGAACCCTTTTTTTCTGAAAATGGTGTAGCCACAGTAAAAATACTTCCTCATTTATGTTGCCTGACTCTGTCATCTCTACAGAAGAGCCTGATGGCAAGTCTTTTCTGTACACATTTTTAAACCGCTTTCCTTTAAAAATGACAAATGGGGTTGTGAACACGCCACTGGCACTGCAACAGACCACTACTGTAAACTTTTTTACCTCTTTCTACGTTTGTAATTTTAATAACTTTCCTTTTGCCTTTCTCTGCTATTATTTTTGAGAGGTTATTGATCAGAGGAAAACCAGACACATCAACGTTATAAATCAACTGTGGATTGTTCAGTAAACTCAGGTCGATTGCAATTCGGATGCACAAATTAAAGAAACCCTGCACAGCCTCTTTGGTCAGTCTTGAAGCCCTCGCCTTGGACAGACCTTCAGGTTTTCTCAACGAAAGGTACGGGTTTCTTTTCATGAAACCAGCAAACCAGTCAGCACCAGCTTGTTTTGAATTTCCCCGGGGGTTAGAAATAATCCTTTGGTCTGCATAGGCTAATGCTGCTTTTCTCACTTGTAAAGGTGTACAACCAAAACCTCTATTAGCCAAGTCCTTTAACCTTGCTGCAAGCTCCTTTTCTTCTCCTTCCGAGAAAACAGTCGGGTGTCCAACAGACTTGTGGACCTGCGGTTCACTCTCTTGTAGTAGGTCATCCATTCGCTTCAGTCGTCAGGTTTAAACCCTGTTCTGTAGTTTCGTTAGAGGGATGTTAAAATTATCTGCAGCAGCACGGATCCCAAGGTCACCTTTAAGAACACTTGAAAAAGCCCTGCTCATATCACCTTCCGACCACTTCATGCGATTTCCTTTGCGTATGTAGTTACGAACCATCTGGAACAATAAAATGACATAAAACATTCAAAGAGACCTTAATTCAGGTAGGCAATAAAAAATTTGTTTCAAACAAAATTACATTAACATTTTTAAAAAGTAGCCTAATTAACGAATGCGAGATTCCGAGCCGAGCATAATACCATTTCACCACCGAAACAACTGTTACTCCATTAACATTAAATGTTAATATGAACACATTTGTTTAAAGAAAGCAATTATTAAGCAAAATAGAAACAAAAATAGATCATGTTGCATTACTTTAACAAACATTAAAGGCAAAACTTAATTTTCCAACAGATTTTATAAGTTTTTTCTGTTTACTTAACACATTTTTATTGACTTCATATGATTTATGTCATAATTCTAAGATTTTTCCAATTAATAAGTATAATCAAGTGATTAGCCTAGCCTCAGTATCAGTGATTGAAATAGCCCCGAATGTAACCAAATTCGAATAAATTAGCCACACTACAACCACTCAGAATTATGACAAAACTGAAATGTACGATAAAACGTAAGTCTTGCAAGTAAAGACACCTGATTAACCTACGGCGAAAAATTATGTAATTTAAGAGTTATGCCTTAATTTGTATAGCTAAAAAGTTTAACTTGGCTTAATTATTCAGTTGTTGTACATACCTTCACCGAATAAATCCAACGTCGCAGCCGAATCTAAGTAGCAATCGCAGACACATTACAATAAACTTCTTCCGCGACCCTTACCTAACAACTGTACACAAAATGGCGAAGCCAATGGGCAAGATATGTGCGCAGTGTGACAAAATACTTGGTGTGTTCGAAATAGCCCCATGTTTGAAATAGCCCCGGGCTACCCTATTTATTTATCTATAAATTCGGAAAACTTCCAAAATTCATCAAAAACGTCCCTTAATAAATAATAATAGATTCGATGGATGAACATCCTTGGTTCGAACCTTGATCACCACAAAAAATATATTTTAATTTATAATGCAAGGAAAGTGGCCAGTTTACGAAATAAACCAACAACATTTAAAATAAAAAAAATTATTACGTAATTTCTACTGCAATTATAAATCACAAGCAATTCTCGATTTCTACAGTCTTCTTAGAGTTTGAAGAGAGTACTTTTTAAACTTGTCATGTCCTTTCAGTTTATCAGGTCAACTAATTGGGACACCACATTTTTCACACAGAAAATTTTCCAATTCATTAAAATAACTGTGGTTTATTTCATGATGTTTTGCACTTGGAAAATTTGCTAATGCTTTTCCACTTAATATGCAGTCTGGTTCTGATTAATGTTTAATGCAGGATATTTAGACATATGCAGAGTCAACAACATAGCAGACCTTGAAGACTACAATGTCTGACATTTCACCAGTGTTGCAAATGTTTTTAACTGTGCCAGTGACAAAGCTGAAGGAAGCAGCATCTGACGGTGATTTATCACCTGACTGTAAGTAGTGAGGCATAAAAAAAATTGAAAATTGTGATCATGAAATTCACAATTGTAATAATAACTCTTAAAGCATTAAATATCATTGCAACAGGTGTTGTAGCTAGTTTATACGCTACGGAAACTAAAATATGCTTATGTTTTTTTGCAAATGACTCATATTCACAGTTATTTACCTAGAAATTCGGGAAAATATAAAAATTCTTAAGAAAAACACTCATTAATATACAGATTTATTCGATCGATTCCTGTCCTTTTTTTCAATACTTGAGTGATACAAAAATTAATTTATGAAAAAATATTAATTTCAATAAATATGGTAGACAGTTTTAAAAGAAGCTTAGGGCCTAAATTCCTTTACAACCAGCCTCTAGTAAGCCGATGATGAAGCATTAACTACCATCTTGGAATTTCGTAATAAATAACTTAGAAATTAGAGAAACATTCCAAAAACGTCATCAAATAATCACTCATTAATTTACTGAGTGAATCGAAGGATTCTTGTCCTTGCTTCAATCCTTGATCAATGCGAGACAGTTTCTCGATACTTTGTTTAACATACTGCTTCACATCATCGGAATTGTAAATTAGAGTATTCACTATCTTAAATGCGCACTTATTAACTTTTTCCTGTAACGGATACAGTTTACCATACACGCAGTCCAGCCACAAGTTATATTTTAAAGGCCCGTACATTGATACTTTATCAGTAAGATTATTTGTAATGTTTTGCTTGTTATCGTCATGAAAAGTAAAAACGTATATAATAGTTCATTTAGTGCCAAGCTTCTGGCTGTGGATTCGGATGGGGTCAATGACCGAGTGCTTTGACGTCACGGTGGCCATCTTGGATAACATTACACCTTGACATTTGACCTTGAACTTTTACTTCGACTCCAACGGCCATCTTGTAGGTATCCGCCATTTTGTTTTCTAGAACTTTCCACCATTTTGAATTCCGCCATTTTTTCTAGAACTTTCCACCATATAGGAACCGAATGCCCCTCTCCCTAATTTTGATATTTCCTTACGGCCACCATATTGAAAATTCGTAATTATTATGCTAGAAAATAAGAAAAAAATTTTAAATTTATTAAAAAATAATCAAATTTGAAAAAAATATTATTTAAAAACACTGTCACATATTTTGTTACTGTCGCCATCTTGGATGCGTATGAAATCATCCTTGCGTGTTTCGTTATGGCCACAATAATGTATTTAGAATGATGCTATTATCGTTAAAAGCGTCATCTTGAAAATCTGTTTTTTATGCTAGTGAATCAGAAAAAATGTAAAATTTATAAAAATAATGAAATTTTAATAAAAAAAACTTAGCTATCTTGTATTATGAAGTCACTGTCGCCATCCTGAAAATCCTTAATAAATGTCAGATTGGAATGGGAAAAAATTAAAACCTTATAAAAATTACTTAATCAAATTTTAGTTTAATTATTATTTTAAAAACGCACTAAGATCATGGAGCCCTCGGTACAAACCTGGTAAAGGCAAAAATTAAAAAAAAAAAAAAAAAAAAAACCAAGACAAATTCTTCCTCCACGGAAGCCACCGACAGACTGACCTTCCACCACTAATGTCAATATATATCACAGACTTGTATTACATCATTTCCGCCATCTTGTTTTCGTCTGCTAATGGAAACCATCTTGTATTCGTCTTATAGAGTGCACTTCAACCATATGAGTTTAGTTTTACACACTAAAGTGCATTAATAATTTATTATTACTGTGGTGCTCCGCGATTTTGAAAGGCCATCTTGGAAATTAGTAATTATTTAGCTATAAAATCGAGGAAAATTCCAAAATTCATCAAAAAATCACTTAATAATTTACTGATTGAATCAATGGATTCTTGTCCTTTGTTCGGTACTAAATTGAACCAAAAATCTATTAATGTTATTAAAAAATACTTATGTAATAAATCATGTTCAAAATACTAAAAGTAGCTTAGTTTCCTAGCCAACCAGCCTCTAGCAAGTTGATATGTCCGCCATCTTGGAAATCACTATAATTAACTTATAAATTCGGAACAAAATCCACAATTCATAAAAAAAAATTATTTATTAAAATAGTAATTGATGAGATATATTTCCGTCTTTGATTTGATTCTCGGCCAATGATGAGTATATATAATCTTAAAATAAAATATAAAATTCTGTTTTCTGTGGAGTTTATTAAACATTTACTCTGCGAAAAATAACACAAAACAAGATACCTGTCCGACGAATTAAATATGTATCGCACTGCATACAATTGGAGGTTTATTACTTTATTAATGAAATATATTCCAAACAGTTCATGAATAATCTTACACATATAGACCATGTGTCTTAAAACCAATAGACCAGGTCATGAACAATGTCAGACATTTCCGAACCACAACCTTCTTAGTCGATAGATAATATAACATATTTTATGCTGTCAAATCAAAGTCTTCGAACTGTCAGACCTAAAGTATCGATAAAATCAATTACAAAATTTAGACCAACGGAACATTTTTTTTCGTTTACTAAAGGACCAAGAATCCCCGAAAAAAGTTATAGGTATCAAGACCAAAAGGTTGTGAACCAGTAAATATTAAGACCTACTACAGATTTGACTACGCACATTTAAGGGGCCCGCCTCGTCAGGGGTGTATGTGCGTTAGTGAGGCGGAAAGATAAGCGCGACGCTCGATGGTATTTCTAGTGCGGTATAAACTTTAAGCGCAAGGCTTTAAACTGACGCACAGTATTCTCGTCGTCACAGGGTAACTCTGAAATTTTAGAGAGGACCGTAACGTTATAAAGCTGAGAAATGAAAACAAAAGTGTAATGCAAGTCCTTTAAGTGCTTTAAATATCTGTACTGGTTATTTACGCCTAAAAATTACTCTGAAACATGCGTTTTAGCAATTTAACTCATCTAAAAATACAGTTTAAAAACTTAATCCGAAATCAAAAGTACTTTTCGGCCCACAAAGAAATCTTAAATGTTTTTCATAAGCAGACCCAGCTCGCATATCTTGAGTAGTTTTGAAATCGCGTTGTTTTTCCTGAAGCTCTGCGCACCGTGTGTGCGCCCAGGTAGGCGGAGCCCTTAACGAAACGACACACATTCAACAAAAAAAGGACACACAGTACACACAGTACACACGCTGTACGCACAGTACATACACTGAACACACCGTATACACAATGAACAAATAGTAAACACAGAACATGCAATGAAGAAACATTCAATACACACACTGAACACGTAATATACACACAATGTGCACACTACCCGCATTTGATTAAAAGGAAGTACTTTTGTACAAAAATTCAACTTAGTGTAAAACGATCTCATCATTTAGATACGATCTCATCAGTAGCATATGTTAATACAGAATTGACTACGGACATTTAACGAAAAGGACACACATTTCACGAACATTCAACTCAGTAGGATGCAATCGTCAATTTACGATAGGATATAATGCCTCCAACAGTCTGTTGGGTCCATCAGTCATTAGCTCCAACAGACTTTGGCTTCAACAGTCTTTGACTCAAAAAAAAAGGTCATTGACTCCAAAAAATATTTCGATCCAAACGTAAAGGGCTCTGAAAGTATTTAGCTCCAGCATTCTTTGACACCAACAGTCTTTCGCTCCAAAAGTCAATGCCGCTGAAAGTATTTGGCTCAAAAACGTATTCGGCCTTGCTTCTATTTGGCTACTAGACTAGGAGGCTATGAAGCTACGAGAATATAGGACTACAAGACTACTAGGCTTCAACTGGCTAATAGGCTTCAACTGGCTTCGAGGCTACAAGTCTACGAATCTACGAGACTACACGACTACTTTGTTTCAATAGGCTACGAGGCTACAAGTCTACGAGGCGACGATACTATATAGCTACAAATCTACGAGGCTACGAGAATATATAGCTACAAAGTCTACGTAGCTACAATTATACGAAGCTACGTGGCTCTTAACTTTCTTTGGCTCCGTTCAGCAGCGAGAGTTACTTTATCTCATGCAAATAACGTTGTTTTACAAGTAGTCCCGATTCTTGCCAACATAATTTGTCATGTGTTGCGTTGAGGTAAATATTATTTATTTAATTTACGTGGGATCGGAATGTTCACTATTGAACGTTAGAGAAGGAGTAATTCTCTAGACACCAAGGAGAAGGATGTTAGTGAGTCCTTCATGATAGTGTTTCTCAGCTGTATCGAAGCATATTATGTGACTGAGTATTGGTTCTTTTGGTTTGAATTCCAACTGATACAAAATATTTTTTGTAATAATTTGGTTGCAGAAATTCACAATTTATATGTAATACATAATAAAATTACTCGACTCATAAAGTAAAACATTTTTCGTGCAGTGATAGATTTCTTAGAATTACCAAAAGCTCTCACTGAATATATGTGGAAGTCTTGACAGAAATAATAAAATGCATACGAAGAACACCATCAAAATATTGCCAGGAAAAATTGAGAGCACGCGGAGAAAACTAAGGCACTTTTTCCTCAATATCAGAAAATCTTAAAAAATAAATAAATAAAAGAATTAGAACAATAAAAAATAAATAACAAAAAGTGAATAAAAAATTACAAAAAACGTCTGGCTTGTAGCTCAACAAAGGAG
The DNA here is from genome assembly GCF_032445375.1 of Bacillus rossius redtenbacheri. Taxonomy (NCBI): domain Eukaryota; kingdom Metazoa; phylum Arthropoda; class Insecta; order Phasmatodea; family Bacillidae; genus Bacillus; species Bacillus rossius. The sequence continues at coordinate 23,161,315 of NC_086333.1, forward strand.
AAGTAACAAGCTCGCGGAGGCTGTTACCACATAAATCTCATAGTTTCTTATGCACGGCAAGAAGACTGCAAGCCAGTTCAGAACTTTGCGATTAAAAGCAATACGACGCTAGAAGCACCAGCGAGCGTCACACTTATCATCTAGACTCACTAACACACACCTGACTACGCGGGCCCCTCAAGTGGGGTTAAGGGCTTGGGATCTGTGATTTTTCTATTTTTTTTTTGCTATATTTCTAATTTATAAATATTTATCCAAATATTTGGCATGTCAATACATAAGTCATATCTCCCAGAACTCCTACCTTTTTGCAACCACATATTTACTGACCAGTTCCAAAGGTAAGCACCGCGAGGAAAACACTGTTCATGATAACCAAACCAAATCATGTGTTTTGTCTTCAACAATTAGCCATAGCTAAGTCTTATGCCAAGTCAAACAATACAAAATAAAATTTCACGAAAGCTTTTTTGCTAGTAGTATCAAAACATTTAAAATTACAAGATGTATGTGCCTAATCCCCTTTTATTTAAATATGGCGTTCGAGCATCGAATTAGGTGCTCCGACAATGACTGACCTAGAGCGCCGGATGGATGCGCTTGTCGGCTATCAACATCGGTGCGTCAGTAACTCGTGCCTGTAGTTAGGTCTCCATCTGTGGGCGGGGCAGGTTTCCCCGGGGGGGCAGGGCGCGAATCAGCAGTCGCACTCGGGCCTTGATGGGTCCGGACGAGACATTCATCACGGCGGTAATGAAATGCATTGAAACAGGCGGGCGGCGCACAGACGGCGCCGCGGGCTGCGGCACAGACACAGAGAACTGGAGAGCGCCCCGCCCTCCCCCCCGCAGTCGTGTGACGTCAGCGCAGCCGGCAGATACGGGGCCAAGGTGCCTGCTGATACCGTCACTCGCAGCCACGCCGCGGCAGGCTTGTGCTTCACTGACGCGAGCCGTTTGCAGATCCACCGCTGACGTCTCCCTGCCTGTGGCTAGACGTACTTTCACATTGACATATTAGCATGAGACTACTACGAAAGGGAACACAGTATCTTTTTTACACCTTTGTTAAATACTATACAACGCTAAAGTATACGACAAGATTACTTATAATATTATGTACATAAAATAATTTCCTGGGAGCAGTGCCGGTGCGTGGTGCCTGCTGCCTTACATATTTATTATTGTATGTTTGGAATTAAAAATTCTCTAAAATACTTTTTTATATCGTAATTGCAAATGTCAATATGTAAATTAATTTTTTGTGCTTATTTTGTGCGTTTTAACGATGAAACTATTCATAATTTTTAATGACAAAGAAAAATAATATATGCCTGAATCAACACTAACATAAATGAAGGTTCTACCATACTATCATCTATTCATGTACCTGAATCTTGCATTAACTCACCAGCATCCTCTTCTGTGGGCATATGTGATCACGTGCCAGCACTAGTGTGCAGGTCGCGGCTGATACCAGCTCGGGGCCAGCGCTAGGAGTTGTCTCGGATCTCTGGGCGCCGGACTTCAGAACGCTCTAACCCACTGCCGCGCTAACTCTGACTAACAGCTCTGCCCGGTCCATGGCACGGCAGTGACCCGGCTCATAACTGCACGCACAAATCAACAGCTGCCTGCAGTCGGCGCGTGCACAGGTGTGGACGCAGCGCCGAAACGAGGGTTTAGAGAACAATTGCGTACCAGGAAATAACCATGAAAAAAACTTTAGAATTGAACCGATCATCCTACAAAACTTATCAAAATTGTTACAATAACATTTTAATAACTATTAGAACATAGTGTTTAGTTTTTAGGCCTACATATTTTTGTACATGTATTCATACCAATGCGTTTGATAAATTATTTTTATATAGTATTAAATAGTTTAATGTGCAGTGGTTAGCAAAATTATACTAGTTTATTAATTGATAATGTTTAACAGGAAATAAATTTATTTAAGTGTTTATTTACTTCCAGGTAGTAAGAGAAAATCATAGGGATAAATAAAAGAAATGGAAGGGAATGACAAAAAAGAATGTAAGCGAGTCCTTTAGTATTTGTGTATTCTCATGTTATTCATGTAGCAAACAAACTTATAATACCAAAGTTAGACAAAAAATTGAAGCAGTATTTTTTAAAATAGTTCCGAGCGTGATAAATATTCGAATCAATAAATTATTTGTTATTCAATACATACCATGATTACAAGACGCGAGTTACAACTTACTTTCTGCGCCCGTTTCTAAAATTGGCTGCCTGAATCTTAAACGTTGCTTGCCACCATAATACGCAGAAAGAAGCACAACAAACAAAAATTTTTAATTATTAGAGCTCCGTTTAAAGCGAAAAAGACTTAAAAAAAATCAAAAAATCCTAAATCCTGACTTGGATCTGATATTAAAATCAGAATTTTATTAAAAGTAGTATAGGATAGGGCATACTGGCGCACGGATTCTGGCTGAGGAGCGAGGAGACGGTCCACCATCTTGGATTGTGACGTCACGGCGGCAAAAATTCCTCAAAATTCCTCAAAAATGACTCAAAATGACTCAAAAATTCCCGTTTTAAGAAAAAATTTCCCGTTTTCGAGGGAAAAATTCCCGTTTCGAGGGAAAATTTCCCGTTTTAGTCCGTAAAAATCCCAGCGGCTAGAAATGTCCTTAACGAGGCTTAAGCATCCTTAACTCAAGCCTCAGTTAAGCCTCTATCAGGACTTGACCTTGACTGTTGACCTTGACCTTGACCTCGGCGGCCATTTTGGATCTGCCATTTCGGATGACGTCACTGTGTTCTCGAACATTCCGGCATTGTGATTTCCGCCATTTTGAATGATGACGTCACCGTTACAATTTTCGTTACGGCCGCCATCTTTAAAATATTCTTTTATTATCCGATTTTAACGAAAAAAATTAAAAATTTATAAAAAAAATTTAAATAATAAAATTTTAATAAATTATTTATAAAAATTACATTTATGACACGGAGCTCGGAGTCCTCGGTTCGAACCCGGTGAGGGCAAAAAAATTAAAAATGGCGACCGATCCTTCCCCCGCGGTGGCTGCAGGCAGACTGACTCCCGCCACTTTTTTTTTCAAAGCATATATATCGTCACCTAGTATGACGTCATGTCCGCCATCTTGTCTTCGATGCTGGAAGCCATCAATATTGTATCGTCGGCGAGAGTGCGCTGATGACATGTTAGTTTAATTCTTATCCGCTAGAGTGCAGTAATCATTTATTATTGCTGTGACACCCGGCATCTTGTCATTTGGCCGACATCTTGAAAATCCGTAATTATTTAGCTAGGAATTCGGGAAAAGTTCCAAAATTCATTAAATAAATCACTCATTAATTTGCATATTGATTCGATCCGCTCCTGTCCTCGGTTCGATACCCGATCGATGCAATAATGTTTAATTTTACGTAAAAAATAATAATTTCAATAAACCATGTTCAACATCCGTAAAGAGACTCTAAATCCTCTACGACCATCATCCTATCAGACATCAAGACCACCATATTGGAAATGCGTAATTTTAATGCTAGAGATTCGGGAAAAAGTTCAAAATTCATTAAATAAATTTGTAATCTATATACTGATTGATTAGATCGTATTAGGTCCTTGGTTCGATCCCTGGCCGATATAAAACAACTTTAATTTTAAAAAAGTATCAGAAAAGTGTAAGGTTCGAGAAATAAAACACCACAAAGTCTTTTACAAACATAATATTTATTACACAATTTCTATCCTACTACAGAATCACTTGCGAAAGCCAGCAATCTAATAACATTTAGCCCTGCATAGACGTGAAACGAGTACTTCTTAGCTCCAACAGCTCCAAATGCTCCAAATGGCTTCAACAGCTCTAAATGCTTGACAGCTCCAAATGCTTGACAGCTCCAAATGTCTACAAATGCTTAACACAGCTCCAAATAGCTCCAAATGCTCCAAACGGCCTCCAAATGCTTGACAGCTCCAAATGGCTCCAAATGCTTAACACAGCTCCAAATGGCTCCAAATGCTCCAAACGGCCTCCAAATGCTTGTCAGCTCCAAATGTCTCCAGCAGCTCCAAATGTCTCCAGCAGCTCCAAGTGCTCCAAATGTTTGACAGCTCCAAATGCTTCAAAAGGCTCCAAATGCTCCAAATGACTCCAAAAGGCTCAAAATGCTCCAAACGGCCTCCAAATGGCTCCAACAGCTCCAACAGCCTCCAAATGTTTAACACAGCTCCAAATGCTCCAAATGGCTCCAACAGCTCCAAACGGCCTCCAAATGGTTCCAACAGCCTCCAAATGCTTAACACAGCTCCAAATGGCTCCAAATGCTCCAAACGGCCTCCAAATGTCTCCAACAGCTCCAAACAGCCTCCAAATGGCTTCAACAGCTCCAACAGCCTCCAAATGGCTCCAACAGCTCCAACAGCCTCCAAATGCTTAACACAGAGCTCCAAATGGCTCCAAATTCTTTAAACGGCCTCCAAACGCTTGACAGCTCCAAAAGCTTCAAAAGGCTCCAAATGCTCCAAAAAAGGCTCCAAATGCTCCAACAGCCTCCAAATGCTTAACACAGCTCCAAATGCTTCAAAAGGCTCCAAATGGCTCCAAATGCTCCAAACGGTCTCCAAATGCTCCAAACGGCCTCCAAATGCTCCAAATGGCCTCCAAATGCCTGACAGCTCCATCTTCAATTGGTTCCAACTGATTCCAATTACTTTTCTTATCGAACTTGGCATGATTACTAACATGTATTTATTAGTATACATTTTGACTGGCAGTGGTAACGTATTTTGCACCTTTAAGTTATAAGTTTTATTTAGAAATCAGATTTCGATCAATGGTAGATACCATTTGGAAAGAAAATATATTAATTTATCTTCAAGTTTATACACATACATTTAATTTAAGCCATTATTGTATGTAGCCAGCTTCCCTCAGTTCTTCGAGTATGAAGGATATTTCTTTAATGTTCGAATAGTTTCCTGCACAAAGCGATCCATGTAGTTGTCGTAGCCTGTCAACCAATATGTTAGGATCTTCCCATGAGGTATAATCAATCTCTTCTGCTGCGTTCATCATCATCCTTGCATGTTTATAATAAATATTATTATCTCTGGTGTCTATCGTTTTAACACCAACCACAAGGTCACTTTCGTCATCGTGCCAGTGATTATCACAAGCTTGATCAGGATAATTTATTTTATTACGACGTTTCCATCGTTTTGGTCTCAAACCACCATCACAGTCTTCACTCTTGCATGCTTTTGGTGCTTCAGCACAGTACTCAATCATGTCAGCCTTAGATGTGTCAGCACAGTCTTCGTTCATGCCAGCTTCTGATGTGTCACCACAGTCTTCAATCATGTCAGCATCACAAACTTGATCAGGATAATTTATTTTATTACGTCGTTTCCATCGTTTTGGTCTCAGATCGCCATCACAGTCTTCGATCTTGCCTGCTTTAGGTGCTTCAGTACAGTACTCAATCATGTCAGCCTCAGATATGTCACCACAATCTTCAATCATGCCAGCTTCAGATGATTCATCAAATTCTTCGACGTTGTAAGCTTCAGGTGGTTCTCCATCTTTCACATTTTCATGGAGACGTCTAGATGTTGGAGTAAATATATTTTCATTTCTAATGTGGTTACAACTTCCTTCGTTTGTTTTAAATTTTAAATTATTATCTTGCTCTAGATCAGTAATTTTAGCATTAGCTTTTTCGCTTTCGTTCCTCTTCCGCGATGTTGTAGCCCAGTCTTCGTTATCTTTATTCATCTTAATTGTACAGGTCTTGTAATGTCTATCCAAGTAATATCTTCTACCAAAGGATTTCTGACACTGACTGCAATGGAATGGTTTTTGACAAGGACCCAAATTACACTCGCTTCTCTCATGTCGTTTAGCATTCTTTCTCAAGGTAAACACCTTGCTACAGTATCTACAGTGATGTCGTTTTGATACAGCAACTAATCCCGAATCAGGATTCATATTAGGTACTGAGACTAATGCCAGACGCAAACTAAGAGTTTTAAATTAGATATATTACTTAAATAGAATTTTTTAATTATTTCATCAGCGAGAATAAATTTATCTCATTCAAAGGTACTTGTTGCAAGTAGTTCTGCTTTTCAACAACAGATGTCGCCACATGTTACTTGCAGGTAAATAATATTTAGTTCTTTGATGCGGGATGCTCACTAACGATCGCAAAAGAAGGATGGCTTCGCTAGACTCCAAGGAGAAGGAAGTTCGTCCTTCCTGTTAGTGCTTCTTAGATTTCTCAGAGATTATTTGACTGAGTAATGATATTTTTTTAATTTCCACCTGATAAAAATATTACAAGTGTTGATTAAGTAGCGAAAATTCACTAATTACATGTAACCTTGAAAAAAAAATGACATGCCTCATTAAGTAAAAAAAATCCTTCATGCAGAGATCAATTTCTCATCTGTAACCAGAAGCACTCGGAGAAAACCATCAGATGTCTAGTCAGGAATAACCATAAGCACCCAGAGAAAACCATCATAATATTGTCAAGAATAATCAGGAGCACACGGAGAAAACCATCATAATACTGTCAAGATTAATCAGGAGCACACGGAGAAAACCGCCATAATATTGTCAAGAATAATCGGAAGCACACGGAGAAAACCGCCACAATTTTCTTTGATATTATAAAATTACAAAAAAATTAATAAAAAATTAAAAATAAAAACGAAAAAAATTCAAACATTCTGGCTTGTATTAGAACTCTAACTTTGCACATCAAAGACAAGTTTACAAGCTAGCAGAATGTTTGAATTTTTTTCGTTTTTATTTTTAATTTTTTATTAATTTTTTTGTAATTTTATAATATCAAAGAAAATTGTGGCGGTTTTCTCCGTGTGCTTCCGATTATTCTTGACAATATTATGGCGGTTTTCTCCGTGTGCTCCTGATTATTCTTGACAGTATTATGATGGTTTTCTCCGTGTGCTCCTGATTATTCTTGACAATATTATGATGGTTTTCTCTGGGTGCTTATGGTTATTCCTGACTAGACATCTGATGGTTTTCTCCGAGTGCTTCTGGTTACAGATGAGAAATTGATCTCTGCATGAAGGATTTTTTTTACTTAATGAGGCATGTCATTTTTTTTTCAAGGTTACATGTAATTAGTGAATTTTCGCTACTTAATCAACACTTGTAATATTTTTATCAGGTGGAAATTAAAAAAATATCATTACTCAGTCAAATAATCTCTGAGAAATCTAAGAAGCACTAACAGGAAGGACGAACTTCCTTCTCCTTGGAGTCTAGCGAAGCCATCCTTCTTTTGCGATCGTTAGTGAGCATCCCGCATCAAAGAACTAAATATTATTTACCTGCAAGTAACATGTGGCGACATCTGTTGTTGAAAAGCAGAACTACTTGCAACAAGTACCTTTGAATGAGATAAATTTATTCTCGCTGATGAAATAATTAAAAAATTCTATTTAAGTAATATATCTAATTTAAAACTCTTAGTTTGCGTCTGGCATTAGTCTCAGTACCTAATATGAATCCTGATTCGGGATTAGTTGCTGTATCAAAACGACATCACTGTAGATACTGTAGCAAGGTGTTTACCTTGAGAAAGAATGCTAAACGACATGAGAGAAGCGAGTGTAATTTGGGTCCTTGTCAAAAACCATTCCATTGCAGTCAGTGTCAGAAATCCTTTGGTAGAAGATATTACTTGGATAGACATTACAAGACCTGTACAATTAAGATGAATAAAGATAACGAAGACTGGGCTACAACATCGCGGAAGAGGAACGAAAGCGAAAAAGCTAATGCTAAAATTACTGATCTAGAGCAAGATAATAATTTAAAATTTAAAACAAACGAAGGAAGTTGTAACCACATTAGAAATGAAAATATATTTACTCCAACATCTAGACGTCTCCATGAAAATGTGAAAGATGGAGAACCACCTGAAGCTTACAACGTCGAAGAATTTGATGAATCATCTGAAGCTGGCATGATTGAAGATTGTGGTGACATATCTGAGGCTGACATGATTGAGTACTGTACTGAAGCACCTAAAGCAGGCAAGATCGAAGACTGTGATGGCGATCTGAGACCAAAACGATGGAAACGACGTAATAAAATAAATTATCCTGATCAAGTTTGTGATGCTGACATGATTGAAGACTGTGGTGACACATCAGAAGCTGGCATGAACGAAGACTGTGCTGACACATCTAAGGCTGACATGATTGAGTACTGTGCTGAAGCACCAAAAGCATGCAAGAGTGAAGACTGTGATGGTGGTTTGAGACCAAAACGATGGAAACGTCGTAATAAAATAAATTATCCTGATCAAGCTTGTGATAATCACTGGCACGATGACGAAAGTGACCTTGTGGTTGGTGTTAAAACGATAGACACCAGAGATAATAATATTTATTATAAACATGCAAGGATGATGATGAACGCAGCAGAAGAGATTGATTATACCTCATGGGAAGATCCTAACATATTGGTTGACAGGCTACGACAACTACATGGATCGCTTTGTGCAGGAAACTATTCGAACATTAAAGAAATATCCTTCATACTCGAAGAACTGAGGGAAGCTGGCTACATACAATAATGGCTTAAATTAAATGTATGTGTATAAACTTGAAGATAAATTAATATATTTTCTTTCCAAATGGTATCTACCATTGATCGAAATCTGATTTCTAAATAAAACTTATAACTTAAAGGTGCAAAATACGTTACCACTGCCAGTCAAAATGTATACTAATAAATACATGTTAGTAATCATGCCAAGTTCGATAAGAAAAGTAATTGGAATCAGTTGGAACCAATTGAAGATGGAGCTGTCAGGCATTTGGAGGCCATTTGGAGCATTTGGAGGCCGTTTGGAGCATTTGGAGACCGTTTGGAGCATTTGGAGCCATTTGGAGCCTTTTGAAGCATTTGGAGCTGTGTTAAGCATTTGGAGGCTGTTGGAGCATTTGGAGCCTTTTTTGGAGCATTTGGAGCCTTTTGAAGCTTTTGGAGCTGTCAAGCGTTTGGAGGCCGTTTAAAGAATTTGGAGCCATTTGGAGCTCTGTGTTAAGCATTTGGAGGCTGTTGGAGCTGTTGGAGCCATTTGGAGGCTGTTGGAGCTGTTGAAGCCATTTGGAGGCTGTTTGGAGCTGTTGGAGACATTTGGAGGCCGTTTGGAGCATTTGGAGCCATTTGGAGCTGTGTTAAGCATTTGGAGGCTGTTGGAACCATTTGGAGGCCGTTTGGAGCTGTTGGAGCCATTTGGAGCATTTGGAGCTGTGTTAAACATTTGGAGGCTGTTGGAGCTGTTGGAGCCATTTGGAGGCCGTTTGGAGCATTTTGAGCCTTTTGGAGTCATTTGGAGCATTTGGAGCCTTTTGAAGCATTTGGAGCTGTCAAACATTTGGAGCACTTGGAGCTGCTGGAGACATTTGGAGCTGCTGGAGACATTTGGAGCTGACAAGCATTTGGAGGCCGTTTGGAGCATTTGGAGCCATTTGGAGCTGTGTTAAGCATTTGGAGCCATTTGGAGCTGTCAAGCATTTGGAGGCCGTTTGGAGCATTTGGAGCCATTTGGAGCTGTGTTAAGCATTTGTAGACATTTGGAGCTGTCAAGCATTTGGAGCTGTCAAGCATTTAGAGCTGTTGAAGCCATTTGGAGCATTTGGAGCTGTTGGAGCTAAGAAGTACTCGTTGCACGTCTATGCAGGGCTAAATGTTATTAGATTGCTGGCTTTCGCAAGTGATTCTGTAGTAGGATAGAAATTGTGTAATAAATATTATGTTTGTAAAAGACTTTGTGGTGTTTTATTTCTCGAACCTTACACTTTTCTGATACTTTTTTAAAATTAAAGTTGTTTTATATCGGCCAGGGATCGAACCAAGGACCTAATACGATCTAATCAATCAGTATATAGATTACAAATTTATTTAATGAATTTTGAACTTTTTCCCGAATCTCTAGCATTAAAATTACGCATTTCCAATATGGTGGTCTTGATGTCTGATAGGATGATGGTCGTAGAGGATTTAGAGTCTCTTTACGGATGTTGAACATGGTTTATTGAAATTATTATTTTTTACGTAAAATTAAACATTATTGCATCGATTGGGTATCGAACCGAGGACAGGAGCGGATCGAATCAATATGCAAATTAATGAGTGATTTATTTAATGAATTTTGGAACTTTTCCCGAATTCCTAGCTAAATAATTACGGATTTTCAAGATGTCGGCCAAATGACAAGATGCCGGGTGTCACAGCAATAATAAATGATTACTGCACTCTAGCGGATAAGAATTAAACTAACATGTCATCAGCGCACTCTCGCCGACGATACCATATTGATGGCTTCCAGCATCGAAGACAAGATGGCGGACATGACGTCATACTAGGTGACGATATATATGCTTTGAAAAAAAAAGTGGCGGGAGTCAGTCTGCCTGCAGCCACCGCGGGGGAAGGATCGGTCGCCATTTTTAATTTTTTTGCCCTCACCGGGTTCGAACCGAGGACTCCGAGCTCCGTGTCATAAATGTAATTTTTATAAATAATTTATTAAAATTTTATTATTTAAATTTTTTTTATAAATTTTAAATTTTTTTCGTCAAAATCGGATAATAAAAGAATATTTTAAAGATGGCGGCCGTAACGAAAATTGTAACGGTGACGTCATCATTAAAAATGGCGGAAATCACAATGCCGGAATGTTCGAGAACACAGTGACGTCATCCGAAATGGCAGATCCAAAATGGCCGCCGAGGTCAAGGTCAAGGTCAACAGTCAAGGTCAAGTCCTGATAGAGGCTTAACTGAGGCTTGAGTTAAGGATGCTTAAGCCTCGTTAAGGACATTTCTAGCCGCTGGGATTTTTACGGACTAAAACGGGAAATTTTCCCTCGAAACGGGAATTTTTCCCTCGAAAACGGGAAATTTTTTCTTAATACGGGAATTTTTGAGTCATTTTGAGTCATTTTTGAGGAATTTTGAGGAATTTTTGCCGCCGTGACGTCACAATCCAAGATGGTGGACCGTCTCCTCGCTCCTCAGCCAGAAGCCGTGCGCCAGTATGCCCTATCCTATACTACTATTAAAATACTATCCATTTTGGTAAAATTCAATAAAATGTTAATTAAATAATGTTTTCATACATTTAAGTAGATTTAATTCAATGGCACAAATAAAATACTAAACTGAATCATATTAAATCACACATTATAACACTAGGTATATGTTTTTGACTAAACGACTGAAATCATTCTGTAAATACACATCAAATACACACACTACCCTTATCGAGCTGATTAAATTGTATTATAACACAACTTTTATTTTTTTTAAGTAAACATAATATTTCTAGTGACGCAGTTTAAACCACATTCGCCCTTTAATTTTTATAAGTTTGCGCTCAACCCTGTTCTACCTTTTTGAAATTAGTAAATTTAAATTATTTTCATTTAAAACATTATTTTAAATATGATTTAAATTAATTACTTTTAACGTGACAACGTCTAATAAAACGATTAACGCCGGCTGCACGCACGAAAAAAGTGTCCCGCTACGCACATTGTCTCGTTTCACTGTGTCCCGTTACGCTCATTTTATATTGCTCTTTGAAAACCTGAACCTCCTAGCATTGCGACCGAGTCCGTGGGGTAATTTTTTTTTCATGCAGTTCAATGTAACATTTTCATTGCTCTTTGCTAACCCGCTACTCATAGCATTGCTGCAGAGTCCGTGGCGAAAATATATTATTTTTGACTGCATTTTGGTGTCGGGTAAGCCATTTTCCTTTACATCATCCTTGAAACACTCCCATTAGTTTTTTTTCCCTATCATCGTCCTATCCTTAACAGAATAACACAGATTGGAAGAAGTTAAATAGCAAACATATATAAAAATATAGTTAAATAATCTCTTCGTTAAATTAATAAACATATTTGAATTAATGAGTGGAAAAAAATTATAAATTAAATTGTAGATTTCATTTCACTCCTTCTTTGTATCTAAACAAAATAGTGATAATTCAATAAAAATTATTCAATTTTATTCATAAAAGTATGCAATCATGTCATCAATGTTTTGTTATGACGTTGTCCCGTTAAACTATCGTCCGTAAACCGACTTCACAGATAACCAATTGTTTTCAAATAATAGGTATATAATCTAGTCCAAGCGGCATATGAATAACCCTCTATAAACAATTTTTTTAATTAATTTAAAAATATTACACCCATGTCTTACTCAAAACCCAAACCTTGAATCGATCACACCTTAAGCCGGCGTACATCCGACTACGCAATGAAGGTTGGCAACTACCAAATTTTTTAGAATATTTGGTAAGAATATTATTTTATTGAATATAATGCCAGTTTACTTACATATTTTCAAACTTGAGATTACTTTTTAATTTGACTATTTTTGTTTACAAAAAATATTCTCAGGTAGTTTTGGCAAACGTTTGGTTTGTACCCTATTGTTAACGAAAAAGACTAAATACCGGTTTATGTCGCTACCCGTGTTTACGCAATTTATGGTCACATTTGTGTTCATCGACTTACGTTCCAGTTTCTCGAAATTACTTATACTAAATCCCATATAAGTACCAAGAGTTAAGATGTTTGACAAAAAAACCTGTTAAGAAAGAAATGTCTGAAAACGAAACCCTGTAAAGTTACAGGCACAAACAGTAGCGCTCAAGTTTCAGATTTCCGAGCATTTGGCATTAATCCATTGGTCGCAAGGACAATATGTATGTCCGAGCCCAGGGGTCTGGATGAGGTGCTGGATGGTGTCCACCCTCTTGAATAATGACGTCATGGCTGCCATCTTTAATTACCTTGATCTTTGACAAATTGTTTATAAATTAAATTTTCCTTATTTTTTATAGATTTCCATAATTACCTAATTTCCTATCATAGAAAAACAGGTTTTTTAAGATATCGATCATGTAGTATTAATCCAAATTTATGAAATATTTTTTTATTGAAATGTTTATTTAATACATTTATTTAATAAAAAATTTTTCCCGAAATTATAACCTAATAATTAAGGTTTTTCAAGGCGGTGGCAATAACGAAAAGGGCAACATTTCATTTTAAAAGAAGGCGGGTGTGATCTAAGCAATAACGTTTTGACGTGACAACGTCTAATAAATCGATGAACGCCGGCTGCACGCACGAAAAAGTGTCCCGTAACGCACATTGTCCCACTACGATGTGTCCCGTTACGCTCATTGTACGCTTGCGCCGCTTCTCTCTTCCACTCGATTGGAACAACCATCGATTTGACTTTTCAATCATGTTTTCGTCGTTTGAATTATTAATATTATGTAATTTAACGATCGTCCACCGATTTTCAGCACGATCGGTGCGGTTATTTAAAAGAAATGTTGAATTTTCAAATACCTTTTTGTACGAACAATGGTTTTTTACAGTTACACATAATAATTCAAATTATACCCGGGATCTTTTCCACAATGTTTTAGAAAATATTGTAACACATTATAAATAAGTTTGGTGTATTTGGGATGCGTATTTGTTATAAAATCGTATTATAAAAACGAATGAATATTATTCCCCTACGGTGCTGTCATCTACGGTGACGGACGTGAACCGAACGAATCGGGCAATCTATCTTTTTCCGCGGCAACCAGACACTCGTTAATACATATTTTCCTTTGTTTATCGCAAGTGGCGTTATTATTTATGAATTATAAATAAATTTTCGTGCCCGGGGCCACAATTACATATCATTTTGAGCACTGGAAGACATAAAAACATAAAATATTCTCGACGAATTTTAATCTCGGCCCCAGTGCACCACGAGCGTCTGGGTTGTAGATTAAAGCCGACATTCTTTCTAAAACTTACTAATACTTTATTTATTAACTGCAAGGGCATTTTTATTCAATTCTACGTTTAATTTCATAACGAACAAACTTCGTCGTTAAATGTGTAATTGCGAAAAAGCGTAAAACATTCTCGACGATCTTGAAGTTAAATAGCAAACATGTATATTAAAATTATAGTTAAAATAATCTCTTTGTTAAAGTAATAAACAAATTTTAATTAATGAATGCAAATAAAAGTAAATTAATCAATTAAATTGTAGATTTCATTTCACTCCTTCTTTGTATCCATATAAAATAGTGATAATTGAATAAAAATGATTCAATTTTATTCATAAAAGTATGCAATCAATTCATCAATGTTTTGTAATGACGTCACAAACTATCGTCCGTAAACAGACTTTACAGACAACCAATTTTTTTTTTTTTTAACTAGGGTAACCATCAACAATTTGGCCACGTTTTCTTCTAGAAAATGTGTTTCTTTTCCAGGTGTAATATTGGGGCACTTTATGGTATAACAGAGTTTTTGCAAAATTGTCGTTTCTGCATAGCTAGAAAAATTCAGTGAGAGTCAATGCACAATGATTATTAATGCGATCTTGAAGGTTTTTATCATAAAAATAAATTTTTTGTCCATATTGAAAATGAACCGCTGCTGGAAAGTTTTATGAATACATTATTGTAAAATTGTCCAAATAGCTTCAGAAGTGCTAATATAGCGACCACTACGATATTTTTTAAATTTTTAATTTAATTGCAACTAAGACTTTTTAAAAATGTTATTAGTAATTTACATGTTTACCCTCGCCGGGAATGGACCAGAGAAACTAAATCTATTAAGTAATTAAACATTTGAAGTTGACTAATTTTTTATATATTATTAATTTTTTCGGAATTATTTGGTTGAAAATTAAAAATTTCAAGTTTACGGTCGTCACCGTAAAAACTATCCATCAAGGCTTATTGAAGACTTGCTCATAGGTAATTTAAGCCTTAATGGAAATTTTTTTTTGTTTCTATGGGGAAAATTTTTTTTTATTTCGAATTTTTGCATTTTTGAAGAATACAACGGGGAATTTTCCTTAAAAACGGGAATTTCCCCCTGGAAATAGGGATTTTTTTTTAGGAATTTTGAGTCAGTTTTGAGAAATTTTAAGTTCAAGATGCCCACCGTGACGTCACAATCCAAGATGGCGGACATCGTCACAGTCACACACCCAGCACCCAGGGATCGGACCAACTATTCTATACTACTAACGACCATAATATCAGCTCAAGCATTGGGAAAATTATTTCCGAAACCTGCAAAGCAAACTACTCATCTCTCAAAGCGGAGTATTTTAAGTTGAGAAAATTATTTTGTAGCAAACTAGCACGTAACACAAGTATTTGTTCAACGCATAATTTAAATGCGTGGTTGGCATGTTTTAATTCGTATGAATTTACACGTTAATGGCTGTTATTAATTATTTGGTCAGTATTTCTGCCCTTTTCCCAGCCCTATATTTTCGTTTTTCATATTTACCTTAATTATTAGGTTATATTTTTTTCAGTTTTCATAGATCTTTTAACGTTAGTATGCTGCGTTAAACTACATGAATTTATTCATTTGATTGACTATATTGCTATATGTTTACCCTGATCTAGTTCAACGACGAAAATTACCATTACAATAACCAAATTTGTACAGTAATATTTACTACGATTAAATAATAATAATAAAAAGATTCTTTTTTAAATATTCTTATTCAAAAATTAATTATTTTGCTTGGTAGCACAATCCTTTTAACCTTAAATTTTCTGTTCATGTACTAATATAAACTGTGCTGTGTCGTGGGAAGGAAGGACAAGATGTAGACGACGATGACGAAACAGGTATATAAATTTAATCAAAAAGTCAGGGCTCATGAACGCCTACAATAATGCATTTGAGATGGCACCTTGCTTACTGAGTCAGGCAGAATGCTGAGCCTGGCGTGTTGCGACTCGAGCCCTACTCGCACTACCCCAACCACAAGCGAGCCAATGCTGAGCCAGGACCGAGCCTGGCTCGTCACAGCACACACTGCGAGTTTCCTTTTACGGAGCCGGACTCAAGTCAGAATCCTACATTTATGGCCCGCTTTGAGAAGTTCTTCCTTTTCGGTACACACCTGTTGGCATAGATCTTCGGAAATGCGCCATCCATCTACTGCAATACTTGTCACCTGCGCGTTCACCAAGTTCGAATTTTCTTCGTAAAGTTTGTAGACGCAGCACCGTACTCATTACACCGTCAACAACCCGCTCATAGTTCAAAGACAAACGTGTAAACGTACCAAAACCTACCATGTATTGCTTTGTACACAGGCAGCTAGTTGTGTGTATGGCTGTCTCTAAACATGTCTCCCCTCTCTCCAGCTGTGTTCATTGGAGTACTGCGAGGACCCGGCGCTGCGACCTCGCGTCCTCTCTCCAATGGAGTGGCGCCTGTGTGCACGAAATACTAATTGGCGCCACTTTGCGTGTTTCATTTCCAGATATTTCATCCCGAGAATAAATAACTTTTTCAGCATTTCCTGTCGCCCATTTAATTATTTACCAATAATTACCAAACATACCGTATTTTGATTGTAGCATTTCGTATTGAGTGGTGGTCAGTAGATTGCCAGTAAAAATTATAGTAAAAAATGGAGCAAGTCATTCAGTACTCGCTAGTGATGTGTAAAATTTAACTTTGAAAAAGATCTTCAAGGCTCGTAACTCGTGATAGAGAGACGTAAACAAGTCTTTGGGGATGTATTTTTTCATAAGAGTAAACAATATAATTAATTGTTCCACTCTGTGACTTGTGGAGGGTCATGGCACCAGCAGGCGTATGAGGAATAGGTTTTCTTTTAGCAGGGATGGTTCGATTCTAATTGTTGAGTTAGATGGAAGCGTTTCAACGACCAATGGGTACCCAGACCCTGGGAATATTTTAGTGCAACGCATAAAAATTTCTTAAATTATATTATCAATTATAAATTATTATTCACTAAGTATTTATAACGTATTAGAAAAGACACATAGCAATGCGTCTCAATGTTTAATACTATTGTTAGCGGAAAGTACGGTGAACATCTGTGTAGGCCCCACCAAAAAATTATATTATAATAAATTTAATAGCGCGTGTTACTCTACACTTCTTGTTACACATTTCCGTCACATTCATGAAATTATTTCCACCAAATGCCGTATATCGAAAGCTAATATGGTACACACCAAGAAATTCGTAAGGATATTTGAAATAATATGAAAAATGAATGCAAGGTAGAAAGGAGCTACTTCTTTTACTTTATACAATATTATTGAAAATATATTCCAAGAAAATTACTGCAATGTATAAAAAATATTTTATAGTGATTTTACAGTATTTATAAGACACAAATATTTATTCTTATAAACATAATATTGGCGAAATAGTTCAAACATTTTTAATTGGATTATATATTTATTGAAATGAAGTAGACTTAACACAAATGTCCTATTTTTTTTATTATGCTAGTCCTCTTAACAATTATAATTTTACTCATAAAATGGCCTAGATTTCGAATTAAATGAAAAAAAAAATGTCAGCCTATCACTCCTAATAACACCATATGCTATTCGCTTACAGCTTGAAAAAGAACAATGTTTTATACAAATTTAAATGCAAACATTCGCAGTTTTTTTGCAGTTTAGATAACATTCAAAATTATTCGTTTTTAAAAGGTATTTTACGCCACTATTCTTACCTATATTGGTGCTGAGGGTGTAAATTTTGCAAATTTATCTTTTAAAAATTATTAATAATGTTTGGACTTCCCCGAATGAAATTTTTTTTTCTTCCACAGTGTTCGTTTTTCAGTTCTGAAAAAAAAAAAAAAAAACAGTGTTCACGGGTGGCTGGCAGTATTACAAAATAACAGTAATAGTATGTCACAACAGCGTATAGGACGGTCCTGTGTATGGGAGACAGGTTGTGCACATAGAAGGCATATTAATATGTTTTATTTCTGCTACGGACACATGGCTCAACAACCAATGAGTAGAGAAAGAAATAATTTTGGCGGGACTGGAGAACTGTTTTTATTTGTTAATCATATTTTAGCATCAAATTGTCGAAATATTATAACATGCATGTGTAATTCCAGTTTTAAAAATTAATAAATGCTGTTACCTATAAGTCACTAGCAAAAAATGTAAATGAAAAATATTTCGCAGTTTGAATAGTGAGGTAATATTTTATATAACAATTATTTATGTGTTGAAAAACTGTATTCACCAAACGCTGGTCAGATGTCACGTGGTGATAATTTCGTAGGTCATATAGTTACTTACTAACAATGCCAATAGATGTCGGATACATTGCGAAATTTCATTAGCTAGAATGGCCTGCTGTGCACTCGCGTATGTTTTATAATTGTGAACGCAGCCTAGCTGTTGTTTCTTGCCACTTAATTTTTCTTAGCGTTCAGTGGTATTAATAACTATACATAAGGCTTTGTTGAGCGATAGGCCTCACTTACAGTGATAAGCTGAATCAAGTATCAACGTGAGTTTTTTATAATGGGCTAGCAAAGCGTTACACTACATGCCACAATCTAGTTTAACTAGTCACTCGCATACAGGGCGATTACAAGCATTCAGTGCTCGCCAACACGACAATTACCACACGCTAATTAGGAGCTTTCTCTCCGTCGAACACCAATACGCAATATAAGCTAAGCTCTCAACAGGCTATCCACACAAGCGCCCAATAGGCATGTGAGGTTGATTATGCACGGAACACGCACCCTCAATGCGATCCAAATGATTAGCCAAGAGTATGAAGTGCATCTGGAATATAGCGTACATATTGAGGTATATAAACTTGCACCGGATGTAATTTTGATGGATCAGCGGGTGCCATAAGTATCAAATATTAATAATTTTTCCTCATTATCTCTTGTACTATGGTATATGTAGTTAAAAAGTTAGAACTAAAGTAACAAATATTAACTAAACAAAGGTTTAAAAAACACTTTATATGCTTTAAAAATTACAAAGTCAGATTATTTGAAGTCTGTCTTATCACGGTGAAGCCAGAAACTCAATTCTAAAAGGCGCAAGGCGAGTAGGCGGTAGGAGTGAGTATTGAGTGTCCTGCCTGCGGGCCGTGTCGTGGTATTATCTAACACTAACCACAAGCCACGGGCGCTCTCTACAACCAGAGTGTCATTTTACAAGCTCCCCAGTTGCGAGGCTATTTCCTTCGGTTTGACTGGTTCATTCGTGTGACCAGTGATTGTAGCCTCGTGCACAGGAGCTTGGGGAATTGACGAACTGTCGTGAGCGACGAGCTGCGGTCGACCACCCGCCTGTGGCTTGTCAGTATTTGAGAACACCACAAAGAGGCCCACAGACGGGAGAACCCGTCACCGCTACCGCCGAACCGAAGTAATCAACATGGCGGAACCATGTGTAGCAGCATAAACATAAATATTTATTTATTTGTCTCCATTCGTACACATTGGGCGACGCACCAATCGTATTGGTGGCCTAATAAAAAATTGTATTAGGAAATATTCTATCGAATACAAATTGTGAACTTAAAAAGTCATAGAAAAGAGTATTCGCAACATTAAGAGGACGTTAGAAATTTGGCATTACTAATTGGATTACAAACAATTTCTTAATTAATATGTTTTGCTTTGATAGCGCATTGGCGAAGCATGTGCCTCCGAATCATAGCTGCATAACTTATATTGAGTTAAAATCCCATTACCAGATCAAAAGTTTTTATATCCATGAATATTACACTATACAAAATGTACTGTAAGCAAAAATGATTTAGTAATATTTTTCTGTATATAATTGATGTAATAACTTTTAATACGTAACTAGGTCTATTGGTTAAGTTATTTCGTACTACGTAGCCTTTATTTGTTACTTTAAGTAATATATATATAAGCACAACAACCTCCATAAAAATGAATTATACTTGAACAAATACGTATGAGGGTTAGTAAAATTTCATATATTATTTATGGATAAAAGAATTATTTATAGGTACTGCATCCCTGTTAAATCGTTTTATTTCACTACGAATTTAAGAATGATGGGCATTACTATTAAGTGAAAATGTGATTGTTCTTTTGTCTCAGTTGGTAAGATAATTTTTAAAATAAATTTCAAACTAGTTTAATAAGTTTAACAATTATTAGTATTTTTAAATAAATATTTCGGTAGAATTTTAAACACGTAAAGATAAATGAGCAATTAATTTATTTCTTGAACTATCTCAATGAAGTGATAAATTGCATGTAATGTTATAGTTATATCATAAAAACCTACATTAAATTGTATCCTTTTTCCATTAGATTATTTTTTTTTACTTAATGTAACTTATTTTCACAATAGCATCGCAGGAAAATTCAATTTCTATTAAGTAAAAAATTGCTTAGAATATTTTAATATACTATATAACAAGACACCTTTGTTGAATTATAGGAAAATTAGGTACAGAAAAAAAAAATAGTTACATTCCCCAGGTTACATAATTTTATATTCCACTGCTCAAATGTTCTTATCCTTTCAGTATTTGGTCAAATTATAGCAATGTGTTTATTTATACTCATATGTGTGGCTGCTTTGGTCGGCAACTATGGAGGCTGTTTTCTGTTGGCACATGATGTATAGTGTATGTGTGAGAAACCGAATTCATTATTCTTTACTGATACGCAATTTTTCATGCCCATTTTTATTACGTTGGGGTTGACAGACGATATGGCAGAAATTAAACATCGTTAAACGCAACCTCAAGTGTCTTTGCTGGTCAATATATATCACAAAATTTGTTTGAATACAAATAATATTCTGTAAACTGTGCTTATGGAATATGGTCGGTAATTTCTTTTTTAAATTTATTTAATTGTTTCATAGGTAGTAAAACACAATACAACTAATTTGTGAAATAAAAAAAGTAAAAATATTAAATTTCAAAATATGGTATTAGGTAAGGTTTTATATGAGCTTTTATGTTCCTATAACTTTGAATACATCGCTGCTGAATTATTCACTGCAATATTTAATTCATTAATGTTGTACCACTAATAGAGGATCAGGTTTGTTTTAACCTCTTTTTACATAAAACCACACTTTTGACACAGTAATAATAAGTTAACTTACACAAGGAATTTATTATGCATCCAAAGCCAAAGTGAGAAAAGTATTGATTAAATTTATATAATTTTAATTTTATCGTTAGTAAATTTAAACGTTGTATAGTGACTCTAAATCTGTGTATAAATTGCTCTAACTCTAAGCAAATACTGAAAATACTGGAAAATTTTACGCCATTAACGCTAGAAGAATTTTATCAGAGCTTTTTTTTTTAATTTTTCTTCTAAATGTCTCTTGAAATAAATTATCTAACTTATGTCTCATCGATTTTAAAAAAAATTCGGTTTAGCTCTGGAATAAATGTTATGTTTTTTTTTCATCCTTGATGGGTTAATTTATAAATGTATTCATCTAAGTCTTGTTTATTTCACTTCAAAATTATTTAAGCTAAAAAATTATATTCCTTTGCCAAACCAATATTTCTGTTATGTTTCTCGATGTGCAGAAACGCGAACATATGCGGTTGCGTGCTGCCAAACGCGTGAGTCCGCCATCCATACAGAATCGTCTCATGAGAGTATCAGGAAAGATAAAGCAAATTACTTAGGCATTCAACACTAGTGGTACCGCGTAGTAGCCTCGGAGGGTATGACAAATAGGCGGGAGTCTTTATTTGCCTACCCGTGTTTTTGTAATTTGAGAATACGGATACTGGCGGAAGACGGGTTGTCGTGAGCGGGAGTCACGACAAGACGAGGTTCGTGCATTTCATAATCGAGCCCCCGTTGACACCGCAGTGGTGAAGCCTTGGTACAACAGAGCTGACCATAGCAGGGTGACTCTCCTGTGGTTCTCTATGCCCTCCGCAGATGCATGTGAAGACAACACAACAACCAGTCACAATAATATATCCTTTGGTCCACCTAAGCATCCAACCCGGGACTTTAAATCGACCAGGCAGGAGCATTAACCAGTGAGCCAACAGAGCTGACTTAGTACAACTTTTCTTAGTGCATTGGTAGAAGTTATGCTTACAGAATGCGTACAGCACCTGGTAAATGATCTCAAGGATTGTAATAAAAAGGGCAGCGTGATATTAAAAAATATATATTTCCATCAAAATAATTTAGAAGAAAGCATTTATTTTCATGTAATATTCATTGCTTATCTGGGAACTGTTTTCAAAACAAAAAAGTAGAGTAATTTTTGTACTGATCAGTTGTGGCATGCTCACCCTCTTTGATGTCAAAAGGGAAAGGAGAAAGAGACACAAAAAGCTTATCAATACATCAAATGTAATTTCCCGCTTTCTATCCAGACCTTAACGCTTTGTTTTTTGATCAACGTGTACGTAACACAGGGTATAAAAATGACTTATTCTTACTGACTTTTAACATGAGATTCTAAATGCTACAGTCTATGGTATGGATATTATTTCATTGGGAGTTCAGTTTTGTAAAGTTCATTTTATTATAAATGCTTAAAACTCGTGGCATTAATTTTTTTAAGTATGTTTTCCTTCAAACTTTTGCATTTGTAGTGAGATACGGATGCAAAAGCGGACACATATACTCTAATGAAATGTTGTTTGACGGAAGCATACATATTCCATAAAAGTCGTAATTTTTTATAATTGGAAATAAACTTTTGTTATATTTAATTTAATTAATTACATAATGTATACTTTATTTTGAATTATCTTAATTACAAATTTTAGGTATTTTATAAGAACTATTACAGCTACATATTAGTGATTTACGACCTCATAAAAAGATTCTAATTTTAAACAAAAAAAAGAAATTTTGAAATACGCAACTTCAAAAAATTATTTCAACAGCACAGTTGATTGAAACAAAGCTGCGAAGCACATATCTCCCCCGGCTAGGCGCGCACCCGGAGCGGGCAATCACTAGGAACAAGAGGCGCAGGCGGCGTGGCGGGCCGATAAGCCTCGCTTCAATCACGTGGCGTGATTAGTTGGCGAGCCGGCCGCCGCCGCACCACTGTCGCGCTAACGAAGTGGCGCGAGACTCCGTCCATGCTTGAAGATTAAAACAAAACTGATTCTGCACCTTGGAACCGGTAGTAAGTAATCTTTATAAACCACGCTTAGAGGGAGGGTGTTTGGGTTTATTTATATATATGTATATATATATATACATACATATATATATATATAAATAATCGCAAATGATTTCATATTTCCAATGGACACGTAATCGTTACCCTTTGCGTCAGTTTTTTTTTGCAAAGTGATGGCTTATATTACGATTCTTCTCTTCAGCAGGTCTAAAGTATACCAATAACGTACAACTGTTTATATTTTCACCACCTCAAACTTAAGTCACTGAGATTTTTATACGTTCATGTTATAATAAAAAAGAATTTGTTATAATGTAGGTTATTTGAATTTCCTGCCTAAAATTTATGTTAAAAAATTTAGTTAATTTAATCACGTTTTCATTATTTATATAAATAAAAGCAATATAAAAAAGTGTTAAAAACAGTGTAGCTGGTAATTTTAATGTCAAAAAATGGTGTCGTATCCATAAAAATGCCAAAAGAATACTACGTTTTCATGACGGACATTAAATTTTACCATTAGGTGCAGAAGAGTAATACATCAGTGAAAAGGAGGCACTGAATTGTTTAAGTAAAGCATTAAAAAGCTATGCCATAAAAAGAGTAAGATACAAAAGTAATTGTAAAACAAATAAAATAAAATTATTCTCTATATATTAAAGGAAAATTTAAAAAAAAAAAACTTTTGGCTTGTATATAAAAATGAATAGATTAATAACTAATGTTTTAAAAAATATCTTTAGCAATTTTGATTATTACTTTGATTATAACAACCAATACCAGAACAAATAATTAAAACAAAGTAGAGTTTTAATTAAAATATCTTACTCCGTTTTAAAACATAGTGTTAGAAATTAAAAACTAATAATTCATTTGAAGCACTACACATCAGTACATTTTAATGGGCCTGTCTAGTCAGGGTTATATTTATGTAAGTGAGGCGGAATGATAAATGCGACGCTCGCTGGTGTTTCTAGCGCGTTATCGCCTTTAAGAACAAGGCTCAGAAATAGCGCGCAGTCTTCTAGTCATGCATACGGAAACTATATCTGAGCGGTAACCATTAATAAAATGGCTTAGAAATGAAGAGTGCTTTCAAGTATCTGTAATGAATGTTTCATGTCTTAAATTATTATTATTCTAAAATCACACGTTCTAGCCATTTTCACGCTTATTAAAATATAGTTTAAAAAACGCAATACCGAAAAATAACTACTCATTGTCCTTAGCATGAATTGAAATACTTTTCCGAAATACAGTACCACTTGGATAACTTGAGCTGTTTTGAAGAAGCGTGGTTTATTCTGAAGCACTGCACACCGCGTGTGACCAGTTAGGCGTGTCCTTAAGAAAATACACGGGAATCATGCTCATTTTCTAACCTCAGATGTAGTAAACTAAATGTTATAAACTATCCTTTACATAGTTATCCTCATCACTCATTTATTGACTCTGTAACGCCAAAGATATAGGTTTACCTTGGGGACAAGTGTATCATGAAGCACAAATATTAGGAAACTCCATAGAGATGTGTATAAAATAGAAAATGGAAGTTAAATATAAAGTAACATTTGAAATACAGTGGAAAACGCCTTGGTTGTTAAATTACAGTGATTGTTATATTCATCATTAAGCGCCTCAGACTAACTATGCTTATAATTACTAGAAATACTTATAGGTCAGAAAGTTTATCTCTAAATGAAAAACGGTGAAATATTTTCCCTCTTTTTAAATTACTGGGAAACTTTCGATTATATTTTGAATTTGTTACTGATATCCTCACAACAAAAAATTTTAATACGTTTATATCTTTTAAGTTTTTAATTTTATTAAAATTATCTTTAGTCATTTTGTCTTATATGTGGACATCTTAAATATAAATTCGCTCATCACTAACTAACTGAATCTGTAGTGCCATATGAATTCTGTTTTTACGCTCTTACAGTGAAACATATTAATAGATTTTTGCTAACGTGTTCCTCCTAGAATTACTGCCGAGTTCGTGGTGCTGAAATAATATTTTGACTACATTTTGGTGTTGGGTAAGCAAATTTCCTGCACTTCAAGGGCGAGTAAAATAAATACGTTGTTATTATTAATTTAATATTATTTAATGAGTGCTAGCTTGTGAACTTCTCATTTTTGAGCAAAGATAGAGTTCTAGTACAAGCCAGAATGTTTGAAATTTTTTTTTTCGTTTTTATTTTTAATTTTTTATTAATTTTTTTTTGTATTTTTATGATATCAAAGAAAACTTGTGGCGGTTTTCTCCGTGTGCTCCAGATTATTCTTATCAATATTTTGATGGTTAATCCATGTGCTTGCGATCATTCCTGCGGTTTCGGTCAAAGGTCAAGGTCACACCCATCCAAGATGGCCTCCGTGATATCGTAATCCAAGATGGCGGACCGTGAGAAATCTGAGAAGCACTAGCAGGAAGGACGAACTTTTTTCTCCTTGGATACTATCGAAGCCAACCTCCCTTTGCGATCGATAGTGAGCGTTCCGCATCCCACATTAATGAAATAGATATTATTTACCTGCAAGCAACACGTGGCGACATCTGTTGACGACAGCCAGAACTACTTGCATCAATTTGCTTTGCATTAGATAACTTAACTCTCGCTGATGAAATATTTCAAAAACTCTATTTAAGAAATGGTTCCAATTGGAGAAAACTGACCGTTTGTATCTAACATTAGTCACAGAAGCTACCATGGATCGTGGTTTGTTATCTGCAGCTGAATCGGAAGGAAGCCGCTGTAGATACTGTGGCAAGGATTTTGCCATGAGGAGGAATGCTAGACGTCATGAGAAGAATGATTGTGCTAGAAACCCACTACGCAACATGTTAAGCTGTAATCGTTGTAGCAGGTTGTTAACACGAATTGACAGCTTAAAAAGACATGGTAGAACATGTAAAGTCAAGACTACTTACGGCAAAGAGGACACCGATGGATCCACTAGACTAAAAAAGAGTGATCTGCATTACGACAATAATTTTCCTTGTTCTGAGCGTGATTGTATTAGCTCACCCGATCGTGAGGAAGAACATAAATTGAAGGATGCTAATGGCTTCGGGGAGACTGAAACTAATGGCAGTAACAACACCGTGAAAAGTGAGAATACATTCAAGCCTATATTCAGTAGATCCTCCATTCTTTGTAAAAATGATGGACTCCTAAAAAGGAAGCGTGAAGACGATGAAGACACTGCGACATCATCGATAGCGAATTCATACGGTAATCTGGGTGAAGAGGATGTCTTCTACAGTGATTGTTACAGTGACTCTGAGGCTGTTTACAAAGGCATAGACTGTGATGAAGCACCTAGAGCTGACAAGATCGAAGAATGTGGCGATGTCCTGAGACCGAAACGATGGAAACGTCGTGTTATAATAAATAAATATGATAATGCTTATTATGATCACTGGGGCGATTGTGATATTAACAGTATTTATAATAAACAAGCAAGTAAGATGGTGGTAGAAGAGATTGATTACACATCATGGAAAGATCCAAACATATTGGTTGACCGGCTAAGACTTCTACATGGCTCGCTTTGTGCAGGAAACTATTCGTGCATCCAAGAAATATCCTTCATACTCAAAGAACTGAGGAAAGCTGGCTACATACAATAATGGCTTCTTTTACTTGTATTTTGTGTAATGTTGAGAAGTAATCAAATATTGAAAGTAAAAATTTAATGTTTTTATTTCTTGTATTCTGATTTCCAACTAAGCCTGTGTGTTTCCGCTAATGTATGTGTGATCATTCCGTTTCCTGTGTGTACTGTGTGTACGTTTCGTTTCCTGTGTGTACGTTCTGTTTCCTGTGTGTACTGTGTGTACGTTCCGTTTCCTGTGTGTACTGTGTGTACGTTCCGTTTCCTGTGTGTACTGTGTGTATACGTTCCGTTTCCTGTGTGTA
The DNA here is from genome assembly GCF_032445375.1 of Bacillus rossius redtenbacheri. NCBI lineage: Eukaryota > Metazoa > Arthropoda > Insecta > Phasmatodea > Bacillidae > Bacillus > Bacillus rossius. The sequence continues at coordinate 23,188,303 of NC_086333.1, forward strand.
CTGTGTGTACGTTCCGTTTCCTGTGTGTACTGTGTGTACGTTCCTTTTCCTGTGTGTACTGTGTGTATGTTTCGTTTCCTGTGTGTACGTTCAGTTTCCTGTGTGTACTGTGTGTACGTTCCGTTTCCTGTGTGTACTGTGTGTACGTTCCGTTTCCTGTGTGTACTGTGTGTATACGTTCCGTTTCCTGTGTGTGTACTGTGTGTACGTTCCGTTTCCTGTGTGTACTGTGTGTACGTTCCTTTTCCTGTGTGTACTGTGTGTACGTTCCGTTTCCTGTGTGTACTGTGTGTATACGTTCCGTTTCCTGTGTGTACTGTGTGTAAGTTTCGTTTCCTGTGTGTACTGTGTGTACGTTTCGTTTCCTGTGTGTACTGTGTGTGTACGTTCCGTTTCCTGTGTGTACTGTGTGTACGTTTCGTTTCCTGTGTGTACTGTGTGATCATTACATTTATTGCATGTAAATTGCATGTATTGTGCGTACATTGCGTACATTACGTGTTGGAGCTGATGGAGCTGTTGGAGCACTTGCAGCTAATGGTCAATTGAAGCATAGGAGCAAAATGTAGATGGATCTGATGACGTGAATTGTAGCTCTTGGAGCCTGGCGTATATTGGAGAGATCGAATTTTTTTTTCGATCAAATGAACCTCTTTTTTTAATTTGTAGATTTGACTCTAGTATTATTGTAAATGGTTCTTGATTTGACTAGCGTATTATTCCATACGGTACATGTATATAAGCGAGTCCTAGACAGCAGGACGCTCAGTTTGTTACTGACGTCGGCGGTGTAAGGATCACCTAGTTTGTTTCTTCTGGTGCATAAGTCGTGCCAATTAGCTGTTCTTGAGACCTCATGGCATCTTTACCGTCTTGAGACCTCGATGGCATCTTTACTGTCTTTAACGTCGAACTCGGAGGTTGTACCATCGTCTACGGGGACCTTGACGACAGCTACGATGGAGAAGGTGCAGATCCCGTTGGCAACGACGACGTCAACATTGGAGGAGGTTTCAACAGATGTGATCACCATCATCCGAAGTTTCATCGTCATCAATGGATTCTTCCACTAATGAAAAGCGTACATTGCGTTGGTGCAAATACTGTGACGCATCATTTACTATTACCTCAAATGCTCGCAGACATGAAAGAAGCAGTTGTTCTAATAATGTTAATAGAATACAATTTCAGTGCAATAAATGCAAAAAAACTAATTTCACATCTTGATAGCTTACATATTCATTATAAAAAATGCTCCGAGAAGTATAATGAACATGGTTATTGTTTTGACTCGTGTGCTGTACCAGCAAATGAGAATATATAAGTGGGACCCTGGTGATATGACCTTCAGTCCGTCTCTGGCTGCGGTGATGAACGGATCGGATAGACATTTAAAGTCATGTAAAAGGCTTAGTCCGTACAATAAGAAGACTGTTTGAATCGAGGAATCCACAAGACTTTAGTACTTTGTGTTTTTTATGTACTTGTAGTAGTGTAGTATGTATGTAATAAAAGTATTTTTTAAAAGAACTTGCTGTGTTTTTATTCTCTCAAACCTGTCGCTTTTGTGGTATTTTTTAAAATTAAAGTTGTTTGGTATCGGTCAGGGGTCGAACCAAGGACGGGAATCGATCTAATCAATCATTACTTTAATGAGTGAATTATTTAATGAATTTTGAACTTTTTCCCGAATCTCTAGCATTAAAATTACAGATATTCAAGATGGCGTCCAAATTTCAAGATGGCGTGTGTCACAGTAATAAATGATTACTGCACTGTAGCGGGTTAGAATAAAATTAACCAGATGGAAATGTACTCTATAATACGAGTACACTCACAAGATGGTGTACTCCAGCAGGTGGTCGCTCCTGGTAGCATGTACTGAACATAAAATGTCGGATCCATGATGGTCGACAAGGACAAAGTCAAATTTCAAGGTCAAAGTCAAATTTCAAGGTCAAGGTAAAATTTCAAGGTCAAGGTCAAAGTTCAAGGTCAAGGTCAAATTTCAAGGTCAAGGTCAAAGTTCAAGGTCAATGCCAAATTTCAAGGTCAATGTCAAATTTCACGGTCAAGGTCAAAGTTCAAGGTCAAGGTCAAAGTTCAAGGTCAAGGTCAAAGTTCAAGGTCAAGGTCAAAGTTCAAGGTCAAGGTAAAATTACAAGGTCAAGGTAAAGTTCAAGGTCAACAGTTGAGGACAAAGGTATGGTGAACAGAAAATTATTCTAACATGGTAACAGCACACTCTAGCGGACGAAAAAAAGATGGTGATCTCCAGCGGACGAAGACAAGATGGCGACCGTCACGAAAGGTGCAACGGTGGTTTTAAGGATTTTTTTATTATTTAATTATGTTGATTAATTTTTTTAATGATTTTTAAATTTTTTCCCGCATCTCTAGCATAAAAATTACGGATTTTCAAGATGGCGTCCAAATTTCAAGATGGCGGACATGACGTCATACTACCTGATGGTATATGTGCATTGACATAAGTGGTGGGGGTCAGTCTGCCAGCACCCCGCCACAGGGGAAGGATCGGTCGCCATTTTTATTTTTTTGCATTCGTCGGGTTCGAACCGAGGACTCAAACTCCGTGTCGTAAATGTATATTTTTTATAAATATTTTATTAAATTTATATTATTTAAATTTTTTTTAAATTTAAAAAAAAATTCATTTAAATCGGATAATAAATAAAAAAGTTAAAGATGGCGGCCGTAACGAAAATTGCAATGGTGACGTCATCATTCAAAATGGCGGAAAACACATCACCAGAATTTTCTAGAACACACAATGACGTCATCCAAAATGGCGGATCCAAGATGGCGGATCCAAGATGGCCGCTGTGATATAATTGTCCCGTTACGATGTGTCCCGTTACGCTGTGTCCTGTTACGCCGGCTGCATGCACGAAAAAGTGTCACGTTACGCACATTGTCACGTTACGCTCGTCCAAGATGGCCGCTGTGACGTCACAATCCAAGATGGCCGCCGTGACGTCAGAATCCAAGATGGCGGACACCGGCTCCTGGCTCCACAGCCTGAAGCCTGATCCAGTAGCCCCCAAACCATACTACTACTATTATGTTATTCTATTACATTTCTTTATTTGAAATACCCAGCATAAACGGAATCGGTGATTAAGGGTTCCACCTACCTGGGCACACAACATTCGGTGTGCAGAGTTTCAGAAAAACAAACGCGATTTGAAAAATACTCAAGATATTTATGTGAGGTCTGTTTAAAAAAACATTTAGGAATTCGCCAATGGTTGATAAGCAGATGAATGTTTTTGAAATATTTTTATAAGTGTAAAACTGGCTAAAAGGAGTAATTTCAGAGTAATTTCTATGCATTAAACAATTGATACAGACACTTGAAAGCACTTAAAGAGACTTGCATTACACCTTTAATTTATTTCAATATAATGTTACGGTAAACCCCACTACCTCCTCAGATTTCATAGTGGTCCTAAGCCTGACGAGAAATCTGATCGCCAAATCATAGCTTTGTGCTTAGAGGCGACACCGCGCTAGAAGCACCAGCGAGCGTTGCGCTAATCATTCTGCCTCACTGACAAATATACCTTTGACTAGGCGGTGCCATTAAACTCTTGCATCCCACAGAGAAATTCTGGTTGTAGGTAAGGTATAAAATAGCTTAACAATACATTATTAAACTTGTTATTTAAAGTTAGCAATATAATATAAAATACAAGGATATTTGTGTTTCGAGTTAGCAAATCAATCATTATCCTAACCAAATTATTACATTTATATGGTAAACAAATTCAATCATGTTTAACAGACAGTAAAAAATATACTTAAATAGGTAGATTTCAAATAAATACTATCTATTGTAGCAGTTACCATGGTGCGACTTTCGGAAAATTGTTATATAGTTTTTCGTTTCAAGGTCCATAGAACTCAAAACCATCGTCAACACAAAAGGTGATATATATATATATATATATATATTACAATTTGGTGGATATGATAACTGTCGCAGTTTTCTCCAATCATTTTCAAACTGATGCATCCAATCAATTGGTAGAAAATCTCGGTCGAGTTCATTAATGGGCAATATCCGACCACAGGTGTATACTTAACTGGTGAAGGTGTTTTGAAAAACAGAAAACTTAATGTAACTCCAATAACATGAAAATATCACATCCATTTGAACGTATTATAACTCATAGGAGTAATACCGAAATCGTTTGTCTGAATACGTTTGTGATTCGAATAACCGTATCTGGAAAGGTTTGAAAAAACAGGGGATAGAATTAAAAAATTAACATAATATATGTATCATATACACTGTTGAATCCGTTTTGTTTTACTGTAAAAACTTAAATAGTTATATACAACTTTAGTTGGAAATTATTTTTATATGATCAGCGATAACTGCAAGGGGTAGAATAAACAAGGTTTGAAGGACAAAGAAATCGCAACTCCCTTTGTAAGCACAAAATCGAATTCGAAAAAATTGTGTATTAATTTTATAATTTTTATCTAAATTTTTGTCTGAAATAATTTTTGATAAGACGAACCATTGTTACAGGGGGGTTTTTAATAATGAAGTGTAGAATTGAAAAAAAATATCATAACTCCCTTAGCAGGTAAACTATCAAATCCGCTCAAATTGTTTGTAAATCTTATATATGACAAAATGTCATTACTTTTGTAATTGATATACGATCAAAGCCATTTTATTTATTGTAAAATGCATAAATTTCAACTAAAACCTTTGGTTGAAACAATTTTAATAAAACGAACTATTACCGTAAAACGGGTTTAGAAAATTAAAACACAATTAACACATTTCAGTATAAAATTCGTCGGTTTTATAATAACTATCATAATTTTACCTTAAAACTTTGTACAGAAAATATTTATACGACCAAGTATTAGTACAAGGGATGAAAAATAGCATTTGAAGATAAAAAAATGTATACCTTCCATAGTAGGCATAATATGAAATTCGTTAAGATATTCAATTCTGGATGCAGTAAGTTAATAACAATTATTTTCGCTACATGGAATATGAGAACATTTTTGATCGATCTATTTTGAATATCGGCAAACATATAGGATGTCATGTAGGCTATTTTAAGTTCTTAAAAATTCCCACGAGTTTATAGAAGTTTTCAAAATATTTCCAGAAGAAATTTTTATTTTTTAATCTACCTACAGGCGTAGGTAGATTTCGAAAGGGATTTTTAAGTTATTTTTCTCTTAGCAAATAAACTTAAAAGATTCTTTATCATCCACTTCCTGGAATATTACGCTTTACCACTACTTGGAACAATAAGCGAAAAAGTTAAATAATCCTAAAAGAACTAATTAAATTGACTAATTTTAATAAGTTTATTTTCGTAACATTAAAATAAAAATCTTCGCAAGTACAAACTGAAGATAATGGACGGATTTAAAGGTTTTTATAAACGTAAAGAAAATTTCCAAACAATACACACTTTTGACTCCTTGCAGCATTCATTATGGCCACATTTCATATTATAAACTTACTTAAGCTAACGTAAATAAATGGAATTTAACTGGAATACAGTTAACTATCTCAAAACGGATTTTAAAAGGTTCCGTTCAAAAGGTTTTCCAATTATATTTATCTGATAATCAGTAACTGTCCTTTGAATTAAGTTGTACCAAATGTAAATTTTTTATTTGCAACTAAAACAATACTATAGGAGGTATAGTTAGTTATTTTAAAAACCACCGATTAAACACTCATGTAATACTTTAGTGATCTAATTTATTTGATAAAGGCAAACAAATATTTAGATACAAATACAAAATAAATTACATAATACTGAAATAAATGTAAAATTAAATAAATATATATAAAATATTTCAAAATATTAAAAAATATATAAAATGCATGAACTTATTACCTTTTATGTTTAAAATTTAAAACCAAATTCCTGACATAGAAAAACTACACATTTTAGAACAAATATGAATATTTTTTTTTCCACAAGAATATTTTTACTGCAGTATAAATAAATCTATGATATATAAAATTTAAAATAAATTTATACGTTAAGTATGAAATGAAATAAAATCATAGGTGATTGGTCGGGAAAGTGTGTCGGCTGTGCGACCCCGTGCTTCGACCGAAGGGACAAGGCTGTTCAACAGCAGCTAGACACTTGCCAGAGGAACTCACCCGAAAGGGTGGTAGTTACAGTGTCGTGTAAGGTCGTGTGAGAACGTGTGATGTCGTGTGAGGTCGTGTGAGGTCGTGGGAGGGCGATTGGATGGTGGTTGGCGAGGTTCCGAGAACCAATTACTTCAACCTTCTATTGCTCTCGTGGTAAGGGTCTGCAAGACGGTGTGAGGTGAGTGGTAGAACTTTTATTTTAAATGTTATTACATTTAGAAAACAAAAAAATAACAAAATGGTTTTTGAACTTTAAACTACGAAATTTTCAAACGAAAAATTAATTTTATTGTTTTCCATTCTACATTAAATTAGTACAGATTTTAAATGCATTATTAGCATTTGTTGTAACGTATATAATAAACTTAAAAAAAATATTAAATTACTTATTTGGATATTTATGCCTTAAAAATAATTCTGCAGGATGCTAAAACGAAGACTGGTTTGAATGCATATTTTTTTATATATATTTATAACACTAATGAGGATTTAAATTTTATCATAGTCAGTTACTGGCACTTGGTATTTCGGGTAAAATTATATAAGCTCACACAAAAACAAGAAAAATATAATTTTCCTTTGGAGTAAAACAAGCCCAGTTTTCATTTTATAATAACGTACAAACTTATAACTAGTGAACATATAAATGTTAATGTTGAAATTAAAACAGTAAACTTTGGTCTTGAAATTTAAAAGTAATCGTCTATGGTTTAGGCTTCGTAAATATCTAAATTTATTTGAATAAGAAAATAAGTTTGTAATATGATTGATTTTTTTGTTAAATTTGTACATACGGATTATAAGGTAAATTTGTTTTGCCAAATGGGCCTATTATTCACATGGTTACTTAACAAAATCATTTATTGTTGCAAAAATTCGCTTCTGAATGTATACGTTATATAGGTATTAATTTTTAATAGATTAATTTATTCACAATTAATTAACAGGTATTTTAAAATTGTTAATATCTTCTCATAAAGAAATATATTTATGTATTTTCAATAATACCAACCTATGTATTGTTTTATCAACAAAAAAATTATTCATCCCTGCTTTTAAATATGCAGATGTATTTTTCTCTTATCCGAAAAGAACTGCAAATGTTACTTTGAAATTACTAACATTAATATAACTTATATTTAAGATATTATAAAACAATGTTTTTATCTGAAAAAAATAACTAAAGTCATTTCATAATTAACCTTCTTTTGGTTTTAACTGAACCAGTCCATTAATATTTGCAAAAAAATAAAATGTTTGCTAAGATTTCAGGTAGGTTTAATCAATAACTTTATATCAAAAATATTTTTGTATGTACTTTTAGATAGTAAAGAAAATAAGTTAAGACTGCACTTGATACTTTTTTAATTTATTATAATTTTACTAAAAGATTTTAAGTTTAATTTTTTGGCGGGAAATAAGAACATTTTGTATTTTATTCACAGTTATATTTTTGTAATGCATTATTTGTTTGGTCCTCCAAATAAATCTTCAATATCCAACGTATAGCTAGCCATTAAAAGTAAACATTATTAAGTCGCTCAAACAATTAAAAGTGATATTTTAAGACGATTCGGCTTTGCTTGAATGTGAAGCCTATCATAGTGTAAGAAAAAACTATATATTATACATTTAAAATTCTTTAATTAAATAAAACCTTTTGGACGATCTAACCTTTTAACTGTAATATTATCTTTGAGGTGTGATTTTGTTTTTGGTTTTCTTACTATTTTATAAATTAAAACATAAGTTTAGGATAATTGCTTATGACATTGCTCAGAGGCAGGCAAAGATACTACTGCACACATAAATGGAATCTAAACGCGTATCCTCACACGTCTGATCTCGCTCTCATTGCCGGCGTGTAACCATGCCTGCCAGGCATGTGAGTAGCGAACATGCCCTGCAAATGTTAGTTGCGGGTTCTGGGATGCAACGATAACTGCCCCTGTTTGCAGACTTCCCGCTTTACACGCCTGTACTGCGAGTAGCTGCGCTTCCTCGCGCTTACTCGCCTGCTTGCTTCGGCGATCCGAGAGTTTTGTTGCTGTTGCTGTTGCTCTGCTGTTTGCTGGAGTGACTTTGAAGATTCAGCCGCAGCCACTTTTTTGGTGAGTGCAAACGGTCCATCGTCAAGATGAAGACGAGGAACTCAAAGACTGCCATTGTCAACTGGTTAATTTCCCAGTCGACGGAATTCTATGCAGAGGTGTTAAAAAAAATTTGTTCAGAGTTATGGAAAGTTCTTAGAACTGAATAGTAATAATGGGGAAACATAACGTGTATAAAATATATAATTTAAACTAAATCTGTTATTATAAAATTTCTCTCACGTGTTTATCTTTTTAATGAACACACGGACCTTATTTTTAAGGAACAACTCTCGCAAGTATGTATGTGTGTATATATATACATGCATATAGAGAGAAAATATTTATAGACACGATAAGTGCACAAATAACTTTCTAACAGTTAAATTAATTATAGTGTTATGAAAATGTTTGGTTGAAATCTTGTATAAATGTTATAAAACTGAAAAATTGGTATAAATTCCATTATATGACAAATATCTCAAACGTTTCAACGTAACTCGTAGAAGTAATAACAAAACTTAGGCCTAAAAAAAATGTTGATATGTCCAAACATAAATACCAGGGGCGATGAAAACAATGTTTGGAGACAAACTAAATTCATATTTCCATTGGTACGTACACCGTCAAATCCGTTCCGATAGTTTGCAAATGTTATAATTTTTGTTTAAAACTTTTGTCTGAAAACATTTTTTATTAGTCGAACCATGGCTGCAAGGGTTTGAAAAAGGGTAGTATTGAATTATATAAAGTCATAATTTCCATACCATATACACTTTGAAATACTTTCTTGTTTATTGAAAACCTTTAAAAAAATTTTACAAAATTCGTATGCAATTATTTTTCGTATGAAAAAACATTACTGAAATAGGAAGAAAAAAACATTTATTGACGGACAACAAAATTCACAACTCCTAAAGTATGCCCAATATTAATTTCATTGTAATAGTTTTTAATTAACTTTCCCAGAGCATATTTCATAATGTCAATTTAGGTTATTGAGACACGTATTGGTTTATTACATTTTATGCACTGAAACGGTATTCTTTGAGCACTATTCGAGCATTCACATCTTTCATGCAGACTTGCATTTTAAGTTGTGATGAATAATGGATTACAGTTTTGGCACTGTTTCAATGAATGTTCGTTTTTCTTTGAAGTTTCAAATGTTGCTGGCGATACTTCAGCCGATGGAACAGCACCTGTCATTGCTCCTCTGCAGGTGGTATCGGGATCTCTGACTCCATCAACGTTGCGGCCATTGTGGTCTCCGCTGCTGATGGTAAACTGACCATCAAGGTCAACATTGTAACAGCAACTAAATTTAACGAAAATTACAGAAGAGATCCGATCCGCAATGCACCGCGGTCAAAGGTGGACTGAGGAACCTCTCATTTGGAACTTGCCTATATACCCATGGATGCTGCTATAATACGTGAGTCAAAACAATGACTTTATATAAAAATTAATTTTTTATTAGGTTAAAATGCAGGTAACCTAAAACTATATAAAAAGAAGCACACCAACTTCAAGTTTCAATCATTATTTTTTAAAAATTACACAAATACATATAAGGTTAAGGCATTAAGCATTTCCGTAAGCAAAGTCTTTAACGCTGCACGAACTGCCACGTCGAATGTGTGTGCTGTCTCGTCGACTCCGGTTCAACTGGTTCGTCAATTCCGGTTGCGACTGGTTCGCAGGTCTCGGGCTCAGGAACACAAGTATCCGACTGGTCATATTCTTGGGTAGCGACTTTTTCTTTGAGACATGGATGACTTTTGCGACCACGGCTGCGACTTATATATGCCTCGGTGCTTGGTAGACACGATAACTGACAGAATTACGACAAGACGCAAATCGCTTGGGCATTGAAGGTCGCAAAAGTTTGAAACAAGTCCCAGTTTGGTGTTGCACGTACAGACGCGGTGACTACCACGTCGATGCGGGCTGGAAGCATTTTGTGTGGTCTCATGTGTTAGCCGGCACAGTTTCCAGGTTCGCACAATATAGTAGCTGCTGAGTCGGTTCGAAGGACACAGGTAGGTGTGAAAACCACCAGTGCTGAGCGCCTCCATCACAGGTTTATATATATGTACGCAGATACCCGGCATCCCAGTTGCTGTACTCGACACTGCTGAAGCTAGGTCTAACGCTTACGTACACGTTTGCGGGATGAAACGTAAACATCTTCTTTCAAGTTTTGATGACAACTGAAGCCACGAACTATTGCACGCCTTTTATATATTGTTACGAACGCGAGATACCAGATCGCGATATCAGGTGCGGAGCTAGCTGGCAGCCCTGCGCGTAACACGTGGCCGCCACTGACGTAAGACATGCCATGGGTGCCTGGCCGGATTACAAGGGTCATCGCTACCGCCTTCCCCCTCCGCTCATCGGGCATCGTCCTGGCACGGCGCCGTTATCCGTCGCTGAACGGCCCTGGGAATTCCGCGGGCCACGGCGTGAGTGAGTGACGAAGTTATTCTTGACACTTCAGGCGTCGGGTCTGTGCGGGATGACGCGACTACCCCCAGCTACGCTCGTCATTTCTAGAAGGGCGCTAGAGACTATTTTAGCTGGGACGCCGGCCTCCGAGACAATTTGGGAGCGCGTGAGTTCTTGGGGCGAGTAGAGTCCCGCGGCAGTTTTGGTAGCGAGAGTGCCCCAAGTGCAACGAAGAGTTCGGCGACGGAGTTTGGCGACGGAGTTCCACGAGAAGTGTAGCCCAGTGAAATGTGCAGTCTGTAAGAACTTGACCGACACTGAGTGACTTAAGAATAAACATTTTTAAGAAGAAGTAATTGGTGATTAGGCAATTTTAAGCAATATTTATACAAATATAAGTAATCAATATAACTGTTTAATAAAACTTATTTTGGACTATTCCTTACGAACACAGTTCTTCCCCACATTATTACTAAACCTTAATAATATGCAGGCTCCTACTTATATTACGAGTGACATTTCTACATTAGCTACGAGTTTGCATAGGCACATACTCTTTCAAACTTGTCGTGTGGCTGCAAACCATACATTTCACTAAGTTTGCCAAGTGAAGGACAGCCGTAGTCAGTCTGCAGTTAGACTATTTCAACTGGTGCTTCACACAACACGCACAGCCATTTCTTCTGATCAGGTCCGGCGACATAAATGAGACAATGCGGATTTTGCAGTAGACAATCAACTAGAGGGTATTTAACTTGGTGTAATTTAATTTCACACTCATGCCACTTTAGGTCATGGTAGTATTTACATAGCCATTCGTTTGACAATTTACTTTTATCGTTCATTTATTTCCAGAATATGGAGGGCGGAAGGTGCGGGTTCGAGTCTTGTCGTCGTCCTTGCAGGTAACGCTAATATCCTTGCGCACGAATACATTTTGGCTATATAAACCTTGCAGGTTGCAGTACATCTTGCCGCTGGCAAAGCTCGGTCGTAACTAAATTAATATCGCAAACAAAACTGTATTTATGACAGAATTTTCAAAGGATGTTTCGGCAAATATACGATGCAAGCCGATCGTAAAATATCAGACAAAATGCACGAGTTCTTGGTGGAATATATATATCCTCATATATATCATTATCCTACACTAGATTATGTTTACATTTTTCCCATCACTGTGTTTCAAAACATCAAAAAACATTAACGGAGCCTTGTACTTGAAACTGTCGGGACTCAGTATCGGTGACTGTCCGCGACCATAGTATGCTTGCGGAAACATGGCATACATTTGATATACGAGAAAAAATCGTCAATTTTCAAAGTCCATTTTCATATCAACTAACAAGTAGCTTTCGCTGTTTAAAATATTTTCACATCATGTATTTGGCATTTATCGAATACAGAGCAGTTCACTCCTGCATTGAGCTGTCTTCCAGCCTGAAGACCGAAGATAATGTATCTTGGTTTTTTCCATAGCGAAGCTGGAAATTACTGAAAAATTGATACGCTGACATTGAGGCAAACCAGGATAAGATTCCAGGCTCCAAGATCGGAATGGTACGTCAAATGTTCTTGCCATTTTCAATGCTGCTCTTCAGAATCTTGATACGTTCAACCGTGCTCACTTCGTTTTGTGGTAGCATCGATAAAATAGAGTGTTAGCGTAACAATCTGTAGGTCTTCTGCATCTGCGACAATTGCGTTTATTGTGAGTGTTGGCTAGAAGCAGTTCAATCTCTTGTTTCAAATAACGATTATATGATTGTAGTCTTGAACGAATCCAAGAAGCATGTACAGAGGAACACAAACTTCGAACTTTCCTTCAGCTTAAAATTGAAGCTTATATTTATTCTCAAGGGCTCAGCCGGCCATCTTTGCAGCAGACAGTTAGTTTAGCGTGAGCTAAGGTAAATTTTCATTGCATATTTCATGCCTACATCTCTTTTCTGGTCTACCTCGATGTCATTGAGTACATATGTAATGAGCTCGATTAGGTGAAGAATACTGTTGTAGGTTATTGTTATCAGTTTCAGATGCATGCCATCTGCCGTTGTCAGTATGCTTCATATGTAGAAATGACTGCGAAGGTAAAGCACAGATATTCAGTTGTTGTACAGGAATTATTAGTTACGAATGTAGAGCGTATTACCCGAGCACGAAAGTCTGGTACTTGTGAAGTTCCATTTTCGTAATGTCATCAATAATTACCGTGTCTTCCATGTTTAGAATTTCGTCTTCAATATTTATTCGGCACTTGTTCAATACTAAGGACACACTTTACGCTGTCATGTGTTAATGCACCGATGTCTGATAGAGAACAGGTCTTTTGCATGCTAATGCGACATCTTTTATAACTATTCGGTGTCAGAAACTTTATGCCCATCACTTCAAGTGTAGATGAAGTTTTATGTCTTCTTTACTATATTTCACCAAGCATCATCTCTGGTCAACGATTCTGACGATGACTTAGTATGCGTTCTTAACGATGACTCGAATGTAAATTATACTTTGCTGCAATTCAATCAATTTACAAATAACAAAAATTCGTATAGTATGTTTTTAAGTCTTCTATTCAGATATGTTCCACTTGCCAAATTTCAGTTTATTCGTACGGCATTCACGGGCAACGGGTTTACTGCACGCGTAGATTCGTACGTTATTCGGCATTTTACAACTTTGTTTCAAATCCTAGCATCTTACCTATGGTTCCAGGTTTCGTTAAGTCATAATTTCCACTTAATGTAAAAAACCTTTTTTTATTATTTTTGGATTTCCACACAGTTGTGTCTACATCCTGTGGTAACTTTTGCTTGATATAATTTGCAAAGTTATTAATTTCGTAGAAGTCAACATGTAACTGTATATATTGAGCTGTCTCAGGAATCAGATCTTGATTTTTCTTCATCAATATTCGGTATGGCATTATACGTTACAAAATCTGCGAGTCAAATACACCTTTCACCATCTAAATCCAGAGGCGGTAAATGGACTGCCCGCATATCTGATGCGTGACCTGTCAATGTAAGTGTTATCGACATAGAGTTAATTTAGTTAAAAAGCGACCAAAATTTAATTGGTTAGGCAAATGTTTTCTTTCGTATTTGAAGCAGCTCTTTGTCCCACACAAGTACTGTCGTAGTTCTGGCGGAAGTCTCAAATTACTGAATTTATCTTAGTACCTACTCGGCCTTTTTTTTAGACTTTATGTATGCTACCCAGTGCGTGCCATGACCTGTCAACGCATCTAAATTATTAATGGCCCAATCACGAGTCTTTTGTCTGCTAGGTAAATAATCTCGCATGAATACTCCTCTGAAATTTGGTATTTTCAGTTTGGGAGAATACATTATAAAATATATTTTGGTGACCAAATGTTTCAGCAAAGAACTGAAATTTTTTTTTCACTTTTTTTTTATGCCTTGACCTAATTTGTGAGGCTACAACTAGAGTCCACTGCTTTTTTTTACCCATTGCAATGATATTTATGCTGGCATTATGTCTTTGTGCTTTCTTTAACTGCTTGCAATCGTTCTTGGAAGTGTTGACTGCCCGCACTATACCGGTCGTTGCACCGATGATGTCACCTTGAGCACCCAAAGCAGGGAAAGGCAAAGGAATAAATCCTCGAATAATCTTCTTCCGAGATTGTGTATTTTTTGCTTGGCTTCTTGCATGCCTGCTCCAGTCTTGCGATTGGTCCTGCGGAATCTGGCTTGACGAACTCCCATTCCTAATTTATTCTTGGTCTTCTTAATTTATGAAACACACCACAGAGCGATTTTTTCTCCTAGTCCTGTGTTTGACAAAATATTTATGGATTTGTCTTCCTGTGCCAATATCCTGTCGGCTCGGTGTCTTGATTCCATATATGTGCTGAGGAAAGATACAATATCGCGAGCTAGTCCTTCGGATAGTTTCGTTCCTGGAGCACAGAACCTGTAGCCAGGAATGTGTAGCTCGAAAGGCAAATATTCACCGAGTTTACCAGTACTGCACCGATGTGTTTTTTGTTCTTACCTCTTCGAGTTATTACGCGCAACTGAGTCGAAAGCTTAAATGTGATTGCTTTATACAATTTTGCCAGTACAATGCAATTCTTCAAGCAAGAAGTATGATTCCCTTGTGCGCATCACACGAGACGTTGAAGCCAGTGCACGCGAATCGCGACATTGCTCGTTATTGCCTTCTACTGTACGATGCATAATAACAGGCCCATCTGACTGTGGGAAATCTTGCGTTCTACTGAGTTTTCTGGAAGAACCAAATGGTCTTAGGTTCGAAAATGTGTACTTGTATTTGAAGTCTCTGCAAAGTATAAGGGACTGGTTACGATTACATGATCGGTGGGTGGCTTGGAGTATTTACCATTTAGCAATAATGCATATGTTGTGTCTTCAAGCAAACGAAACCCATATTCTGAGTTTGTTTTCAACGACGTCGTGTGCGAGAAACAAGAAATGATACAAGAGTACATTTCCATGGGCAGACATCCCATGCATTTACTTGTGTCAGATGTACAGTCGTATACTTTAAACATCTCCTACCAGAGAATGCGAATATCATAGTACTTTTATGCATGGATGAACATGATTTACGTCACGCTTACACCGATCACGTCAACACCGAATTGACTTTCCAGGGATTCAAAGACATGTGCTTCATGTGCTGAAAAAATGAGCATGGATTCCTATTTAAAGTCAAAGACAGGCCTCAATATAAGGACAGGAACAAAAATAATTTGATCAATTTATCGTCAAACATGAGTCATAGAATTATGAAATACCGTCGTAGCAGTCGCTCTACTGAACTGCACAATGTCCCCGAGTCGCACGACGCTGATATCCGGAAATACGTATCGCTACTTGCTCAAAAAGTAGAAAGTGTGGAAAATTTATTTCTATAGTACCGGCTACATATCGGCAAGCACGTGGACAACTCGGATTCTCGTAATCGTGACACGATGGAAGCATCAAACGCCCAAAGATGTGTCCATTTGTTGAGGGCATTTAAAAGTAGCCTGGATGCATCACTCGATGCTTGACAACGAAAACAGCTCTTGCTAACCAGAGGGAAAAAGTTTTGTGGACGAATGGAAAGTATAAAAGGACATTTTGCAATATGTTTTTAGCCAATACAAATTCAAAAGTAGTCAGTGACCTTCATCGTGCTATGCAGTCTGTTCGTGAAAAATATTGTATGCAAGAAGAACCAGACTTGCAAATGAAATCGAAAGTGTAGTTATATTTATTCCTAGTACTAGTCGTCTCCAGAAGGGTATTGCGAGTACAGAGCGAATTCAACTGAAAAAAATTACGGAAATGCAGACACCAAGTTAATGCAATGGTCAGGCCATACCTGGGATATTTCAAGAGTCGCAATAACGACGTGATATATGGATTGCAGATAAAACATAATAAGTGGTTCTTGGTGCTAAAGAAATAGACCTTTTACCAGGAAATATTGTATATCTTATAGAGTACAAAACATATGGGACTCTAGGTCTGAATGAATTGCTGTTTCGCAGGCAACCTAAAGGCTATTTTCACGAAGATTTGCAAGAGTACAAGAAACTTATAGAACTAAAACATGCATATTTTTAAAATGAATATCCGGAAAACAGCATGTATAAAGATGAAGATCATAAAAAAATCTACAATTTCGCTGACCTCTTCAGTGATCTAGCGTAGCAGTACACGGTGAAAGTTTAAGAAAGCTAGGAAGTGGTCGGAACATTGTCCATGTGTATTGGAACGACCCCAATGCATTAGTTGATCGTCTTAGATTACTACGTGCTTTGCTTAGTGCAACAAAATATTCGCACATCAACTGAATAGTATCCATACTCGATTAACTGAGTTAATCTGGCTTCATAAAATGAGTCAAACTGGAATCTCACATGAAATTCATGCTCCTGCAAGACAAAAATGTCTTCGTCGCAGAGACGTAGTTTGCGGACTTGATGATTTATTCCAAGCTTACCTTGCTTAGATGATAATACATTCCCGAATGAATAGAGGTTTCGTGAAAAATTTGACGGTAATCGATGTGCATAGCAAGTTCGCTTGTGTCAGACCTGTGAAATCGAAGAATGCAACTGATGTAACCAAGACTATAAGAGACATTTTGCATGATGGACGTATTCCGTGACACCGGCAAACGGATCTCGGCCAAGAATTCTTCAATGCGAACTTCAAGGTTTTGACGAAGAAATATGGCATTTAACACTACTCTACATTTTGTAATGTCAAATCCTCCACTGTCGAAAGGCTTAACAGAACATTGCTCACAAAGATGTAACGATAGTACATGGCTAACAGAAATTACAAGTGACTTGATATCTTGCCAAAACTAGTAAGCGAATACAATTACTCTGTGAATAGTTCCACGAAAATTAAGCCTAAAGATGTAAATGATGATCACAATCTTTAAACAGTGTTTTCCAACACAAAGAAGAAAGATCCACGAAAGAGTATAGCTATCATTGGTGATATTGTGCGAATCTCCAAGCAGAAAGGCATCTTCGAGAAAGGTTATACTGTGGATTGGAGTTCCGAACTTTTCCCTGTGACGCATATTCGTGAATTAGAGCCTAGGACCTATTACCTCAAAGAGTTAGACCGCAAGCCTTTTCTTTGCGACTTCTATGCCAAAGAGATTCAGCCTATGCTGTTTCCGATACGTACTTGGTTGTGAAGATTCTCAAACATAGAAATGAACTATCATACATCAAGAAGTTGGGCTTCCCACCTTGATTTAATTTGTGTGTAGCCTATGCAGAAATTGGGAAATGCTAAAGACTTTAGTAACTTGCTTGCTTGTTTTGTAGTAGTGAAGAATTTATGTAACATTTTTTTTGTTTGTAAAAGAACTCGGGGTGTTTTATTTCTTGAACCTGTCATTTTCTGTTATTTTTTAATAAATTATCTTTTTTGCATTGAGCAATGACCGAACAAACTAATTAATAAGATTTTTGTTGGTGATTTTTGAATTTTCTCCCGAATGCCTAGATAAATAATTAAAAATTTCCAAGATAGTGGTCATCATCTCATTGTCGCTTACTGTAGGTTGGTAGATGATTGATTGAAACCTCTTTAAGGACACTCTACCATATTTATTTAAAGTAATATTTTTTATAATATAAATTTTTTTGCAGCGATCAATTACTGAACCAATTACAGGAATGAATCAGTAAATTAATGAATGATAGTTTAATGAATTTTGGAATTTTTCCCGATCTTCTAGCTAAATAATTATAGCATTTAAAGTTGTGGTCAAAACGACCGACAAGATGGCGGGCGCCCTGGCAATAAATGATTACTGCACTCTCGCAGATAAAAATTATACAAATATGGCGGTAGTGCACTCTTGCAGACGACCTGATACTAGTTCTCCTTCTAACAAGTACTGAAAATAAAGATGGCTGCCTCCAGCAGACCAAAACAAGATGGTGGATATTATGACATAATACAAGTTGGCTGCCTCCAGCAGATGAAAACCAGATGGTGGCTATTATGTCATAATCCAAGATAGTTGCCTCCAGCAGCCGAAAACAAAATGGCGGACATGTCACATTAATTTATGTAATATATACATTGGCATAAGTGGTGGGATGTCAGTTTGTCAGTGACCTCCGTGGAGGAAGGATCTGTCGCAATTATTTTGCCCTCACTGTTTTTTGAACCGAGGAAGTCATGAGGTGAGTATGATTTGATTGATATTTTATTATAACTTTATGAGTTAAATTATTATAATTTTGAACAATTTTTCCATAAAAATCGGCTAATAATTATGGATGTTCAAAATGATGGCTGTAAGTAAAATTGCAATCTTGACATTATAATTAAAAATTATAGAAAGTTCTAGATAACAAAATGGCGGAAAACAAAATGGCAGTATAGAAGATAATGGAATCCAAGATGGTGGATCCAAGATGACAGATCCAAGATGTCCACCGGTGTCAAGGTCAATTTCCAGTGTCAATGTCAAGGTCATCCCGTATGGACGCCATGATGTCAGAATCCAAGATGGTGGCCAGCACCACCGACACCACACCCTGATCATTGGGCTCGGACATAATATTATATACTACTTGTTTTAAAATATATTAGCTTTATATTATTGACAGGTATTTTTTAATAAAAAATATTGTTTTATTTTTTACATGTAACCATGTCTTGTTGCTTTTAATAAATACATTTTTCTTTCTCACATTAAGAAAACAAGTGACTTACTATAGTCGTTATAAGAGAAAAGCTGAGATTCTCAAAAAAATCTCTTTTTCTGTTTTATAGATACTCTTCTATAAATTTCTAGTAAGAAATACAGTTAAGTGGATGATCACCATGGACGGTAGTTGAAAAAGATTAATTCTAAAGCACTTGGGCGTATCTGCGTATCTGCCATACCCACGGGCCGGATTAGTCATGATAGCCGACTGCGTGTGGCGGCATTAACATGTGTGTATATATATATATATATTTATTCTTTCGTGAACATCGGGGTACGTCCTGAGCGTATTTATTTTTCAAATTATTTACTTAAGTAGAAAAATTATTCTGGATTAAATATATTTTGTAGTCTTAAAAAGTCACCAATAATATTGGCACAAAATTTATAACTTATTACGTTTTGATCCTTGCAATACAACATTGATAACCGCACACGAAAAAATTAATAGGCCTAAACTTATTTTGATGATCAATAAACTGCCTGGTTTCATACATCAATGTACTATGCCTTATAAAGCCGATTGAGGCTACTTCTTATTAAATTACTTAATTTCATGTTAACTTTTTATTTTAAGAAATTGTTATCAATACTTTTTGTTAATTGACAAAATGTTTAATTCAAGTCCATAGTTTTTTTTATTTAAAATATGTGGACATGAAATATATTTTTTTGTTTTAATATAAAAATATATTATAAACACAGACAAAATAATTAATAAGGAATATGAAAATAAAGTTTATACAGATACATATAAAAAGGTTTATGTATGTTTTTTGCATTATAAGTTGTTTGTCTTTTTATACAAATACTGATTTTATTTTTTTAATGTAGTGAAATTTTGCACACTACCTTCAAAACGAGAGGAATGTCACTGTATACATAAGATTTTTGTAACAATTTACAGCACTTAAAAGCGAAATCTAGGTTATTCTGGATTAATTTTTTCCAAATTGATGAATAATATAAAATTAAAATTACTGTCTGAAACTGTTTCGAAAAAAAATTAAATATGAGATTTGAAAAATACTACCTCTTTTCCTTTTCCCAACAGTAAGTGAATTTTTAATACCTATTGATTAAATTTTCTACACTTGATCAAAGTTACTGTCTACAATTGATTAAGAAAAACGACAAAAATTATTCTCCACATAAATTTAATAAAACTATTGATATCCCTTTTCCACCCCTTTAAAGCTGAATTTTATATCTTCTTGGTGAAATTTACACACTTATAAAATTTATCTACATCTTATATTAACAGTAAGGAACATGAACCGTCCACATAAGATTCTAAATATCACTTTACCCATCCATTATGCCTACCCTTTGAAAATGAAATTTCGTTAATTCTTCATGAAATTTTAACAATTTATATTAACTAGCATATAAGAAAAATATTACTCTTTATAACTTAATTAAATAAACTCACCAACCTCATCAAACAGTAGGTACCAAAATTTTCTAAAATGAAACATGTTTTACAATTAATATAAAATTTCTTAAGAACTTGTAAATATCTAGTAATAGATTAAATATTTATATAAATATAACTAACTCCATATCCGTGTGCTAAAATAATATATATTTTTAAGTTATGTCAATAAAATGCGTATAATTTTTACCTAAGAGTTTAAAATAAGAAAACTGTAGCCCCTATACAACACGAAAAAAGTATAAATTCTAACATACACACGCAAGAATACGCAAATATTTCTTTTATTTATTGTTAACGGAAATATGTGTTTAAAGGCTCAATCAATTTTTATTTTGGAATTTTTAATCGCAAAGTTTGAAGTTTTTGAATGTGTAAGGTGAGGAAGAGTACGGTGCGACTCAGGGTGCGTCATGCCACGGCTCGCTGCAAACGAGCTGGCCGCAGCTCCGGCAGCCTTTGCTCGCAGGTTATCGCCCAGCCCCGCGCCTCTCCGCCTTTACGTAACGATGATGCATGCGCGGTAGTGCAGTGGCGGTACATTACCTCGCAGCCACCTCCCGCCGCCGTGTGCCTTCGGCCCGAGAACCCAGCTGTAAGCTTCCGCTACACTATTACAATTACCCGGCGCACGCCGGCTGCGCAGATAATGTAGTGCCTGGGTGCCCTCCCTCCGCCTGGCATTCTTTAGAAGCCCTCGAGGCACGCGCAGCGCCTCTGGCGGACAGTGCGGACAATCTCCGTCGAATAGTCTCCGAGAAACCTCGTCTTTTGCTCACTTTTGAATTGCGCATTTTTTCATCTTTCTTGCTATAGGTACAATGCATGTTTTTGTGGACCAGATCACCATTTTCTTAGCAGTTATTTCAACTTTGGCGAACAAATAACGAAGAAAGTGTCCTTGTTCGGGAAAATTATATTATTATATACTGCTGTGATTAGATAGTAAGTGAATATTTTTATTTGTACTTTTTTTCAAGATAAGATGTAATCAGCTGTAATAAATTATATTTTATATGTTACTGAGTTGATATTTCAATTATTAATTTAAAAGTACAAACCTAATTTTTTACCAACATAGCATTTAAACAAATTTATTTGAGGGGAACGCCAACGTCATTGATAACGTTATATATATATATATATATATATATATATATATATATATATATATATATATATATGAACCTTGGTGCAGTCACCGCCTGAATCTCGTAGCAGATGACAGACAATACATCTCCCGACAGTACACCCGAAATATAATTCTAGCACATGCTGACGGTAATTTTTTTTTTTGTGATTCGCTGATTTTGATTTAGGAAAATGTGCGTAAGTATTCTCTGTGTTCTCCTGATTATTCCTGCAAATATTGTGTTGTTATCTGCAAGTGCTACTGGCCGTTAATTGCTTGTCTTCTGTTGGTTTTCTCTGTGTACTCCTGGTTATTCCTGCCGAGACTTCTGCTGATATTCTCCGAGTGTGTTCGGTTATTCCTGATAAACCATTCTGAATATAATTTATTTTCGTAATGAGACAAGCAATTTTTTTTTTTAGAGTTTCGCTTACTTAGAGCATTCCTGTTCAGCTCTTATAATATATCTTTATCAGGCGGACTTAAAGGGAAAAATGTATTACTCAGAAGATTACTATTCCTTGAGACAGCTGAGAAACGCTATAATGAAAGAATAACTTCCTTCTCCTTGATGTCTAGCGAAGCCCTCCTCTTGACATCGTGAGTGAGCATCCCGCATACCACCTAATAATATTAATAATAATAATAATAATATTTACCTAAACCGAATATGTGACGACATCTGTTGGCAAGAATCGGGATTACTTGCAACAAGTACTTTTGCATTATATAAATAAACTCTCGCTGCTGAATAGAGCTGTTGTTTCCAGTTGTAGTCTTGTAGACTCGTAGCCTCGTAGCCTTTTGATCCCGTAACTTTGTAGCAAAATGTTTTTGGAGCTGTTGGAGCCGGGTGTATGGCGTTTGTCCTAATATATTTTGTCCTTAAGCATTTGTCCTTAAGTGTTTATCCTAACAACTAGGTCAAACTATTTTAGAACAAACCATAATAGGACAAACGCTTTTAGGAAAAAGCTTTTATTACAAATGGCTTTAGGTCAAACGAAATTAGTACAAACGATGTTATAAGGTCAACAAATTGTTATGCTCAGTTTTAGGACAAGCAACTTTAGGACAAACGACTTTATTTGTTTGAAAAAAAATATTGACCAGCAAAGTTATAATTTCCAGTTTTAGATACATTTCAAATTAATATTACCTATTGTAGCCGTTACCATAGTACAACTTCCAGAAAATTTTTAATATATAATTTTTTCTGTTTTATGGTCCATAGACCCCAAAATAATCAACTCAAATGTTTATATACATATCACATTTTCATTGTCACTACCACTGCCGTAACTTTTCACTAAATACTTCCAATCTTACTCATAAAAAATAATATTGGTAAATCTCATTTGAGTTCGTTAATGGGCAAGATTCGACAAAAGGGGTTGAATTGGGGAATGTTTTTCGAGAACCAGAAAAATCACTATAGCTCTCATAATATGAACCTATTATAACTTTAAGGAATAATACCAATAATGTTATCTAAATACATTTTTGATTCCACCAACCATAATTGCAAGGTGTGGAAAAAAACAAGGGTTAGAGGAAAAAATTAAAAACTCCATTAGTAAGAACACTATCGAATCCATTCCGAATATATGTCAATTGTAAAATTTTGTCCGAATTAATTTTTCATTGCCGCAAAGATATAAATATAACAGGATTAAGATTAAAAAATCATGATTCCCATACCAAGTAAACTATTAAATTCGAGCTTATTTATTTTTAAATTTTTAAATATTATCTACTACTTTCATCCGAAACAAATCAACAATTACAGCAACGGGTGGAAAACAAATTGGTTCAAATTTTTTGTATGTCATAAAAGTATTATCAAAAACATTTATAAATGATTTTTTTAAACAACCAACCATTTCTACCAACGGTGGGTTAAACAGGGGTTAACAAAAAAATTCATGAATCCCTTATTTGGTTTTATCTAAACAATTGCTAGTAAATGCTAAACAATTATCTAATTTTTTGGTCTGAAACCATTTTTTATCAGACGAGCTATTATTGCAAAGGGTTGAAAAGCCAAGTGGTTAAAATTTAAAAAAAATAATAATAAATGTCCGTACCATGTCTACTATTGAATATATTCTAATTTATTTTAATGTCTTAATTTTTTTCTAAAACTTTTGTCTAATGTAAAAATGTTTATGTAACCAACCATTACTGCAAGGGGTGGAAATAAAAATATTGAAAAAATTTATATTTAGTAGTTATGCTATCAAAACTGTTAAAAATAATTGTAAAAATCATAAACATTATCTAAAACCTTTGGCTGAAACAATTTTTGATGAGATGAACTATAGCAGTAGCAGTAGTTATAATTAAAATATTCATACTTCTTGACTACCAAATTTGTTCGAATTTTATTTTTAACCATGTTAATATCATTTTAAGCCTTGGTTCTAACCCAATCTTTATACACCCACGTATAAGTTCAAAGGATAAAAATATCGTTTGAAAGACAAACAGTTCACTGCTACATTAGTAGGCATAAAATAAAAAATAAAAACATTCTAAGCTAATCAATGGTGGATGTATTGAGTTTAAAACATTCGAAACATTTTCTCTGCATGAAATATAAAAATGTTATATCGATCATTTTTGAATATTGGCTATTGTATAACAAATATGATTCTATGTTCATTAAGTTATTTAAATGTTCCAAAAGTTTATAGAAGTTTCCAGAATAAGTAGGTACTTCGAAATCTACCTACGCCTGTAGGCTTTACCAAAAGAGATTTTTCTTTGTTGCGGAAAGCAAACGTTGTTTGATCCACCTACAAATTATTTTCAAAATTTATGTTATAGTTATTTGATCATAAATTTTTTAACTGCAAATATCATATAATTTTCTACTTCTCACACTGGGTGTGTGGGGCGACACTCTATGGCCCGGGGCAGAGAACAACTTTGTTCTCTGTTACGCTCTCAATTTCTTTCCTTTTGTTGGTAGGAATGATCAATTTTTATAGTTATTTAAGCCCGTGGCTTGGAGCTCTGCATGATCCCTAACCACGAGGCCTGCTTTTAAGACCTTGACAGTGCTGTTTGCTGCTCGCCCTGCACGAGTGTAATGGCAGGTCATCTAAGCTGTGGGGTGTGTCAGCTGTTATGGACACTTGGATATCTACGAGTGATAGTAGAGGAAGTAATGAAGTAGTCTGGAAATAACTGATTCAAATGTGAAGTTTTTGCTAGGTGGTAGAGACAACCACGCTTAAACGTTTTAAAAAATTACTGCCGTAGATATTGAAAGTCACACCAAGATAATGTAATTAACTCCTAGATGGGTTGACGGTAGTTCATTCTAATAATTCATGTAAACGCAGATTTTACTGACAATAACCGACAATAACTTAAAGCCTACAAACATTTATTAAAAAATTTCATGAAATTAAATGAAATAAAAGTAAAATATGCATCGTTGAATATAAGAAATAAATTTTTTTATCTCGAATAGGGAATTTAAAGTTTAATTACGGAACTTAAAATACGGTTTATATTAACTAAGGAGCCTATCGTAAAATAACATCTATGTAAATAAATGTTTTTTTCTCATTTTTTCAGCTAAAAGACGATACCTTTATAAAGAGTCTAGCGTAATTTTGAATTCATACACTAAATTTCAATTATTATAATAAATATGTCGCTTCGTATTAAGTATTTATTCTATTTATTGACTTAATGGTGAAGTTAAATATATTAGCCTCCACTTACACTTATCCACAGTACTAAACAAGTACACAAAAATCATACTAATGAATTTATAATACTAATCCAACCCATCATAAAAGCTTGAGAAACAAAATTAAGAAATTTTTCACTACTAACGAACATGAGCAAACATAAGTAATTTACATTAAAAATTAAAAGTACTTAAGACAGTAATACAACATTTATGTGGTTATAAACATAGAGCGATTATGTGGTTACATACACATAAACGGCTGAGGTTGAGAAATCATTGGAGACATTGAACGACGTATTTCGCAACCTCACGTTGGATCTTTGAGAGTGTTTCTGAGCCTGGCAACTCTGCAGGGAGCCTGTTCCAGGCGCGCACGGCAGAGACAGTGAAGGAGTCCGAATAGTGCTGCGTCTTGTGGGCGGAGATACAAAGTTTGAGGTCCGATTTCGAGCGTGTATTAAAACTGAGCGTATCACTTAACTAGACCAGTCAGTTTTTAATCTAGGCTGGAACTTACAAAAAAATTTAAACTAGTTTTAAACGATTTAAAATCCATCTTTCATGAAGTCTACATAGACAACAGAGCTAGTCATAATACTCAGACAGATGATCTCTAGACTTCAAGGTAAAAATCAACCTTAAACATGTAATCTAGATAATTTGTAGATGCCGGATTTTCCAAATTACTATCCACCAAATCACAATAGTCAATATTGGGCGGTATGAGAGACTCCACTCAAGCCACCTTTGCACGAAACGGATGTAAATGTTTTTGTCGGTGAATCGAGAGTAATACAGAGAAAACACAACTTTTCATCGCTACCACCGAACCGAAGTCGTCAACATGGTGGACTCACGTGTTGCAGCATAAACATAAATATTGTTACATGCGTGCTAGGAGATAAGGTCGCGACGCTTGCCAGGTACCTGAGCGGGCCTTCCAGCGAGAGTCTGGCCAGCGACCCCCAACTAGGAATGCAAACGATACATCGATGTTTTCAAAACATCGATGCATCGTTCATGAAACATCGATGTTAGCATCGATGTTTTGAAGAGCGATACATCACCGATGCATCGACGAAAAAGTCGCAAAACATGGACATCGTTCCTTATTAAAATAACTCTAGTTTGTTATAATATTTTGGCTATCATTTCATGAATATTTATGGAATATATAAAAAACATTACGGTATTAAATTTAGTTTTTAATACTGGCAAAAAATTATAAGGATACCAACCAAACTGGTTTAGCATTTACAACATTTATTTATACTTAAAAATGTAAGTTTTTTAAGTATCGATAAATTTAAAAAAAAGGGTTTCTTCAACACTAAATGTCGTATCACAATGGTTTTTGGGTATAAAGATCTCTCATGATATGTACTATTTACAATAAATTCGTGAAATGATAACTAAAAACATAAAAAATAAGGGTAATTTTGTTTTAAGTAAGCCTGTGTCTTAAGGCTGCAGTCTGCCCGGGCACACATATGGTGCGCAGAGCTTCAGGAAAAACTACGTCATTTGAAAACTACTCAAGATGTTTACGAAAAGCATTTAAGTGTTCACTGAATGCCAAAAGGTACTTTTGAATTCGGATTAAGTTTTTAAATTGTGTTTTTAGTAGAGTGAAAATGGCTAAAAGCGTGTTTCGGAGTAATTTGTAGGCATAAAACAACCGATACAGAATCTTGAGACCACTTAAGGGCAGTGCAGTACACCTTTATCTTCATTTCTCCGCTATATAATGTTACGGTCACTGTCAACTTTCACAGCTATCTTGTGGATATTGTGGTCAGGAACCTGTAGTAGGTATGGTTTTTGGCTACATACTATATTTTAAATCATGTCGGCATGTTTTTCCTGATATTTAAAAACATCGGTTAAAACAACGATGTATCGGTTGCCAGAACGATGATTTTTGACATCGATGCTTTTTCGTTTGAACATCGATGTTCGTGATATCGATGTTTTTAAGAGCGATGTTGCATCCAAACCCCCAACCCCCAGCCGCGCGAAATTGGCGCTGACGTCACATGCCATGCATGCCCCACCGGATTACAAGGGTCTGGCCAACCACCGCCCTCCGCTCCCCACTCAACTTCTCGCCACACGGACACTTTTAGTGGCCCTGGAATTCTGCTGTCCAGAGGATGCCACCGTGCTGGGAGAACATGACTTGGGGCCACTCTCGATGTTTCGGGCGTCGGGTCGGCCCGGAATCACGCGACTCGTCACAGCCACTCTCGTCCGTTCCAATGATGCCAGGGTATATAAGCAGCGAACCGGCTCTCGCGGCAGTCCCGAGAGTTCCGAGAGTTCCGCGAGAGAAGGGAAGTGTGACATGGGCGAAGAGGCTGAGAGAACCCCTGAGAGCGGCGCGACGAGGAGCAACGGGACCGTGAGAGTGCGACTGAGTGGCGCGAGACTGTGTGTGAGGACAGGCGGGTGGTAAGGGGTGAATCACTGTCAAGCCTAGCTCCAGTGAGGAGTGTGGGCTGTGGAACTTGACAGACATTAAGTAAATTGCGAATAAACATTTTTAAGTGTGAGTGATTGGTGATAATTTAATTTTAATTACATTAATTTATTAGTTATGTAAATATTAGTAATTAATATAACTGTAATAAAACTTAATTGGGCTATCCCTTACGAATGCAGTTCTCCTTAACATTTTGGTGTCATAAGTAGGATACTCTAATTTATATATTTAGTGTATAGTTTTTTTAACTAAAATATAAATATAAAACATTTTTACAAATTAAGTCAATATAGAATTTCCTTAGTTTAGGAATATAGTCAGTTTTGAATGTAGAAGTAGTCAAATTAGTGAGAGTTTTTATTAGAGGAGAAGGTTAGCTCGTAGGGTAAATTACAGTGTAGATAGTAATGAGACAG
Source organism: Bacillus rossius redtenbacheri (assembly GCF_032445375.1). NCBI lineage: Eukaryota > Metazoa > Arthropoda > Insecta > Phasmatodea > Bacillidae > Bacillus > Bacillus rossius. The sequence continues at coordinate 23,216,422 of NC_086333.1, forward strand.
TAGTGATGGCCTGGTAGTGTACGTGGACACGAAAGATGGCAGCCGACTAACTTAAAAACAAAATGGCTTTCTTGGCCGAGATGCAGAGGACTGGCTTCACGTTCTAAGAAGACTGTAGGAATCGATAAATTATAGTAGTTTTATTTATGGTACTTATCGAATTCATTTAAAAATACTTTTATTTGTAATTTTTTTTAACTGTCACTTCAAAGTTAAATAAATGTGAATGTATTTTTTTAACTATAATTATATATTTTTGCTTAGGTCAAGGTTCGAATGTATCATCCGGATCAGTCAGTAAATGAAATGTTTAGTTTATTGATGATTTTTGGAATTTTTTCCGAATTTCTAGGTAAATAAATTCGAATTTCCTAGATGGTGACCAAGAAGGCATCAGTTGCATTATTGCGGCTGGTAGACAAGGAATTTAAGTAGTTTTTTGAATTTTTAACCATGTTTTATTCAATAAGTATGTTTGTTGTATAAAATATTTTTTTGCAGCGAGCAACCTTCGAACCAAAGTCAGGAGTCAATTGAATCATTCGGAGGCTGGTAGATGAGGAATTTATAACATTTAAAATGTTTTTTACCATAGTTTATTAAATAAATAATTTTAAACTGGAATTACAATTTTGGCACCTAGCAGGGATCGAAAAAAAATGCAAATCAATGGAGCCAATAAAAATTTTAAAAAGCGAAATTTTTGATGAATTATGTAGTTTTTTTTTTAATTTATAGCTTAATAATTACTGATTTTCAATAACTGTGGATTCCAAAATGGCGGATGTGGAGTCGATTGATTTTTTTTTCCTAACCTAACTAAAACTAAATGTATTTGGAGGGGTCCGGGTTAGGGAGGGACCTAGGTGCGTCTCAGGCCGAAGCCTATACGCCTAGTCATGCTGGGATTAGCCATGCAAGGAGAGGGTCGCATGCATCATGTGCTAGGAGGGGATTGGTTAGCCATGGCAGCGATTGGCGCCATGACTAACTCCCCTCACTCTTAAATCTAGACTATAACTAGAGATAGGTTTGGCCCAGGTAAAACCTGCATAGACACAGGGAAAACCCTGGGCACATTCATGCGGGATGCAAATTGGCATGCATTACGTGTAGGAATTTACAGGAGATAGAGGATGGTCTGGATGAAGTGTTGGACAGAGTAGAAAAGAGTATACCATGCGGGGGTTGGGCACTTGGACTCGTGGTCCGCTTTTCTAGTTGTCCAGTACTGGATTTAGTGACCAGGGACGCAAGCGCCCCTGGTGGTGAGTGGTTGCACTGACCACTCACTCCGCCACCAGTCAGCACCTAAAAAATTAAGAAACTAAAAGAGAAAAAAGATAAATGACTTACAAACTAGGCATTTCGTTACGAAATATGCAAACACCCAACTCAGGGATGGACGTGCAGTGCTTAAGATTAAACTAAAATAAGAACTAAAAATATATTTTTTTAATTTTTTTTATTTTTATTTTTAGTTTTTTTATTATTATTTTATAAATATATATTTTTGATGACTATTACTTAGTATCTAGGACTTATTACTAATTTACAAATCTCTAATATCTACTACTATACTACTAGTTAAATATAGAGGAACTGTCGGTGTATAAAGTTACAGGTGAATTAAGTCAAGACCTATTCGCATTCTGGCATTTGTTGCAAGCTTATAATTCAAAATCCCATGTCTGTCAGAAACACAACCGGCACTGGAGGTGAAGCCTGCCAGGCGGGCCATGCCCATCGGACATAGGGAGTCAGCCCTAACAGCACAGGCAGTGGAACTCCTGGGAGCCAAACCTACACCTGCGTGCTTCGGACCATTTTGAATTAGCTAATTATTCATTAATGTCTATAATTTAAGTTTCAACTCGCGGGAGACTGATTGGCCGATCGCTCAGCCAGCCACAGCACACTACGGAGGTCTGTGAGCCAAGATTGAATTTGGCATTTTATATTTTCCACGCAACTCTGGATCTTGTTCGCCCAGTGATGAAATATATGGGTTTCTGCTTATGGCACATTTATCATAGAATTTTTGCGCAGTTCGGAAATAATAATGTTTTAAAAGTTCGTGTTTGAGCTCTCTGTGCATAGCCCTTACGGGGCAATACACAGGCGCATCTGTCGCAATACGAATACTCTTATTCTGAATTCTCTGTAGCTTTATTTGTGGAGTCGTTATATACATACAGCGACGTAAACGTCCGAACATTGTCGATTCCTCACGATTGTTATGCCACAACTGAGTAAGCCACCAAACTATAAAAAGTACATCGGGCCCCTAGCCCCTATTTTACAATACTGTCAAATATTGTCACTTCCACCATCTTGACCGCCATATTTAAAAACCAATAATAATTTAGTTAGAAATTAAAAATAATCAAAATCATATAAACCCCTAATAATATATTTATATATTCGATTGATATATTTCCTTGTTTCATTCTTTGATCGATGGAAAAAGATTTTTTTTTGATAAATATTTATTTCATTAAAATTACTTCAATTAAAGGTTTTACTATGAATTCTAGGTTTCCGTTGTGAGAAATAAATTGATACATTTACAAGCATTATCTATTTGGTCGATTCTACCCTACTACCTGAATACATGCAAGAGTTATGAATCAAATACACTTTAAAACTGAATTTAATTTAATGGACTAATACTCAGCTGCAATCGGATAACTGAAGACAAGGTCCTACCTGATTCCAGGCTGACGTAGTCTCCCTCTTGCCAACAGAGTTTCTCGATACGTTGTTCAACAGTCTTTTCTACGTCATGTGACAGGCAAAGAGCGGCATTAATGGTCTTGAAAGCACACTTTTTACACTTTGTTCACGAAAAAACATGGTTCACCATACACGCAGTCCAAACACAAGTTATATTTTAAAGATCTATGCTTTACTGTGTCATCTGTAAGATAATTGATTATGTTCTGCTTGTTATCGCCCAGTAAAGTACAAATGTTTTGAATAACTAAGGGTATTCGAACAATAAAATTTCCAGGAAAAGTGGATGTACGTAGGTACAATACATTATCATTTACCCGTAATGCACCGAGCATAGTCTTAGGTTTTCATTCATGACCAGGCATCAACACAATCGGTTGCTGAACACCTGCTTGTGTCCTTGTACGTATATGAGACTCCAACCTTAACTGAGGAGTCGAAATGTCTGCAGTTAGTTCCACAGTAGACACACGAACTCCATCTTTAAAGTTTTTTTTTGCATGTCTTCTCAAATTATCATTTAGAGTTAACCAAACGTGGAAATTATCCCAATGAAACTTTGCATGAGAAGGATCCCTCACTGATAAGCTCCTCTAGTGTCTTCGTGCATTGTGGAAAAAATACGAAAGACATATCACATTAGCTGCAAGGATGGCTTTTGCTTGTCAACGATCTTTTCAGAATCAGGGCCTTTGCATGTTTTCAAGTGTATTTTAACTAATAATTTCTTGCAAATTGCTTGCAACATTATTTAAAGCCAAAAGTTTTGCAAGAAAGATTCTTAGCACATTCTCTCTTCACGTGTCGACTAGCACAAATGTTGTTGGAGAAAATATTTCTACATTGGTGGCATCAGTGCTCAGAAGAAGCTGCTGTACCTCCAGTAGTCATTGTTGATTAAGTTCACCATAGTCGAACTAGTTGGTTATGCAGGTGACATATTTTTTCCTTAGCTGTATTCTCTGTACCCGTTAAAGTCTCCTTTAGTGTCATCGGTGACGATGCTACACCTTCACTCGGGATCAGCGCCAGCATCGCGGTCGCTGCCACCAAGGTCCCCAAAGTGATCGAGTTCTGCGTTAAATATGGTAAATACACCATCGAGTTTACAATAATAGACGTTTACTAGTATTTTATGTAAGACTATATAACTAGACGATCCTTACACCACCGTAGCCAGAAACAAATTAAGTACCACCAAGATATGGGCCATGCCTATTTACTCGCGGTTGCTGATGTAATATTTAAATCAAAACAATACACATTTTCAGTTATACATATGTCAAAACAACAAACTTTTTAATAATATTATTGGATGTAATAATTTTACTGTGTATAAATTTAAGTTTACCCAATCAGATTCGAATATGGGTACAAGGATACAAGGCTACAAAACTACATGTCGACAAAGCTAAGTGGTACAACAAACCATAAATAATTTTAAAAACATTTCATTAAACTTCAACTTAGCAGTTTTTTCTAAATATAGAACCAAAACATCACTAGAATGTGTATTTTACGCTTACTACAAGACGAAGACATTTTGAATCATTAAATATTAAGTCCTGAATACTGAATTGACTACGCAAATTCAACGAAAATGACACGCACTTGCACGAACATTTAACTCGGTAGGATACGATCAGTTCTTAGAATCATAAGGTTACGATCACAATAAATTATAGGATACGTTCAGTAAGTTATGATTAGTAGTAAATATCGCAGGACACGATAGTGTGTACATAGAAAAACTACTTTTCTCTCTAACTCTGACTTAATTTCGCTATGCATCTATAATAAGTGCTAATTGCGAGATCAACATGTAGTATTGAAATAGTTATGAACTGAACAATATTTAAATTAATAATGTTAACTTTAATGTAGTAAAAATGAAATTTCTAAGAGTGTAATCATCTATTATAATTGTTGTCAGCCAATATATTAATTGAATAATGCATTTTAATCATGATGTATAAATAGTGTTGACATTGAACTATCTTTTCATATAATTTACCATGAAAATAAAGGTTCTATACAATTATTGGTTCAGTTACACTATCAAAACTCATAAAAAAAGAATATCTAAAATTGGTTTCATTCATAGGGCATTATTTCAATTGCAGAGAAAAAATAGTCATCAATGTCAAATATTTTTGCAAATACTTGCAAAAACACATGCAAATAAAGATTTAACTTTTATGTATCAATATTGAAATCAATATAATATGAATGAATTTTTTTAATTATTCAATTATTAGCTAAGGATTGAGACCAGAAACTCTTATAATAATCTCAATAAACCACTGAGTAAGTAATAAACATGACAAAAATGTATTTACCAATAAAAAAAGTTTTAAAAACTGTAACCCGACTACGCAAAAAAACACTAAAGGGTAAGAAACAAGGAAGGTGCTGTTTGATATCATCGTCTTATTAAGTAAAACAAGTAATTTGATATGTTAGATATTCCTATTTATTTAGTTCTATTGAAATACTCTGTCACTTCCACATTAATAACATTATAATTACATTCAAATTCCGTAGTCATGCGTTGTCAACTGCAAAAAGCAAGTATTTTAATTTGATACACAAGCAAGCTTTTTAGTTTAAAATACAAGAATGGTAAATTTAATTTTAATTTTATTATATCAAACTGATAGAAGATTTTAATTATAAAAATTGATCTTTCTTAATAAGACTATAATAGTAATCAACACCTTACTTGTTTCTTACCTTTTGGTGTTTTTCCCGTAGTCGGGTTACAGTTTAAAAAAAAAAAAAAACATTTCTGTAGTTGACACCGCACGACTACGGCATTTGAATTAATTTAAATGTTATTAATGTGGAAGTGACAGAGGATTTCAATAGAACTAAATATATAGGAATATCGAACATATCAAATGACGTTTTACTCAATAAGACGATGATATCCAACAGCACCTACCTTGTTTCATAACTTTTAGTGTTTTTTTCTGTAGTCGAGTTACAGTTTTTTTAACTTTTTTATTTAAAAATTTTCCGTTTTAACTTTTGATGCGAAAACAAAAAGACGAGTTATATAATAGCATAATAATTAAAAATTACAGACCAGGGCATTCATGATAAAACAATTGATCAGTATACGGAATAAAATAAAGTTAACCACCTTCTTTATCCGCGCGTACCGGCAACGCTGCGAGATACAGCATAGGCGTAGTTAATATGAGTATGTGTGAAATGTAATCTTAGTGTTAAAGGTGAAAGTTTGTAAGAAAATGAGAGGATGAGAGGGAGGTGCGTGTGTGTGTGTGTGTGTGTTGTGTAGATAACATGTATGAAATCTCGCTGTACATAATTTAAATTTTTTTATTATACTTTACTATACATTAACAGATGACTATAAATTACAAAAATAGATACAAGAAGGTAACTGGGTTTTAACATATTATTGAGCAGAGTCAATACTTCTCAGTCTCTCCAACTCCATCAAAGACGCTGAATCATGAGGGTTGCATCACAGTTTCCGCGGGTCCAGATCGCTAATAATTAAACATTCTAATGTTCGTACCCTACTTAATGCAACGTAAACTCAGCCCTTTGCAAAAATACGTTTTCCAACGTCAAAAAAAAAAGTAATGAAGTCGGTTAAATTCGGGTTTCACAAGGTAAAATCGACTCCTATTATTGTTGAAGTCTGTTTAAATGTAACCTGTGTTACCCGGGCCATAATAACGAATCGATTGACACCTTACTCATCAAAATAGGATGAATATTTTAGGCACTACGGATGAACATACGTAAATACAAACATGCATACATACATAAATACATAGACTGCTAAAATCATAACCCCACCTTTTGGCTTCGCCGTAGTCGGGTAAAAACGACGTCATTTTAACTTGATATTGTCACTTACATGAACCAATTACAATCAAGTAAGCTATTTGTAACAATATTTAAACACTGAAAACATACCATTATGCAGCTCTGTTACATTATCAGTAACAATCTCGAAGTAATATACGTTCCTCCTAGAAAATATTCTCATCTGATGTGGGCACTAATTCACTGTCATCTCTAAGATGTCCTTAGTTGTTACAGGGTAGATTCCCGTCGCTATCAATACCCTGGATCACAAACTACATTGTTATTTCTTAAAGACTTGTTTATCGTAAGCGGCTTACAGTCTTCGTCGCATTAACATCCTCAATAAGGTATTTGTTGATCACACGTAGTAACTGATGAATGGGAGACAGCATACAGACTATTTTGTGTCTGTAGTCGATATTATTTAAATGGTATTTAAGACTTCAGTTGTAAATATTCTTTTGGAAGATATTTTTAAATAGTTCATCCACTTCTGGAAAATGAAAGTTTGAAAAATTGCCCTTACATAAATAAAATATTTAAGAATAATTATTGAGGATTAAGTAAGAATTTTATTTAGTATTCTGTATTTAAATAAAATTTTAAGAAAATGAGAGATTACAGAACACTTACAATAAATGGTATGGTTACCTGCTAGCAAACAAAAATAATAATAATAACTACAATTCAAGCAGACGTGAAAATGACCCACAACTGCTGTGGAGTGGTACAAATCAAAGATATTTTTTTTATTGTAGTTATAATTATTTAGGCGCGTTATGAAAAAATTATAAGTGAATTTTTACGATGCCTACGCGCCAGGCAACGGTACTTTCATCGGACGAAAAAAGAGTAAATAAATTTTAAAAACAATATAACATATTATGTTCATTCAAATACTCTAATTTAGTGATTGATATAGAAAAGTGATTCGTATAGTAAAAACATTTATTTATTGCAACTATTAGCAAAAAATTTCATTTTTAATTTTAAAAATGTTTTACATTGGTGTTTTTATGTTCTCGTATTTATAATTTATATGAAATTTAAATTAAAACAATATTTTTTAATTAATATTTAAAATTCATAAATTAGAATAAGTTCTATGCAAATTTATTAATTTTAATTATTACCTACAAATCATTTCAATTATTTTACTATAATAAATAAATAATTTTTAACGCTTGATTTTTGAAATAACGAACAATATATTTTTTTTAATATTAAATTGATTTAATTTATACTGTAGTATTATATAAAAGGGGCTCCTGGAACTGGTTATAGGTCGTTGGGCCGAAGCCGATGACCGCCATATTGGATGTCATAACCATTGCAAAGGAATTTTAGTAAGGCCATAAACGTCTTAAATTTTTTCATATTACTTTCTATAATGTTATTACAAACTGGTTTTAGTTGAGTTTTGTAACCGTTTTCACAGACATTAGCGTTCAAACATTCATCGATCAAATAACAGAAAGGAATAAAATAATACAAAAACTAAATGCAAGCCAATAATTGGAGATTTAAAATATAAATTTACAGAAAAATGAAAAAAAAAATGACAAATAGCTTAGAAAATAGTGATAGAGAAGAAAAATTTTTAAAATTTCTTAATAAAACAAAACTTTCGTAACAATAAAATCGAAGCGAAGATAACACAATGGAAGCAAATCACGACTTAAGACAGCACATAAGACAACACAACACATTTGGGACATTTCAGGGTTGAATTCTGTTTTCATAATCAGGCGGGATACTGAATGCAAAAAAAAAAATTTAACTTTTTAATGTGTGGAAAGTATTAACAACCTATTGTCATTATAAAAATTTGTAAGAAATTTAACTCAATAAATTTCTTACCTTCGTATATTAACATACGTATATGAACGATATGTTATAATAACCACTTTATCATTTACATATTAAATAAGTAAGTGAGCTATGTTGATAAAGTATAAAATAGCTTGAGCAAGGAAAGCGACGTAACCGCTGGTGAAGTGAGGCTCTGGATGAACTCCGCGCACGCAGCATCCCCGGCTCACACCCCAGGGCCTCAGCCTCTCCACGCACCAGTCCGGCCACCTGGGAGGGATAACCTGCCCGCAACCCGCACTTCGCCCCGCAGAGGCCGCTCCGCGCTGCGGCGGTTATTAACCGAGAGGCGGGCCGGCAGAGCGCCGGGATGAAGGGATAATCCACGCCGAAGAACATCTCTCGAAGACAGTGTTCCGAGAGGGCGCCCCGGGAAACTTGATGTCATTACCGGCTTGCCGTCGAGCGAGACGAACAATAATAAGAGTCAAGCGGGGAGGGGGAGGGGTGCTCTTGATGTAATATTCAAAAAGACACACGAACAGAGACATGGTCTCCCAGGAGCTCCTGCCATGAAGTGTTCTCCTCTACATTGTAACTGTTAAGAAACAAAGGATTTGTTCACGTACTTCAAGTCAAGTTGAGGTGTTACAGTGTCAAATATTTTGGATTCAAAGACCACAGTTAGCCTGGCTGCCCTGTCGTGTCTAGCCACTAAGCCCAATTTCTTCTATACCTTCTGTTATACCCATGGGTATAAAAGTAGGAATATTAGTTTGTACAGCTGAAGAAAAGAAATGGTTCAATATCCCATTCATACGATACTTATAATGCTACCAGAAAACAAGCCAAGGCAGTTTCCGACCAAAGCAAGCATATCGGGGAAAATGTCTATATTTAGTTTGATTGTTCCATACACGAGTTAAATGTTGCTGTCCAATACAAAACAGCAGTTTATTTTAAAATTGATGTGACTTAGAGATTTGTTTTTAATATTTTATCTTCTATATTTCATTCACAAAAATACAACAACGTTGATTTATTATTTTTTAAAAAAAATACAGGGCAATTTTTCTGTTCACGAGATTAAATTTTCATTGGTAAAATAATTTTACAATCAGGTAAACTGAAATATACAGGATACAAAAGAATTTGTATTTGATTAAATGTAATTTAAGTATGATATATTTATTATATTTCATTTATCAGGCATGATATAGATAATTCACATCATTATTTTTTCTAATTTTATTTTAATATTTAAAAATGCTACCGATTGACGTATTTTATACAATTTAGTTGATTACTTAATTATTATACTACTTTAAACTTCCAACAAAATATTTTTTTACCAAGTGAGACTAAGAAATACGCACAGTTTAAGTAAGTAGTAGATCCTATGGCAAACTTTAATGCAAAGTGAAGGAAAACCATCTCGCATTTTCGTTTAGACTAACAGGTGTGGGGTTTCTATGAGGTGTTAGTGTATTCATAAGTAATTTATGGACAGCCATTTCCTGATAAACGTAGGAGTTTTAATTACAGAAAAAATTTTGTTTTCATTTCTTGTGAATATATGTATTTATTATATTTTAAGTAAAAATAAATTGTGTTGGTCTACCTTGCATGAAATAATCAAACCAATGTATTGAGCTATGCATGTAATAATATTATAGCAATGAAAGCAGCACAATGTTAATACATCATGCATATCTGTTTAAGGCACTATTTGTAAGATCCAGTTATTTATAAATAAAAAAGTAAAAAGTTTTGCCAGTGGAAAGGTTTGATACACGAACCTTATACGTTTCAGTCACGCACCCTACCACTATATTTTCTATACATATCGAACATTTGGACGGGACTAAGTATTATCAATGTTATATTATGCGTTTTATAAATGTTCATTACTTTTTTCTGTTAGGTTACCGAATTTATTCAGGGTAGTTTCACTACCATAAAGTTTCATTTGTCAAATCAATATCTTCGTTATGTCACCCATGTTTACGAAATTGGCTTTATGCGGGTTTATATAGCTCTATACGTGAGTCAGCCATCTTGACGACATTGGCTTGTGTGTATAGCAGAAAAATAAATCACGTTCTAGTACAGTTTTAGCTAAGACGTCTTGTATAAAAACGTTTTACCCAGAGCCAGACTCCTTGAAATAGTGCTGAAATGTTCCCCACTCAGGAGCAGGTGCACTAACAGAAAATAGGTGGGGAAACTGCTAAGGAATTAGGTGTTGTGTGGGGCTGGCTTTATCTGTACGAGCACTGACATAAAACATATATTTAACATTTAGGCATTTAAACCAACACAAATTTGTTTGATAATAGTTGTTTAATGTAATCTAAAATTTCCTCTACTATTTTTTTTAAAACAGTTCAGATAAGAAATTTGACATTTTCTGTAAAAATTGAGTGATTTACACTTACATGCGTGTACGCAATGGAACAATTTTTCCATTTAAAATAATTAAAAATGTTATGTTGATTTACAAATTATTACATATTCTGTAAGTAAAAAGTAGGTTTTTATTTTTATTTATTTGTATATCCTCTATAGTCCTTACTTGTATTATTTTTTTAATAGATTGTGTTGAATTCAGACTTCTGCACATAGTATAACGAAATTATCTTATTATTCATCAACTTTTTTGTCAGAATAAAAAATCTTCGCATTAAAGATTAATGTTATTTATCGTAAGAGTTTAAACAAATTTAATTTTTTTACTTTGTTTCCCTACAGGTCTGAATGAATAACCTAGATTTACCTAAGACAAACATTTTTACAAAAGGAAGTCACCATCAATGCTAAAAAGTTGCTTTCCTCTTTCTATTTATTTTACTGTAGATAAAAAAAATCATAAAATTTCACATTTTCAATTTGAAAAATTATAAATCAACGCCTTAAAAAGTAATAAAAATAAATATTAATTTACTCTCTAAATTCACTGAATATTCCTCGATTAATAATTTTAATATCATAATTTTAGAATGGTAATTAAGGATATAAAAATCTCTGTGTATAACAGTTGTACCAAATTAATATCGTTGGAATAATATTCGAAAATTAAAAAAAAAATTCTATCAAATATTCCAAGTATTTAAATGCATGAACACACGTTATAAGTTAAAATTCACCAAAAAAGTTATTTTCAAATAAGTGTCAGGTTGCTATACGAGGTACGATGGTTATAAGTATAAACAAAGGAACAAACACTATTAAAGTGGTACAGCATTTCATAATCCACATGATATTCAACAAACTATAAAGATAACGTTATACATATATAACTAAGTTTATATACTATTTTGCTTGTTTTAACACTTTCAAGCTTATATCAGGACGATAAACATAATGGTATTTTGGGAGAATATGACGTACCCTAAAATAAAAGCCTAAAATTTGTTTAAAAAAAACTACACTTTAAGCTGTAATTACAGTTGTGCACTCTACAATTTATAGATATTTTTTAAATACAAAATTGGTACGCAGTTTACGAAATGTTCTGCAGTTGATGTGCAAAAACTACACTTACTAGAATGCGTCATTTTACCTGCAACTTCAGGTAAAAGAACACTTTTTTCGGGCAGTTTGAAGTGCTTCAGAAAATTAGAAGGAAGCCTTGCTTTAAATTTTTTTTTTGATCAACGTGAATTAATTACACGTGACAGACTAAAGTTATAAAATATTACAGTTTAATATATTATTTAAATTTATTGTATGATTATTTAATTATAAAAATACTGCATTGTAATATAAAATATTTGTAATCTTTTGATTAAATAAAAAATTGATATTCGTCTTACATTAATTTGGGCGTTTTTTGATTACAATTTTATGTCATTAATCTTACTATACAAAGTTTAAATACCTAAATTATTAAAAAACAAAATTTTTCATTCAAGAATAAAATTAAATATTAAGTTTACTATTGCATAATAAATCAAAATTGTTAGGCAAAGGCCAATTATTCAATACCCTCTTCAGGATTATTCATATAAACATTAAATGTTACTAAAGCTATTCTAGTACCGATCATAATAAAATTAAATTCATTAAAAATAAAATAATATATTTACAATTTTATAATAGCTCACGTCATAGCATTCCCAGTCTCCCCCCCCCCCCCCCCCAAGAATGTTTAATATACTGCCACACATTCAGTTGTTTCACGCAATGGCTTCATCCGCTTTCGATTAGAATTTAGAGTAAGTTTGTATTGGGCTTAGATATTTATAGAGTTTTTTACCTTGGAATAGTGTCTAAATATTTTCTGCTATATATATATATATATATATATATATATATATATACATTGATTCTTTTTTTTCCGTTTAACGTTGTTTCTGACACAGACTGAACAATTTGTATTCTTTTTTCTCTATCCTCGCTTTGTTTGGTACAGCTGTAAGAATGTGATTTATAATTACTTATTTTTGAATTTATTCAACTATGTTTATATTTTAACACTGGTGGAATGTAAATTGTACATAGCCGATGTATTAGCGTAGCCACTGAAAGCATGCAGAAAAAAAAGCTTTATTTAAGAAAGGAGGGCTGTTGTTTCGAGGAGAAAGATTTTAGTTCCCCTTTAAATTTATCATGTTTATAAAACTGATTTTTTTTTACAATTAGAGTCACAGTAACTAGCAACCCAAGAGGTCCGATTCCTCCCCCAGCACAACGAAGTACTGAAAGTTTAAAATTTTTCATAGTATGTTTTAAACAAACAGAACATCGAATCATCACTCCACAAACCTTTAATACACTTTGACCAATATTAGTAACAAAGGATGCAATCAGGCTTGCTTTATTCTTTGCATTCGATAGGAATGGATCCAGTTTTAGAGTAAGAGGGAAGTTTTTTTCTGTTTTGGAGTCTAGAGCACGTTTAAGTGGTGCTCTTCTATTTTATTCCGCAGTTTTCGCAACAATTAAACACAACACAGCACCTGTTTCTAGAGTTTTTCTTGAGGTCAATCGTAAAAAGCGGCATAAACTGTAGCTGTCAGTTTTACAATATGTAGTAAGAAAACTCCGTTAAGTGCCACAATGCTCTGAAACAAGTTACTGTTGTTTTTAAAGGAGTGAAAACATCGTAGAAAAAAAGGTTTAGTTGTTTTCCTTGAATAGTCATAAAAAATAAACAACTCGTAACTGAAGCAGGTAGACGAATCCTTATGTTATCCCTCGTTCCATGAACAGCATTGCTTCAGTTCGATTTTGAGTTTCAGTGATGGTTAAACCATCCCTAAATTTTTCCTTTAAATTTGACTTCACACTTTGCTCATTTAATCAATCATCTTTAATTTCATTTATCATATCAGCAAGTGAGATTTGACAGTCATTACTGTTCTCCTAAAGAGATGAAAGTCAACTATTTTTCTAGATTTTCCTGGGGTTATATGTGTAAAAATGAGAGGTAGCATTATTGGTGATTATTTAACTTTCAGACTACTAAATCGTTTGAGTCAGCTAAATGTAACTTCACTTCTGTCACCTTCTGATAACCCTTACGATCCCCTGCTTCAATCATGTGGCCTTTCGTTTCTATGGTTTGTACATTGTAGACATGATGTCACTTCTGTGATTCTCTTTTGTTGTTTTGCATTAAAACTAAATGTTGATAGTTTTACATTAGTAATGTAATGAAATGTAAGTAATTACATTTGCATATTGACTTGACTTTGAAAGGCCGATTGAACTCCTGATGTTAATGGATCTTTATGCTTTTTGGACTGATGTTATAGAGACCTTTCTAGTGTACGTTTTTATGCAGGAAGAGTGAATGAATAAAATCATGAGTGCTTTAACTTTCGTATATTATTCATCAATTTTAATAAACTGCATTCTTTCAAACCTTTCAATTTCTTTAAATCATTTTTCCACTGCATCACCTTTTTTTACATTCATTTCCACTCTGACACTTCGGGTATGTTTTTTTCCCAAAAAATTTTTATTTTGTGTATCGGTGGTGGATAGTCCAGACTACTGAATCGTAAATATTCTCCCAAGTATAATACCACTCGATGACTAACCTCGATAAATTTTGCCATAATTAACAATTAAAGACCAAACTGATCGTTTAGATTCTGACAATTGACCACTAATATTTTTCTGATGGTTTATTTGTTGTTTGTAACTAAAGAAAATTTATGACCATTGTGCTTTTAATATGGGTAAGTTTAAAAATAAATAGTGGTGGTTGTTTATGCCTGATTGTATAACATGCATATAGTAGGCTACTTTGTGGATAAACATACTAATACCCAATTATTTTTTTAAGAAAATATCAACTTAAAATAACTTGATAAATAATGTAAACAAGTGCGCTTATTGTTTATATGTGGCTTATGCTCTTTCAATTTTGGGCTCCGCCTAGTTTTAATGTTGCTTTTATTAATGTTCGATGTCTGTGACATTTCTCTAAAGTTTTATATTCTCTGTTCGCAGCTTAAGCCTGGAGCCATCTTCGAAGAGTTAAGTAAATACTGTCAGCCTATATTTCCAACAAGTTCATTCATTTGTTTATCATGCGAATCGCGACATGAATAGTTATTTCCACTTCCATAACATGCATAGTCACAGGTCCGCCAAACTGCGTTAAAACAAGTGTTATTTTAAGTTCGCTGGAGGAACAAAACAGTCTTAGATTCAAGAACGTATACATATATTCAAAGTATCTCCAACAGCCAAAGTACCAGCGCATGGCTACGATTTTACAATTGGTGAAAGGTTTGAAATATTTTCCATTTAATTATTATGTAGATGTAGTGCCACTTTTCGAAGCAAGAGCCTGCGTGCGAGAAAACAGGCATTATACAATAGAACTTTTCCATGGAAAGACATCCAAAATTAGACTTCCTTATCTGTGTCAAATGTACGGCAAAATAACTGAGAATTTGCTGCGGAACAATGTGTATGTAACACCGTGTTTTTACACATGGATGAACTAAATTTATGTCACGCTCATTACGATCACATAAAAACCGACACGTTGTTTCAAGAATTTAAAGACATTTGTTCCTTTTGCTGGAAAATTGAACATATACTCATTCTTTATGACATTAAGGACTGCTCTCTATAAGGGCAGTTACTGAAAATGTTTTGATAAGTTAATACTGTAATAGAAAAACATGAGTCATAGCATTTTTAAATTCGGTCGTAGCAGTCACGCTCCAAGTATTGAAAAAGATCTGCATATTGTCCTCAAGTCTCACGGCACTGATATACTGAAATAATTTCCGCTACTTGACCAAAAAGAATAAAGTAAAAATAATCAATTACTGCAGTATTGGTTGCCATCGACCAGGATGTGAAGGCCTCACATTTTTTATTTAGTGAGATGATCGATTTATCAAATGCACAAAGTAATGACGATTTAAAGGCTTTTCAAACTAACCGGAATTTATTGTTATGTAACTCGTAACCAAAAAATCTAGTTGAATAAAATAATATTGAAATTGATTTGTGTATGGAAGAAACCAATAAAGATAATGGAGATTAATTAAAAGTACAAATAATTTCTAATTTTGTTTTAGCTAGCAGAATGTTGGACGTAGCCAGTTACTATCATCATGCCATACATTCTGTTCGTGTTAAAAACTTAATTTCCGGAATAGTCAGACTTTAAGGTGAAATGGAAAACAAAGAGCATTCAAACCAATCACTATTCAACTTTAAAAACTTAAAAGTAAGGAAGAACTGCCCATCATGGTGAAGACAAAAGTTTATGACGAGGTACCAAATATTAAAAAAAGACGAAATATGAACTAGATTGAGAAGAAGAGGACTTTATGAATACCGAGTTTCTGCATTAGAAAAAATGATAACATCCACACCAAGAAAATGCACTTTTGTGAAAAAACTTAATATTTTTCAAAGTCGGAATAATGACCAGAATTATGGAATAGACAGAATACATAATCAATTATTCTGCAGCACAAAAGAAAAACTTGATGCCATGAAATAACATGTGTGGTGAGGATTATAAAATGCATGGGACTCCAGGTTTGAACGAATTTATGTTTCGCAAGGAACCTTAAAGCTATTCCCAACAAAATTTGCTAAAGTACCAAAAACTGACAAAGCTAACTCATGAATTTTTCATGATAAAATTCAGAATGTGGTATATATAAAGATAAAGATCAAGTTATAATCAAACTTCTCTCTAATCTCTTCAGTGAACTTACTGCATAGGCTATTGCGTTAGTTTAAACAAACTAAAAAGTAGCTAAACTTTGACTATATGTAATGGACCGACCCGAACTTACTGATCGATTGTCTTAGACTGCGTCTGGCTTCTTTAAGTGAAGGGAATCATTCACACACCAACGAAATATTCTTCTTACTCAAATAACTGAGGAAATCTGGCTACATACAATGAATCAAACTGAAATCGCATTCAAACTTCACATTCCTGTAAGAAAGAAATACCTTCTATGCAAAGTTTTAGGGCATGGATTTGGTGATACATCGCAGGTGGACTGTGTTAAGATGATACCGTATTCCAAAATTAATAAAGGTTTCAAGTAAATATTGATGTTCAACGATGTGCCTAGCAAGTTTGCTTTTGCCAGAGATGTGAAATTGAGAAGGCGACCGATGTAACCAAAGCAATGGCAGACATTTTGCGCGATGGTTTTGTACCGTCGCACTTGCAAATGGATCTCGGCTTTGAGTTCTACAATGACCTCCTTCAATGCTTTGATGAAGAAGTTGGACATCAAACATTCACAACATTTAGTAATGTCAAGCTTCCATAGTCAAGAGGTTTAACAGAACTTTGTGCACCAAGCTGTGGCACCAGTTCATAGCTAATGGAACTTACAAGTGGTGGGATATCTTGCCGAGACAAATAAGTGAATACAATTCCATGGTGTGTTCTACTACGAAAATGAAGCCTAAAGATATAAATGTTGAGCACCTGTTTCGAACCATCTTTCCCAACAATTAAGACGAAGAATTATTCACGAAAAGGAAAAGCTAATATTGTCAAAACTATGCGGATCTCCAAACAGAAAGGCAGAGAGAGAATTTGAGTCCCGAACATTTCCATGTGACCCACATTTGCGAATAAATGCCTAGGACCTACTAGCTCGAATATTTGGACAACATTCCTATTGCAGTGGTGAAAACACTTAATGAACTTGAGTAACATCTTTATCTTCATTTCTCCGCTGTATAATGTTATGGTCATCGCTCAAATTTCATAGTTGTTCTAAGCACGGAGAGAAGACTGCGCGCCAGTTCAGAGCCTTGCGCTTAGAGGTGATGCCACGCTAATACCAGCGAGCGTCGCACTTACCATCCCGCCTCACAAACACAGATACACCCTTGACGCCGGCGACCTCCCGCTGCTTCGTGCATCGCACTACCGCATGCAGCAGCGACGCACGCGTTGCGGCAGCTCCTGCTGTTTCTTTAAGAAATCCGCACAAAGATAGCTGCGTTACCTAATGCTGCATGACTTCAGTTTTTACGAATGAAACGACGGTAAAATGGACGGTTTCTTTAACTCCTCCAGCTATTCGTTTAGTTTCAGTGCACACATACAAATTACAATTGTTACGCTGGTTATAAAACTTTTTTGAAATGAACTTAACTTCATGTAAATTTTTTCCAAATGTACGGAAGAATTATTTAAGCCTATGTACTGGTCACAACATTAAAATCACGTTTTTTTTCTTATTATATGGCAATTATGCAAATTGTATTACATTTCCTTTCGTATTTCCATGACTTTATATATTGAATTTTTGTCTTTGCATAAATTGGTAATGTTTTTTTCTATTTTAAATAGAAACAATACATAAAATAGTATTTTATTTAAAAGAGTGAATTTTTTGTTAAGTCGTTTGGAAATTTTTAAAAAATTATAAAACACGCCAGCGCGAGAGAAGTAATGTTGAAGGAAACACAATATGTCCCGTGCCACTTTTGGAAAACACTTTATTTCCCTTTTTGTATTAATATTTTTGCTGGCTATTTTTTAGTTACAGTTTCTTGTGGGTTTTTATTCTGGTTTATTTAGTTTTAAGATATTGCTTAGGATGTCTTCACGATATTAAAAAACATAAACAGAACATTCTATAGATATTCAAATCTAAATTATAAATTTTAGTTTATGTTAAGTATTTTAATTGTGTTATTTTTTTAGAATATTTTTACTTTTTTATTTTTTAATGAGCAAACTAAAACGCAATTCTGGACATGCCTTAAATAATTGGCGTGTTGTTAAGTAATGCAGAAACGGGGGTACTATGTTTGGCGCACGAATACAGCGTCGTGCGGCGGCCGAGCCGTGAGGTGCGGACAGTCGCCAGTCGACGGGCGGCCATCTTTGCGTCGACACCTCGCGCGCGGATTTCTCGCGAAACATGACGTTCTTTAGCCGGTCCGTGGCTGTGCTGGGAAATTCAGCGGGCGTGATAGGCCTGAGGATGGCTTTGAAGTTTATGAAAGCGTAACTGTTTTAAGACGTAAAGATAATTTTACGGAAGTGAAGGGCGTGTGGTGATAGAGCGTGACATGATACTACATAATTGGCAATTTGGTGGTTCGTTATTCGTCTTCAGGTTCCACATGTGTTCTTCGTCAACCTTCAGCTGTGGACTTCGGCCACAAGATACGTCCTTCATGTGTCCGGCAAGGCTGTGTCGGGCACGGCAACAAGTGAAACTGTGGGAAGCAATTTTACAATTTGCTACATGATCGCCGGCGCCCTTCCCAGTACATTCTCAAGCAAGTAACTGGCCAGTTCCGGTAAAACATTTAGCACAACGTCACCAAGCAGTGAATTTACGTGTCGAAGTAATCGTTGTTTGTTCGGATACGTATTTTCAAGTAATTTAATAGTGACATTTTGCCGCAGCGAACTTAGCTATTGGTTTTCGGCCGCATTAAATTACGGAACTTGAAGTCATGTTTTCTTGAATGGAATTTTTTTACATTGTCCAATGTTTTCGTAGATTTAAACAGGCTGCATATACAGATGAAAGTAAATTCATAAACTTTGGACAAAAACTATCTGAAAGTGATAAGTTTATTAAAGATTTGGATAATTAGATATAGGCCTATACATATTGTGCTGTATATGATTATTAATATGATTTTAATCGACATAGGTTTTAATATGTATTTATATGAGTTAATAATAATCTATACTTTGAATGTTATTAGTATTAAAAAAATCATTTATTATTATTTTTTAAATATTTATTTTTTAAAATCATCCTAAAATTATTAAGTTGTAACAAATTGGAGGCAGTCGCATTCGACGAAGTATGAAGTAATAATGTTATTTCTTATTGTTATGAGTTTGATTTTCGAGCTTATTAAAGACAAAAACAATGAAAACGGTTTTTTTCTAGCACTCATTACGTGGTCCTCTTTAAATTTTATCAGTATATTGTTTATGTATTATTCTCACTAAAATGGAAAATATGAGCAGCTGTCGTGATAATCGCGGTGTTTTAAGAGCAGTTGTTTCTAGCGAATTAAGCTTGCAATGTTATGGCTGACGCGTTTAAATGAGACTGCTCGTAGCAAGTCGTGGGGACTGTCACTGCCTTCTATCATCGCAGGGGAGAGTGAAAACAACGTAATCAACAACTACAATTACATTTAGACTCTAAATAATATTTAATTTTGTATTAATTCAGCAAAATATTTAAAACATTGCATTCATTAAAATTGCAAAATATTTCCTTAAAATACAAGTGGGAATTTTTTTATTCAAACTTTGTTTTTTTTTTATTATGTTGCCTATCTTCTGTCATTTATATAATCTTACATTTCACACTGTAATTTCCCTAAATGAGTGAGGATTATTTACTGTAAATGCTATATTTTCTTCTCTCATTTATAACAAACCTTTTATTCTTTAATAAAATCAAGATATTTAACTGAGTTTATACAAAATAATTTTACTCGAACAATAATCATCATCCGTTGAATAAATAAAACGATAACGATTCTATGTATGAAGATTTTTGCTAACACATATTTTGTTGATTTTATTTACAAAGACTTTTTGGGTTGAAAATAACAGTTATGCTTTCATCAAATATTTAAAAATATATATTTTTTATTAATTTATTTGTAATTCTATAATAAATATTAATTTTAGAGAAGATTTCCTACACATTTTTAAGTGCATGTTACTCAACACTTAATACAAAGTTCTTAGAACTTTGTCCATAGAATCAATAATGGCAAATATCTCAAATTTAAAAAAAAATTACATTATTATAGTTATTACAATCAATTACTAAAATTTTTGATATATTTATTCGAAAACCGTTCATTTAAATGATGTGTTTTAATGAAAATGGTTTGGTTCAAAAATTATTGTATCACACTTTACAAACATCAAGAAAAGTTATTGAGAATAAAGTTATGTATACAAAATATCGTATATTAAAGAAAAATATCATTGTGCATGTTTCAAAAATTTCTGCCTAAACATGTAATCCATGCGTTTTATAATGTTTAAACTTCTTTAAATATATAATAATTTATCTTTTTGTATAAAAATATTTTTTTCAATGACAACTAAAGACACATCTTGATTTAGGTAAATTCAGAAAAACAAAATGAAGCACATCCTTAAACTTTTAGAAACAATATTTGTATTAAAATTGGAAATATGTTATATCGTATATATAGCAAAATTTAACTAACAAAATTTTTTAATTATTACAAAGAATCTTCACTCAATCTAATTTTGTAATTAAATTTTAGAGTTTATTAGTTGTTGGTTACAAAAATGGTCATAACTTGCACTTATAACTGTATTAATGCATGAATGGCATCTTATTTAGGTTATTGGAAAATTTAAATGTATTTATTAGAAAATTTTCTTTTAAATTTGATTGTTAAATATGCCTTAATATCTTGTTTATTTTGTCGGTTTTAAATAAATGTCAGTTGAAAGATTTTTTAACATATAAATGTATTGTATTATACTGCTAAAAGAAAAAAAGTAGTAATTAATAATTTTTTATGCTAGATAATGTTTAATAAAAATTAAATAATACCTTTAACTTTTTAACAATTATAACCTTATTTTTCTCATAAAGGGAACAAAAAATCACAAGGGTATCAAAAATTAAAAATAAATTTTATTTTTTGGAAACATTTCATCTAGATTTTAAACAGAAGACTAAATATATTTTTTAGTTTTTGATAATTATTGTTTATGAAACTTGTTTTAAAGAAAATATTTGAAAAAGTACTTATGAAAAAATTCAAACAGTTTATTATTGTGTATCAAATATATTATATGTTAGGGTTATTGCTAATGTTCTAAAATGAAAATATTTATGTAGAAATAACATTTGTTTCACGTGCAAAGATTATTGGAATATAGCCTTAAAAAGAACTTTATTTCTAATATTTTTAATTACCGGTATTTCTAACGCTTTGGAATAAAGTGAGTATACATATATAACTATTTTAAACAAAACATTAAATTTCGTAAAGAAAATTTTCTTACTTACAATTGTATAAATATAAAATAAATGATTTTATATTAATACTGTATTTTGGGAATTCCTTCTGAAAAAAATACATATGTTGTAAATTTCTTGAAGTCTCAAATGTGGTCCTTATAGTCGCAAAATTCTTGAATTAGTATCCGAATAAGGTAATAATTTATTTTACATGAAATAAACTACAATATTTTTATTTCTTTGAGATACATTATACATTTTTAAATCCAATGTTTTACATATTTGTGTACTAGTCATACGATAATATGTACTACGAGCAAGACAGGTGAACTACTAAAACCACAGCTTATAAATTATGTTGTAAAACACTTTCCCCAGTTAGGATCTAAATATAACGCTACAAGATGTTATGTTCCACCCGGACAAAATGATGTCACATTCAACTGAGATATTTATCACGAACTTCACTCCTTTCTTCGAAAGTGCCACGAAAACATATATTAATGGGGTTCAGAATATGCTGATAAGCTGGCCAAGACACAGCATAATTCCTTATTTACTTGTCAGAAAGCTTGCCTTCGAGGAAGCTGCGAGCAACAGGTACTGTACTGCATCTAGTGGACATGTCTAACAACTTGAAGCGCCGGAGTATTTCCATATTTTTCCCCTTTTTATATAAAACATTATATATATAATTTTGAAAAACGTTTGGAAAAATTTAATTTCTGATTTTCTCTTCTTTCAGCAAGGATATAGTTCTAGCACAACCCGGAATTTGTTTGTATTTTTTTTACTTAATTTTTTTTATTCACGACTCTTGATTAGGAAAAAACATGCGTCAGTTTTCATCGTGTGCTCCTGAATATTTCTGTTATTTCTGTCAATAATTTTTTTTCTCCATGTGCTTCTGATTATTGCTGTCAATATTTTGTTTGTTTCTCCAAGTGCTTCAGGTCATTCCTGACGAGACTTCTGTTGGTTTTCTCCATGTACGCTTGAATATTCGTGGCCATATATATATATATATATATATATATATATATATATATATATATATATATATACACAAGCTGACCCGGCAAACGTTGTTTTGCTATATAAATTATTTCTAGGGAATTTATAGCTGCAGTATCCGGCGTTGCCCCGGCTGAACACACGGTGAAGGGTACCTTTTTCGAAATCAGTTGTAGTTAGTAAATGTCTTCTTAATTTGAATGTAAAGTGTGCAAAATAATTTATATCACTTTCAGATCCCGACAGACGTTCTGCCAGTGTATAGTTATTTACATGTATACATCTTAAAATTGGTGGTCTGTATGTAGTCTAGACTCTATAAAGCACTATAGAAAAACTAAAAATAAGAGATTACTAATATTGAAAAGATTCCATTATCTAGCTAATGCTCGGCATGCATTACAATGCCTCATTCAGTTTTGTTTTGTAATATGTTTGAAGTAGTTATACATATACAAGTCATCTATCCATCTCTATAAACATATATTTATCTCTATCTACATATTTATATATCAATGTATCTCTCTATCGCTATTTATCTCTTTATATCTACATATTTACATATATACCTCACACTATCTCTATCTCTTCTATATATAAATCTCTATATAGCTCTATACATCTATATATCTCTTTATATAACCTATTTCATTCTCTATACCTCGCTCTATCTCAACTTATCTCTTTGTCTCTCTCTATCTCACTCTATATATATCACGCTTTCTCTGACTCTCTTTTATATTTAAATAAATTGTGTCATGCGTGCGCACTTATACAACAAAAACAGACGAAGTGCCGCTATATAATATGAAATAAACACATTTTTGAAACTATTTGTGCTCCAAATATTGCAAAATAGTTATACCGTCTCAGAAACATTCACGGTTATGCGCATAACAACTCACCAAAATTTCATCGCAATTGGATGAGTGGTATAGAAACGCATACGGCACAAACAAACGAAAATTAAAGACATGACAAACGCATCAAACGATGGTACGTTTAAAATTCATGGCAACTAACTCTATCTATTGACGAAGTTAAAAACAAAACTGTTATGAGCGCCTTTATTTTGCTAGCCGTTGCGAGCTCGACTAAGCGGGCTGGTCTCACCAAGGAGAAAAATATGAATTTGCCAGACCTTACTATGTGTATGATTGTGTGGTAGACATAAAGAAATGACACTCACTCACTATTTGTATGTCTATGACCTATGATTGTTTCTGTTATAAAATTAAATTATCCATTTTTCACTCCCTTAGGGATGGAATTTAATATTAATATGTGGTCTATGTGTTAATCCAGTTAATGAGCTCGCTGTAGGCGGGGAAGAATGATCATTTGTTAATTGATCAGCTATCGACCGGGGTTTAAAAATATAAAATTCTAATAAAAATTAAGGGTAGGTGATAGAATGGTGAAAATTTAGGGTTGTATGTATTTTTTAATGCCACATTATGAAAAAATAAAAAATAAAAAAAATTTGTCCAAAATGTTTAAAAAAATGTTTGGGGTGGACAACCCTTATCACTTAGGGGTATGAAAAATAGATAGTAGCCGATTCTTAGACCTACTGAATATGCATACAAAATTTGATCAAAATCGGTCAAGCAGTTTCGGAGGAGTATGATAACTAACACTGTGACACGAGAATTTTATATATAAGATACTAGCTGCAGTACCCGGTTTTGCCCGGGCTGAACACCGGGTGATATATTGTCCGCGAGTTACAGCAAAATGGATAGCGATATGTCCAGTGTGGTGGACATTAAGAAATGACACATAATTACTATTTGTGTATCTGTGACCTATGGTTATCTGTTTACCCATGGCGATCGGTTGAAAGGTTTAGAAGTTGATGCGCTACAGCGCCATCCAGCGGCGAGTAACAAAAAAATGGTTAGCATAAAAACCTTCTCCATGATAAAAACACTTCGATATGCCAACTTTCATGGCGATCGGTAAAACGGTTTAAGAGTTTATCGACGTCATACATGCCAACATCCAATTATAAATATTCTTATATTTCGAAATTTAAGGGCTTTAACTTTTGCGGAAAGTGGATGTTCAGGACCTCGAATGGTTTGGAACACTCCATCTTGAAAGAATAGATATTTGAAATTCCTGAAATTGTCAAAATTTTGGGGGTTTGTTCCCAGAAGGGGGCGGGGGGTTCGAGTCGAGGACCCTGAATGGCTCGAAAACACTTAAAATCGAAAGAGATAGATTTAAAAAAAATTTAAAACTTTCGAAATTTTGGGGCTTTAAGCACCTTGGAGGGGGGGGGGGTGATGTTGAGGACCCCAAAATGGCTCGGGAACACTCCAAATCGAAAAAGATATAAAGGAATTTAAGAATGTAGGCATTTACTGTATACTCATATCTACCATAATAACAATATTGACAAATAGAAAGCTTATTACCTACCTATGAATAATTATCTAAATAAATTAATAAATAACTGTATGCTTAATAATTTACGTACATACATAATATTAAACTGCAAACTATACACACCAAAAAACCTATGAATAAATTTCGAAGAAATTTATAAGTTAAAGAATTTATGTACCTACATAATATTAAACTACAAACTATCAACACAATAAAAACCTAAAAATGTTAGTGATCCTAATTTTTTTTATTTGTCATAATACTTAAATACGTATGTTTCCAAAATGAAACAAAGTATAAATAATGACCAATTTGATAAAAAAAATTGTACAACTCGAATGACATTAAAAACATACACGGGAAATTTAAAAGAATTATGAGTGCCCTAGGTAGGGAGAAAAATTATATATATAAGAAATTAAATTTAAAAAATGTTTGCGTGTACTTAAGTACGCGCATGAGAAGTTATACTTCTTTGGCATCATTAAAAATTAGTTTTTAATTGGGGGCCGCGGCAGTAGGCCGAAAATCACTAGGCCGAAAGGCACTAGGCCGAAGGCACTCGGCCGAAAGGCACTAGGCCGACAGGCACTAGGCCGACAGGCACTAGGCCGACAGGCAGTAGGCCGAAAGGCAGTAGGCCGAAAGGCAGTAGGCCGAAAGGCACTAGGCCGACAGGCACTATGACGACAGGCACTAGGCCGAAAAATTAAAAATTTATCTCGCTGGAAATATGTCTTAACTCTGGCAAAAGGCACTAGGCCGACAGGCACTAGGCCGACAGGCAGTAGGCCGAAAATTCTAATATTTATATTGGGGCCGCGGCAGTAGGCCGAAAATCACTAGGCCGAAAGGCACTAGGCCGAAGGCACTCGGCCGAAAGGCACTAGGCCGACAGGCACTAGGCCGAAAGGCACTAGGCCGACAGGCAGTAGGCCGAAAGGCAGTAGGCCGAAAATTCTAATATTTATATCACTGGGAATATGTCTTAACTCTGGCAACAGGCACTAGGCCGACAGGCACTAGGCCGACAGGCACTAGGCCGACAGGCAGTAGGCCGAAAATTCTAATATTTATATCACTGGGAATATGTCTTAACTCTGGCAACAGGCACTAGGCCGACAGGCACTAGGCCAAAAAGCACTTGGCCGACAGGCACTAGGCCGAAAGGCACTAGGCCGAAATTTCGGCCAAATGACTTTCGGGTTAGTGACTGCTACCCCAGACAACAACCCGCGGCAAAGAATCAGGTAAGATATAATACAATTTAAAAGAAAAATAATTAAATTTAACAACAAACTTGAACCAAAGAGATTACAAACATATAAAAAAGTCCGTGCTGAAAACAAAGAAAATAACAAACAATATTATAAGTTAATGTTCGAAAATATATTCAACTGTTATTATATCGTTGGACTGAGAAAATAAGTGTTTGTAAAATATAGTCTGCAGCTGTAAACATCAAAGGTAGAAAATAAACATAACATAATTCAATACTCTTAATTAAAATAAACAATAATAAACCTAATTAATGTGTGGGAAATCTTGTTACCGCACAATACGACACAGCAATAGGTCTACATGTATTTAATTAAAGAAAAATAGAATATATGACTCACCGATAGACCTGACTAAATTATCACATTACATAATTTGTAATCAAATGTCGCGGCAAAGAAGCATTTTGTGTGCAACATTAAATCAGTTATCGAAGTTTGCATTAAATTATACTGGAATTTCGGAAATAGTTATCCTCACTATCACTGTCAACAATAACCCCGCCTTATATCTCGCCATTTTCTTTCCTGGTACTTGCTTGCTCTCAGGTTAACTAGCTAGCCATCGGTTCATCCACGGGATATGTTAGCCGAAGGGTTATCTCGGAGTTAGGCGCTAACTAGGGGTCGTAAAACGAAAATAAGAGGTATCCTCCAGTTTAATTGTAGCCATAGGCTTAGCCAAGGTTCATATAACTGGCCCTTAAACTCTTTATGTTTTACAAACACTATATTTTTAGCCATAGGAAAGTTAACTGTACTTTAACTTACATACCTGCCCTTTTATACTAACACACCAAACCTAATTCATAAAACCTACAATCTTTGAGCCAAAATCAATTTAGTCGAAAATAAACTCAGCTAAACCTTTATACTTAAAATAACTCAGTATGAAAATGTTGGCCTAATACCGTTCGGTCTTAAAGCACTCAAAGTAAAATCGTTTAGTGTGTAATCGTTCATACTGTCAATTTCCCGACAAGCAGTGAGGGGAGTTTTGATGTGTTTAGTATATGTTATTTGAAAAAAAAATCTAAGTAGTATAGTTTGGGGGCTCCAGGGACAAGGTTCCAGGGTGTGGTGACTGTGGTGCCAACCACCATATTGGATTGTGACATCACGGCGGCAATCTTGGATGCCCGAGACCTTGACCTTTGACTTTGACCCCGGGGCCATATTGGATCCGCCATATTGGATTCGCCATATTGGATCCGCCATCTTTAAATCGAGCGCCCCTCTCATTCATGATGGAATTTTTGTCACGGCCACTATATCGATTTTTTTTTATTTTCCACTGGAGGCCGCCATCTTGGATACAGTCGAATTTGTTTTCACTGTTTGTTCCTAAAGAGCACCAGCATCGCTCTGTCTCATCACATAAGGTCGATGTTCCATTACCTACCAGAGCTATTATGGTCCTTATCGACATATCAAATTAAATTTTTTTTATGCAAAATACATTGGAAGAGCTGTGAATCGAACCATCGCAGCTCTGATCTCTAGGTTGAAAAACATACGCCTTTAACTGCACGAACATCGAGACATTTACCAAACTGAGAATTAAATAAGGTATATATATAAATTACATGCATATTCGAACTTGTAAGTTTTTTAAATTTTAAGTAATAATAGCACCACCTGTTCGAGACAGAACCACCATCTTGTATTAAGATGTAACTGTTGCAATTATGGATAACGGCCGCCATCTTGAAAATCTGTAATTTTAATGCTATAATTTCAAAAAAACCAAAAAAAAATTTTAAAAATTGCCTACTTCAAAATTTTAGTTACCTAATTGTTTTCGGTCTTTGGTTCGATTTCCGGCGAGAGTAAACCAGTAATTTATTAATATATTTTAAAAATTCTCAATAAAAAGTAATAAAAAACATCTTACACCACACCCGACATTTTGAATTATGTCACCACTGTATCAAAGATCGTTACGAACGCCATCTTGAAAATCTTTATTCATTATCCGATTTTAATGGAAAAAAGATATAAATTCATTAAAAAATAACTCTTTAATATACTGATTGATTCGATCGATTCCTGTCCTTGGTTCGATCCCAGGATGATATAAAACAACTTTAATTTTAAAAAAATACTAAAAAGTGTTATGTTTGAGAAAATAAAAACACCACAAGTTATATTAAAAAAAATATATTACATAAATTCTACACTACTACAAGTACAAAAAAACACAGAAAAATTACTAAAGTCTTGAGGATTTATCGATTTCTGCATCTGCCACCCACGAATTAAAGCGAGGTGGAAAGCCCCACCACTTGACGTATGACCGTCCATTTTTTCGTTTTATAATCTTCTCCACCAAGTACGTATCGGGATACAACGTAGGCTTAATCTCTTCGGCATAGAAGCCACCACTGATAGGTTTGTGGTCCAAATCTTCGAGGTAGTAGGTCCTAGGCTCTGATTCACCTACATGTGTCACACGGAAAAGTTCGGGACTCCAGTTCGCAGTGAAACCTTTCTCGAAGATACCTTTCTGCTTGGAGATTCGCACAATGTCACCGACGTTAGCTTTAAGCTATCGTGGATCTTTCTTCTTCGTGTTGGAAAACACTGTTCGAAGCAGGCGATTGTCCTTTACGTCCTTTTGCTTCATTTTCGTGGTAGAATGGACCGTGGAATTAAACTCGCTTATTAGTTTTGGCAAGATGTCAAGCCACTTGTAATTTCCATTAGCCGTGAACTGTCGCCACATCTTGGAACGCAAAGTTCTGTTAAACCGTTCGACAACGGAGGCTTTGACATTTCTAAATGTAGAAAAGTGTTTGATGTCATTCTTCTTCATCAAAGCCTTGAAGGTTGCATTGTAGAATTCTTTCCCGAGGTCCGTTTGCAGGTGCGACGGTACACAACCATCCCGCACAATATTATCCATGGCCTTGTCTACTTCAGTTGCAGACTTTGATTTTAAAGGTATAGCCCAAGCGAACTTGCTATAAACATTGATGACTGTCAACATGCACTTGAAACCTTTATTCAATCGGGAATATGGAATCATCTGAACAATGTCCGCCTGGAATAAATCATCAATTCCGCGAATGATGACTTTGCGACGAAGTTATTTTCGTCTAGCAGGAGCATGAAGTTGGTGAGCGATTCCGGTTCGACTCACTGTATGTAGCGGGCTTCCCTCAGTTCTTCAAGTATGGAGACTATTTATTTGATATGCGAATAGTTTCCTACACTAAGCGAAGCATGTAGAATTCTAAGGCGATCAACTAATTCATTGGGGTCGTCCCAATATACATAGTCAAATATCTGACCACTTTCTAGCTTTTTTAAACCTTCACCATGTATTGTTAGTTCACTGAAGAGATTAGCGAGAATGTCGATCTTTTCATGATATTCGTCTTTATATACACCACTATCTGGATCGTTATCGCGAAAATGTGCATTGGTTAGCTCTAGCAGTTTTTTGTACTCTTGTAAGCCTTTGTGATAATATCCTTTAGGCTCCCTGCGAAACAGCAATTCGTACAAACGCGGAGTCCCTTGCGTTTTGAACTCTTCTATGTGCACGATATTTCCTGGTAGAAAGTCTATTTCTTTAGCACCGAGGTTCCACTTATTATGTTTACTGTACACTCCATAGGTCATGTCTTTATTCCGACTCGTAAACGATATCAGGTATTGTCGGACCATTACATTAACTTGGTGTCCCTTTTTCGGTATTTTTTTCTTGTGCTGAGACACTTTTGGTGTCTCATGTTATTATGTTTAATGTTTAACTATGTTTAATTTTAATGTTAACTTAATTTTTTAGTTAATGCTTTCATATTTATTTTTATTTATGTATTCAAAAGTCTCAGTTAAAATTAATCAAAAACTTTGGTTTTCCGTGCGGCCATTTACCTCTGTTGAATGGACTTGTCCACGTATGAAAGAGGGGGAATTAGCGGAGGGAGGTGGATGACGTCACGGGTGTGTGACGATTGCGGGGGAGAGACTGGTTGGACTCTGGCGAAGACAGTGGCTCGCGGGCTTTGACCGACGACGGAACAGCTGATAGTTCCATGAATATGGGGTCTCGGTGTAGCTCCGTGCACGGGAGTATGGACGCAACCCACACGGCCGTTGTTAGCTGTTAACCCTGGAGACTGCTATGCGGAACTATCGTGGCCGCGGCCTGCATCAGCTGATTTTTATTTATAATTTGGCAGGAACGGCAACGTATTTACTGTAAGCGATTTTAACCTTTTGGTGAAACGCGAGTGTTAACGCACCTCGTCCCGAAGTGCGAAGACCGCTGCAATTTGACAGTGCTACATGTGTCACCTATGCCGAGTCTACAGCCCGGGTACCCGGAGGCGCTACAGTTTTGGTAAATCCCTACTACACGGTGAGAATTACTGTAAGTAAAACTTTAATTTGTTATTGGTGGAAGAAGAAGTTGGTTTGGGACGGTAGGCAAGCTTTGGTGTGGACTTCCCCTCGCCCCCGCGTGTTTCGAGTACGGTCTTAGACTTATGCGAAGGCAAAGCCTTGGTGTTGTAGGTAACGTGATCGCTAAGGCCGGGCATCACGTCAGGATTGTAATTTTTTATATCTTTTATGTATTTTATGCCACTTGTAAGTAGTCCATGTATTATAATTTATCTTTTTTTATGTGTCAGAATAAATTTACGAATGATGCAATAATCTACTCAACGCATAAGCAAGCATTTTATTTTAGTTTTTGCATCCCTACCGTGTCTACGCGACTTGCCATGGTAAATTTAAAGTCAGCGGAGTTCAAACAGAATGATTGTAACTGGCTGTCCTGGTAGGGACGGACGTGGGCTGCACGCTGCGGCACGGGGTAGCAGGCTACAGTGCATGGACTCTGTACTCGTTTATTCCTCTTCTTCACGATCTAGTTCATACATTCTCTTCTTTACAGTTGGCATTTCTTCTTCAACTTCTGTTTTCACATTGATGACTGGTTCTTCATTTTTTTTATATGTTCGTCAAGGCGACTAGAGATTGGTTTAAATATCCCTTAATTTTCCATCTCACGTACAAGTCTGGTTCGTCTAGCAAGTAGATATTTTTTACGAACGGACTGTATAGCTCGATGAAGGTCACTGGCCAGGTCCGACATTGTACTGGCTGGAAACATATTGCAAGACCTCCTTTTATACTTTTTTCTTCGTTTGCAGAAACTTCTTTCTTGTGTTTCACTAAATCTGAATTTGTTGACAAGTGAGTTAGTGATGCTATCAGACTACTTTGAAAAGTCCTCAAATCGTCACGTCTTTGTGCATTCTATGCTTCTATCATGTCGCGAATTCGAGAATCCGAAGCTTCCACACGCTGGTCGATGGCAACGCGATACTCTAGTAATTCGTTTTTCACACTTTCTACTTTTGAGCCAGTAGAGCAATGTATTTGCGGATAATGTCGTCATGAGACTTGAGAGCAATACATAAGTCTAGAATGCTACGAGCGAATCTTGAAATGCTATGACTCATGTTTGACGATAAACTGATCGAAACCTCGTCTTTATCCGCCCTTACATAGAGGCCAGTCTTTGGCTATAACTAGGAATCCATATTCGTCTTTCCAACACAAGGAGCACATGTCTTTGAATTCCTGGAATGTTATGTTGGTGTTTACGTGATCGTCATAAGCATGACATAAATTAAGTTCGTCATGCGAAATAGCACTATGACATTTGCGTTGTCTCGTGGGAGATGATTTGGAATACGACTGTACGTCTGACACAGGTAAACGTAGTCTACCTTGGCGTGTCTGCCCATGGAAAAGTACTCTTGTATTATGCCTTGCTTCTCGCACATTTCATCGTCGAAAACAAACTCGGAATTGGCTTTTGTTTCGCTTGGAGGTACCACATCCGCATTATCATTAAACGGGAAATACTCCAGACCATCCACCGATTGTATAACTTTAGCTAGTCGCTGGTACTTTGGCTGTTGTAACGATTTGGAATAGAGGTAAACATTTTCGAACCTAAGACAGTTTGGTTACTCTAATAAACTCAGTAGAACGCACGTTTTACCGCAGTTGGACGAACCCACCATTAGTCATTGTTCGGCAGAAGGCAACAGTAACCCATGTCGTGTTTTACGTGCACTAAATACATCGTCTTACGTAATGCGCACGGGCAAACACACTTCTTGCTTGACGACTTGCATTGTACTGACAAAAAATTTATTGAAAGAGGAATATTTATACTTTCTGGTCAGTTGTGCGCAATTACTGAAAGAGGTAAGAACAAAAAACACATCGGTGCAGGACTCGTGAACCTGCTGATAAACAATCTGCCATTCCAGGTACACATACCCGGCTACTGATTCTGCGGCCCCGGCACTGAACTAGCGAAAAGGTTAGCTCGCGGTGAGGTGGGCATTAATTCTCTCGACGAAAACTGCAAGCAGCACGATATTACATATTCATTAAGCAAGGATCTGGAATCCAGACACCGGGCCGACGAGATATTGGCACAGGAAGCCGAAGATATAAGTAAATCGACGAACGCGGGACTAGGAGAGAAAATCGCGGCTTGGGGCTTTTCCAAATTCTTGAAGGCAAAGACCAAATTAGGACTAGGTGCTCGTCGAGCCAGCTACATCAAGACAAAGACTAACTCATGCAAGACAAAACGCAAGACTGGTGAAGGCGTGCAAAAAGACAAGCAAAAATTAAGACTCTCGACAAGAAGATTATAGGAGGATTTCTGCCTTTGCTTTTGCCTGCATTGGGTGCTCTCGGCGGTCTCATCGGTATAAAAAGCGGTATAATGCGGGCAGTAAACACTTCGAAGAATGAGCGTAAGCAGTTAAAAGAAGCACAACGACACAACGCCAGCAAGGAAGCCATAGCCATTGGTAAAAAAAAACAGTGGACTCTACTTACGACCTCACGAATCAGGTCGAGGCATGAGAAAGAAAGGAATGAATAATCCTAAGTTCTTTGCCGAAAAGTCCGCTCACCAATAAAGATTTAATCAAGTATGCACGCAAAAAGAAAATACCAAATTTCCGAGGCGTCTTTATGCGAGACACATTACCCAGCAAGCCAAAGACATATGAGCGCGCCATAATTAATTGAGATACATTGTCGGGTCGTGGCACAAACTGAGTGGCGTACATAAAGTCTGGAAAAATTGTAGAGTACTACGATAGTTTTGGAAATTTACGGCTTGCGCCAGAACTTAGGCAGGACCTGGGCAGGACCACTACATTGTTCTACAATTACAAAACCAGTCACCTAATCAAACAAACTGCGGACACTTGTGTCCACTTTATAACTAAAAAAAATTAGCTGACAAAAGCAATTGCTACTTAAAGGTTGTGCAGTGATTATAATTTAGTAGTCATGTCGATAACACTTACCTTGACAGGTCACGCATCTGAGCGGCGGGCAGTTAATTTCCCGCCTCTGGATTTAGACGGAGAATGGTGTATCGGACTCGTAGATTTTCAAACGTATAATGCCATACAAAATATCGACGAGGAAAATTGCAAGATCTGCTTCCTGAAAAGCGAAGGGACCGCTCATGAAGTACAGTTACCTGTTGGCTCTTACGAAATTGACGACATTGAAAATTACATCAGGGAAATGTTACCACAGGATGTAGACTTTCAACTGCGTGGAAATCCAAACACTCAAAAAAGCATTCTAACATGCAGTGAAAATGTCGACTTTACAAAATCCGGGGCCATAGGTACGATGCTCAGATTCTAATCAATGATGTATGATACAGGAACAACGTACGAATCCATGTGTGCAGTAAACATTTTGCCTGTGAATGTCATAAGAATAAATTGTAATTTGGCAAGTGGAACATATATCAATGGAAAACTAAGCAACATGCTTCACGAGTTTTCGCCTTTGGTCCCGCCAGGATATAAACTGGTCGAGCTACCGCAAAGTATCATTTACATTCCAGTCGTCGTGAAGTGCGCACACGAAGTCGTCGTCAGAATCGTTGACCAGCGAGGACGATTGGTGAATTTTCAAGACGAAGAAATTACATTACGTCTGCACTTGAAGCGATGGGCATAAAGTTCATAACACCGAACAGATATAAAAGAAATCGCATTGGGGTGAATAAGAACAGTTCTCTACCATACATCGGTGCATTAACACCTGACAGCATAAAGTATCTTCTTAGTATTGGACAAGTGCTGAATAAATATGGAAGACGAAATCCTCAACGTGGAAGATCCGGTCATTTTTGAAGACAGCATTACGAAAATGGAATTGTACGAGTACCAGTCTTCCTTCTCGGACCATAGGCACTACCATCAGAAGTACGCATTGCTGTACAGCACCAAGATATCTGTACTCTACCTTCGCAGTCATTTCTATGTATAAGAGGCACGCTGACAAAAGCGGATGGTACGCATCCGACAACGACGTCAATATCCTGCAATGGTATTCTTCAACTAATCGAGCGTGTTACATATGTACTCAATGGTGTCGAGGTAGACCAGACGAGAGATGTATGCATAACATCTGTTACGAAAAATTACCTTTAGCTCACGCCAAATGAACTATCTGCTCAAAGATGGCCGGTTGGGCTCTCGAGGATGAATATAAGCTTTTGGTTTATGCCGAAGGGAAGTTCGAAGTTTGTGTTCCTCTGCCCATGCTTCTTGGATTCGCTGAGGACTACAAGCATATAATCATTAATTCGAAACAAGAGCTCGTACTGCTTCTAGCCAACACGCACATTAATGCAATTGTCGCCGCTGCAGAAAACCCTCAAGATGTCTCGCTAACACTACAGTCTATCGAGTAAATGCTGCCCCACATTCAAGTGAGCACCGTTGAACGAGTAGAGATGTTGAAGAACATAGAAAATGGCAAGAACTTCGATGTGTCATTCCGATCCTGGAGCCTGGAAGTTTATCCTGGCTTGCCTCATAGTCAGCATATCAATTGGATAGTAAAGTCCAGCTTCGCTACGGAAAAACCAAGATACATCATCGTCGGGCTTCAGACTGGAAGACAGCTCAATGCAGGAGTAAGTCGCTCCTTATTCGATGAACATGGAGTTTGAAAGTGGAAGATTTCTTGTCGCATATCAAATGTACGCCAAATTTCAGCAAGCTTACTATGAGCAGAGACAGTCACCGATACTGAGTCCCGACAGTTCCAAGAACAAGGCTCCGTTAATGGTGTTTGACGTTTCCAAACAGGATGAGAGAATAAATTTAAACATCATCGACTGTAGGATCGAGATAACGACTAGCGAAAATATTCCACCAAACACCTATGCTTTTTGTCTGATACTTCAAGATCGGCTTGCACTGTTCAATTAATTGTCGAGACAAACTTGTGAAAATTCTGACATAAATACAATATAGTGATCGATAATAATTTAATTATGACCGAGCATTGCTAGCGACAAGATGAACTGCAACCTGTAAGGTTTCCAGAGTCAAAATGGATTCGTGCTCAAGAAAATTACCGTCACCTCTGGAGACATGATTCGAACTCGCACGTTCCGACCTCAGTATCCTTGGAAACTACTAGACGAAAAAAGCAATTCGTCGAATGATTGGCTACGTAAATATTATCACAGACTAGAGTGGGACAAAGGAAAAATGCTGTACCACCAAGTCAAAAACACCATTGAAGATTTATTATTTCAAAACCAAATAATTTTCGTTGCTGGACCTGAACAGAAAAAAATTAAGTTGTGTGAAGCTCCTGTTGAAATTGTAGACCTACAGACCGACTATGGTTGTCCTTTCCTGCGCAAGCTTAGTGCAATTTATGACGTGCAGTCATGTGACAAGTTTGAACGAGTATGTGCTGGTACAAACTCGCAGTTAATGCAGAAATGGCACACATGGTGTTAGTAGGACCCTTCATATGTAAAAGGCGTACATTCGTACGTGCCTTCAGTTGTCGTTTGACCTGCAAGAAGATGTTTACGTTTCATCCTGATAACGTGTACGTGAGCGTAAGACCTAGCTTCATTAGTTTCGAGTACAGCTACTGGGATTCCGGGTATCTACGTACATATACAGAAACCTGTGATGGAGGCGCTCAGCATTGGTGGTTTGCGCACTTTCCTGTGTCCTACAAACCGACTCAGCAGCTATTAGATTGTTGCGAACCTGGAAACTGCACCGTTTATCACATGAGACAGCACACAATCCTTCTTGCTAGCATCGCTGAGGTAGTCGCCTCGTCTGCACGTGCAACACCAAACATGAGTGTGTTGCAACCTGTTGCGGCTTGTGATGCTTCTACGCAGATGTCCAAGCGACTTTTGTCTCGTCATCGAAGTTCAGGCAGTGAATCTGTCCCAACTAGCACTGAGCCAAAGCCCAGGCGCAGACGTGGTCACAGATGTCACCGACCATGTCTCGCTAGAGATGTCGACGTCGCAGAAGATGACCAGCTGGAAACATGTGCACCTGATCCCGTGACCTACGAACCAGTTGGAACCGGAGTCGACGCACCAGTTGTAACCAGAGTCGACGAGGCAGTTCATGCATCATTAAAGACATTTTTTGTGAAAATGCTTAATTCCTTAACCGAATATGTATTTGTGTAAATTTTATAAATAAAACTTGAACTTGTGTGTTTTTATTTCTATAATATTTAGGTAACTAATAAAAAAATAATTTTAAAAACAGACAATATTTTGACTCATGTAGTATTGCAGTAGACCGCGGGTATACAAGCGAGGTTCAGACGAGTGGACCCTCAGTCCACCTCTGGCTGTGGTACAGTATGGACCTTCTCTATTCAGTAAATTTCACGAGATTTAGTTACTGCTTCAATGTCGACCGGGCTAGACTGTTTACCGTCAGCAGCGGGGACCTCGATTAGAGCAACAATGATGGTGTGTCGGAGATCCCGATACCAGCTGCAGAGGAGACCACATTAACCGGAGAGCTCAATGGCTGCGGTGTCGACAGCTGTGGAGATCCCGATACCGACTGCAGAGGAGAAATTATACGTGCTGTTCCATCATCAGCTGAAGTTTCATCATCTGCATTCCAGACTTCAATTAATGAAGAGCGTACATCGCCGTCAATGCAAATATTGTGGTGCATCATTTAATAGAACTTCAAATGCTCGCAGATATTCAAAAAGCAGGTGTCAAAATAATTTACTGAAAAGAACAGAGTTTCAATGTAACAAGTGTGGCAAACAATTTGTACGACAATATAATTATAAAAGACATCTAATAACCTGCAGTAGGTCTCCGACAATCTCTCGATAAACATATAAGTGCGACAAATGCGATAAGGTTTTTTCGCATTGTAACAGTATGGATAGTCACAAGATTAGGTGCATAGGAAAATAATCAAGTGCTTGTATGCTTCCATACCATCAGACATCCTCATTTATTGCTTTACCTGAGAAAATAGTCAACAAAATAGCAGTAGTCAATTGCCAAAACTTGAAGGATCAGTTTTGTATTAAATGGAGTGTTTTGGCAAGATTTTGTAACATACGCTGGGCTTCAGATAAACACTCAAAACATGAATAAGTAAAAAAAAAAAATGCCCTGGAAGCTTCAGCCCACAAACAAAAAAAAAACAATTTTTATCACAGAGGTGCCCAGACATTGTACAAAGGAATTTACTTATAACCTACTAGAAGCTCTAAGAGGCTATGTGGATCAAGGATGAGTAATAATGAAATAACAATAATGCTGGTTTGATTTATATAACTGCCTGTTTACTAAAATGATTTACTTAGCTTTTATTTTCTTTTATCTTCATTTTTTAAGTACACATGTCTTAAAATACATTAATTATAAACAGAAGGGAGCCCCGGGGCAACAAAACACATACAAAAGTAAAACAACCATATCTATTAAACTTGACCCTGATTTTACGTGAGCTCGCAGGCTCAAAAGAAAGACAATTACAATTTGTTTTTAATTTGCTTTTGAAATGAATCTAACCAAATCCTGTGTCCTGAAAACTGGCGGTCCTGGCACCGGAGGTTTCTGTAGATTAAAGTCCAGAAGATTTCGATTTATGAAGAAACTGATATGTCGACCGGTGTGGGGAGAAAACTTGTGACAAAATGAGACCAATCATGGACTGCTAATTTTGGCAGAGAAGTTCCATTCTAATTCTTGTATCCAAATCTTGAACCCCGCCTGTAACCAAAGTCCCAAATTGCTTAGACTGATTAACAGGCAGCTAAGGCTGGGCAAGACTACGCCATGGGAAAGGCAAAAAAGAAGAGGGGAGATATGACGACCACTTACACATAACAGAGGGGTGAAGTGACGTTCGCTGGCTCCAGGAGTAGAGTAGTTAACTTCCGGCGCGGAAGTCCGCAGTAGCTATGACGAGAAAAGTGAAGAAATAATTTAGATTAAAAAAAATATTACGAGCAGCCAATTTAAAAAAAGAAAAATAAAGCATTTAAGTCTTGACATTCGTGACTACATAACGTAGTGTCAAGTCTTAGAAGTAATACTGAGGTGGACTCTCGCAAATCGCGACGTTTGGCGCATACTGTCCAGAAGCTGCCCTTAGAATCTTCAAAAATGGCATCGGTGCACCTAATTAACTAAGTTACAGCCACGATCCAAGAAGAAGGGGGGTGGTGGTGACCTGAAGGTATCCGAAAATGCCCGAAGGAACGAAGCAGACTGCAAAAGCGCTCGCCGCGCTCTCACCAGGGTCGCGGGCGGACTAAGGTCGCAATCGCACGGCGACTGCTTCCTAAGTTGATTATGACAAGCTGTCTCTTATGGGAGGGATGAGTAGAGCACTCTGGCAGCCAAGATGAGAAACTGTCTGGAGGGTCACAGAGACATCCGCTAGAGTGCACTGGGCGCACTTGCCACCAGCGGACAGAGCAATGTTAGGGATTTTTGCCGCCGCTAGGCTTCACTGAGGGCTCTGTTGGACAAGGGAATATGTCCTTGGAGAGACCATGTACTCTGCGTGGGTTCACTGGAGGTCGATGCTCCGGGTTGAAGTTCCCGAGAACCCACAGGTGGGAGATGAGGGAATGGGAGTCAAAACTTGCTAAGTCGTCTGGGAAACGGGTTGTGTGGACTGTTCCGAGGCGTCGCCGGGGACTGTAATATGCAACTCGACGTGCTGGCAAACAGCTTACCTATGTTTGCCTCCGAGAAATGAAAGATGCTAGCACGGGGCTTGGGGTAGTGTTCGCTAGCACAAATAATCATACTGTTACAGGGAGAAAACGTGATGCAAACTGCGGCCGAGATGTTGCGATAACCAATCGTTGGCAAAAGTATCTAATTGGGCCTGCGAACAAGCGCAGGTGCAATGGGTTACACAAGATTACGTCGGAGAGTACAGTAATAGAATAAAAATTAAATTAAATTAAAAATACAACTATTTTTTGTTTATTTCTTTAAAAATAAAAAAATTAAACTTAAAATTCAAAACTTGTGCCGGAAATTAGGCATTTTGAAACCTTTTTAAATTTTCATTATAATTTTGAATTAATTTTTGAAATTTTATTTTTTCAATTTATTTGGTTACAATAGGGCGAATTACACTTTGTTAGGCTGGTGTACACCATGTAGTTAAACTTTGTGCCTGTGGACTGAAGCACCTTTCTCAGGGACCTATCTGATATTTTGCTAGTCTAATGTGGTCGTCGGCAGCCCGGTTGAAATTTCTCTCGCCTGCAGTCACATCCCGGGTTTGTAATATTAATTCCCTCTATGACTAAAATCGCATAGAGCAGCTTCTGGCCTGCAAGCGGCTGCTTATTATAGGTCTGCTGAGAGTAGCGAGTCTCGGCACGAACGAGTCTCCCGTAGATGCTCGTTCCCAGAATCGTTGCGCTTTTCTGTCCACCCTCCCCTCTCTCTCCACCCCCTTTGTTCTAAGAAATTACGCTAGGAGCGGTGACCTGACGTGAACCTCGCCGAGACGATGGCCTACTCCAAGGACATCCTCCCTTGTCCTACAGAGACCTCCACGACATCTAGTGGCAGAAACAGTAACTTTGGCCCTGGTGGCCAGCGAGCAGAGACAACGCCAGTGACACCTGGCGGTGGGTCAGTTCACCACCCCCGTTAGTTCCCCTTTAGGCCACCAGAGTGCACCACCAGCTATGCCATAAGGCACTATGCTTTCTAGTCGCGTCCTGTTAAAGTCGATTCTTTGTAGCTTCCTGTTACCACCGGTAGAGAGTGCGCACATGTTGTGTTGTTGTCACGCCCGCCTCGGACTCCTTCGGAAATTTTCGGCCTAGAACCGAACCTTCCCCCTCCATTCCCCTAGGGCCTTAGCGTCCGTTTTAATTGGGAGCTGTGTCTGCCATCGCGGGGACTTAGAACTCCGACCTCGGTTACTGACCACGTCTTCTTGGCATCGTCTGCGCTAAGAGGCTTTTCGGCAACGATGTACTCGTTCGAATCAAGATGTATTCAGCTGTGTTTAGGGATGTGATCCCAGAATCTAATGTAGCAGTAGCCTGTTAGTCGCGGCATTTCGGCAACGAATAATGTTTTAGTTTACATTTTGTTAATTTTTGTATCTTCCTAAATCATGGTTTCTTTCGCGTCATCCGCGGATTCCTCGGTTCGTGCCATTTGGATGTCGGCGCGAGATGTCTCCTGAGCGTTGGTTCTACACCCTGTTTGGTGAGTAATTCAGCTTTTTTCCTTCCCGAATTCCCATTTGTTGGCCATCGCGCCGACTGTGTTTGACTGTCTGGAAGCAGGTCTAATTCGTTTTGAATTTGACTTGTGTTTCAGACAGGGTCCAAGTGCTGGGGAGACGAAATTGCTCCCAGCTTGTTGTCCTGGACCTCGAGCTCCGAGTCCCTTTAGAAGATATCTTTCCCGGCCCGACGTCTTACCTTGAAGACCCCGGTGATAATGTAAAATAAACATCTCCCCCTTTCTATCTACGAACTACATTAACCGAATAAATAGCCTACCAGCGAGCAGTGACTTAAGAAACTTAATCCTCAAGAACATGTAGAATCAAGGAAACTAATTATCTATGTAATCATCGGACGAATCAAATTTTGGTGTGATACTTCAAATTTTTGTTTATGTAATCGTTTGTTTGTTAAAGTTGAATATGTGTTGTTTTAATAATATCGGGCCGGCCCATTCTCAAATAACTTAAATATATTGTTAATACCCTTCAATGGGAAACTTACAAATGCCAAAATAAATGGAAAACCGAATTAATAAGTTACATTTTTAAATAAAACAGGGAACCTACAGACCAAGTTACTTGTGTAGTGTTTATTTATTTGTTATATACCTTATTCTATTTGACGATCCACAAGCTCCCAAGTTGCTTGTGAGCAGGAAGTCTAAATTTGTCTTGTTCTCCACCTCGTGCCCCCTCTGGTAAATAACTTTAATTTTCTTAATATTTTGCCCAGCAGTTTCCAAGGTTTTTATTATCAAGTTAAAATGATATAATTTTGAGGCACGAGGGGCATTTCAAAATTGTGCCCAAAAAATTATGATATACGTCACAATTTGTCGAGGGAAGTCATCAAAACCGTGTTGATAAGAGGTATTATGCTTTGGAGAATAAGTACAACTTTGATGGTCTGTACTATCCGCCACCATTAAATAAGATTAAAAAATTTTGAGAGAAATAACCCTTAAGTTCAGTTAATGTGTATGCGCTAAATGAGGATAATAAGGTGTGTCCGATTCGGATAACCAAAAAAAAAAAAAAAAAGAAAAAAAATCATTTCGATTTGTTGCTTGTAACAAATGAAAGCGGTGCTGCACACTACTGCTACATCAAAAGTTTCTTCCGACTTGTGAGACCTCAGGTTACAAAACATCAATATAAGAATGAGTGTGTAAGATGTGCTTTAAGTGTTTCGCTAATCGACCTCGGAAAACAGGTGTAACTGCTATACAGTATCTTGAATGGCACATAATTAAATGTGAAAATAAATCATAACCAAGACTTAAGTATATTTTCCGTGTTTTTTTTACTTGTAGTAGTGTAGAATTTATTTAATATAATTTTTGTTTTTCAAAACAACTTGTGGAGTTTTTATTTTCTCAAACCTGTTACTTTTGTGTCATTTTTGCAATTAAAGTTGTTTTGTATCGACCAGGGATGGAACCATGGACAAGAAACGATATAATCAATCAGTATATGAATAAGGTATTTTTTAATGAATTTTGAACTTTCTTTATTAAAATCGGATAATAAATAAAAAAATTATATATGGCGACCATAACGGAAATTGTACAAGTGGTGACATAATTCAGAATATCGCGCGTGGCGTAAGACATTTTTATTACCTTTTATTGAGAATTTTTTAAATATAATCATAAATTACTAGTTTACTCTCGCCGGAAATCGAACCGAAGACCGAAATAGTTAAAATAACTAAACATTTGAGTAGACGATTTTTAAAAAAAAATTTGGAATTTTTTTTGTTATTTCTAGCATAAAAATTAAGGATTTTCAAGATGGCAACCGTAACGATAATTGCAACAGTTATGTCTTAATACTAGATGGTGGTTCTGTCTCGAAATTGTGGTGCTATTATTACTTAAAAT
The DNA here is from genome assembly GCF_032445375.1 of Bacillus rossius redtenbacheri. Classification (NCBI taxonomy): domain Eukaryota; kingdom Metazoa; phylum Arthropoda; class Insecta; order Phasmatodea; family Bacillidae; genus Bacillus; species Bacillus rossius. The sequence continues at coordinate 23,259,465 of NC_086333.1, forward strand.
AAAAAAAAAAATACAAGTCCAATTATGCATGGCATTTTTATATAAACCTTATTTAATTTTCAGTCTGGTAAATGTCGCGATGGCCGTGCGGTTTAAGGTGTATGTTTTCCAACCTAGAGATCAGAGCTCTGATGGTTCGAATCACAGCACTTCCAATATATTTTGCATAAAAAATTAAATTTAATATGTCGATAAAGAACATAATAGCTCTGGTAGGTAATGGAAAATAGACCTTATGTGATGTGACAGAGCGACGCTGGCACTCTCTAGGAACAAACAGAAGAAACAAAGACGACGGTATCCAAGATGGCAGCCTCCAGTGGAACAAGAAAAAAATCATGAGCGATGCTGGTGCTCTCTAGGAACAAACAACAGAAACAAAGTCTACGACATCCAAGATGACGGCCTCCGGCAGAACACAAAAAAAAAATCGATATGGCGACCGTGACGAAAATTCCGTCATGAGTTAGTGGGGCACTCCATTTAAAGATGGCGGATCCAATATGGCGGATCCATAATGTCCGCTGGGTCAAGGTCAAAGGTCAAGGTCACGGTCATCCAAGATGATCGCCGTGACGTCACAATCCAATATTACAGTCGGCACCACAGTCAAAACACCCAGGACCCAGTGCCTGGTTGCTCTATTATATACTACTATTTTAAAAAAAAATTTAAAAGCCTTCAAATTATTTCAAGATTTCAGTTACATTTTACTCTGCTCAGCACATTATCAAGAAATTTCCTTTTTTCTACTAAGAAAATCGGACATAAAACCTACACGGTCCATTATCTTAAACTGAAACTCACTTGACTGAAATAAATGAGGAAGGGGAGGAAATTGATCACATTTTCCTGTAATCCTCTAAGCCTGAAGCATACACAACGCACGGAAAGTTCTAGCTGAACCGCACTCTGCTTTGACTCAGACCATAACATTTCTCCACCGTAGCCATAGCTTAGACCTCACCTTACTACACTCAAAACTTAATCTTAATATTATCATATCAGTAAAGGAACCTATATTAATCACAAAAATAACACTGAAATACATTTTTGCATCCCTCAACAACCACAAAAAGGTGTATTAAAAAAGAAATAAAATTATTTATAGAAATAATTATTTTTTGTATTTTTCCTTGCTCCTTTTCTAACTAAAATCTTGGTCAAATAATGCAAAGGTCTTATATATATGAATATAACAAACACGTAATTGATTTTCTTAAAACAACCAGTTAAACTGTAATTTGCTACTGAAAAACTACTTAAGTAAAAAAAGGTAAATAAATTAACCTTACCATAGTAGGATTAAAATTGCGTTATAGTTTCAAGGCATTAATTTGAATTACCCTCCAGAGACAGTGTTTTCGAAACAAGTTGTACCCCACTTAGAAGCTGCACTAGCTCCATGTGAGTGTGACCAAATGAAGAAGAAAAACAAAATAAATTACTTTTGTTTCACTTCAAAATACGCAACAGGCACTAGGCCGACATGCAGTAGGCCGACAGGCACTAGGCCAAAAGGCACTAAACCGACAGGCACTAGGCCGACAGGCAGTAGGCCGACAGGCAGTAGGCCGACAGGCAGTAGGCCGACAGGCAGTAGGCCGACAGGCATTAGGCCGACAGGCAGTAGGCCGACAGGCAGTAGGCCGACAGGCACTAGGCCGACAGGCACTAGGCCGACTGGCACTAGGCCGACAGGCACTAGGCCGACAGGCAGTAGGCCGACAGGCACTTGGCCGACAGGCACTAGGCCGACTGGCACTAGGCCGACAGGCAGTAGGCCGACAGGCAGTAGGCCGACAGGCAGTAGGCCGACAGGCATTAGGCCGACAAGCAGTAGGCCGACAGGCACTAGGCCGAAAAATTGAAAATTTATTTCGCTGGAAATATGTCTTAACTCTGGCAACAGGCACTAGGCCGACAGGCACTAGGCCGAAAGGCAGTAGGCCTAAAATTCGAAAATTTATATCATTGGGAATATGTCTTAACTCTGGCAATTCGCACTAGGCCGACAGGCACTAGGCCGAAAGGCACTAGGCCGACAGGCACTAGGCCGAAAGGCACTAGGCCGACAGGCACTAGGCCGACAGGCACTAGGCCGAAAGGCACTAGGCCGAAATTTCGGCCAAATGACTTTCGGCCTAGTGACTGCTACTCTTTAATTGCATGCAAAAATATTGCGTGGAGTCCTTCCGCGCGGAAGAAGTGAAACTTCGTAATGTGGAAATGAAAATAGGAAGGGGTAGAAAATAATTTTTAGTGAAATCATATTGTATCAAATCAATCTAAAAAAAATAAAGGAAATAAATTTGTAACGATTCATAGATTGATCTTCAGAGAGAGAGAGACACCTATTGAATGTCTATAAAACTGACTTTTTTATGAGAGCAGATTTTCAATAAATAAATCATGAAATCATTCAACGATAAAAGCTGTTTATTTAATTAAGCAGACGGGTTCGCCCCAAGGAGATAATTGACGTGGCGAGACCTCGTGGACATAGAGAAATGACACACACTCACTATTTATGTGTCTATGAAACATGATTTTTTTTCTGCAATTTAAAAAAACGGTATTGATAATTGAAACAAATATGGCGACAGTACAAACTGTCAAGATCTTTATTTTTTTCTTACTTTCTACTTAGTTCCTTACAATAGCAAAACGTAACGTAATGGCTTCAAAGCTATCGCTCGGCAGACATAGAGAAATGACACTAACAGTTTGTATATATATGACAGACATTACATAAAATTAAGATATATTTTTTAACACGTTTAAAATTAATTTTTTTAGACAAAAGATAGCCTATGTCCATCCCCAGGATATAATCTATCTCCTTGCCAAATTTTATTACGATCCGTTCAGCCGTTCAGCCGGTAAAAGGTAACAAACAAACAGACGAACAGACAGACAGACATAGTTACTTTCGCATTTATAATATTAGTAAGGATATATAGGCCTATATATATATATATATATACATATATATATATACATTTTTTTGATTCCTTCATGTGGTCTTGGTTATTTCTGGTGTGAATTTTGCTGATATTCTCATAGTGTTTCTGGTTATTCCTTAGAAAAATATCCATGCATGTATTTTTTTATAAAACAACTAACCTAGCAAAATTTATTCGAATATTTGTTTCAATTAGTTAATTTTTGCTAGAAAGTCATAGAATATAATATTTATTTATCAGTTGAAATTTGAACAAAGATATTTATTACTTAGTCTATTACTTTGCTTTGAGACAGCTGAGAAACACATTCAAGACGAACTTCCATCTCCATGATACCTAGCGATCCCTCCTTCTCTTGTGATCATGAATGAGCATCCGCATCCGACATAAAAATATATATTATTTTTACCTTAACACAACACTTGACGACATGTTGGCAAGAATCGGGACTACTTGCAAAAAGTTATTTTGCATGAGATAAATTAACACTCGCAGCTGAAAGGAGTAAAAGACAGTTACTGCCATGTAGTTTCTTAGCCAAGTAGCCTTTGTTACCATGTAGCCTCGTAGCCTTGCAGCCTTGTAGTCATGAAGTCTCGTAGTCTTGTAGCTTCATAACCAAGTCGACTTGTAGCCAACTGTCACTGAAACAGTTAGGCCTAAGACAGCTGGAGTCAAAGACGAGTGGAGTCAAAGCCAGTGGGAGGCATTGTAGCCTAACGTAAATTGGCGAAAGCATCCTATCGAATTTAATGTTCGTGAAAATGTGCGTCAATTTAGTTAAATGTGCATAGTCAAGTAGGTAGTGTCGTATCTAACTGTTTAAATAGTATCCCTCTGATGATAATGTTTGCCTCTTACAAGAATGTATTCCTCTCAGAAGAGCGCATTCCTCTGACGAGAGCATATCTCTCCGAATTTATCCATCTGATGAATTCGTATCCCTCCGATTGGAGCCTATCCTTCTGATGAGGACGTATCCCTGCGATGATATCGTATCAATTTGGCGTGTCCTTGTCCATTGCGTGTCCTGTGTGTGTACTGTGTGGCCAGTGCGTGTTGTGTGTATTTTGTGTCGTTTTATTTTGTCTATTAAGCTTGCATTTGTACTTCCTTTTCGTTGATTGTGCTTGCGATTGTGCTTCCTTTTCGTTGATTGTCCTTCCGATTTAAATGTGATTCCTTCTTTTTGAATGTCCATCGATAAGTTTGTAGTTGGGCCATAATTGACATTGTGGTTCGGAGAAGCCTGGTCTAAACGCCTTATATTGAACATGACCTGTTTAAAATGTTGGTCGAGTATCGACTTAAATTATCTCTTGGTTCGGAGATGCTTGGCCTATGGATATGATTTTATACTTTAACTGTTTAAAATGTTCGCTAAATATTGTCGAAAAATACCTCATGGATATAGACACGATGTTTCTGACCACCTACAGGATGCACTTGGCTACCAATTGGAGGTGGTCTGGCCACCTTCTATACATGCATTCCTGGTTACTGCATGGACTTGTCTGGCCAACGACTTGGCGTGTTAGCCTTACCAACCGAGTGGACTTACGTTCCTGGCCAACCGACTAACATAGCTTACATCAAGACGTAGCTGGTCACCAATTATGTGCCTGGCCACTGAATAGACATGTTTGACCACCAAATCGATATACCTTGTCACCTACTGGACGTACGTTCCTAGCCACTGAATTGACGTGGCTGGTTAATCAACTGTCATGCGGAGATGCCGTGAAAACAAATGTCAAGGCAAGCAAAGGACTCACTTCCCCTTTAAAGAAGATTGTAGACATCGAGAAACGCTTGTAATTGGCTTGATTTTTGTACTTGTATAAATTCTGTAATAAAGTGTGTTTTGTAATATTGTTTTTTTTTCTCGAAAGGTTTATCTCTAAAAAGTAATGAAATCTAGACAAAGTCGTGCCAAGTCTAAGGTTTCTTACTGAGATTCTTTATTATTATAGTTAATGTTGTGTGACTTGGCCATTGAACATTCTTTATATGTATGTGGGTCAATTTTGTTTACACGTAATGTTATATATGTTTGTTAAGCGAGATAATAGCCCATACTGGTATTGGTAATTGGACGCTAGTGTATCATTTTAGGCTGTTGTTGACTGTGCAACACAAGCATTCAGCATTGACAATGCTGACTTCTGCTCTCTTCTTTTGGAGCGTCAAATCGACCACCGATATAACATAAAATAGACGTACAGACGGATTTCTATCAATGATTAGAAGTCCGTCTGTACTGGAAATAATTTTTTATACTGTTTGTTTCAGGCTCGCCTACACATAAGTATTATTGAAATACGCAGCTTTATCAAGCCTACAATTGATTGGTTATTGAATCAACTTTTTTCAAGTGGCAAATTTCCATCGTCAATGGGTAGCGGTTCTGGCGACAGATTTGTGCAATTGTGTCATGGAGCACCTGGTTTTGTATCCTTGTGTACCCTTCAACGGCCAAGTCACACAACATTAACTATAATAATACAAAAACCTCAGTAAGGAACCTTAGACTTGACACGACTTTGTCTAGATTTAATTACTTTTTAGAGCTAAACAAGCAGCTCCATCGAGACATGGCTAATTTTTTTACAGAATGTTTTTGGTGGGATTTCACTTCTTTTTGTAGAAACGTGGGCATATTGATTTATTTTATTAGATTTTCTTATTTGACACATATTTTTTTCTTTTTAAGAGAATTTTTTTATTATTACAAATCATTCTTTTCTTTTTTTCCGGTTCTGATCCTTGTACAGTAGCAACAGTTTTTCGTATTGCCCATTCAAGTTCATTATTTATTCTTTTTGACGGTTTAGACGGTTTAATTTCTGAAAGATCGGCACGGTATTTACGTCTAAACCTCACGAAATAATAAGCGAAATCAACGAAATGCAAATAAACCCTTCTAATCCCTAACAAACGTTTTCAAGCGCAGTAGAAGAATGTCGTAAACGACTGTAACGCGGCCGGTTGCCACTTCGCAATATAAGGTTATCGGAAAAACAAACGTAAGCGCGTTTTAAAATACAGTCAGATCCATCTAGCGACGTGTGCGGGTATCACCGCCACTCTTAGTCCAATGACTTATATTTTGAACAAATTTTGAGCGAAATTATTTAATAATTTAGTGTAATTTGTTTATTTAATCTGTGTAATGTTTGAGTAGAATAAAGTTAATCGTTCGACTATTTCTTCTTGTAAACTTGTAAGTATAAGTATAAAAGCCAGTCTAGTCTTATCCAGAGTTTTCCTTTAATTTTATTTATATGCGTATTAAAAGCAGAAGGGAAGGCATTCGCCCAGCAGTGGAAAGCAATAGGCTAGTTTAAATTAATAGATGTGTCACACTACGCTGGATTTTTGCAATGACAGTCGATTTTTTTATGTATCAATAGTAGAAGGGGGCATTAACATATCTCTAATACAGCTGAGAAAAGCTGAGGGTTCTTCATCAGATACTTCAGACCTTCGATTTTTGACTTCAAATGAAGAGGCAAACAAAGTTGAATATTTTATGTAAAGGCGATATGTCGATCTTTAATAGTTTGGTACTACTGCACTCTTTCGGACAAATTTTAAACTAATGTGGTTGGCAGCGCCCTCTAGGATACGAAAATTAAATGGTGACGTCCAACAGACAACACCAAAATGGAGGACCCAAGATGGCTGCCATGACATCATACTAACTGGAGTAATATCTGCCTTGGCATTAGTGGTGGGATGTCAGTCTGCCGGTGGCTTCTGTGGAAGAAGGATCCGTCCCATTTTTACACGCTTTATATTAGCTTCACCTGTATGTTTGTTTGTTTGTATGTTTTTTTGTATGTTTGTAACCGACTCCTTTGGGTGCGATTTTGACCCACTTTAAACGGCAAGATTTCATTCAAACTTTGTAGATTTATCGAGGACCGATGACAATACACTAATTTAATAAGATTATTCCATTAATCAATTTTCAAAATAAGATTTTTGTCAACTTACATAGTTTCACAAGAAAGAGTTCGCACATGAGCAAAATGGTTTTCTTTACAATGTGCGATTTCTTTTCTTTCGGTTTGTCTTTGGCGCGATATAAACAAAACCTACTAAGTATTGTGACATTTAATTAAATAAAAAGTGAGAATGGGTTATGTTTATTGTGAGCAATATACTTTCTTGAAGAGAATATTATCTATATTTGTAAAAATATGAAGAAGAAAACCTGAAATAAGGGCTTTAAAAGTTGTTTCTTTCGTTAAATAGAGAAACACAATTACGTCTTTGTTTCATATTACCAATAAACCAATAGTGAAACATTATTATAAAACAACATTTTCTGCAAATATTTCACGAAACATGGAAAAATTGAAGTTTGATTTTGCTGTGAAATCAACAGCAGATGGGAAATCAAAAACCATCATGCATAACCTCAATAGCTACACCTCATTGGCAGATTTTTGAAATTCCACTTGAACACCAACCTGCAAATCTACACCAAGCAGTTACAAATACTCCAAACTATGCCAAGGTCAGTAACTCATTAAATAAAAGACATCAAACACGGAAAATATGGATAAGTTTGACAAATGATATATCAAAAACATATTTGGATAGAGAGCAAAACTTACTGTTTAAGTATTTTTACCTGGAAGAAATTGAGGAAATAATTTTTAAAATAAGCCTAAAACAATAATGAATGAAAAATACTAGTATTATTGTGAAAAAGGCATGGGGCGCTTTGGTCCATATTTATCGTACATCGAGCGCCCGATGGTAGAGCAGCCGACATGTCATCGGAAGGCTCTGGGTTCGAATCCCAGTCCGGTCTTTCCGAATTTTTCTCACATATTGTAAACACTCTCATTGAGCAGGTCCTTCCCTCATCCTTTATCAATCGTTATCCATTCCCAAAATTCCTGTTACCTACGTAAATGTGGAACGCTTCACGTAATAATTAATCCGTAACTCTCATCCTTTCCTGCTTCACAGCATTAATTTCGTACAGTATGTAAGACTGGTCGATATCACTTGTTCGTCAATAACCTTATACCATTAAGTCTCACTGTATATATTGATAACGTTAAAATTTTTGAATGGCTTCTAAAATCGAGATTTGACTATCAATAAAGCTGTACACATTAATAATTTGTAAAATAATTACAGTTACTTAAAGTTATCACGGAATTAATAGTAGATTAGAACAAATAACAGTTTATAAAAAAATTTAAAAAACATGCTTTTATAAATAAACAAAACTAAAAATTTAAAAATAAATAAGAGTTAAAATAACCAAAAAACACGCTTTTCTAGAAAATCCAACTAAAAAATAGAAAATAAATTTTAATAAATTTAATTTAAAAATAGTATAAAATAAAATAAAATATATTTTATTTCAAAAAAGCGTGGGGTGCTTGTTAAGATATTATCAAAATGATAATTCTTCTACTAATATCTGTCAGTAAAATAATTATAACTATTGACACCATACACCCCACGGTTTTTTTTAAATAAAAAACTTTTTTTTTATTTTACACTATTTTAAAATTAAATTTATTAAAATTTATTTCCTATTTTTTAGTTGGATATTCTATAAAAGCGTGATTTTTAGTTTTTTTAAACTCTTCTTTATTTAATCGAATGACCATGTCAGATTTGAACCGAGGACTCTATGGTGTGAGTACGTTTTTTATTAAAATTTTATTAATTATTACTTTATAAATTTTAAAATTGTTCCTGTAAAAAGCAGATCATGAAAACATATTTTGCAGATTGATAGGCGCAACGAAAATTACAATGTTAGGAGTAGAGAATTCGATTCCAAGATGGTAGCTGTGTCGTCAGAATCTAAAAACATGGCTGTGACATCAGATTCAAGGTGATGGACATGTTATAAGAATTGTACATGGCAACCATAACGAAAATTGCAACATACCGGGATTGGGGTGCTAAATGTCAAGTTGGCGGAATCCAATTACCGACTGAATTCAAAGTTCAAGATCAAATTTTAAGGTCAAGGTCAGAGTTTAAAGTCAAAGTTCAAGGTCAATATTTTCAAAGTCAAAGGTTAATGTTCTGGGTTAAAGTTCTAGGACAAAGTAAAAAATAAAGGTCAAGGTGGAGCTTAATGTTTAAGTTCAAGGTCAAAGGTATAGTTCAAGACCTTTGATGGTGCTTTCATTGGAAATTGCCCCTCTCGATAGAATATTTCTCCTCGCGATGGAATATTGTCCTACTCGATGGAAATTTGGCCCCTCGCAAAATAAATTTTGCCCCGCTGGTTTTTTGCGGGAAAAAATGGGAAACTCGCCCTAAAAACAGGAAATTCTCCCTCGAAATAGGGATATTTATATGAATTTGAGAAATTTTGAGTTATTTGTGAGGGTTTTGAAGGTCAATTTGTTCCAAGATGGTTGCCGTGACGTCACAACCCAATATTGTGGACACCGACACCACACTACCACCCAGTGCCAGAGTCACCCATTACATAATACTTTAAATATTTAATGAAATAAAATAAATTTCAAATAAGAACAGCTTTTCCTTTTCAGAATAAAATGTTATAAGTTTCATGGCAAACATCAGAACTTCGAGGAAGTGACAATGCTTAGTAAATTAAATAAAAATAAAACCGTAGAAACTTACTTCCGTGTTTATCTTTATATATATATTTCTTGTGTGCGTGTGTATGTCACTGAACTCCTCCTAGACGGCTGGACCGATTTTGATGAAATTTTGTGTGTGAGTTCACGGGCATTCGAGAATGGTTTAGATTCACAATTGGATATTTTATCTGGATTCTGAGTTAATAAAAACTAAAAAAACACTCTTTAAAAGCAAAAATTGCAACGCATTATTAGAAGCCATTAAGTTTTGCTATTGTAAGGAACTAAGTAGAGAGTAAGAAAAAAATTAAGATCCTGACAGTTTATAGTGTCGCCATATTTGTTTCAATTTTCAATACCCTTTTTGTATGTTACAATTTAAATTGCAGAAAAAAAATCATGTTTCATAGCCACACAAATAGTGAGTGTGTGTCATTTCTCTATGTCCACGAGGTCTCGCCGCGTCAATTTTGTCCTTGGAGCGAACCCGTCCGCTTAATTAAATAAACAGCTTTTATCGTTGAATGATTTCATGATTTATTTAATGAAAATATGCTCTCATAAAAAATTAGTTAGATAGACATTCAATAGGTGTCTTTCTCTCACTCTCTCTCTCTCTCTGAAATGTATGTAGCTTGCTCGCGGGTCAGTAATGCAGACAATCTTTACATTCTAGCTCGAGACGGAAAAAAACAGTAAATGTGGTTTACAAAGACATTTTATGAAGTGTCTTCCCGTCATTACATTTGAAAGTAGAAACATATTTACTCAAAATTTAGGTAGTAACATATTTTTATTGCAAAGACTGAAATAGAGGTGAGAAAAATTATCATTTGTGAACATAAGAAAACTACTACAACTGTATCAACTGTTATGTTATAATGTTTAAATTTCTCAATGGTGCAAGTTAATACAAAATTCCATGCGGAAAAAGTCGTGGGCAGCAGATACGTATAATTATAGGTGTGGGGCTATGCATGCTGATTTTTCATATACTGCATGGATGCGAACATGTAAGAATAATCTATCTATCTTACTATAATAAAACAGTACTTTTTCTGTTTGTCTGTTTGTACGCGATTTTGATGAAATTTTGTGTGTGAGTTCACGAGGATTCGAGGATGGTTTAGATTCACAATTGGATATTTTATCTCGATTCTGAGTTAAGAAAAACTAAAAATACACGCTTTAAAAGCAAAAAAACTAAGCATTGTTGATAATTAGCCTCCATGGCAACGGGCTTTTGCATTGTTGTTGCCTCCTGCATAACCATGGGAAAGGTTTTTGGTAACGGCAGTGGCGTGCCCAAGAGGAGGGGTATGTATAATGAGAAGATACAAAATGTCCAGCGTAGAAATACTTACCGCCATATCCATATCTCACAAAAAGTACATTTGGGCAGGATAATGTCTGTCGGGTCCGCTAGAAAGTTATATAGAGAGATAGAGATATAAATAGAAAGATAGAGAGAGTTATAGAGATATACATAGAGAGATAGAGAATTAGAGAGATAAAGAGAGATGCTTAGTATACGTTTAAAAAATTACAAAAAAAAATTGATTGTGGCATTACAACGCATGCCGGGCATTATCTAGTTTAATTGTATATTGTATATGTTATCTAAGAAGGATTGTTATAGTTTTATTTTTCTGAAGTGATGTTAAGTTCATTCTTTGTTAACTAAATGGAAATAATAATAAAATACTACTTGTTTAACATAAAAAAATTCACAATGTGGATAAATACAGGCGCATTTACCAATGTAATACTTCGTTTAAAATTAAAACTTTTTTTGTGTTAAATTATTATGTTACATTGTGTATAGATTGAAATATATTTTATGCTTTGATCATTTTTAAATGTTACAGCTATGATCTATAAGGTTATATTTTATTAAATAATCTAGGTTAAAATAAACTATAATAATTAATAATGCTTTATGTCAAAAATATTTAAAGTTTTGAGGTGACAAAATGTAAGCCGAAGGTTTGTTTATGACAAAAAATACATGAGAAGAAATGTAAAAAATTGCGGATAACGTTATGACATCCAAAGTATATTTATTCCAAGCGATTTAATAGTGTCACAGACTTATCTATTTTTCAATGCTTCTATATATATTCACAATTCAGCAGGCATAAATAACGCCTTATGCAAAAGAAAGTTCTAGGTTTACAAATATAAAAGGATCACTTTAAAAATCAGATACAGATCATTAAATTTAAAATAATTTAAATAATTCAAGGGCTATGAATATAAAAAAGGCATTTTACACTAAAATATATATTAATAATTTATATATAAAGAGCTTTTAACATTTTAAGAAATACATTAATTCTTAATGTAACCATATTTTAACACCTGAAAAAATCTTATGGTAAGGTTATAAGGAAAATAAGATTCAAAATAAACAACAGAAGAATAATAGTATGAAACTTAATGCACATAAGAATATAAACTATATAAAACAAACTAAAAATAAACTACTAAATATTTCAAACATATTTCGTATTGTTTTATATGTAAAGCTAGCAAGAAAAGGGTTATAAGCCAAAAAAATTTAATTGTTTTAACCAAAAATGCTAAGAATATTTTGCAAACCTGAAACAACACTATTTATGGACGAAACAATTCCATTCACAACCGAAGATGTCAGTGTAATTGGGCTCGATTCAGTTGTCACATCTGTATTAGTAGTTGTTGATGTATTATTGGAGCTTGAAATTGTTGTTGATGATTCGTTTGCATCAGAATCACTTGTACTCTCTGCTGTACTGGTAGATGGAGTTTTTGTAGTAGCTGATGTATTAGCGGTGGTTGAAGAATCTAAGTCAGTTGTGTTTGAAGTCACATTCGATTCAGTAGTTGCATCGTTAGATATAGTGGTTGAAGTATTTGTTTCACTTGCAGTGGTAGTAGAACTTGCAATTGTTGTTGATGTTTCGTTTGCATCAGAATCACTTGTACTCTCTGCTGTACTGCTAGATTCAGTTATTGTAGTAGCTGATGTATTAGCGGTGGTTGAAGAATCTAAGTCGGTTGTGTTTGAAGTTACAGTGGATGCAGTAGTTGCATCGTTAGATATTGTGGTTGAAGTATTTGTTTCACTAGCAGTGGTAGTAGACGATGTATTACTAGAACTTGCATTTGTTGTTGATGTTTCGTTTGCATCAGAATCACTTGTACTCTTTGCTGTACTGGTAGATGGAGTTTTTGTAGTAGCTGATGTATTAGCTGTGGTTGAAGAATCTAAGTCAGTTGTGTTTGAAGTTACAGTGGATGCAGTAGTTGCATCGTTAGATAATGTGGTTGAAGTATTTGTTTCACTAGCAATGGTAGTAGACGATGTATTACTAGAACTTGCATTTGTTGTTGATGTTTCGTTTGCATCAGAATCACTTTTACTCTCTGCTGTACTGCTAGATTCAGTTATTGTAGTAGCTGATGTATTAGCGGTGGTTGAAGAATCTAAGTCGTTTGTGTTTGAAGTTACAGTGGATGCAGTAGTTGCATCGTTAGATATTGTGGTTGAAGTATTTGTTTCACTAGCAGTGGTAGTAGACGATGTATTACTAGAACTTGCATTTGTTGTTGATGTTTCGTTTGCATCAGAATCACTTGTACTTTTTGCTGTACTGGTAGATGGAGTTTTTGTAGTAGCTGATGTATTAGCGGTGGTTGAAGAATCTAAGTCAGTTGTGTTTGAAGTTACGGTGGATGAAATATTTGAATCGTTTGATATTGTGGTTGAAGTATTTGTTTCACTTGCAATGGTAGTAGACGATGTATTACTAGAACTTGCATTTGTTGTTGATGTTTCGTTTGCATCAGAATCACTTGTACTCTTTGCTGTACTGGTAGATGGAGTTTTTGTAGTAGCTGATGTATTAGCGGTGGTTGAAGAATCTAAGTCAGTTGTGTTTGAAGTTACAGTGGATGCAGTAGTTGCATCGTTAGATATTGTGGTTGAAGTATTTGTTTCACTAGCAATGGTAGTAGACGATGTATTACTAGAACTTGCATTTGTTGTTGATGTTTCGTTTGCATCAGAATCACTTGTACTCTCTGCTGTACTGCTAGATTCAGTTATTGTAGTAGCTGATGTATTAGCGGTGGTTGAAGAATCTAAGTCAGTTGTGTTTGAAGTTACGGTGGATGAAATAGTTGAATCGTTTGATATTGTGGTTGAAGTATTTGTTTCACTTGCAGTGGTAGTAGACGATGTATTACTAGAACTTGCATTTGTTGTTGATGTTTCGTTTGCATCAGAATCACTTGTACTCTTTGCTGTACTGGTAGATGGAGTTTTTGTAGTAGCTGATGTATTAGCGGTGGTTGAAGAATCTAAGTCAGTTGTGTTTGAAGTTACAGTGGATGCAGTAGTTGCATCGTTAGATATTGTGGTTGAAGTATTTGTTTCACTAGCAATGGTAGTAGACGATGTATTACTAGAACTTGCATTTGTTGTTGATGTTTCGTTTGCATCAGAATCACTTGTACTCTCTGCTGTACTGGTAGATGGAGTTTTTGTAGTAGCTGATGTATTAGCGGTGGTTGAAGAATCTAAGTCAGTTGTGTTTGAAGTTACAGTGGATGCAGTAGTTGCATCGTTAGATATTGTGGTTGAAGTATTTGTTTCACTAGCAATGGTAGTAGACGATGTATTACTAGAACTTGCATTTGTTGTTGATGTTTCGTTTGCATCAGAATCACTTGTACTCTTTGCTGTACTGGCAGATTCAGTTATTGTAGTAGCTGATGTATTAGCGGTGGTTGAAGAATCTAAGTCAGTTGTGTTTGAAGTTACAGTGGATGCAGTAGTTGCATTGTTAGATATTGTGGTTGAAGTATTTGTTTCACTAGCAGTGGTAGTAGACGATGTATTACTAGAACTTGCATTTGTTGTTGATGTTTCGTTTGCATCAGAATCACTTGTACTCTTTGCTGTACTGGTAGATGGAGTTTTTGTAGTAGCTGATGTAATAGCGGTGGTTGAAGAATCTAAGTCAGTTGTGTTTGAAGTTACAGTGGATGCAGTAGTTGCATCGTTAGATATTGTGGTTGAAGTATTTGTTTCATTTGCAGTGGTAGTAGACGATGTATTACTAGAACTTGCATTTGTTGTTGATGTTTCGTTTGCATCAGAATCACTTGTACTCTTTGCTGTACTGGTAGATGGAGTTTTTGTAGTAGCTGATGTATTAGCGGTGGTTGAAGAATCTAAGTCAGTTGTGTTTGAAGTTACAGTGGATGCAGTAGTTGCATCGTTAGATATTGTGGTTGAATTATTGGTTTTACTAGATGGTGTGGTGGATGATGAGTTTGTTTCTGTTTTTGATTCTGTTGTGGATGTTTCTGTTGCTTGTGAAGTTGTTACTTGAGTGGTTGTAACGGTTGAAGTGGTTTCCGCCTCCGTGGTTGTAGTTGTTGTCGTTTTGGAACTGCTTCCTCCAGTCAGTACCTGTAAAATAAAATTCAACAGTGTACATTTATATATATAGATATACATTTTTTTTTGGAATTTATTTTTAATAAAAACATATTTTTATTTACTTCTTGTTTTTAATTACCATATATTTTAAAAATTTTTACTTTTGGTTCCTTTTAATTTTACTACCAATGGCTTAGTTTTTGATTATTAATAAATTAAAATATAATTTAGTAATATTTAAAGGATTGAAAATAGACTTTTATATTTTTGTTCTAAATTAATTCTAATTTATATTAACATTATTTAGATAATTTGTGCGTTAAAGCCAATTAAATAATTTTTAAATTGATTTTTACTTTATTAATATTTGATGTAGGGGATGCGTTGTGACATACGCCATTGCAATGGTATATGTCCAAATTTATTTTTTCATCCTATTATAACTTTTTTAAATTTAAACCTATTATAAACAAGGTTCAGAGCTGCCTTTAAATCTGCGTAGGAAAGGAAGGCGAAACGGCACAAGAAAACAAAAGATCCGTTCTGTTACGGATCAGAAAAGTGTAAATGCGTGTGTGGTAAGAGATAAAAGAAGAGGAAGTACAGATAAATGAAAGTTTACACAATATTCCAAGTAATAAATATTTTCTAAGACTTTCATTTGTGTGTGTTTATAAATATATATATATATATATATATATATATATATATATATATATATATGTATATATATATAAAGGAAGCATAACGTCAAAGCCCAGTGGCTACGAATTGTAATTTGCAAAATGATAGTATTCAAGAATAAAAAAAACAAGATTATGGCTTACATAATAGGTACATAGTTAAAATGGCATGCTGTTATTTAAATCAAATGCAAGAAAAAATATTGTCTCATGAAGTTATACACATATCAAAGCTAATACTGTAACCCGCACGTTGTTAAGGTTTAAAGGGAATTAAAAAACATGGTTTTAATAGTGTTGGTAATGCTGTAAACTTTTCCAAGATTAATCCAGCCGAAACAGGTCTCAAGACGGATAACAAAGCGTAATTATTGACATGCAAGGAAACATTCTGCATATTTAAACCCTTTATAAATGTTACTGAAAAAATTAAGCAAACATTTGCTGGGAAATTCTTGATTATTCAAAAAGAAAAGAAAATGCTAAGCAAAGCATGTCAATAGATTAAGTGAGTATGGGACGTTGACACATTTATCAAACTATCTTTATGAATAAATGAATACAGCATAATATAAATACCTAATCAAAGTATTACAAAGGGGGCATAACTAGTCCTTAAAATTTAGCCTAACCAGACATTACATTAACACGTTTTCATACAGACATTGAAACAACTCAGGGAAAAAAAACAGTTAATCCAAAAAAAAAAATTTAATTGCCATAAGGTAAATAATGACTCGTTATAAGGAAAAACGTCTGCATTACCCTTAATGCAACATGAACCCGCAAGCATAGGGGCTTTGTCACAATAGTTAAATTTTAAGATTTATTAAGGTGGCCAGCCCTTAAATGTGGGAAAATACACAGCATTATCATACTTTAAAGTTCATGCGACATCAATGCGCCGCAGCTTAACATGGCCTATCATTATCCTAAGCAACGAATAACAGTTAACATAAACCACGGGCTTATAATTTAAACGTAATATTGGAAAGTGGCAAACCAAAACAAATGTAGAAAATAAGGACAAAATTAAGTTACATAGTTACGTTACTGGTACCGCCGCTATGCACCTGACAAGCTAAAAACAAGCAATTCTCACACGGACCAACGGACCATCTTCACTAATAACACCTTAATAACAGACGAGACCAGACTAAGGCCGTGACTGGAGATAAAACAGTAATTATACACTGCGGAGGCACAAACTTCGTCTGTTCATAGGCACAAGAAGGGAAACCACAAGTACAAGAGAAAAAAGTGACGTCAACTAATAAGGGGAATGAAAGGGGGAAAGGAGGTATTTAGACGTGTGCCCGACGTCTTCATAGATGGAAAAGTCCACTAAAAAATAACTGAATTTAAATATGATAACAAAAATGATTGAAGTTTTTATGTATTTTAGATCCTGCAAATATATTGCCAAAATATTTGTAATTTTTAAACTTGTACTTGATTAAAGAGTATAAATATTATTTTAATGTTAGTCAAATATTCAATAAATTTATACTAATTTTTTCATGGTTTTAAATATACAGTAAATAATTTAAACCTCAATTTAAAAGAAGAGTTTGGTAAAATTGTTTTTCACCTTCAATTTAAAACATTTAAGTTCATAATTGCAACTTTTATGATGTTAGGTAGAGCTCATCTAGGTGAATTTAATTAGATTATCTTAATATAATAAAATTAGGAAACATATAAAATACCGTAACGATGATTTTTTGGCTTTATGGGTGTCACTATTGTTTCTGACACTTCACAGATTTAATTCTGATGGAAAGGGATGAGAGAAGGAGAGGTGATTAGGAAGACGGAAGTTCGGGATCGTATTAGGTGGGATTCTGTATATTTTCAACTATATGTTAAGAATTGCCTACTCCATGCTTGTTCGGTTAGACACACTTTCTGCCCTCGTCTTTTTTTCATAATTTTCTAACTGTCCACTCCAGCAAAAATGACACCCCCCCTCCCCCCCCCCCCCCCCAAAGATCCAACCCATTCGCTCAGGTCTCGCACGGGTTGAAAGTCAGCGCTTCCTGTGACAATAGCAACCAAGTGCTGAATGACAATACACCCAAAGTGTGGCAAATTACTGGTCTCCGGAGCGACTAATACAGAGCTGATAATGCAAATGTACAATCTCGCATTGACACAAGAATTCCTTATAATATGTCTAAAGAATATTTCCCTTACTGTAAATTATATTTACAATAAAAATTTCATAAAAAATCAATATTTTCGTTAAAGAATATTTTTAATGAAAAATTAGTTATTTTAAGGTTATTATTTAAATTTTTTTAATGAAAATGAAGTAGTTAAAAGTGAATTAAAAAGTTTTATCAAATGTATTTTTTCGAAGAAAACTTCTGAATTTCCTTTTTTCAAATTTTGGGTGCAAAACAGTAAAAGTACTAGTTGCAAAATGTTGTAAATGTTTACATTTTACCTTCCGTTATACTCCCTTTAAATTAACCGTCCAACTGCGGTAAAACATGCGTTCTGCTGAGTTTATTAGAGGAACCAAACGGTCTTAGGTTCGAAAACGTGTACCTCTATTCCAAATCGTTACAACAGACAAAGTACCAGCGACTAGCTACAGTTCTACAATCGGTGAATGGTAAAGAGTATTTCCCGTTTAATGATAATGCGGATGTGGTACCTCCAAGCGAAACAAAAGCCAATTCCGTGTTTGTTATCGACGATGTAATGTTCGAGAAGCAAGGCATAATACAAGAGTACTTTTCCATGGGCAGACACGCCAAGGTAGACTGCGTTTACCTGTGTCAGATGTACAGTCGTATTCCCAAACATCTCCTACGAGACAACGCGAATGTCATAGTGCTTTTTCGCATGGACGAACTTAATTTACGTCAAGCTTATGACGATCACGTAAACACCGACATGACATTCCAGGAATTTAAAGACATGTGCTCCTTGCGTTGGAATAAAAACACGGATTCCTAGTTATAGTCAAAGACGGGCCTCTATATAAGGGCAGGTACAGACGAGGTTTCGATTAGTTTATCGTCAAACATTTCGAAATTCGGTCGTAGCAGACGATACTTACATACTGCTCTCAAGTCTCATGACGACGATATCTTCAAATACATTATAATACTGGCTCAAAAGGTAGAAAGTGTGAAAAAAGAATTACCAGAGTATCTCGTTGCCAACGACCAGCGCGTGGAAGCTTCGGATTATCGCATTCGCGAAATGATTGAAGTATCGAATGCACAGAGACGTGATGATTTGAGGACTTTACAAATAGTCTGAATGCATCACTATCTCACTTGCCAACAAATTCAGATTTAGCCACACACAAGAAAGAAGTTTCTGCGAACGAATAAAACAGTATAAAAGGAGTTCTTGCAATATGTTTTCAGCCAGTACAATGTCGGACCTGGCCATTGACTTTCATCGAGTTATACAGTTTGTTCGTGAAAAATATCTACTTGCTAGACGAACCAGACTTGCACGTGAGATGGAAAATGAGTATATATTTAAACCAATCACTAGTAGCCACGACGAACTTAAAAACAAGGAAGAACCAGCCATAATTGTGAAGACAGAAGTTGAAGATGAAATGCCAACTGTAAAGAAGAGAAAGTATGAACCAGATCGAGAAGAAGAGGACTTAACGAGTACAAAGTCCATGCATAAGAAAAAAATACCGAAAAAGGGGCACCAAGTTAATTCATTGATCCGGCCATAACTGATATCGTTTACGAGTTGGAATAATGACACGACCTACGGAGTGTACAGAAAACATAATACGTGGTTCCTCGGTGCTAAAGAAAAAGACTTTCTACCAGGAAATATCGTGCGCGTAGAAGCGTTCCAAACGCGCGGGACTCCGTGTCTGTACGAATTGCTGTTTCGCAGGGAGCTTAAAGGATATTCTCACAAAGACTTACAACAATACAAAAAACTGCTAGAGCTAACTAATGCATATTATCGCGATAACGATCCAGATAGTGGTGTATATATAGACGAAGATAATGAACAAATCGACATTCTCGCTAATCACCTCAGTGAATTAACAATACATGGTGAAGGTTTAAAAAAGATAGAAAATGATCAGATATTTGACTATTTATATTGGGACGACCCAGTGAATTAGTTGATCGCCTTAGAATTCTACAATGCAACCTTCAAGGTTTTGATGAAGAAGTATGGCATCAAACACTACTCTTAATTTAGTAACGTCAAAGTCTCCATTGTCGAAAGGTTTAACAGAACATTGCGTTCCAAGATGTGGCGACAGTTCACAGCTAACGGAAATTACAAGTGGCTTGACATCTTGCCGAAACTTATAAGCGAGTATAATTCCACAGTGCATTCTACCACGAAAATAAAGCCAAAGGACGTAACGGGCAATCGCCTGCTTCAAACAGTGTTTTCCAACACGAAGAAGAATGATCCACGAAAGTTTAAAGCTAATGTCGGTGACATTGTGCGAATCTCCAAACAGAAAGGTAACTTCGAGAAAGGATTCACTGCGAACTGGAGTCCCGAACTTTTCCGTGTGACACATGTTCGTGAATCAGAGCCTAGGTCCTACTACCTCGAAGATTTGGACCACAAACCTATCCATGGCGGCTTCTATGCCGAAGAAATTCAGCCTACGTTGTATCCTGATATGTACTTGTTGGAGAAGATTATAAAACGAAGAAATGGACGGTCCTATGTCAAGTGTTGGGGCTTTCCACCTCGCTTTAATTCGTGGGTGGCAGATGCAGAAATCGAGAAATCCACAAAACGTTAATATTTTGTCTGTGTTTTGTTTGTACTTGTAGTAGTGTAGAATATATATAATACATTTTTTAAAAGAACTTATGGTGTTTTTATTTTCTCAAACCTGTCACTTTTGTGGTATTTTTTAAATTAAATTTGTTTTCTATCAGCCAGGGATCAAACCAAGGACAATAATCGATCGAATCAATCATTACATAGATTACAAATTTATTTAATGAATTTTGAACTTTTTCCCGAATCTCTAGCATTAAAATTACGAACTTCCAATATGATGGTCTTGATGTCTTATAGGATGATGTTAGTAGAGGATTAAAAGTCTGTTTAAGAATGTTGAACATGGTTTATTAAATTTTTTTCTTTTTACATCAAAATTAAACATTATTGCATCGATAGGGAATCAAACCAAGGACTGGAATCGATCGAATCAATATGTAAATTAATGAGTGATTTATTTAATGAATTTTGGAACTTTTCCCGAATTTCTATCTAAATAATTACACAATTCCCAGATGGTGTCCAAATGACAAGATGACGGGTGTCACAGTAATAATAAATTATTACTGCACTCTAGCAGGTAAGAATTAAACTAACATGGCGTCAGCGCACTCTAGCCAACGATACAATGATGATGGCTTCCAGCAAACGAAGACAAGATGGCGGACATGATGTAATGTTACCTGACGATATATATACTTTGACATAAGTAGTGGGGGTCAGTCTGCCAGCACCCACCACGGGGAAGGATAGGCCGCCATTTTAATTTTTTTACACTCGTCGGGTTCGAACCGAGGACTCCAAGCTCCATGTCGTAAATGTATGTTTTTTTAAATATTTATTATTAAAAATTTTATTAATTTAATTTTTTTATTTTTTTTCATTAAAATAGGATAATAATAAAAAGTTAAAGATGGCGAGCGTAACGATAGTTGCAACGGTGATGTCATAATTCAAAATGACGGAAAACACAATGCCTGAATGTTTGAGAGAGCAAATTGACGTCATCCAAAATGGTGAATCCAAAAAGGCGTATCCAAAATGGCCACCGGGGTCAAGGTCACGGTACTACTTGTCCCATTACGCTGTGTCCCGTTACGCACATCCAAGATGGCCGCCATGACGTCACAATCCAAGATGGCTGCCATACACTATTCTCCTCACCCTGGACCCTTGTCCCCGGAGCCCCCAAACTATACTACTGACCATTTACCGGACGCCGTTATCGCCTGACCCTTGCTACAAGTTTACTTTTCTATATTTGAATACAGAATAAATGGAATTGTAGAGACCCCAGTTGCAGTGTTGGCTTGGTTCCGCGGGACGCGCCCAATGACTTCTGCAGGTGATGACGTCTGCGTCCTTACCCATTTTATAGAGGGTCAGTCTCTGACGAAAATCGGATGGCTTTTCGACAAGGTGATTAGGCATGTTGTCGTTGAGGAAGCTACATTACGCTTAGCTTTCGTCCAGGTGTTGGTGGCTAGCAATTTGTGGGAGAAGGTTTAAAAGACACGACAGGCCTGGAGGGAGAGTGGGAGGATACTCGCTGAGCCTGAGAATTCTGTAGAAGAAACGCCCAGCTTTTGGGGTCACTTCTGCTTGAAGAAAATTAGGAACACAACCAAGGGCAGGTCAGAGCGCAAACTTAACTGGAGACACCGCAATCCTACACCCTTGCTGGGACCTCGCAAAAACTCATTTACCCAAATATTATTTTCATGTCAAAATTCTCAGAAATATTTTGGTTAGCCAACTGAAGTGCTGTCGTTTGTTTAAACTTATTTTACTTAAGGTGAAAAGGATACCCCTTGAATAATAATTGGTAGTAAAAATATGTTTCGCACTGAAACTTAACTTTATTAATGGCAAAACCTAGAAAAAATATTTTTTACTGAAAAAGGCTCATTAAAAACAAATATTTTTTACAGATTAAATGATAACTGCGCAAACCCACGTGCTGCAGCAAGTGCAAAATAAATACAATGCAAAGAAAAATCTTTAACAATAATTTGACTTACCACTTTAAGTTCATTTATAAATAGAAAATTAGCACAAATTAGCCCAATAATATAAACACAACTGACGTTTTCACTTAGCGTTGATTTCATTCAAAAATGTGTACAATAAGTGTTATACTAGAACCCATGTAAAATCCAAATACTGACGGTCTGTTTTACTGGGTGCCACAAGTATCTTAATGATTTTTATTATATTTGCTTTATTGAAGTAAAAAAAAAAAAACTTTTCGAAGGTGGCACCAGAACGAAGCGAAAACACTCGCCCTAGACCTCATAAAAAAAAGGTTTTTCTCGCCAGAAATGTTATATCTACCAAATTACACACCCTATAGAAATATGAGGTGGACACAGTAGTGATGTCCTCTCGAAACTTTCTGCACCCAGAAGCTGTTACTTCCAACTCTCCAGCACATGCAAGTTCGACGTCATTGACGACACGTCGTGTTAAATGCAGTAAATTCTAACATGTCCTTCTTTTTCTTGTACTCTTATACCTCATAAAGGGTCGTCGTCAGTCTGTGTCGTTTTTTTCTCTCTCTCGTGAACATGAATTTAAACCGTACGAAAATCAATATTTCAATCATTTATAAGCTTTCGGGAAAGTACTCTCTGCCACCGTAGTGTTAATTTGTCTATCTACAAAAAATATAAATCTGAAATTGGCGCAAAAAAAGTGGGCAGAAGCTATTTTGGCGCAGAAACCCATTCGTGAACTAGAAGGCTCTCCAATTTAAAGTCCGTTACTTAGGTAAACTGCAGGTGCGCAATAATTAAGAAACAACTTGAGCGATTCTATGTCCAACACAAACAAATTCACTAATCCACGAAATCTTCAAAAAATACTCGCAGTTATAAATCCATCGTAGTCTCTTCGTGGTTCACTGAAGAACGTATATTTGTTTATTAAATAATGTGTGACAACACTAAAACGCAGTATAATGTTGCATAGATTAAACAGTTACTGAGGTGTCAACGAAAACTGAATAAAATCAATACAGTAAGTCTCGTGGCGTGCTGTGCAGTCTGTACACCTCCGTTCTACGTATCAATCGAGGTCCATTTCGCCGCGCGCGCTCGCCTGCGGACTCATCTCGCCGAGTTGGCTGTTCGGTGCACGCATACCAGTGCCACCAAGATGCGTTTCCCAATTGGTCGTAGTTGTCTGTAATACAAGCTTGGCAGAACTGTTTAAACTTTCATTATTTCACCAAAAATGTTTCCGCAAATTAGCTTTTTTACCTTTTTTTTTACTTTTTAATAACCTTTGGCTTTGCCCTTACGTTTCTTGATTATTAATGATAATGCACAATTTTATGAAATGTATAAAATTAATTGCAAATATATTTTTTTTAAAGTAATACACCCAATACATATTTAGGTGTAAACCGTTTACGAATGGTATTTTATAAAGTGTAGTTTCTTAAGTTTTTTTTTTTTTTTAATTTTTAATTTCCTGATTTGGTAAATCTAGATAAATTGAGTTCATTGATATGTTTTACCTTACTTACCTCATTTATATTTGATGAGGTAGCCAATTAAAAAAAAATGAAACACACGCCTATTTTTTTATTTGATACTATGCGATTGTTTACACATGCAATTTTATTTATTTTGGTTATAGCATTGCTTAGAATAATTAGTTTTATTTCGTGGTATTACAGTTACCAACACAATTTTTACATTTTTTAAACAATCCCATCGGTCTTTTAAATGTAGAGTAGAGATATCAAATTTATTATACAGCATATTAGGTGAATTTAAGTTATGCTTAATATTACATCTATATTTTTCACCCCTCTTCTCCTTTCCCAAGTGGAAATCTCTGCGAAATTTTAAAACTACAGATTTAGTAAATATGGATCCCTAAAACTAATAGAAACATACTCGTACTATTTTATTAACCACATCTGTGAAATCCAAAATATTTATAATAAACATACATTTTTACTTAATTTAAGTTTATCTTACCAATACGGATATAGTGTGTTCCATTATTTTTTTTAAAAATAATCTCCTTTTTTTACAACTGAAGAGGTATTGTTCGGAGAGCTTTGAATAAGAAAATGTAGTTTAAGATATGATTATTATTAAATGAAAATATATTAAATTACATTTGTTTTGATCACAAGATGATAATTAATAATGTTAAAACAATATTTACTATCTTTCACCTCATAAGATGTATAATTTCAGGAAAAAGTAAAACATAGTTAGATAATATATGTTTATAAATCATATTGAATAAATTCCATCCCACTTTAATAGTTTCAGAGATATTACTTTTACAGAAAAACCAAACTTAACTACTTTTCGCATTTTTGTGTAGGAATGTATA
Source organism: Bacillus rossius redtenbacheri (assembly GCF_032445375.1). Lineage (NCBI taxonomy): Eukaryota > Metazoa > Arthropoda > Insecta > Phasmatodea > Bacillidae > Bacillus > Bacillus rossius. The sequence continues at coordinate 23,284,252 of NC_086333.1, forward strand.
AAAATTTAAAATGTAAAAAGGCTTGCCATGAAAAACTATAAGGTACATTATACGTGACAAGTTTCTTACCTCTAGCTTTGATTTACTTGGAAAAAGGTTTAATTATATTTAAATTCACGTACAACAGAAAATTTGCCTTTGGGGTTTAATTTTGAAAATTGGTTAAAGACCCGTACGTAATTAATTATTTAAGTATTTATTGCTCAGTTACTTGCATCTCTGTCACTGCAAAGTTAGTTCAATGCCCTCTTTACTTCGCTGCTGATTTTTGTGGGGTAATCTTGACCTTGCGAAGGACTCTTGTTGTCTCCGAGCACATCTAATTTTCTGTGACATTAGTGAAGGTGACCCTGGTGCAGCTATCACTGGGATCTTCACGTCTTTCTTCATCACCGACAACGAAAAGTGTCCCAACTTCCTTGGGTAACTCTGCAGACGTTGGCGTCGCTGACTAACCGAATCTACGCTTTTATCGAGTTATACATTGGAAATGCTCAAACAACAACTAAATCTAAGGGGATTTAGCGAAGAGAACTGTTCCGCACTCTACCGAAGCATGCGAACTAGGTGTCTTATCTCCTGGTCCCTGCTTGCATACTCGGTGAATACAAAATTATTTAAGCAAAGAAAAATCCCACTTTTATTCATTTATACTTTTTATCTACAGTTTGTACAGTAAAATTTTATTTAAAAAAAATATGAATAATATTCAAACAAAGAGGCCTACAGAGAGCATACTTAAGTTTATTTACATTCCCCACATATCCAAGACTCACCTAATCATAATACCAACATAGCCCTGCTACGCACGGCTCCAAACGACTACAGAAGGCTCCAAATAACTCCAACATTTGACAATATATGTCTACATACATCTACCCTTGGCTGCCAATGATTACACATCGGGATAATTATTTAATTACAAACGACTACATATGGTTACATATGGCTAAACATAGAAACATACATGTACATGTTGCTACATTTAGCTTACATGGCTTCACCTGGTTTTCTATGACTCCTACAGTTGAGTTCTCCTCCAGTTATTTATAGCTGAACTAAAAAAAAATTGGCTAATGACTCAAACGCCATCCAATACCTCCAAATTATTTATTTATTTATTATATAGTTTCATTAGATGTATCTGTCTATACACATTTACTGTTCTTGGATACAAACAACTCTGAAAGACTACACATTAACCTATGAATTTCGTTAAATATTGCTTTACCTATAGGATTTCGCTACATATTCTGCTACAATTGACTTCACATAGAGACTTATGGCTAAACATTCTGCTGCACATGACTTCATAGTTTGTTATGCATTTAGCTACACATGGCTAAATAATCAATTACACATTTACAAATATTGACACATATTTCGATGTACTTTCACCATCATCGATCCACATCTAACCGCTCATTCACAATCGTCGACGTACAATACGACGCACATTAACCATCATCGACCCACGAAGTGACGCTCATTCACCTCTATCGACGGAAAATAACGATCGATTTTGAACTCATGGCTAAGCATCTACATAAATCACAGTACTTTTTCATAAATCTTCCTACATCTTTGTGCATCTTTGAACATATTCACAGCGATCGACAAAAATGTTTTATTTGGTTTTGCGGTTCTTAAACGACTCAGTATAGATATGACGTCATCAGTGTGTTTAAAAACGCTGCAGCAATAAAGTTTATTGTCCCCACAGTTTGAATTTACCACTGAATCAACCAAGCCAGAAGACCACATAGTGCTAAGTCACTGACATAAGTAGATGGTAATACATTGGTGTAAAATTTATTTTGCCTAAAATATTGGCTATTAAAAATCCGGCCACACGTGAGAGCTGTATTAAGGTCATGGCTCTGAGTAGTAATTGAATTGTTGAATTTTTTAATTTTAAATGTCGTACTCATTTCTCCAAAATGCAAGAAATGAATGTTATGAAAATAAGAAAAGATTAGATAATGGTTCCAACAAACTTAAGGAGTACGTTGCGCCCACAATGTTTTCCGGCGCAAATCGTTTTGTATCAACGGATTGTTTAAAAGTAAAAGTGATAAAAAATATGTCTGGCAACTTTGTTTATTACCGAAATAGCAATTTTTTATATATTTTGTAAAAAATTTCTGACATGATTCCAATATGAAGGCCTTATTTTAATAGAGGTACAAAAATTAGTATATACTATAAGGTCCGACACCTGGGTTTCTCGAAAGGTAATGGTTTGGGTTAAGGTTCCATCTCCACAATTTTGGATTGTGACGTCACGGCGGCCATCTTGGATAACCTTTACCTTGACCTCGGTGGTCATTTTGGATAACGTCACACACGCCATATTTGATGCCACCGTTATGAATTATGATTTCACGTCAACCATTTTTAATTATAGTACATTCCACTATTTATTATTTAATTTCAAATTTTATTAATTATAAATTTTTTTATGTTCTCCAATTTTTGGGGTAATAATAACGGATTATCAAGATGATGGACATAGTGAGAATTGCAATGGTGATGTCAAAATTTAAAATGACGGAAAATAATATGGCGGACATGACATCATACCATATGGCCAACGAAGTGAACGACAAGGTCATCAAAGATGGTCACCATGATGTTACAATCCAAGATGGGGGACGTCACTTCAACCCAACCCAACACCTCTCGAGAAACCCAGGGCCCGGACATACTATTATATACTACATACCCTTTCAATGACGTTTTTAAATACAACGTATTTATTCCAATCAGTAGTTGACATTATAAAGTAAAATATTTGACATATTGACATTGATAGCTTTATTTCTTTGATTGAATTTCAATGAACGTGAATGTCTAATTAACTCAATTTTTATTTATTTTTAGTTTTGTTGGAAACAAGGCCTCTTTATGCACGAGCAAAAAATTTAATATGTTTAGTGACCACATGCGTTACCTTGATTTATTCTATACTTCGTAGTGTAAACCATAAATAATCATTTTAATTAATAGCAAATTATTTCGTTGATGATTTTTATATTATGTGCATAATTTTTATAACAAATAATTTTCTCTGTTTTGTAAAAAATATTTGTTTGTAAAAGAGTATTGTAGGTTTTTAATTATAGTTATTGTTATAAGATTCCACACATTTTTAGATTATTTATTTGATTTGATGCGATACTGCATGCACTGTTATCCACAAAGGCTCAATGTAAACGGGACCATCTGGACTGTACTAGGCTCAGGACCATTAGGGATACGACAAAGCGGTCATGTTCAGAGCAGGGCCAGAGTGTTGCCTGCGAGACCGAGGCCCTTGCCACGTGAATGAGCAAAAGCAATGGCGGCCACCAACGACACAAACAATATGTTTTTTTTTAATATTATATTTTTCTGCAAGTTTTGAATGTGGTTTATTCAATATGTCGTTCAAGTATAAATAAAATTATTTTAAGTCTTAATGCTACAGGAAAAATTTACAAACTGAAATAAAATTACATCAAATGTAACACTAGTTCCCTAAACACTTTTCTGGTTATTTCTAAAGAGTAAATACTTACATTTATTACATCCGAAGCTGCGTTACCAATGGCATTAATTGTTTCTGAAAAGAAAAGGAATCTTTTCTCTCGTGGAGCGGCGTCAACTCCTGATAACACCTGAAAAGTTTGTAAAATGTAAAAAAATTTTCTATTTTTGCACAATTTCACAAGTTATATATTGTGAAGGCTTAAAATAAAAATAAATGTTTAACGAATCTGAAGGAATTAAGACTTTTTTCCTTTAATTTATGAATTTTAGTATATTTTATAACTAATTAATTATCTTATATTTTAATGCTATTAAAAATTGTGTTTTCTTTACTATGCGAAATATATATTTATAATGTGAAATAATGTTCTTTGTTAAATGTCCAAATCATCGATTACTACAAAAACATTCATAAAATAATTTCTGAGGTGTAGTGGAAATTAATTATAAATTTTCAAGAAAGGTAAACAATAATGTCCATGTTAAGTTATATTTTAAGACACGTATTTAAGCATTTAAACAATATAAGTAGATACTATTCGCTCTTACAAATATAAGTCTTGATATTATGTAGACTGTGTTTATTCTTCTAAATCATAGAAAGCCAGTGCAGCGGACTGCCATAAAAATATTTCATTACCTACACCATATTAAACTTTAAAAAGTCCTTAGAATTTTCTTTAAATATAACTTAAATCATTATTTTGGGTACAGTGGAATAAAAACTTGTTATTCAAATGATACATTTAAACGTTTTGTATGTTAGATACATGCATACTCATTAAAAATATTAATACAATGTTAATAAAAAAGGTTGTTACCAATCTCATGCCTATATAATGTAGTTGGTACATAAATATAGATACATCTAGCCTTTAAAAACATATATCCTAAAACAAGTTCAATCCTGTTACAAAATTAGTAATAAACCTACTAAAAATGTTACTGTGTTTTTTAGTATTTCCATGCATTGATTAGCCAATAATATAGTCACCAATAGTATTTTATAGACATGGTTTTATGTAATCTGACTGAGATTTTTGAGCTGTTCTATCTCGTGTTAAAAAAACATTATTAAAATTAATTGAATATTTATATTTAAGTTTAAGTATTTTATAGCGATGAAGTTTTATATAAGTAAATTAAAACAGAGAAAGTTATTCTAACAGTTTAACAACAGATAAAAATATACCACCTAGAATTTTTAATACCTGTCAACAGCTCAATTACATGTTTTAAAACGAAAACTATTAATATTTTGTTCCCTTCTTCTTGATAGGTACCTATTAAAGCACTCATTCTATTACGACCTTAGAGAGAGTATCTTACGTCTAGTAGTAAAATATTACAACATACTACAAACCAAAAAAATTTTTTTTTAATTTTAATCTTGTGGGTAGACGGATTATATTAAACATACCAATGCATATAGTTATGCGCATTGTAAAGATAGTGGTGAAATATTGAATGTCTAGTAGTAAGAGAGTGGAAGCGATTAAATGTAGCTGAGTTTTAGTTAACTTATAGCCATTTTTTTTTAAATGAATGTCGGCATTTTGAGAGTTGGCCATGTGCCTATATTTGTATGTGTCACTTTGTGTAAACATGTGATATTTAGCAATATTGTCAGTGTGTGTATCGATGTGTGACGAACTGAGATCGATTTGTGTGTAGGTAGTCTATGTGTGTCAATTTGTACACACTGTGAGTCTTTTGTGTACCGATGTGTGACTAGTGATGGTTTGTGTATTTGTGTGATGTTTAAGTGTTAGTGTTTGTCGAATTTTGTCCAAGATATGGGTGTAAGTGTGGTGATTTCTTGTGTGTAGAAATATATCGATGTGTGTATCAAAGGTTAATGATTTTTGTATTTTGCTTATGTGCATGTCATATTTAATCGACGTTTGTAGAGAAGAGTCTATTTTCCCGTGTATTTGTCTCGCAATATTTTTACTTAAAAGTACGATTACCAGTCTGCAATAACGTTTTAAGTTAAGGCTGAAGTAAATTGCTTGCTGTTTCTGTAGAAAAATATGTTTTACATATGCTATGTTACAGTCGTTGACATATTGTAAAGGAGCAAAGTAAATGTTAAAAGCTCTTGAAGTACTGTAGATGTAAAGATCGGTAACGATTTTTATTTATAGTAGTTATTACTTCTGTATTCCATCTTGTGGATCAGAATCCGTTCTTCCTTAGAGTTCTTTCTGTTTCAGTAGCCGTAATACGTACTAATTAGAGATAAATGCTAGGCATATCATATTATTAGTTTAAATCTTACTATGTTCTTATAGATTTGTAATAGTGATGATAAGGATCGTTATGAGGGTTGTAGAAGATTATAAATTATAAAGTACTATTATTATAATGTATAATCAAGTACTATCAATTGCCAAAGTTAAATTTGCCATAATTATAAGCTCACCGAACCAAACATTAGTAATCCCTGGAGAAACCATTACAACCATCATTTAATACCGTGTAACTCCACCTCTGGACTTGATAACCACCTGGATTCGGTCCACAAGGTTGTGCTGGTATGTCGCATCCAGGTTCACTCACTCATGATTTGATCGGCAATCCCACCAAAATGCGGGGATACTGATGTTTCACTCGTTGTTTCAACGGATTTTCAATGGAGCTTAATTCGGGTGATTTGACAGGCCAAACGAGATGTAATAGAGTGGGGGAGTGTTTATAAAACCAGTCAATATGCGTCCAGCCCGATGGGCTTTGCTGTTTTCATATTAAAAAAATAGGGTTATAAAAACCATGCAGATAATAACTGAAATGCAACACCTAATCATAAAGAATGTTTAAATAAACATGGTAGTTAATTTTAGTGGTCACAGCAATGAACGGGACAAATCCATGATATGAAAAACATCCCCAAATCATCACAGACCCACCTCTGTCTTGAACCTGAACTTGCACACATCCATTATGAAATGCTTCATTTGGCCTTCAGGGCATTCGTCAACGTGCGTCATTGGAATACAGGCCAACATGCGATTCGTTAGACCACATTACGTTCCGCTAGTCAGCTGCTGTTCACATACAATCATTTCCAGCCCACTGAAGACTCGCAGCTTTATGTGCGGGTTTCTTGCGAGGTGAACGACTCCAAATGCTCATTGCATGCATTTCCCTTCGCAGTGTTCTTTCGCTAACATGACTGGATGTACCTTCATTCACTCACTGCAGCAATTCATGTCAGGTTTGGAGGCGAATTTGATTCATAAGCCGTGAAACGCGTCTCCGGTCCCGCTCAGTCGGGATCTTTTTTCCGACCACAATTCTGACGTGTCGCGTGGCCACGTGTGGTGCACCACTGCTTGTAGACACGGATACTGCCTCGTGCTCACGTAGAGGCAGCGCGCGTGCGGTAGAGCACGGGAATGTCGCTGCGTCATCTGCACAGGCTTAACGATCCATCTGTGTGTGAACACTTGAGTGACTAGTTTTTTTGTGCGGTGAGCTTACATATGTTCATTGGAAACGAAAACTCACTTAAAGAAACACATAAGATCTTTATGGGGAATTTTTAATGAAATGCTCAGTAAAATATTACGTGCTTTAATATTTTTAGCATAAAGTTTTCCTAGAAATCACAAAACTTAAGTTTATTATTTAACTATGTATTTACAAAATAAAATTTAAAGTAGGCATTGTAATCACATATATTTTCTGTAAACAATTACACGATAAAATTAAATTTAAAATCTTTTATTGAAATTTAACAGTTTAATATTCTTTACTTAAGGCTACATGTCCACATAAAATTATTGCTATGGAATTTAATCAATGTTAGATGCATTATAAAATATCAAAATATATTTTTTAATCCTGCAATTTGATTAAATTACTTAAAATATATTGTTTATAGAGTAGAACAATATTTAAAATATGAACGGCTTTAAATATCAGGAAGTTATAGAATATAATGATATTAATAATTGTTTTTAAAGTTTTTGACAAAAAATCTCTTCCTTGCAAAAATGGAGGGATTCAAATAACCACTATTCTGATGATAAAAAATAGTCGTTTTGTTCCATACAATTCCAAAATAAGAATATTTTCATCTTCGTCGTTAGAATATATATTTTTTTAAATGTCTTTATTGTCTTAATTTTCCTGTAGTTCCAATGCCACCAAAATAATATTCTTTAAAAAGTAATAAAAATGAAATAACAAACTTCACATAAATATGGAAATTGATAGTACATATTACACACTGAAAGCTTTCAAAAAGTTGTACACGATCACTACATGATAAAACCGATCATTTTTCAAATTAACTACTATTAAAAATCTAAACACAGCGTTTTGTTTGCGTAACATTTTAACCTTTTTTATTATTACATTGTGATATGCCACTTAATTTATACTAAATACATAATGAAACTTACACAACACAACAATTGTAGGACAATTAAAGTGAACACATAAAAAATTACATATATTTGGTAACCACTAAACTAGAGCTCGTTCGTCTGTGTAAAATCTCTAAGCGATATTTTAGGTTAGTCGTGAATATATAGCCCACATAATGGCAGTAAGTTGGCTAAAATATTTTAACATCGTTCCTATGCTTGTATTTGGCATTGTTGTAAAAGAAATTGTAAAATTTATTGTCTTAAATTATGAGTAAAATATGCCAAGTATTGAATCAGAAGTCCTTAAGTGGTTGAATTATTTCTAAAGCTTTTGGTGCCTCGTGTCTATCAACATGAGAGAGGAAGTTGTTAATTTTGTTTAATATACTGAATGGTATCTGTAAGTTTAGACAGGATTTTAACTTTAGTGATGTATGTAAAATTTTAATTACCAAACATGTTTACATTAAAAAAATAATAATTTCAAGAAACATGCTTTCAAAAACGAAAATTTACTCATTCAAATTATTGCACCAAGTACAGTAATCAAATTAAAAAATATATATAATATACATTAATTTTTCAGATTTCTCTAATTTTTGTTTGATGAATTCAGGATTTAAATATGTTCAAAATATGGCTTTTAATTTGGCGATAAAAATGGCCGAATGGGGGATGGATGTGGTAAGTGCAATTTAAAAATATGGTGATTTTTACTCTAACGTAATCACAAAGACAATTAAAGAATATAACACCTAATACCAGCACGATCTGGAAAGCAAAGAGAGAAACAAAATTGGCATGAAATATATTGTATGTCGTGAGGGATGGCAACGCGTGTGTATTCCGAGTTACTTGCGATTAAATTCCAACTGCTTGGTGTCATCGTAGATAAATATTCTTGTCGGTTTGGAGCTCAGGAACAAAATTTGCATGGAAAAATTATTTTAAGTAATTATTTCTTTTTTAATATTTCCATATTTTAACGAAATATTTAGTACAAATATTTTATTTATTTATATGTTTATAAAGGAGTACTACAGTTATACTACCTAAATAAATTTAAAAAAAGTTTATAAATAAATAATAATTTATATGGAAACCAAATGGTAAGCGATTGGTTCAATAAATGAGTCGGATACACAATGGCTGATCCAATATGGTAAACATAGAACAATAAAATAGATCAAATACTCGTAAACAAAGGTAAGTGCAGATATGAAGACAACACTACAGGTTGTACAACACGGCCAACAAGGTTGAGGTTTCGAGGTCATTAAGAGCGCTATCTGCCACCTCGCACCGGCACCACGGCTTGTGTGGCCGTCTCTATGGACTCCTTGTCAGCGCTGTAGGTTTGATCACTCGCCGGCGTCGGCAATCGGATGAAATTTGGTTTTTTTCTTATTGCAAAAGTTTTCCATGTGTTATATGTCTATTTCAGTCAACATTTACGTAATATGCGGTTATGTTTATACCACAGTGGCATCATATAAAAATTTCGTCTATATTTTCGGTTTTTTATTTTTTATTGTTTATATTTTTAATCTTTATTCTACAAAATTATTTTAAAATAATTTTCTGGAAAATTTTGATAAATATTAAAAACGAGATTGCATACTCTCTGTTTAAAATAAATGTTAAGTTATTTGGACCTTATATGTTATTTGTTGTATATTGGCCCTATATACAGTATAACAATTCAGCTACTATTTTTTTCTTCCATTTTAAGCAAATAACAAATATTAATATAAATACACTCTGAAATTATTGAGCAAATCAATTAAATAGGCCATTTATTGACGTTCCATGTCACACAAATTTCGATTTATTCGATTTCGTCGAATCGATGCACAACATTTATCATTCTTGTAAATAAATTGGTGTTAATTTTACTGCTTTTGTTTAATTACTTAGAATATGTAGCTACATGTACATATTAAAATTATGTGTTTGCAATTAGTTTTCACGTAAATATATGTTCACATTTTTATAATGTGTACATATAGATTAAAATATATTAAAATTAGTATGTATCGTTTGCATTTATTTAACTTAAGTTCTATTTTTTCTCGCTTAATAAAATTTTTTAAGTGCAAAATTCCAATGTACTCGCTTGTAGTACAACTTACCTGCAGCAGGAGGCAGACGCTGCATGCTAGAGAGAATTTTTTTAATGTCATGTTTCCTTACTTGTGTCAAAGGAGATGGCAACTTAACAGGCTGGCCTTTTTATACTCCACGTTCATATGACAAGGATGAACCTAGTTTGAACAAGTGCAACTGTTTGAACAGCAGCTTCTATTCAGCGATGTAGAATTGATGGTCACCAGAAGGATTCAATAAAGTTAATTTGTTTACTTTCTTAACACACGAATGATGATGCCTTTCTGGATATTTTAAAATATACAATAAGGAAGCTGAACGTTTCAAAAAATTTAAATATTTTTTTATGTAGTTTTCCTAACAGAGTGTGTAATTTATTAATACAATTATTGGTTGTAGGATGTTAGTATGTCCGACGGCAGGGTTCAGAGAGTGGTGTGTTTTCCAGTGTCCGTTATCTTGTATGTGACGTCACGGCGGTCATCTTAGATGACCTTGACCTTTGACCTTGACCTTCAAAATTTGACTAAACTGCCACCAAGAATGAAAATTTGGCTTAGTGATCCAAATATTTCCTAAAATTCCCACTTTTAAAAAAATCCTGCAAAAAATTTTTAATGTATCATTTCCTTTTTGATAAAAAAAATTCCCATTTTGAGGGGAAAATATAATTCGTAAAATAAGAATTGCGTGCTACATAGATTAATAACATGTTTTGTCTGCATGTGTATAAAAGTGAAATACTAATTTATATTTTGGATGAAAGAAGATTGTTATATTTAATGTTATCTAATTTCTAGCTAAGAATGGATTCTCGTAGCACATTCTAGCTTAAAGATTTAATAATCGTAATCAATGACTAACAATTGGTGTGCAATAATAAACTTTATCCAGCAATCGTAATGAATTCGTGCAACATTGTAACGTAAATCATTTGGAGCCAAATTTGAATGAAGACATTGCAGCCAGGTTGAGCTTTATCCTATAGTTTCCTTTCGATTTTTAGGGAATGTATCCTAGTGTTCGTGTCCTACCGAGTTGAATGTTTTTTTTTCCAAATGTGTGTCAGTTTAATTAAATTATTGTAGTCAAGTCTGTAGCCAGGGCAGAATATTTAATGGTTATAAACCCTTTGGTCTTGTAGTAATCATAAATACATATTTCAGGCAGGTTTAGGCTCTACACTAAGGATTAAATTTGCTGTGTTGGTATTTTTATACGAAGAACTTTAATATGTGGTTGATGTATCATTGTACTCATTTACCCTTGTTGCCATGTTCAAAATAATTAATTATTCTATGTTCACCAAAATAAAAGGATAAAGAAGCCATGTAAAGGGAGTTCACAGAAAAAGGGAGCTATAAGTTGATTGATATGCTATATAAAACACAAAATAATTGGCATGGTGCCTGTTAATGTAAAAGATAACTCACTCCTGAAAGCTGTTTATTCTAATGCAAATAAACTAGGCGTAAGAAAACTTAATGCATAAATTGAAGAATATGTACAAGTTTATAAATGGTCGACAGAAATATTCCGTGTGAGTAAAATACGTAATTACTGCCCGATATTGTATTATTTCAAAATTTATAATGTTCGGGGATACGTGGTGCAATCTATCGGGAAGAAATTCAGCCTACCAAGTAACCGAATGATAATTTGGTATAAAAAGTGATACGTTGGAAATATAATCGCTTGTTTCTGAAGTGGCTAGGATTCGATATATCCGAAAAAAGTTAGATAAAAACTATTAATTTTATATAGATTAAAAGAAAGTTCTATGTTGTGAATTTTTATGTATTGCGAAGAGTTGTACTTTTTATGCAGTGTTCTTTTTTGTAAATTTGTAGGTTATTAAATTCAAAATTTAAATAATTGTTTCTATTTATTTTTGTATTGTTTGAAACTTTTCACTAGTTTCGAAGTCGGGATGCTCGTCGAAGATGCTTAAAATGGTATTAGGAGGCTGCGGACATATGGAGAAATGACTATATGACACATCTATTAGGGCTGGGAAGGGTCAGTGTGAGGGATGGAGGGTAGGTCTGCTGACCTCAAAGGTCGTGCGTCAGAGTTGCGTGCGCTTGGCACGCATGGACAGGACTAGAATAGAAAGGGAAAAGGTATGGGGGACATTTAAACCATTCTACTCTTAGGACGTATCATTCGTAGATATCAACAGAGCTAGCTAGTGAGATGAGTCGTGCCACCTATGAAGAGATTTTTGAGGAGGAGTCCTATGCGATTTGGGAGGGGTAGGAAGACGATATGGAGGGGACGAGCGATAATATGGAAGATCCTGAGAACGTGGTAGTCGAAGAGGAGGTGTCGAGCTACGGGATTGAAGAGGTGTTCGTGGGCGAGGGGAGCTACATTGATGTGGCGGCGGAGGAGAATGTGAATGTGAGTGTAGGTTGGCTGCTGACAATGTTTACAGAGTTGTCGACTAGAGACTTGTGTGAATGGGTAGCCGTATGGGCTGAATATATTATTGTGGTTAAGTAGGGTGAGGTAGAAGTATATTTGGCAAGGATGTTGAATAGAACAAAATAACATTGTATTATTATGTCTAAGAGTGATTTGGGGTTAATATTATTTTTTAAATTGGTGTGTCTGTAGAAAATGAAATTAATTTAAAAAAATATATAGATGATTTTTTTTTTATATTTATTTCAAATTTATATCACGACTTTTAAAAATGTTATTTTTTCATGTGATATGAAGTGCATCTCGCAGAGGCATTAATGGCTCAGGTGAGTGTTGTAACGGCATCATATACACTAGAGCGATCACACGTTAAGTTGAAACGTGAAATGTTATGTGTTAGATATGGCCTCTCTCTTGGAAGCGAAACACATCTTATACCCTGCAAATGCGATTCGTCAATTTTGTTTGTAGCATAGTATTATTGTGCACGATTAAGGGTGTATTCATTTTTTCTTTCATTAAAAATTTAGGAAAATTAATATATAGACAAAAAATTAATATATCTGCTTCCATGCAGCTTTTTAAACACGAGTACGGAAACATGTTCCTGCTTAGAAGTGGAAATATAAATAATTTTACGCAAACATTAAAATATTTTAAAAACGAATACACAAACATAGTCCTACTTATAAGAGATACGTACTTTTGGGTTATGACTCTGAAAAATTTCTTGTTTCTGTGAAAACTTTGATGGAGTAAATAAATTAATACTTTTGGAAGACAAGTTATTTAGTATTATAACTATAAACTTTGAATCTGCAACAATGAACGATTTTTGATATATGATAACGTATATATCAGACTATGCATATAAACACTATATATTATGTCTTTAAGAAAAATATTGTGGTCATAAACAAATGACTATATATTTTTGGTCTATACAGGTTCATAATAACACTGGTAGGAAATAGAAACACGACCTTCATGCACTCATGCACTTTAGGAATTGACACTCATTGGTGATATCCATCAGATGAATTCAAGATTGCGTTATCCAACACAATAAAACAAGATGGCTGCCTCTGGCAGGCGACAGCAGTATAATTTAATTAAAATTTATTTATTTTTATTATTATCATCGAAAATAATAATTTTTTAAGATGGTGATTGTAAAGAAAAGTGAAACGCACAGGAGTGGTGTTTCGATAATGATGTCATCGTAATGAAAAGTCTAAGGTGCAGAATTGGGGCGTTCTATGAGGATGTCAAAGTAACGAAATGTGCAACGCACAGGACTGTGGCATTCGATTGGAAAATAACGGAATGTTCTAGAAAACCTAATGATGGATGTGGTGTCATATTCCAAAAGTGTTGGAATGTTCTAGAAAACAAAATGGCTGAATCCAAGTTTGTTGCTGGAAGGAAATTATACAAGATGCCCACCAGGATCAAATGTCATGGTCAAAGTTATCCAAGATGGCTGCAGAATTAACTTAATCCAAAATGGCTGCCTGAAGTGACGTAATTCAAGCTGGCCACCGTGGCTCCCCTGCTTCCCAGCCCCCAGCCCCTGCTCCCATTCATACTAAATAAGCCTACTAATGGTCACACTGAAAATTTAATCTACACACTGAACACACAATCTAAATACAATGCACACACCTGTCATGCAATGGACACTTAATGCAGTGACTGGACACAAAATGAAAAAGCAATGCACACAATGGACACACAATAAAAAATGTATGTTCACAATGGTCACACAATGGACTCAGAATGGACACCATAACTATAAAATGTCTACATTGAACACACTATGGTAAAGCAAAGTACACACTGGACACAAAATAAAAATCCAATGTACACACTGGATATGCAATTTACACACTGAACACACAATTGACACACAATGCACACACTGCACACAGTCGAGAGAAATCAGTCTTAGATAGAAATCAAATTTGGAGAAAAAAATTATCACTTTTGAAATCCAAAAATAATATTTATTTTCTAATTTAAAAGACCTTTAAAAACAAGACATTATTACATGTAGCCAGCTTCCCCTAGTTTTTTAAGTATGAAGGCTACTTCATTGATATGCAAATATTTTTCTGCACTTATCTATGCTAGCAGCAGTCTAATATGATTAACCAATATTTTAGGATCTTTCCATGATATTGTAATCAATTTATTCTACTACTGTTGACTACTTCCTGACACGTTTGTTAATAATATTTTAAGATTTCTGTAGTATTTTGTTTTAACACCTCATTATAGTAATTATCGCCCAAGTGATCATCCCAATCTTTATCATAATAATTTATCTATCACATCGTGTCCATTTTTTGATCACAGGGCTTCATCACAGTCTTTGATCTTACCATCTTTTGGTGCTTTATCACAGTATTTGGTCTTGTCGCCAGCTTTAAAGTCATTGTCATCCTCATCACACAGTCAGCATCTTCCCCTGAATTAGTGTCAGAATTCGAAATCGTTGACGTCGGTCGAAGCATCTTTATCATCTACATGCTTCCTTTTATAGTTGCCATTTTCTTAAAGTACCGCAGATCAACTTGAGATAGGGTTAATATATTCTCACTTTTCATATTAATAATACTTACATTGTCTTCAGTCCTCCTTAAATATTTAACGTCCTTCATTTTAAGTTATTGGTCAAGATCTGGAGAGCTATGGATATAATCACGTTCAAGACACGAAAAATTATTGTCGTCATGCAGCACACTATTTTTAGTGTAGTGGCTTTATTGAAGTCCTATATCCTGTCTACCTTGAAAGTGGGCTGTGCTTTGCAAGTCCTGCCATGCCATTTTAGGTTAACAATTAGTGTAAACGACCTGCTCCACCGATCACAGAATACCATTTTTCGTAGTGTTTTTTTATCGCAATCATTCTTCTTGTGACGTCTAGTATTATTTATCAGGATAAATTCCTTGCTGCAGAAATTACATCCGTGTCATTTCGATACAGCCGCATGTTAGCTTTTGAGACTAATATAAGATGCAAACTGAGAGTTATAAATTCTAAAAACTACTTAAATGGAATTTTTAATATTTCGTCAGCGAGAGTAAATTTGTCTCATACAAGAAACTCGTCGCAAGTAGTTTCTATTACTACGAACAGATTTCATCATGTGTTGTTTTAAGGTAAATATTATTATTTTTTTAGGTGAGTAGCGGGTTGCTCACTCACAGTCGCAAGAGGAGTGCTTTGTTAGACATCAAGAAAAAGGAAATTCGTCTCGCATGTCAGTGTTTCTCAGAGGTTACAAGGCATTGTAATCGACTCAATAGTAAATCATTTATTCGATTCAGCATTTAAACGAAACTATGATTACAGTTGCATGTATCATCTCGAGAAATAAATATACCTACATACAACGATAGTTTTCTCAGAAATAACCAGGAGCACATGGAGAGCACCTACAGTATTATTGCCAGAAATAACCAGGAGCAAGCGGAGAACACCAACAGCAGTCTTCTTATGTGCAATCAAGAGCACACGGAGAAAACCAACATGAAATATGCAATCAGATTTCTTACATTATTTCGACTGTGTCCAGTGTTTTCACTGCGTATTTATTGTGTGTTAAGTGTGTGCATTGTCTTTCTTCTTGAATTATGTCATATTTGTTTGAAATATGTAACAGGTATCATCTTAGAAAGCCTCGTGGTTAGGATTCGTTTGTTCTATATGCCTAAAATTTTACATGACCTGGGATCGTGGTTCGGAGACACGTAGCCTATATACTGGTAATTGGCAGTATATTTTTAAAAAAATGTGCTCTGAATTCAGCTTTCATTGTAGGCGTAATGATATCAAGTAACATATTTATTCAGCCGGTAGGAGATTGCTTGCAGTGAGGATGATTAATTAATTAATATATTAAGAGCATAAATTATTTTTTCTATCGACCTAGGACCGAAAAATTACTGAAATTATCGAATAAATCATTACATTAACCGGTAATATTTTTGATGATATTTAGAGTTTTTATAAATTTCTAAGTTAATTATTCAGAATTTTTAAGATAGCGGTCAATATTTCTTCAGCGGCTTGTAGATGAGGTATTAAGACGCTTAAAGTATTTTTCACTTAATTTTATTGAATAAGTGTTTTTTTAACTATAATAAATATGTTTGGGTCGAGAAAGAATTTAACCAAGTACATGAATCGAGTTAAATAATTATTACCTTATGAGTGATATTTTTGATGAACTTTGGTTTTTTTTATTTTCGAATTTCTACCTTAATAATAATAGATTTTCAATATGGCTGTCAAGGCGGCCGACAATATGACGGATTTTACAACAGTTGACTGTCTGAAAATATTGCACTCTAGCGGTTAAAAATTTAACCGCCACAGAAAAAGCGCTCACTAGCAGACGAAAATAATATGGTGGATCCGAGATGGTCGCCATAACGTCATACTGACTAACGTAATGTATTCCTTGGCATTAGTGGCGGGAAGGTGTGTCTGTCTGTGGCTTCCTGGGATCGGACGCCATTTTTAATTGATTGCTCTCACCGGGTATGAACAGACGGCTCCGAGCTCAATGACATACATTCTTTTTTATAAAAACAATAGTTAATGATTTTTTTATTAATTTAAAAAATGTTCCATTTGTTCTGACAATAATTACAGATTTTCAAGATGGTGACCGTAGCTATGATAGTAATGATGACGTCATAAGGTAAAATGGCAGCCATGAAATCGTAATGGTCGAGGTAATAACCACAGAGGTCTTTGGGCGGCTTGTCAATGGGGAATTTAAGTCTGTTGGGAGACATTTCAAGCATCTGATATTTTTTAGGGGAAAAAAATAAAATTCTCTCTCAGAATGACGATTTTTCCATTTAAATAGGGAAATATTTATTTTTATGAATATTTTAATTTTATTAGCGGAATTTATTTTCTAATATCTGGAAATTATGGTGAATTTTAGCGAATTATTGGTGTTTGGCAAATTTTTAGTTAATTTTGACATTTTTCAGTATATTTTGAACGTTAAGTTGCAAGGTCAAGGTCAAGGTTAATGATCATAACGATGCAAACATGACGTTACAATCCAAGATAGCGGTTGGAACCACGGCATCACAGCCTGCAGATTGTGCCAGTATCCACCAATACATACTACTATTGTGGAAATGCACATTCCAGCAGACGAAAACAAAATGGCGGATACGAGATGGCCATCATAACGTCATACTGGTTGGCGAAATATCTGCCTTGATAGTAGTGATGGGGAATCGGTCTGATTAACGACATCAATGAGGAAGGACCTGTCACCATAATATTTTGCAAGTGCATCCACTGGGAATTAACCGAGGATCGCAATCGATTAAGTAGTTAATAATTCAAAAATATATATATTATATTTTTTTCGGATTTGTTTGCTTGATTGTTAAATTTTCCAGTTCATTGTAAAGGTCAAGGCCCAAAAGATTGAGAATTATATATTTTTAGAAATCCAAGCAACGGCGGGGAAAATTAAGCCTTTATTAAGTCTTTCTGAGGAAATATGGCCCCTCTGGATATTTTCAAGGGCAAATTGTCCTAATAATTAGAATTTTCCCTCAAAATAGGAAACGTTTTAGTCATTCAGAGTATTTTTGAGTCGTTTATGAGAATTTTTGAGTAAATGTTGACACCATAAAGAACCACCGTGAAGTCACAATCTAAGATGGCGGACCGTTCACGGCTCCACGTCCTGAAGCCTGTTTTCGTAGCCCTATATTTATACTACCATGACCGAAATTATTATTAGTTATGTTTATGTTTAACGGCATTACACATTTATTCAAGTAAAAAAAAAATACCAAGACATTATGAAACCATCTTTGTACAGTTATTTGTGTAATTACACTATGAATTAAAATAATGAAATATATATTATTTAACGTTTAAACTTTTCATTGACTAAGTAATACATATTTCGTTGTTTTGACTCAGGTAGTTGGTACCTCAACTTTGACCTGTTTAAACTGGAAACTTTAGTGTGGCAGGCGGCGCCTGGATTATCTCGAGCGCTGTTCCCCTGGCTACTCGAAATGCCTGTAAGCCAAGGCCATCATTCAACACGGGAGCTTGGAGAGCTGGGCCCCTTGAAAGAAGGGATGTCGGACCACAAGCCCCCTCCCCGCTATTAAAGCTACTGCGGCACAAATCGCCTTAACAGCCTGTGGGGCGCGCCGCGGCCACTCCACAGGTCTCGAGAGATGTGCCCCGCGGAGAGGCGCCATTACCGCCCTGCGTCGCGCGCTCGGCGACTGCACTAGCCCGATTAGCTCGACTCTCACCCTCCCGGTCCATTAGGCCGATTGAGCGCGATCACGTGTGGCCTGCGCCGGCGGGACGGGCACGCTAACTAATTAGCAGTAGCTGGTGAATTAGGGAAACTATTTGCTCGTGCAGCCTATTGTCAACACAGTTCCCAAACAATTATTCCCTTCCAGACCTTACCTAGACTTGCATCGTTCCGCATTTCATGAGGATTTAACACGGTCATTTCTGCTCTATGCGAACTGGTTAACGTTGTTTGTTCGTAACATATCATGGATTAAGTTAAATATTTCATGCTCTCGTAACAACGTCAAACAGCTGTTCTATGTGATTTTAACCTGTTTAGAACGTATGGTGTGGTATTTATGGGCGCCGTTTATCAATCCAGCTGGAAACAAGTGCCATTGCTTTGTTTTGGGTTGAATTCAAAGCTACAGATAAATGAACTCGTATATTTACTTTCGAATGTACTTAATTAAACGTGTTTTTTTAAAACTTGTATTTTGTTAACTAGCCAGACATTTTTCTACTTTTTTTTTATTTTTGCAGAATATTTTAATGACACTGTAAACATTTAAGTCTTTTCATTTGAAACAAAAAATAATTAAAATATTCTTCGAACATAAAAATTTGCTTTAAATAAAAAAAATATTTCAATATTTCTGTTTAAAAGAGACAAGTATTTTTTTAACATTTATTTTATCAACTTCAAAAACGGCAAAAAAATTTAAAAGATGAAAATGCGTATCATGCTTTAGCATGAAACGTCTCTTGATAAAATGTCACTACGCTGATCAAAACCAAGGTCAAGGGCGACAATCCACTGAAAGGGTGAAATCTACAAGAAAACCTGGTCAGAATATACGTGAAATATGTCAAAAAATCGTTTAAAACTTTTTCTCTCCCTGGTAGAGGTTGATAGCAAACACATCTATTGCGCAACAAGTAGAACTATAAAAATAATTAGTTGACAAAGGGGAAATTTACTCAAATAAGAAGTAGGCCCCTATTTAAAAAAATACTTTTATCAAAAACAACAACGTATTATTTATTTGCCTTGTCAAGCGCATTTCGTAAAATATGATAATAAAAAAAGTTTACAATAGCTGGAGAATTTACCTTAGTTTATCACATCTATAGAATTTACATTTGAATTGAGCTCATTAAAAAGGAATACTATAACAATATCAATACGACCGCGTGTAATGATCCGTATTAATATTATAAATGATAAAGTGAATTTTTCTGTTTGTCCTTCTTTCACGTAACAACGAAGCAACTGACCGACATTATATTTTGCGTATGTAGATAGTTTATTTGCCGAGGAGTGACAAAGACTACATATATAATTATGAATGTCCATCCCTAAGGGAGTGAAAAGGGGTAAATTCAGTTTTATAATATAAAATAATTAGGTCATAGACACACAGTGAGTTTGTATCATTTATTTATGTCTGCCACACGATCATATGCTAAGGGCTGGCAACTTCCAACTTCTGCTTGGAAAATCCCTTTCCCTCAGTGTAGCTCGCGGTTTCTAGCGAACTAAAGGTTCTAATAACAAACAGCTTAGTTTAGAATTTCGTCAATAGATGGTGTTGCCTTTAATTTGCTAAGTGCTGTAGTTTGGTGCGTCCATCACGTCTTGCCTAGGGGTTCCCTGCCTTCCCAATGAAGCTGAATATTCGTGTCCCAGTTTTGCTGATGCGTAGCCTTAATGCCCCGAGATTGTGCAATCAAATGGGACTTAAAATAAAATTTTGCTGTTTTTTAAGAATATGTCCTACAGATTTTCAATTTGGTAGTGATTTTCTTTATATTGTGTTTAGCCCGGGAAACGCCGGGTACTTCAGGTAGTATTATTACAAATAATTAAAATATGATACTTATAATTACATACAAACTACAACTTTAGCCAGGTGAAAGTATATATACTCAAAAAAATTGAAAACAAAGGTTTAAATATTACTTTAAATTTAATAATTGGAATATGTTTAAAATTGAAATGTTCTGTTATCAGTTTATAATAGCTTGCACAAAACAAATGTAAGTTCAAGCATGTCTCCCTAATGATCCGGATCTTTCTAAAACGCTCAGTGCTTGCCAAAATATGTAATTGTATTACTTTCTTGTACCAAATGCATTTTCTCTAAACAGTTCAAAAACAATCTGATAACATTAAAAGGCTTAGGCAAAATAAATAGGTTAATCGTTTCTATAAAGGTCTCCATCTGACTCGAGTAGTTCTAAAAGTAAAGGATTTACGTGACACCGTAATTCCGCAGGAACACGTAAAGTTTTAATATCCCACGAAGTTTCCAAACAACTTGAAAATACTTTAAACAAAAAGTTTGTCATCAGGGACTGTCGCTACTGCTAATCAAATTAAATTTTACGAGTTCGTGCTTTTTCTTGCGCGCTTCTAACATCAAGGTACATGCCCTTTACAAAAAAATATAGTCTTCAGTGTGCCATTGGAGCATTGGCTCGCCACGAGCCCAGAAGTGCGTCCCGATGCTTCCAAGCCACGCCTATCAACCCCTCGTAAGTCTGGGTCACACGGCGCTCTTCAGCTGTTTTCCTGACGTCATCACTGCGCTCGGCAGGCCTCGATCTCTGCGCCGAAAACACCCGAGTACCAGCGTTGGCAAGCTTCTCAGACTAATATTAAAACGAACTTAATTTGTGAAAGAAAATTAAGCATTAAAATTAATAATTAAAGAAATTTTCAAAACAAAACACAATTTATTTTAAAATTAAAAACGTTTAGGAAAGAAAATTACCAACTGTCGTATAAAAGTTACCAGGGGATAGTGGTGATAAAAGGTATTAAAATGAATTAATTATTAAGCAACTATTATGTTTTCTCTGTCGTGTACTTATATTATATATATGGCCAATATCAGGTCCAGTTTTTAAAAATTTTTATGTCATAACATAGCAAAATAAATTACTTTATTTTGGTTTTCGTTTATGACTTTAGGCGTCGCTTAATTTACTTTAAAGGTAATGGCACCAGCAATCACAATGCGTAACAAAGTGTAACGAAGGAAATTTGAGGTCCATTTTTTAAGTACTGATGTCAGAGATGTCTCATTATTTCATTGATTATAAAAACATTCATCCCGTCGCGTCCTTCTCGCCACGTTGTTCGATTCTGGCACAAAAAATGCTAACTTAATGGTTTTATGTGAGAACTACAGCTTACAGTGGGCAGTAAGTGTTTGTGGGAATTTATGGATGGAACTTCTATGTTTGCAAAAAAATCTAACATAAAATTTTGCATTCAGTTCATTACGTACCCCTTTTTAAATATTGTATTTTGAAATATCTAATAACATTTAATTTCTATGACAAGCATTACTAAGATTTTTCGCAAAAAAATCATACTCAGAACTTTTGACATGCGTTGCCTGTTCTATTATTTAAAATTTTAAACTATTCAGTGAGTAAATGAGGTTGCAAACTTTTACAAAAAATTTTACGGGAGTTTCTTCAATTCAGAGAGCTATTGCAAGTACTTTTCTTAAACTAATTTGTTCACATGCATTATCATAGTATAAAAAATAAATTATGAATATTATTCTTAGTGTAAAAACAGCTTCTCTACCGTTATTAATTCATAGAAATATAGCTAACCAAAAACCATAAAATGTTTTAAATGGCAATAATTAAAACTTTTCATAAATATTTTGTTTGCCTTATGTCGCGGCTGTTTTGTCTTATGAAGCCTACTGTGTTCATCTAGCTAATTCTTTCGATGGAATTCTCTGTGCTGTATGCCATTACCTATTTACAGCGGCAAATTTGGGATTGTTTTCTGTTCATTATAACCTACAGAAAAAACCAGCAATAGCTCATATCTTCAATTTAAAAAAAACAATAAATATTTCCAATTGTAAGAATCATTCAATGAACTTGTCTAACTAACTTCTTTACTCTGAGCATGGCGGGGATGGTTTTGCGAATATGAAGATTTAATTAAGTACGGCGGGTGTCATCATATTACACTAAATGTTGAATCGTGTGTTAC
The DNA here is from genome assembly GCF_032445375.1 of Bacillus rossius redtenbacheri. NCBI lineage: Eukaryota > Metazoa > Arthropoda > Insecta > Phasmatodea > Bacillidae > Bacillus > Bacillus rossius. The sequence goes on from NC_086333.1 coordinate 23,307,028, forward strand.
CCGAACTGCTTGTATTAACTGGGGTATTATGGGCATCGATTTAAGACGTAAAAATTATATACATAACGTTGTAAAGATATTGTATTATATAAGTTGAATTTCACAATAAAACTATTATAATACCACCTCGTGTTGCCTTTGTACAAAGGATGCAAAAATTGCAGTGCAATGTCTCAACGATCGAATCAGTGATCGGCAAATTTGTATCCTTAAAATAATAAAATGTAATCGCATAAATTATTTTTATGAACAAGAACATAAATAAATATTTTCGTTTTAATTGTTCTGAACATAAACAAATTAATTTGATTTGCAGGTGTGAAAATGAATAAAGTTCATGGTGGTTTAAGGAAACTAAGATTTTCCATACAAACGGCAGTAAATTGGACTTTCCTTTCAACTTTGATTACTGATGAACAAGCATTTCAAAAGAAATACATTCCAAAAATTCGGTTACAGCTCTAATGCTTCAAGCGCCTACCCAATATTACAGCTAAGTCAGTATTATGGCCTATAACAGTTACTCCTGCCATTGGTTCGGTTTCGTAAAGCGTGAAGTGGTCAGTGACCGAACGACCTCTGATACAAGGAGTGCTAGTAAGTAACACATAGTAAACATGCCATTTGCTAGAGTGCACTGCCGCCATATTGATTTAATTTTTATCCGCCAGAGTGCAGTAACATTTATTACTGTGGCGTCTGCCATCTTGATGGTCGTCTTGGCTGCCATCTTGACATTATTGTTATAATTTTTCCAGATAAATGTTTGTGTACTATAGTTAACAAAAATATTATCAACCTAATTAAAATGCATTGCTGCGCTCCGTGGTAGTAATTGGGTGATATTGACCTAGAAAATTAAAAGTTAAATATTACTGAATAAACGTCGACAGGTTTTAGGTAAATTTAAATGTAGCGGTGTGAATAAAAACTTGGCTTCAAAATAGTAAGCTTTGTATTCGACACAAATTATTAGACGTTTCCCATTTAGACGTAAACGATGGTCATTGTTCCTTGCGTTGCTTTTTTTCTTTTAAATATGGTGATTTTTTCACGGGTATTGATACCAAGGAACTGTACAGTGTTTGGGAAATGAGTCTTACAGCAAACCATTAGCTAAGAACTTCAGACTGACGCTTGTTTCTTTACAAACGTCATTGTAGTCACATGTGGGCCAGCTACACAGTCAAATGGTGCCAGTAGGCCATACTTTACCTTTAGTCTTTCAAAAAATTAAAAACATATAGATATAGGTACGAATTAAAATAGTGAAATAACAAATATTATTAAAGTAACACTAATTTATATTTTGGGTGAATAATTTTATTCATCTTAGCGGCCGTTTTTTAACCAGTTGCCTCCTAAGAATTTTATTTATATTATAAAATTATTTTAAGTAAATATACATCACATTATTTAAATTCAGCTTAACGTAAAACATATAAGCAGGTATCGTTGTTTCATCATACGTAGCGTTTTACATTACATTTTAAAAACAAAAAAATACTAAAACATTCGGTTTTTTATCATGCATGTATATTATATAAGAAGGCCAATAATATTAAATAATTTTTAAATAGTAATTATTAATCCACCATAAATTGAAACTAAATGTCATCGGGTTTTCAATTTAAAAGGAAGTGTGTAATTGTGAACTATAAAATCACATTAAATTCTAGCAAAGCTATTACATTTTGGTTTCATATGTAATAAACCTAACCCAAAACCATTAAAAAAACTTTATAGTATTATTAATTCCGTTTTTAATATTACAAAAACTTAACGATTCTTAAAGTTCCGAAGAGAAAAGTAAAGCTTCAACGTCTTGTATAAATGGTTCAATTAATTAATTTTTTTTACATCTAGAAAGTTTTTTATTGAATTTTATGTTTATAGTACACATTAAGTTTTACTGATGTGATGCTACTGTGAATCAAAAATATCATATTATTTTGGCAATATGTTATTTCATATGTTTAGTTTTAACTTTACTTAATGTGAATAATAGTTATAGCTTATTCGTGAATTAAAGTACAAAATATCACTACATTATTACTACAATATAAATATATTATTTTTTATTGGTTATTATTTTGTTTATTTATTAATTAGCTACAAACTCATTGAAATCAAATGTTCGATTGGGTTTCATTTAAATTAAATCAAAGTTAATAATTTTTATTTTTTAATCAGGTGTCATTTACATTTTAAAAGGTCAAAATTTACATTGTTACGCGAGCAACACTGCAAAGAAAAGCAAACAAGAAACATTTTATATTGAAATGTAACAATTAGAGCACATTCATTGAAGCCTCCCAAATGCCACATGCTCGAACTCTGCCACAAATCACAGTGCGTCGACCAGGTTACACATTGGCCCGTGATTCACGGCCGTACAGAGACACACGGGCTGCACGCGCAGCGGCCGGGTGGAATTATTGGAGGCTGAAAGGCGGCCGCGTGTTTTATGTTGGTCCGAGCAGTGGATGTTTCCCGCGGGGTTTGTCGTGAGGCGGGGGGCGGGGTCTCCGTGCGGGTACGGGGGCGGGGGCGGTATCGACGGCCGACCGCCGCCCCTCCCGCCACCGGCGCCGGACCCGGCTGCAGCGCTCGGCTCAGCCGCCCTCAGGGTACAGATCCGGGCAATACCCGTCCCGAACGTACCGAGAATTCCCGGTACTTTTCAAGAAAAAGAGAACCGGGAATTTAAATTCGATTCCCGGTTCTTTCGGTACTTTCGGGACTGGACATCGACAGATGCGCTAAGGTTACTTACCTTCGATACTCTCCTCCGGCGAGGTAATCGTTGCGGTAAGGACGAGGGGAGTGAATATGGGCTCCTGAGTCGGCAATCGGTGTTACGACTGATGTGTGTGGGCCTGTGGTTGTCCAGCCAATATTCTTTAATTTATATATATATATTTTGTTTTAAAAAATGTAATTTAAAATGAATAATTCTGTGATTTTACAGGCGTTAGAAAGGTTATTCGTTTAATTTTTTTTAAAGTAAAAGATTGAGAGTAAGGCTGAGAATATAGGGATTTATATACGCAAGTAAATAAATTTTGCTATACAAATTTGTAACACATATTTTTATCTTCAAACTTTTGGTTACAAAAACTTGTTTAATCGTTCGAAAATACTATTACTACTTCAATAGTCGATTAATGCACCATTAAATAAAAAATATTAACACCATTTACCGAAATTACCGGAAATTTTCCGTTCCGTTGAAAATCTGAACAGAAATTTACGGTTTTTGACAATTGGTTACGGTTCTGACTACACTAGCAGCAGTGCGGCCGGGACGCAGAGCCCCAGCACACTCGCAAGTGCAGCTGTCTCGCTCAAGGCCACATAGTGGTGGCGCTACGCCTTGCGGGGCACTGGGCCACTTACCTCTGGGTGCCTAAACATTCTGGAGAGGCTCTTACTTGGGGGGGGGGGGGAGGGGGCGGGCTAGGGTTAGGCAATAGACCCCAAAGAAACGTGGGGTTAGCGGGGCCTCGCCCGGAAAAATGGAAAAATGAGGCCTAAAATTTTTAAAGCAATGTTTTAAAGCACTTTAATTCCGACGAAAATTTCGTTTAGGATTTTTTTTTTTTTTTAGATATATCTTGATAAATAAGAATACGAGTAATTTCTATAAATACAAAAAGTCAAAATCGGTGAAATCCCATCATTACATGAGGCAGTACAATCTTTGAACCTTTTTTCCAATACAAAATCGTGAAAAATTAAGTGAAATTGAAATGAAACCAACATCACTTTGAATAATGTATTAAAGTCAATTTAATGCCACATTTCCCATTTATGCCAATAGCTTATCTCATAAAGCTGGAGAAACAAAGAAAACAAACAAAATAACGGAAAATGGTTGGGCAAGGCCGCCCCTGTGGCAGCAGCCTGCCCGCCGAGCTGGCCGGCAACTGGAGGAACACGTGTTACATCAGCGCCGAGGCGATCATCGTCCCTGACTTCCAGCGCAGCCCGTGCCGTCGCGCGCAGCCAATCACGTGCCTCCACGCCTGCTCCGAACAATCCGCCTCGCTTTGCGCTTCTCCGGCTGAGCTCTGTGCAAGGCATGGGCAGAGTTTTGCTTCGTTTAGTCTTATTCTCATTTAAAAAATTGGTTGTCTGTAAAGTCGGTTTACGGACGATAGTTTAACGTGACAACGTCATAACAAAACATTGATGAAATGATTGCATACTTTTATGAATAAAATTGAAAATTATTTATTTTAATAATAAAAGAATAAATACTTGAAATTATACTAGTAATCAAATTTTTATAATGCAAGAATAATAAACCTTCATTGACGAAATTGTTTTAATAAGCAATGAAAACCACATTAACTTTTCGTTTAAATATAATTATGAACAAGTTTTCATATAAATAACTGTCATCAAGTATCTAACATAACCTATTATTACTGCACTCACCGACAGATGCTACTTTTTTTAATAATAAAAGAATAAATACTTGAAATTATACTAGTAATCAGATTTTTAAAATGCAAGAATAATTAACACTTTATTGCCGAAATTTATGTTGTAATTAGCAATGAAAACCACATTAACTTTTCACTTCACTTTATAAACAGCGGATAGATAACGCAATTTGTTCGGTTAGCGTCCGTCACCGTAGATGACAGCACGGGGAATAATATTATTTCGTTTTTATAATATGATTTTATAACAAATACGCATCCCAAATACACCAAACTTATTTATAATGTGTTATAATATTTTTTAAAACATTGTGCAAAAGATCCCGGGTGTAATTTGAATTATTATGTGTAACTGTAAAACACCATTGTCCGTCAAAAACGTATTTAAAAATTCAACATTACTTTTGAATAACAAAACCGATTGTGCTTAAAATCGGTGGACGATCGTTAAATTACATAATATTAATAATTCAAACGACGAAAACATGATTGAAAAGTCAAATCGATGGTTGTTCCAATCGAGTGGAAGAGAGATGCGGCGCAAGCGTACAATGAGCGTAACGGGACAAATCGTAGTGGGAAAATGTGCGTTACGGGACACTTTTTCGTGCGTGCAGCCGGCGTTCATCGATTTATTAGACGTTGTCACGTCAAAAATAAACAGGAACAAACCAAGATTCAATGTCCGCATTTCAAAGCAACGATGTAAACAAAAATATTTGACAGAAACATGTTTGTTTGTATCAGAATTTTTTTACACAATGATACTTTACCGTAGGTTTTTTTTTTATTTGTTTCAGAAATATCAGGCTACCCAAAATAATAATAACATTAATTTAAAAACAGAAAAACATAATTTATTTTTTTTATTTAATTTCACTTTCCCGTTCCAATATTAGGATAATAAAGGCTGCACACACAAAAGTAAAGAAAAAAATTAAGGTTTTCTCACAACTCTTGCAACTACCGGCAAGTAAATATATAGATATTACGCCAAATTAAGACGAAATATTTGTGAAAATTACGTAGATATCACGCCAAATTAAGACGAAATATTTGTGAAAATTACTCCTTGAACTCATGAGTTAAAGTAGGGACATAAAATTATTTTTTTTTAATTTATAATTTGTCTTAACTAATTGCAGCTAGCAAACAATTGATCAAAATTATTCTTAATTACCTTGACGTTCACGGCTGCTAACACGGATAACCTAGATATTTGACTTAGATCTTCACCTTCAATATTTGTCAAAAATCTCAAAAATTGATTTCAAAAAACCCAAAGTTGGCTTAAATGTCTACATTTTCCAATGTTTAAAAAAACATTTCCGGCGAATAAAATCACATGAACTCTGAATCAGCCAGGTTCTTCAGAGAGGAGCCATTTTCGTCAGAGACAGGTCATTGACTTGGAGACGGGTAATATTCCGCAGAGAGGCATCATCTTCCTCTTAGTGGGGCAATTTCCTCAGAAGCCCTATTAGTGATCATGACATTGAACTTCATCCCACCCACCATTTTGATTTATGATGCCACATCCGCCATCTTAAATTCTAGAACATTCTTCGGTTTCGGATTATGACATCGTGTCTGACATTAATTATGACGTTATCTCTGTGATTTTCATTTGTGATACTTTCCGTTATTTTGAATTCCGCTTTTGAATTATGATTTCACGCCGGCCATATTGAAAAACCGCAACTACCCCCCAAAAAATAAGAAAAAATTAAAATTAATTATATAATAACAATTTTAATATGATTTTATTAAAAACTCTCTAAAATCATGGTGCTTGGAGACCTTAGTTCGAAACTGGCCACAGCAAAATAAAAACGGCGATGGATAATTTTTCCACATTGGCTAATGGCAAATGGATCCCCCCCCCTTTTACTATCAAGGCATTGATTACTTCTTGATTATTAAGACATCCGCCATATTGGATCCACCATATATTGTATGCTAAAGTGTTTTACCATATATTATTTTTATTTTTTCCCACTAGAGTGTAGTATTATTTAATAGCAGACCACTATGGCATCCGTAATCTTGTTGGCCACATTCATTTTAAAAAATCACCTGTTTATAAAATAACAGTTTCTATAAATTTCACTCCTCGGTTCGATATTTCATCGTTGCAAAATGGGTGATTTTTATAAAAAATATTTATTTAATTATTCAACAGCCCATTTTAATACTATGCCATAAAATTGAGAGGTTCAAGAAATAAAACAAATTTTTTTTTACAAACGTTATAACATAATTTATATTCTTTCACAAGAAAAAACATAAGAAAAAAATAAATGTAATTCCTTCAGTGAGAAGTCTCTGCTTCCTCTCATTTGCAAACAATCCACATGGCTAAGTGTTAATCCGCTACATTTTCCCTGGTATGCTTCTTCTTGGCGGCCGATGTTTTCAATACCTTCAAATACAGAATCTTCTACATCGTATAGTAGGTAAAGAGCTGTATTCATAGTCTTAAATGGTCTTTTACAAGTCTGGTCTTGAAATCGCTCTGGTTTACCGCGAATACATTCCAGCCACAAAGGTTTTCTTCAAAGAGTAATTGTTTTCAAATATTTTTTAAAGCTATTCACTATATCATTCTTGGCATCAGAAAGAAAGCTAAAAACATTTCTTGGCAAAAGAGGCCATTCAGGTAATAAAAATTTCAACATTACACAGCAAACTGATTTCACCAGATGAAATAAATTTCTCATTTGGTCTGAACGCACCTAGAACAGTCGTAGGCTGTGTTGCATGCTGGGTCCATTTTGCAGCTACTTGTTGTGGATCCGTTTTGCTGTTACAGGTATTAAACCTACGAGTCACGGTCTTGACTTGTGCAACTCTAGCTGGTCCACAGTAAGTAAACGAATCTCACCTCTACAGTTTTACATATACCTTCTCAAATTTTCAATACCGATAAACTATGTATAACACTTATCACAACGAAATGCCAAGCGTACAGTTTTCTTCACACGTTCTCATTTCTCATGCCTCTATACACCTTGAGGATAGGCAAATGTATTTTTACAGAATATACCGTAATGTAAATTGTTTATGTTCATCGATGTATTCTTACTCAGTAATGCATTAACACAAGTGTTCTGCAATGACAATCTTTGTCGTTTTGCGAGAGAAGCAATTTTTGTAGGTTAGGTCATGTCCTTTTAAATTATCGTTTCTTGAAACTCTTATCCACACATCTCACACTTAAGCTTTGGGCAAGGCAGATTATTAGCACATTCTGTCTGATGTCGCCGAACATTATCACCATATGAGAAAATCCTTTCGCGATAACGACATCGATGCTGGGCAGTTGTTGGCGAATATACAGGGTTTAAGTCTCAGAGGTTGGTAGCAAAACTGGAGAAACTTCATCTGTGAAAATATTCGAGGTCTGCTCTGTTGGCGATGCTGCATCCGTCGAAATCTCCTGCAGTAGGTGCAGCTGTTGATGCCAATGCCAATAGGAATTCTGCTGCCACTGGCATTGCTGCAATCAGGATCTGCATCGTCGATGGTAAGCATTTCATCGAAGTCGACATTGGACAACCAACGAAACATACTGAAGAGTGTCGATCCGCACTGCAGCACAGCTAGAAGGGGACTGAGGGTACTGCAGTCTGGGTCTCACGTATACACCCATGGCTGCTGGTATAATGTGTGATTTTAAACAATATTTTTTTGTAAAACCTTTTTTAATAAGTTGAAGCATGGGTATATTAAAATCATATATAAAATAATAACACAAAGTTCAAATAATACGCACTTTAAAAAAAAATTCACAAATATATATTAGGTTAGGCCATTAAACATTTTCGCATGCAAATTCCTTGAAGCTGCACCGACTGCCTCGTCGAATCCAGCTACTGCCTCAGCGACTCTGTTTACTCCCTCTTCGCTTCAAGTTCCCACAGGTTCACTGGTTTCGGGCTAAGGAAAATAGGTATTCGACGGGTCTTTTTCGGCAATTCTTTTGGGTGACGACTACTTCAGTGAGACACGGAGGACGACACCTGCGACCACATCTTCGACATGACTTTAACTCGGCGCATGTTAAGACAGGAACACTATCAGAGCAACAATGAGACTTTGTCGTTTGGGCGTCTGCGTAAATGCATCGCAGGTCGTAACAGGTTGCAACACGTCTCGACCTTCACTGTTTGGTGTTCCACAAGCAAACAAAATAAATACTTCATCGATGGTGGCTGGAAGGATTGTATGCAGTCGCATGTGATAAATGTCATAGTCGTTTGATATGACTGGGGAAAGTGTGAAAATCACCAGTGCTGAGCGCCTCCATCACATGTTTCCGTATATGTGCGTAGGTATGAAGTATATTTGTAGTTGTACTTGACCCTGTTGAAAATAGGTATTATGCTCACATACACGTTAGCAAGACGAAACGAAAAAATATGTTCTTTCAGTTTGAACAACTGAAGGCTACAACAGTTGCACAAATTTTATATATTCATGATCAGGCAGGTATATTCGCTAGTGGAGAACCATTTGTACATTAACTTCAAGTTGCGCCAGGCACATACACGTTTCAACATGTTGTAAAAATGTGACTGCTAGCAAAACGTTGTATTAAGCTTGTCTAGGAAATGACAGAAAAACGTATTCTACAGTCCCAAAATTTTTGCAAAACTTGATCAGCCCGTTCTTCTGCTCACGACAGATGATGAAAGTGATGCCTCGCGGGATCTGCAGTAGCAAATCTTGAATAGTTTTTTTTTGACTTGGTGGTAAATAATTTTACCTTCTTCAAAATCAAGGCAATGGTAATATTTGGTTAACTAATCATGTGTCTGTTTACTTTTTTCTGGCAGTAGTTTCCAACGATACAGAGAACAGAAGGTGCGTTTACGTGTACTGCCTTCGTCTTCCTAGGTGACTGCAATTTCCTTGTGCACAAATCTGTTTTTGGTCTGTAATAATTGAAGTTTGCAGTACAACTTGATACTAGCGAAGTTCATTTGTAACTAAATTTAACTCGCAAACACATCAGTATTAATTAGATGATTTTTACAAACTTGTCTAAACAGTCGTACGATAAGAGTCGATTCTGAATATCAGACAGATAGCCCTTTTGTTTGGTGGAATATTTCCGCTCGTCGATACCTCGAATCAACCGTCGATGCGTTAGTTTTCAACATGTGCTCTTGATTATTTCTGCCAATATATTGTTGGTTTTCTCTGAGTGCTCCTGATTATTCCTGGCTAGACATATGTTGATATTTCCCTAGTATGTCTTGTTATTATTGAGAAATTTTAATCTGCATGAAAACATTTTAACTTAGTCATGCAATTTCATCCAGACTTAAAAATAATTATTGAATTTCTGTTACTAATCAGCACTTACAATATTTTTATCAAGTATAATTCAAACAAAAATATCAATACTCATTCCAATAATATGTATTAAGATGGCTGAGAAACTTCCTAATGCAAGAAAAACTCTCTTCTCCTTAATGTCTAGCGAACCCTCCTTCTCTGGCGATGGAGAGAGACCATCCCACATTAAAAAAAATATATTTCCCACCAAGCAAAACGTAGCGTCATCTGTTGAAAAGCAGAACTACTTGCGATAAGTTTCTTTTATGAGATAAATAATTCTCGCTGATGAAAGATTAAAAAACATACATTCAAGTTATTGTAGCAATTGAAAATTCTCAATTTGCATCTGGTATTAGTCACAGAAACTAATATGTATACTGGTACGTTGCCTGTAGCTGTATCCAAATGACATCGCTGTAGATACTGCGGCAAGAAATTTACCTTGAGAAAAAATGCTAAATGTAACGAGAGATGCGAGTGTATTTTGGGTCCTTGCCAAAAGCTAAATAGTTGCAGTCATTGTCAGATCCTTTGGTCGAAAATATTTCAAGACTAGACATTGAAGGACCTGTACAACTAAGCGGACTTAAGTTGATAAAGACTGGTCTACAACACAAAAGAAAAGGAATGAAGGCAAAATATTAGACGACTATAATTATTAAATAAATGTGAAAATCCTATTCTAGATCATGATAATACTTTAAAATTTAAAACTCAAGAAGAAAGTAGCAACTTCGTGGTAAATGAAAAGATATTTACACCAAATTCTAGTCGCCTGCATGAAAATGCGAACAACGGAGAACGATCTGAAGCTAACATGATTAAAGACTATAAAGAAACATCTGAGATTATATTATCGAAGACTGTGATGACGTACCTGAAGCTCACAAGATCGAAGACTGCGATGAAGCGATGAGACCAAAACATTAGAAATGAGGTGTTAAGATAATTTATTCTGATCAAGCTTTGCTATGATCACTGGGTCAATGACGAAAGTTATCATGAGGCTGGTGTTAAAAAGGAAGACACCAGGGGTCTTATAGTAATTGTTATAAACATGCAATGAAGATGATAGCAGCTTAAAAATAAGATTATGTATCATCGGAAGATATTTACAAATTGGTCGACTAGCTAAGACTTCTACATTCTTCGCTTTATGCAGGAAATTATTCGCACATCTAAGAAGTATCCCTCATACTAAAATAACTGAGGGAAGCTGGCTACATGCAATTATGACTTGTATTACTTGCATTTGTATAAAATTGGAAAAAAATATTATATTGGTTTCCCAATTTTTAAATAATTTTTTTCGAAATTTTTGTTTGGATATTAATGATTTAAATTTTATGGTCAAGGTCAAGGTCATCCAAGATTGCCACCAGAGGCTTATTAGAGGCTTGTAGATGCGGATTTTAAGCCTCTTTGCGGAATTTGGTTCTTTCTAAGGCAAAAGTCATTTGAGTTTTTTCGAATTACGAATTTTTAATTTTTGAGGAATAAAATGAGAATTTTTCCCCCAAACCGGGAATTTTACGCTCGCAATAGACAAATTTTTTTGTTTTCCCATTTTTGTTTTAATTTTTTGCCTAAAAACGGACAATTTTGGCGAAATTTAACGAATTTGTTAAGCAAATTTCAGCTGGCCAATTTTGGCCAGTTTTTATGTTCAAGGTCAAATCTCAAGGTCAAGTTCAAGGTAATTGAATATAGCCGCTATGAAGTTACAATCCAAGATGGCGTCAACAATCCCCAATTCAAAGGCAGAAGCCAGGTTCAGGACACCCATTTACATACTACTGGCCAGGAACATCCAGTCAGTAGCAAAGAGGTCTCATTTTTCGATAATTGGAATGGCTTTCAAACTTGCTATGTACAAGTTCAAGCATTTCCTATCCACGATGCCAATAATAATCATAGACGAAACGATTAACAATCAAAAAAGGAAGCACATTTGGGAGCACATTGACAAAAAAAATGAATTTGTAATACAAGAATAAGTATTACATAGAAATCAAATTTCAAGAAATAAAACAAACACTTTCGAAATTCAAAATATTGTTTAATTTGTTCGTTTTATACACATGAAAGTTAAAAGGTGATTATTAAATTTAGCCAGCTTTCCTCAGTTCTTTTGAGTAGGAAGGCTACTTCGTTGAGGTGCAAATAGTTTCCTCCACTAATCGATACCATCAGTAGTCTTAGACGATCGACTAATTAGTTATGAACATTCCATGATGCATAATCATTCTCTTCCAAATTACTTGTCAAATATTATGGATTTCCAACATGGTGGCCAAATATGTTATCATCAGCATACTGGAAGCTAATAGACTAATAAACTATGTTGTTTTTAGGACTTTCCTTTATATTATAAAAAATAAAAGTTTTTTAACCCAAAATTACTTTTTTGGATCGAGCAAAGATCAAACTCAGCATTGTAATGGATCGAATCGATCAATTAATTAAGTGCTGATTTTTTTTGGATGAATTTCCGATTATTTCTATAATTTCAAGCTAAATAAATAGGTATTTATAAGTGGCAGCCAAGATGACTGACAAGATGGAGAGCATTCTGACAATAAATAAATACTGCACTCTAGCGGGTGAAAATTAATCTAACATGGGTCAATGTGGTGAGGGCAGACGACTGTGCCACACGCATGCGAATACTGATTTTTACGGCTGCAAATTCATTATTATTTACTGCAAATTTAATATCATTCGATTTGCTTACACGATTTTTTGTTTATTTAATTAATGTCCATCGTGAAATACAAATAACTTTAAGTTTTGGGGTTGGGTTATTAAATAATTTTTTTCTTAACTAGGGTCATTGTATTGTTTATTTCATTCGTCAAAAGTAGACTACTTTCGAATTTAGTTAGATGTTATTACGTCATTATTTTTTGTCATTATTATTATTGTTAATCATTGGGCATGACGCAGCTCATATTAGTATTTTACTTTATACCTTATGTACTTATATACTTAAATAATTTAATAAGCTATATGCAATGAAACAATGCAAATAGCTCATTAAATTATTTATACGTATGTGTCTTATATGTAAAATAATTATCCTAAATAATTAATAATGCTACCCAAAGACACTTTTCCACGCGGACGTAGTTGCGGGCACAGCTAGTTTGTCTATATCATGGAATAAAAAAGTGTTAAGAGTGATTTTAATCAAAGATTTTATATTATATTCTCGAAAACTCTAAAACAGCATATTTAAAATCACAATTTAAAATTGTACTAAAATATAACAAGGCATGCGTTTAACCACTTAAAAATTATCATTCTTAAAAGTTTTAATACTTTATACATCTGAAAACTTATTGTGTCAATTAATTTACTAAAAATGTTTGGCTTTAACCACATACATTTCTTTCAATTGTAAGCTTTTATCAATACTATGAAATTCCAAGCGAATCCCCGTGTTATAACTAGGGCGTAATAAACTAATTCGGTGTTTGGAATGTGTAATTTGCGGCGAGCCATGACCGCAACGCTGGCAGCGGAGCTGGAGCGACCTGGTGGAGGCTAGCGGAAGCTAGAGCTGCGCCGGCACGCGCAGGCGAGGGTTGGAAACATAATTGCATGGAAGCTGGCCACGAGAAATACGGGAGGAATGTTTTTGTCAGATCATTATTTGTGTTTCGTTACACGGTCCGGCTCTCCTTCCCCGCTGCCCCAGCACGACACACGAGGCCTATACCGGCCTCATGGCCTCTGCCCCCCTGCCATAAAAACCACTGGTCATAAATTCACTTCAAACTTTTTTACAGCTTCTGTCACGGGCTCTCAGAAATCACCCCGTTTTGTTACTGCTGCCTGGTAATATGCACTATAAAAAAACACATTACAGCAAAAAAAAATGTTCCCAGATTTTAACGGTCTGCTCTTTTAAATGTAAAAATTTCTTAATGTCAGTAAACATTAAAAATAATATTTATTAATTCATCAACTAAATAATAATTTGGATACTATTCCAATAAATATTTTCTATGATTCTTTTGAATTGAAACTTCTTTCCTGAGGGGGAAACAGTTTTCGATCGTTACGGAAATTCCGATCGCATGCGCTTGCCCTTTGGCACACTTGCACAATTGAACTTGCACACTTGCTCTTTTAATATCTTGATTATTTGCGCACTTGCAAACGCATGCTATTTACTAGTTAACTTTTCATTTCTTTATTTTATTAAAATTTTTGCAGTATATTATATAATTTGATTTTTCTAATGTTTCCTTCATGCATTTTATAATTGTATTTCATTGTATATTTTAATTTATTTATTTAGATATTCACTTTACAAAATTGCTAAATTTTCTCGTAAGTACCTGTAGGGCTGTCATCATGAATGTATAATTCCAGAACATACCATAAACGTTGAAACTTTAACATTTAATTTTATTTTAAATTTAAGTTCTATTTACTTTTCTAAGTTTTAAGTATTTTAATCTTTTATTTTAAGTGAAACCGCTGGGTGGGTGTAGCTCACAGCCGCAGTGAGTCGCCGGCGGGCGTGCCTCACAGCCGCAGTGAGTCGCCGGCGGGCGTGCCTCACAGCCGCAGTGAGTCGCCGGCGGGCGTGCCTCACAGCCGCAGTGAGTCGCCGGCGGGCGTGCCTCACAGCCGCAGTGAGTCGCCGGCGGGCGTGCCTCACAGCCGCAGTGAGTCGCCGGCGGGCGTGCCTCACAGCCGCAGTGAGTCGCCGTCGGGCGTGCCTCACAGCCGCAGTGAGTCGCCGGCGGGCGTGCCTCACAGCCGCAGTGAGTCGCCGGCGGGCGTGCCTCACAGCCGCAGTGAGTCGCCGGCGGGCGTGCCTCACAGCCGCAGTGAGTCGCCGGCGGGCGTGCCTCACAGCCGCAGTGAGTCGCCGGCGGGCGTGCCTCACAGCCGCAGTGAGTCGCCGGCGGGCGTGCCTCACAGCCGCAGTGAGTCGCCGGCGGGCGTGCCTCACAGCCGCAGTGAGTCGCCGGCGGGCGTGCCTCACAGCCGCAGTGAGTCGCCGGCGGGCGTGCCTCACAGCCGCAGTGAGTCGCCGGCGGGCGTGCCTCACAGCCGCAGTGAGTCGCCGGCGGGCGTGCCTCACAGCCGCAGTGAGTCGCCGGCGGGCGTGCCTCACAGCCGCAGTGAGTCGCCGGCGGGCGTGCCTCACAGCCGCAGTGAGTCGCCGGCGGGCGTGCCTCACAGCCGCAGTGAGTCGCCGGCGGGCGTGCCTCACAGCCGCAGTGAGTCGCCGGCGGGCGTGCCTCACAGCCGCAGTGAGTCGCCGGCGGGCGTGCCTCACAGCCGCAGTGAGTCGCCGGCGGGCGTGCCTCACAGCCGCAGTGAGTCGCCGGCGGGCGTGCCTCACAGCCGCAGTGAGTCGCCGGCGGGCGTGCCTCACAGCCGCAGTGAGTCGCCGGCGGGCGTGCCTCACAGCCGCAGTGAGTCGCCGGCGGGCGTGCCTCACAGCCGCAGTGAGTCGCCGGCGGGCGTGCCTCACAGCCGCAGTGAGTCGCCGGCGGGCGTGCCTCACAGCCGCAGTGAGTCGCCGGCGGGCGTGCCTCACAGCCGCAGTGAGTCGCCGGCGGGCGTGCCTCACAGCCGCAGTGAGTCGCCGGCGGGCGTGCCTCACAGCCGCAGTGAGTCGCCGGCGGGCGTGCCTCACAGCCGCAGTGAGCCGCCGGCGGGCGTGCCTCACAGCCGCAGTGAGTCGCCGGCGGGCGTGCCTCACAGCCGCAGTGAGTCGCCGGCGGGCGTGCCTCACAGCCGCAGTGAGTCGCCGGCGGGCGTGCCTCACAGCCGCAGTGAGTCGCTGGCGGGCGTGCCTCACAGCCGCAGTGAGTCGCCGGCGGGCGTGCCTCACAGCCGCAGTGAGTCGCCGGCGGGCGTGCCTCACAGCCGCAGTGAGTCGCCGGCGGGCGTGCCTCACAGCCGCAGTGAGTCGCCGGCGGGCGTGCCTCACAGCCGCAGTGAGTCGCCGGCGGGCGTGCCTCACAGCCGCAGTGAGTCGCCGGCGGGCGTGCCTCACAGCCGCAGTGAGTCGCCGGCGGGCGTGCCTCACAGCCGCAGTGAGTCGCCGGCGGGCGTGCCTCACAGCCGCAGTGAGTCGCCGGCGGGCGTGCCTCACAGCCGCAGTGAGTCGCCGGCGGGCGTGCCTCACAGCCGCAGTGAGTCGCCGGCGGGCGTGCCTCACAGCCGCAGTGAGTCGCCGGTTGGGCGTGCCTCACAGCCGCAGTGAGTCGCCGGTTGGGCGTGCCTCACAGCCGCAGTGAGTCGCCGGCGGGCGTGCCTCACAGCCGCAGTGAGTCGCCGGCGGGCGTGCCTCACAGCCGCAGTGAGTCGTCGGTGGGCGTGTCTCACAGCCTCACAGCCGCAGTGATGAGAATTATGTGAATAAGTCGGCCCGAAAATGTACCAGCAATGTGCCGGGAGTGTAATGCAACTATCGGGGTGCCTGTGTTTTCAAGTGCTTATAGCTTAAATCGAAACGATAAATTTACGATTGCATGAAGTATTTTGTCCACAGGCGTGGAACTAGACGAATCGCTAGTTCGATTGTAACGTCTACTGTTTTTGCTGTTAGTAGCCTGGTGCTAAGCAGGTGCCTGGCAAGTCTGCAGTTAAAACTGCGTGGAGCTATTTCACGGCCCCGCTGGATGGATGAATGCCACCCAGCATTTCGGAAACGCATGTAGGTCCTGATAAGGATTTAGCAAGATTATTTGCAAGATTGCATTTACGTCCTGTAGTTAGTGTGAATTGCTACGAAGACGTATTGTACCACACTAATTCGTTTTGGAGTGTTATTAACTGCGTAGCCGACCCCAGTAAACTGCGAAGAACGAAACAAAATTTTTACTTTTCTTTTTATGTTGAGCTAGCGAGCAAAATTTTAAATGCAGCTCACACTGATAATTTTGAATTTATGATTCTTCTTGAGCTCAAAAAAAGTTACGTCGTACAAACTTTGTGAACTATTTTATTGTTTTAAATAGGGATTGCCTTTTTATGTTAATTACTATAGTGTTAAGTTTAACAGGTTTGTTTAGTAAAATATAGTATCTTTCTCATATTTCTTGAAAGGCCTTGCACGGTCGTTTAACATTTCATGTTATTTATGTTAGACATATTATTTTTTTAGGTATTTAATTTTACTGTAGAGTATAATTAAGTTGTAACATTATTTAAAGCTGATAAAAACTAGGAAATGCAGCCACGAACAGCTATGTGCACCTAATTTTTTGGATTTGGAATTTGGTTTGCATTAAGAGTGCGAACAAGTTAACGACAATATTTCCTTTTATTTATGCTAGCTAACATTTACAACTTGGCCGTCCGTAGTTTTGTTGAAACTTTTCTCTGCTTTTGATTTGTTTTGGGATCAAGACTTTATTATTATGAATAACTTTCATAAATGCGGTGGGCTAAGATTAATTAAATTATTTTTTTTGCAATGTTTTTAATGCCGTTTTATAGCTGACTGCTCCTAGCAAATAGTGGGAACTGTCACTGCCCTTTATCACCACAGGGGATAGTGAACAGTAACTAGCACACTTGCAAAATTGCGCACTCTTTCACACTTTCACACTTGCATACTTGCACACTCGCGCACTCGCGTACTTGCATATGCGCCGTTCTTTCTAAGGGGTGGTGCGTCGAGTTATCCCCACTCTGGGGCCGTTAGTGCAATTGGTGATCGCTGGAGCAGCCTTGAGCAGACTTTACGTGGTGGCGTTCGGCTCAGATTGAACTCTGCCATACTGCAGGGATAAGCAGGTCTCGGGATAGGGACCCGCCTACGCCTGACGCCACCGCGACTTTAGTGAGTATTTGGGCAGATGACAACCAAACGGAGTTTAGGATTTTGTTGTGCACCGTGCACGGGATATATTCGCAAGAAAATATTGTTCTTTCATGTATGTATTGTTTATTAATAGGTATTTGTGTAAATCAGTATTGTTAATCAGCGTTATATGATAATGGTATGTATGTACCTAAATATTGTTGCTGTTATAATATTTAAGGCTTTAGATTGACCTTGGAAATTATTCCTCACAAATTATTTTTTGATTTATTATATCACACACCGCATTATAGTTACGGGCCCAAAAACTTGTAATTATTGTTACGAACGTGAGCAGGCCCGCGGCGCGCGCAGGTTCTGAGCTGGCTGGCGGCCCAGCACGGCCACTGGCATCGCGTGGCCACCGCAACGTGAGACGTGCCGCGCGCGCCTGGTGGATTACAAGGATTGCCGCTTCCCCCCTCCTTCCAACCGTTAACCTGACCCCTTGCAGCTGGGGAGCTCCGCGGGTCACCACGCGAGCTGCCGACGTGTGTCTCGATAATTCTGACGTCGGGTCGGTGCGAAATGACGTGACTGGCCCCAGTTGCGCTCGCGAATTCTATTATTGGCGCCTGGGCCTTTATAAGCCCAGGACGCTGGCCTCAGAGTTCAGTTGAAAGTTCAGTTCCGGGGCGATAATCTGGGCGATAGTGCCACGGATGCGGCGGAGTTCCTGGGCGAGGAATTCCTTGGCGAGCGAGTTTCTCGGCGATATTTGGGTGGCGAGAGTGCCACGGGTGCAGTGAGAGTCCTGAAGCGTCGAGAGGAATCTCGGCGAAGGGAAGTACGACGGCGGCGGTGGAGTGCGGCGAAGGAGTCCTGCGACGGAGGTCCAGTAGGGGTGCTGTGGGGAGATTTGCGCCAGAGGTGCGGCTCAGCGAAGTGTGCGGTGTGTAAAAACCAAGCGACTGGGGAATAAACATTTTTAAGTGTAACTGATTATTAGGCATTTTTAGAAGATTATTTGTTAGTGATGTAAATATTGGCAATCAATAAAACTGTGTAGTAAAATCTTTAATTGGCCAATCCGTTTACGAACCCAGTAGTTTTCCCACGAATATTATTATTTATTAATTGTTTTTAATTATCGTAACAATATTTTAAGTCCAACTAAAAGGCGTCAATATTTCTCGATCAGAGAGTAGCTCTAAAAATTAGCATTGTAATTATAGTCAGCAGTATAACGCTGATATATCATGATATATCGTGATTAAATTTATCTGCGAAAATCCACATTCGTTCACTCTTTAATAAAATAAGTGAATTAGTAAACGTAAAACCATACTAGTTTACTGTTGGATACTTTGTTATCTCTTGCAGCGACTCGAACAGAGTTGCCAACGGAGATAGGGTGGGTTTTTATCTTGCGAAGAAACTTAAACAGTTTTGTGTACAATACACTTTTATTGGTTATGACATAGCACACGACAAACATGCAAACTTGGAACTGATACATCGCCGTTTGCTTTAATAGCTGAAACAGGTTAACTGCAAATGGCTGACGATCTCTGTGAACACAAATTACTGACTTTGAATTTGATGCAATAATCTCGTAATAACAACAAATAATAATCCTGACATTTAGCGATTATGTTAGCTATGGCAACAAAATATGTAATTTTTGGTATTCAATATTCTTTGAATTAATTTACTGTTACTTCCAAAATTCCAAACTATACTTAACTTTACTCAATTATACACAATATTTATCTGACACACAATTCAAAACATACACATGACTAATACTTAGACCAACGCCACGAGTTTGGGTCCGCCCTCCATTTTTATTATATTTACCATTTAAGTCAGATCCTTAGTGGCGCTTTCGCCTACACACTATTGAGGTGCGGCCAACTCGTCGTCTTTCTATTTCCGGTTATCCGGCGTCTCAGTCCTGTCTCTATCAATTCCTTACTCTATTTACAAAGTCAATTCCTATTAACCCCTCTTCGCCGTATGCGGACGACGTCGATGTCGACTACCACTCTCGTTGCGCCGGCTCGCTTCTTCTCCACTCACTGAGCGAGTGTCCCTAATCAAAAGTCTGCTCCCATCACTATTTTCCTTCAGGGGGTATTCGCCCACCCCTGAGGACTTCAAATTTGACTAGCAGCTTTTCACAAAATTACTCGCCGAGCGAGTTGCTACTCGCTCCTGGCGAGTATTGGTGGCTAGTCGTGGCGTCTGAGGTTTAGTCCGTTTCTTCTTATTATTTCGTCTGCGGCTAAGTCCCGGTCCAGTGTGAAAAGTTAAAGTTCCACTTACTGCTTGTTGAAATTTGGCTAAGTCCCACCTCAGCTGCTGATGGAGGTGATAGACTCCGGAGGTCACGGCGCGGCCGCCACAGGCAGAGTCTGGTTGGTGTCTGTCTCTCGTGACGGAGCAGCGATTCCCTTCTGCCCCTGGTGCGGATGTTGGCAGCCACGTGGTGTAGCGAAGTTCCGGGCGTCATGGGCGAAGGCGGCAGCGTGACGATCTGCTGTCTTCTTCGGAGCGATGTGGTAAGCCGAAGCCTCTGGCTGACAGCCAGGCACCTTCTGCCTGCTGCTTGCTAACAAACCCGTATTTATACCAGGCGAACCTAGCATGACATCATCAAGTGCCAATCAGCACAGACTTGAAGTGACATCATCTAGAGCCAATCAGCGCTCACTGCGCTGTTGCTAAGGGCTCGGTCGCTTGAGAGTCTCGGGTTTCCTGGGGTCTAGGAGTTATGCAACCTCTTAGACTCCCGTGTATTGCAGTTGTCCTGCCTTTTGGGGAATTCTCGTTAGGTAGGATTTTCCTACCATAACAACTTCTAATTACGAATGCTACTTGAACTCATTTTAGGGACTGTAGCTCAACAGAGCAGTCATTGAGCTAGATCCGGTTCGTATGCCAAGCTTTCACTTTAATGTGACAGATACCTATCTCAAACACTACACGTCCTTATGGACAATTAGTTAAGCTGCATAAACTACGTAATTATTAACAAAATTTTAGTTTAAGAATTATTTAAAAACATATTTAATTATTCTTTGCACATGTTTGGTATTAAATGTACCTGAAAAAGTTTAGTACGTATTTTATTAAAGAATCTGCACTTAATTTGTTCATTTGGAAAAGAGTTTTTTAACAAAAAATCATACCGATATCTTTACAATTCTCAAATAATACATATTGTTCTAAAAACATATTAATTATATTATATTAATTATATATATTACAAAGAAGACCAACAAGAAATAATAAAACAATTTTATGCCTGAGATTTGGAACTGGTATAAGCTATATTTGGGTCGCTGAATCTGAATATGAATTTAGTTTTTATTTCTATTACCTCTACTTTTTGAGATATGGGTGAAAAAAGAAGTAAAACCGCCTGTTTGATTAAAGCCACTACGTCACAGGAATACATCAGACTGACAATCCCTCTTCATCACTGAGAAACACCAGAATAGGAATCCCATCCCTCATTTCAACGCTTCAACTAAATTTGAGGTAAGTTTGTGAGTTTTAGCCGTGCAGGATAGATCAAAATGGATAAAAAATTAGTTCCAGTAGAATAAGTTGTGTAAATCATCCTGAGGTGTTTTGCTACATATGCAGAAAATTTCCATTAAAAGATAACAGAAAAACTGTTAGTGACCTTGTAAGGAGAGCTTAACATGGATATTTTGGTGTTCAGCTCGGTGATCCGGATAAATTCTGGGCACCGCATAAGGTTTGTAAAACTTGTTAAGAACATTTACGTCATTTGACTATCGGAAAAAGGGAAAGTTTGGAATTTGGCGTACCGATGGTTTGGAGAGCACCCAAACACCACATCGATGACTGTTATTTCTGTCTAGTCATTATTACTGGAATCAATCGAAACATCCGTAGCAAGTTGAACTTATCCTGATTTAGTCGTTGCAAGACGCCTGGTCCCTCACTCAGAGGTAGTACCGATCCCAGGATTTCACCAGCTTCCCAAGCTTTCTGAGAGCGAGTGCTGTCATAACCACTCTTCTGATACTAATGAAGGTGACAGTGATTATGAGGGGATGTCAACAATTTCCCAACGTTTCAACCACGATGAGATAAATGACCGCGTCAGAGATCTTAACCTATCAAAATAAGAGGCTCTGAATTACTGGCTTCCAGGGTGAAGGAAAAAGCTTTACTGGAACAACGAACCAAAATTACTTTTTATCATACAAGAGAAAAGGGTCTGCTACCATTCTTCTTTCAAGAAGAAAGCCTTATATTTTGTCACGATATTAGAAGACTCTTGAAAAAACTTAGTCTTCCTAAATATTTTCCAGAGAATTGGCGTCTATTTATTGATATCTCAAAGCAAAGCTTTAAATGTGATATTCTGCACAATGGGAACAAATATGGTTCAATAACAATTCCACACACAACTACATTGAAAGAAACATATAGCACCATAGCTTTGGTCTCGGAGAATATAAGATATCGTAAATAGGAATTCTGTCTGGTACAAGTTTAAATTGTATAATAGTACCACCTTTCTCAGTGTCATCTAAAACATGCAAAAGATTTTGTTGGCAGATTTGGTACAGATATTTGAGAAACTACAATAGGTATCCTTAAACGGCTTATAAACATATAAATAAATACTAGCTGCACCCCGCGGTATTACCAAAGATTTAAAAGTTTGTCCTTTTTCTTTATATCCTTTTCTGTACATCTTGTATGTAAAATTTCATGATGATCGGTTGAGTAGTTAGGGTGTGAAAGCATTACAAAGAAACAAACAAACTCACTGTCGAATTTAAATTTTGCATTTTTTTTTATTTATTGTAAAAAAATTAAAATAAAAAAAAAGAGTTACGAAGTTAGGATTAGGATTCCAATACCGTCCTGTAAACAACATTAAATGACTTATTATTTTCCGCAAGCACGTGCAAGTTTCGGGCACTTGAAACACATGAACAACCAACATATAATTAACCATGTGAGAAGCATGGAGTGCCTAAATGAATGCCTGTTACGTTTATGGTTTGGCCCGGGTATTTGTTGATAGTCATTGTAAAAGCCAATTTTAAGGGAAATTGCAACCTCTTAAATTGAAACGGCAAGTTATTTGGAATCATGGGTATGCAGGGAATTAAAACACTATCTTTTTTTAGCAGCTCCTGTCATAATGATGGCTTTTATAAAATTACTGCCCAGCTCTGTGATACGAAGTCTGGTGCCATTGCATAGTCTTGGTGCATCAAGGTTTCGCTTCAGCAGAACTGGAACACCAACTTTAAGCTTCAGCTTATGGGACAGCACGCCCGTTAACCCCAGGGAGTTGAGAAATTCTATGGGGTAGGCAGTAATATCGTCATTAGCCACCACAGTGTCTATAGATGAGTATACTTTTGAGTCGCCGACGATCATGTTTAAAATATTTTGTTTATTTTATTCACCAAATCGTTCTTTTGCGACAGCACTGCCCTCTCACACAACCACTCTTCGTTATTTATATTACCTCCAAATTGGGAAAAACATGCATGATAAGTTCATCCTCCGCAGCCACTGGATGGAAAATTCTTCGGAAAATTGAATTTCCCCATCTAAGTCCGATTCTAGACGACCCTCTCCAATTTGCAGCAGCTTATTCGCAAAGACACCTCATTCGTGGCTGTTGTCAGGTGGACGCGCATGTTGCCTGTAAGATGGAGCTTTTCGATCCTGGCTCACAGTGGCGACGCCTTGAGACATGCAGTGTCTGTCTAAAATAACCTGCGAGCAAAACGACAACGCCACCCGTTAGCGCCTGGTTGCCGCGGATGTCCTGCAGGCAGGGGCGGATACAGCATTTGTTGTCAAGGGGGGGGGGGGGGGTGAATGTAGGTTTCAAAAGTATTTAAAATGGGAGAGTCCGGGGGTCCACCCCACGGAAAAATTATAGATTTTCGCATGCAAAATGGTGTTTCTTTGTGCTTTAAATGTCAAATACACTTTTGGTATAGACGGTAAATTTTTCCACAGAAAATGAGTTTTGGTAAATGATAAAGTTATCAGAAAATAATAAATAAAATACTATAATTAAAGAATGGGCATAACATTAGTAGTAATAACTAAAATTAAAATGTCTTGTACATATAATGATTGTGCATTACTAAAAGTTGTAAAACAACAGTTTTTCTCCATCATAGAATGAATTTCATCCTGCGGGTTCTCTTGCTTGCAAAGCGATCAATGACTTATTCTTTATCAATCTCGCAGCCATAATGGATATGCAATAATGCAAGTCTGGTCAGTCTGTCTTCCTTTGTGGTAGATATTAACGACGTCTTAAGTCTTCTCAATGTCGATAATGTTCTCTCTATTAATGTGACACTTACGGGTAAGGTGACTAAGATTTTCAGGAGAATGTAGATGCCTGGATACAGCTCCTCGTCACACGAAGCGAGAACATCAAGAGCTGTGGAGGGTATTGTAGTGTTAATTTCTTTCTCACGGGTCCACTTCGCCTCCCATGATCGAACCTCGGCATTAAGCTGTCTTTCCACATATTCTAGCCCATTCACTCCAAGGAGAGAGCCATTCTTTGTAGAATTTTTTTTGACATTTACTTGACTAGAAGAGGAAGTTGGTAACAAAGCTGACAGGCTATGAAGATATTGCGTTTCTTCCGAAAACCGATGTTTTATATCTTCGACAATGTGCTCCAGACTGGGAATGGATACAGCTCTTCGGAAATATTCAACAGGGTTCGTTGATGGGTAATTTTGTCTGTGTGTTTGCCTTTTCACAAGTCGAGGTATAGTTAAATGTACACCAAGCTCCTGAGCAAGACCATCAGCTTCGTTGAAAAGTTGAGAAAATAGCTCTTCGCACTGTGTACGTTTTATATTTATAACAGAAAGAGTATCTGCCTGAATATCTTGGGCAACCTTAAGGTATATGGAAGTCTTCTGATATAGTGTACTCAAAGAAAGAGTGTCTCCCAGCATATCAGATAAGCATATGACCGTGACAATAAATTCACTCTCACAAAGTGCAGTCAAATAGTCTTTGCTTTTGCAGCACTTTCAGCTTCTTTCCAAGATGCGACACACTCTAAAGCCTGAGCTACTTTCAGAAAAGATGTTCGCAACTGCAAAACGCATCGTGTCTTTCGATCTTACGAGTTTCACACAGTCCAGAGAGTTGGTGACATAAAACTTTCTTGAGTAAAGCTGAGCGTTTTGTTGATGCAGTGAAGAACGAGATTATCGTTTTCATTGTTGCAATATTATTTAGAACTGCTTGGACGCTGGAAGATTTTGATATGGCCAAATTAAGAGCATGATTGTGACATGGACAAAGAACAGCATTCACAGCTTCTCGCCTGACTTCAGCCACAGCACCACGAATTTCTGACACCATGACATTGCACCCTTCTGTGGATATGCCAACACAATGGCTTAGGTCAAGACAGTGATGCTTTAGAGCAGAAAGTACTACTTGCCCAATATCTTTGCCAACTTACAGTGGATTCATTTACTTCATCTTGGTCCTTGTTTTCACTGTTCACAAATGGTTGAACATTTAAAAATTGTAAAAATCTTCGTGCACTGAATCTTTGTGTACATACCTCAAAACAAGTGTTAACTGGGACTCATGTGAAGCATCAGTAGTTTCGTCGAACATGATGCTATAAAATTTGGAATCCTGCACATGTTTGATAATTTGTGAAATAATCTCTTCCCCACAACTACCAATCAACTCATTCTGCATGGTTTTGCTGATAAAAGTTGCTCTAGATGATGCTCTTTGTAGATGGTCTTTTAGTTCATTGTCATCACACTGGATACGGTATCGAAGAAGGGCGCGGAAGTTACCTTAATTTGCAGTAATACTCTCTGTTAGTAAACTGTCATCATGATGTCCTCTGAATGCAATATTTTGCCTTCCAAGAAAGATAATAGTGTCAATTATAAGTATTAATCTACAACGGTTTTCGTCAATTTTTTTTTAGTCGGTGACTGTTCATCTGATTTGCCACATTTTTTTCAGGATTTTCCATACACTGGAGGAATTGCTTTCCAGACTCAACAGCTAAACTGTGGTATTCATTTCTTTTCTGGGACTCCAGAACACCATTCTTTCCTAAGATTTTGGCAAAGTTCTTAAGAGGCAGAAATACCATGGTTTTTAATTGAACAGTTTTGTCGAAGCCACCTACATTGATCGTGATAAACAAATGACAAAATTTGCAGTAATAACATTTTTGGACATCAGAAAATACAAGCCAGGGATTGTTGTCGAGGTGTTTTTGCCCTGCAAATCTTCTCTGAAGTTCGCCCATTTTGTTGTGCTCCGAGAACGGAAAAATTTAACTTTTGGGAGGTGTCTTAAAGTCATCAATTTTAATACCAACGTAAATACCAATCTCATAGTTTCCCATGCCATCATCTATTTTGCTTCCTGTAGGTACAGATGTACAATAAATAGATTTAGGAAAACTTTCACTGGGAACAGGATATGAAGTTGGGCAGCAGTCAGAACTATCGGTGCCTTCGACTTCGAGAATACTAGATTAAATAAAAGGCTCTGTAGATACATCTGATAGCTTTAGAGGATTGGTAGCTTCAGCATCGTCAACGAAGCATTTAAAGTTTGTAGCTGATTCTGGTGGTAGAACCGATGGACCAAGTGGTTTCTTAGGCTAAGAGGGCCAAAACAAACTGTCGATAGTTTTTGTGGCTCCTATTATTTTCTTAGATCCAGCAGACGAACTAGCCTGAAAACATAGGTAACAGTATTTGTGCTATTTATAATAGAAAAGAACAAAGCAAACAATCCTAAACACCAAATTATTTGGTATATTAAACAACTTGCTAGCGATAAACAGTACATGATAGAGTCTAGACAACAAAACATATAAAAATTATTGTGCCGTGTGTAAAAGCTTCTTTAATGATTAAGTAATTGTGAGTGCCATCCAGCCTATGCGCGATATCTTCTGATAAAGCTTCCTTGTATTTATCCCACAGCTGGAGGGGATTGGATAATCCGCAAGTGCTCACTAAAATTGCGAACAGGTCCCTTACTTTGGTCGCTGAGCGACAAAGGGCGTCTTCCGCCATAGTCGCATTCCAGTGGTTGTCGTTTTCTAATACCCCACGGGCCTCACATGCTTCCCTGAAAGTTACTTGCTCTTGACCATCTATAGTTTTAAGAATCTGGAAACTTGATGCGCCCCAAAACTCATTAAGCAACATTCTAAAGCAATAACATTCAAAGTTGCTGACGTGTACAGTATATATCTGACCCAATGCTTCCCCTGCCTTCACACCTGGCCAGTTTTCAACCGGTGTTCCCTGTACACGATGCTTCCATTCCTTCCTACTTGTATTCCATGTATATTATCGTGATACTATAGAAAAGAGCAGAGTTTTTGCAAAATTGTCATTTTCACACAGTTGGTAAAATGCAGTCTGTGTTGTTTTTGGTGGCGTCGCCACTCAATCTCGGAAATTCTGCGAAGTGGAAGTACACTCGCTCGCCATTGGGTAAGTGGACTGCCAGGTGGGTGACTGTGGGGTGTCTCTCGTGCAGAGGTTAGCCCAAGATCCTCTACGCTGCCTCGTTGCTGCTGACGTATCTACCTGTCCTATATGTTTGCACTTCATCTCTGGCGTTAATACCGGCGTTTCCTTGTTGGCCACTGAAAACATCTTGGTCATTTCCTTTGCAAATATATTTACAAATGTATTTAACTGCTTGAACAGAACTGCGGAATTCAACATTTAAATGTGCGTTAAATAGTTTAGACAATAGGGGCGAATAAGGCACAATCCAGCTGTTGTCCATTTCAAATTCTACAGGTCCGTCACGAATTCTAATATTAGTAATCCTAGCACCATTCTCGGGGGCTCTCCGCCTGTATTGGGGTTATCCATTGTTATTTGTCTGCTTATCCTTCAATAGTGCCCGGGGATACTTTTTAGTGCACTTTCCGTCCTTCATGCAAGGAGACGATAGGTTTTGTACACCGCAGGGTACGTGAATCATGTTTTTCACAATTATATCATGCAAGTTTTTGTCTGTATTCGGGTCAGGAATCTCGGCACTTAAAATGTCGTCAATTTGATTGGGACATATTTTTTCTTTCAGCCACAGGTTAAATGAACGTGGGGCAATCAACATTTCTTCCACTCAATCGAGTACAAAAAGCATTGTAGGGGAAGGTTCCATAAGATGGGACGTTTAAAAAAAACATGTTATTATGAACATGTTAAAATTAGGAATTCATAAAAAAAATTTACATACCATTCTGACATATTACTTTCATAATAAAACATATATCATGACATAGAATATATTTGCAGATAAAAAAATTCTTTAAAAAAAGTCAAAACTTGTCCCATCTTAGGCTTTAGGTGTCATAAGACGGGACACTATTGTGCCTAAGTTGGGACATAACGAGGGGCATACAGTTTGAAAGTAAATTTTAACAGTACATTGACACTTCAATTATTTTCACACTGTTCACATATAAACAGTCCATGAACATTGACATTTGCACATGATTCATGAGCCCAGTCACTACACTCAACACACATAAGCCAATCTTATTTTGATGTTGAATATGGAAGGTAACATACAATGCAGTGCCATTCTTTTTTTTCGAAGGCGCAACCTTTCTTGATTTTCTGGGTAGATTTTCAGCAGTGGTACCTGGAGCAGCACTGGTGCCTGGGACAGCACTGGTACCTGGGACAGAAGCACGTTTTTCTTGTTCGTTGAAAATCTTACGTTATACTGTTCTTTTGAGTTTGGCGTATGTTGCTTGTCTTTCTATGTGTTCTCTTAATTCAGCTTTGTATGGCGTTCCTGTCAGTATAGTTGCTCCTACTGATTTCCTTGGTCCTTTTATTGTAGCAGCTGAAAGAGGACTGATGTCTTCAACTGTGAGGGAGGCTGCTGTTGAATTTACAATTACAGATGGATTAGGAGATGAAATTTCTGGTGGTGTTGAAAGCTCGTTTCCGGCCGATTTGTCAGTGATTTCTCTTGTATTAGTGGGTGTTGCTTCTCCAGATGTAGGCTCATTGTTGGTTTCATGTGAGGCTGCATGAACTGGAAGAGTTCTGTCAGTGACTGAGGAAGGTGAAAATTCGTATTCTTGAAATATGTTCCTATTGATAGGCCAGGTTCTAGTTCACCTGAATCCACTGCTTGCATTAGCCACTGTTGCAGCTTTTCCATATGCCTGGCTAAAAGCAGAAGCTACCTGATATTCTCCAAATGTTCTGCCTGGATGTTTCTTCAGCTATTGCTGTATAGCTTGGTTGTAATAAATTTCAATAAGTCCAAATATGCTGACGTCCAATGGCTGTAATTTTTGCGTGGTGTGCGGAGGTAAGCTAAGCAGAATTGCACTATTTTCAGAACAGTAGTCAAGTAATTCAATGCTCTTTGTATGAGCAGTTTGGCCATCCACAATCAGAAGCACTGGGTTTTCTTTCGATGGTCTAAAATACTTAACAAAATGCTTTATGTATGCCAAAAACAGTTCTGCTGTAACCCAACCACTGCCACTAGATCCAAACGATAATATTGATCCTTCAGGAGCACCATCTATCAAATCAAGCTTTTCCCTTTTTCTGGCAAAGATGAAAGCAGACATTAACAGCGCATAAAACAGTAACATTCTTGCCCCTTTCTGCACTTGTCAGAGCACAAATCTGTTTTTTCCCTTTCTTTCCCAATATCTTAGATGGTTTGTGGACTGTTTACATTCCGCTTTCATCAGCAGTGAAAATCAAAATTGCATTTAGCCCACGATTTTTACACACCTCTTCAAGCAAATAAAAAAAAAAACAGCATTAACCTTGGTTGTTTAAAACCAACCGCACGTCCAAATGATGTCGGCTCTGGTGACCGAAGAGACACGTTTGGATTGCGATCGAGAAATGAATACAGCCATTTTTTTCCCAGCCATTTTGGTTTCCTGGTTGAACCTATGTGAAATATTTTTCTTCTCGGCTAATTCATATGCCAGTTTCCTCAGGTCACTGCATGACAAACCGAAAAGCATTTCTTCAAGTTTCAAAATATAACAGCAAAGTTACTTTTCGAATTCGGCACAGAATGTTGTTTCGAACCTTCCCAAATGTTTTTTTGCTTCCAACAGCAATTTTGTTTTTTCCTCGTCGCCGCCTGTCTAATGTTGATTTAGGAACATTATATTTTCTTTCCGCGTCCCGCACCGACATTGTTTCACACGCAGCGATTGCTAACAGCATATCTTGTTCTTGCCAACCTGTTCGCGCTGTTTTCCTATCATAATAAACGTGTTTTGAATGTGTAGCAGGCATTTGAAACTGAAAAATAAATTATTTGTAAAACCAAAACAGATGATTTGAATCCTTTTTATTAATATGCCTACTAAAATTCAGATAAAAATTAATTTTGTAAAACCGTAATTCATCAGCACACAGTAATGTGAGCACTTTTGTAAGCCCTTCCAACAAATGTACCAGTTTACAATAATTGTAACCTGTAGCTGCGAAATATGTAGCCTAGTACCTACTGAGAACAATGATATACGTAGGCTACTTACTGTAGATCTTTACTGTATTTATTAGTTACATGACCAGGTAGAAAATAAATTAGGCTTATGAAACATTTTGTATGATTGATATTTTTAAATATGGTAAATTTATAAGCTTTGTGTTTTATTTTTCACTCGCACAGCGCTTATAAGCAAACTATATTCCGAACATTTCACAAAAATATTACTTTACGCATTCGATACAGTTTCGTAAGATGGGACATTGTTTCATAAGATAGGACACCAGCGTCCCATCTTTGGAAACAGTGCCACTATAAGAATAAACTCTTCTAACAGGCAGCCATTATGGTTTAGGTGAACACAAGCACAGTACAATACAGAGCGAACGTGTTGCTATCATCCCGCAATTGATAATTTTTTTAGAATAAATACAATCTATACAAAAAAACAAAAATGCAATCTTTAAACATTTTAGTAAGTGTATACATTAACATAAAATCGAAACCGAAAGACGTTGATGCGGCGTGACTGCTACACCGACACCTTTCAATAGTAGCTTCTAGACACTGCCGACAGATAGCACTAGCGTTCAGTATCCTGGCCGTTACTGCGACTGTCCCGTCTTTGGAAGCGTCCCATCTTATGGAACCTTCCCCTACCTCCCCAAATATTTGGCCTTTAGTATGTAGAGCGACTAATTTTGGACCTTTATTTTGAACACTCTAGCTATGAGATCGTGTCTGTCGTTTGCTTTCTGGCCAGCCATGATGGCTTCAGTTATTTCTGTCCAGGCAGGTTTGCACGTAAACATAATGAACAGGTCTGGTCGCCCATAGTTGCACATGTGCGCGAATGCGTCCTGTGTGTACTCGTGGAGGTACCTTGGGCTAGTTACAAATTATGAGGGCAGGATTACCATTGTCCTAAATTGTTGGGGTCGACGTTACCATCGGTTCTTATGGCATCCTGCAAATTTATATAGCTCTTTGCTCGCAGCCTGGTCTGATTAAGCACTATGTAACTCAAGCGCTCACTCTCTATTTTGATATGTCCACCAGGAATTGAAGTCAAATTTGCCTACACCACAGCAGTAAATTAAAACCATTTTGCCGGAAAATCATGTGGAACACGTAAAAGTCCATGCAGGATACCTTTTTGTTTGGTATTGGACGGCTAGTAGCTAGATTAATTAATTGGATGTCAAAGTGATACCCCTCCTGCCCTTTCCAAAACATGAGTGGGTATTCTAAAGCATCGTAGAACCGGTGCGTGTCGGCGATTCTGGAGAGTGTGCTGTCGCGTGCTCGTAGAACAATGTCTCGAGTTGTGGTCTCCTCGCTGCCTGCAATCACGACAGCTATTTCGTCGCTCGTTGGAGCATTGTAGCATCGCTCCTGTTGTCCGCGTGACACACAGTCGGGGTGGAATACTACCTTACAGCTTTATATCGGGTATGTTCTCAAGTGCCATTTTGAATTCCCTGACAAAGGTGTTATTGCTGTGCAGTATTTGTTGTATTTTACAGACCGTCTCTCCATCGACCACTTGAATAAGCTTAGACCGTTGCTCAATTTCAGATTCCTCGTCACCCATGAAGTACACCTGTAAGAACTGTGGTTGCATGTTGGAGGTAGGAAGTAGAGAACCAATTCTATAATACACTTGACCTTGAACGGTAATAGTCGGTGAAAATCCTGGCATCGCAATCACTCGGTCAGCACCAATAGATGTCATATGGAAGTATGAATTATATTTTCTAATATTATTCAAGAAACGTCGTGATTCCTCAGTCTCGTAAGAAAATAGCTGTTCCAAAGGCTGTACTGGGCTCCTCTATTGAAGGAATAGAAACTTTTCCTCCAGATCAACACATTACTGCAGTTTCTTCCTTCCATTTAAGTGCCCTGCAAAATCTGCACTATATACCGGCTCCATTTTTATAAGCCTATGTCTGGTATAGCCAAGAGTTGAATCATACTCAAACGCTTCTTTATCAAATACGGACAACGTGTTTCTTGCGTACTTTTGCCGTCGCTGTGCCATCTGGTCAGCAATGGCTTGTCGACGATTTTCTGCCTCTTCAATAGATTCATTAGCACGTACCGATGCCAAATATTGTGCTTGCTGTAGCCGTCTCAGTTTTACTGCTCCGGAGTTTCAGCAGCACGTTGACTTGCCAAATATTCGGCGTGCTGTAGTCACCGTTGTTATGTTTGCTCAGGAGTTTCAGAAGCATGTTGCTTGTCAAATATTTGGCGTATTGTAGTCGCCGTTGTTGTGTTTGCTCAGTAGTTTCAGCAGCACCTTGACTTTCCAAATATTCGGGGTGCTGTATAAGCCTCATTTCTGACTGCTCCGTCTGATTTAGAAGCAGCCTGTCACTCAACTTGCTCATTTCTTCTAAGCTCCGCTTGAGGAGTCGTCTCTAGAATTCTAGCTACTTTCATAGCCCGAGCTTTATTACTCCTATGCGAAAGATTAGATTTCCGTTTTCGGGGCATTTCGAAAGACTATGACAGCTAAAACAAAACAGCAAAGCAATAAATCTAAATCAAGTCCGTACTTATCGATAGAGACTTTTAAAGATAAAGGAGCTGAGCGAAGGTTATTTCGAAAAACTACTTAACAATAAACTAATCACACAAATTATAACTAACCTTTGAACAATCTGTAGGCACAGAAAATTTACCTTACCTTAAAATAATTTAATTACAAAAGCACACAACTAAACTATACAACTAATTTATAATTTACAGTATGTACTTGATCAATAACCTCCTTTTCGAAGTTGGTTAAAAATAAAACAGCAAACAAATAATTCAAAATCAAGTCCGTATTTATATTTTTTATAATACAAAAGGAACAATAACTGCTTGGAAGATCACATTCTTCTCAAGACAATCTTAATAGCATGATTCAGAAAACTTATATTGCTCGCCATAACGCGCCATCTAGTGTAAGAGCGTTAGAACCAAATTATTTCTGTATACGCAGAAGGAACAAACGTTATCGGAATCATGTAAACAGTGTCTATTTTAAGTCGGGGGATTTTAATTTTTTTGACGTGACAATGTCTAATAAATCGATGAACGCCGGGAGCACGCACGAAAAAGTGTCCCATAACGCACATTGTCCCACTACGGATCTCCCACTACGGATGTGTCCTGTTATGCTCATTGTACGCATGCGTAGCATCTCTCTTCCACTCGATTGGAACAACCATCGATTTGACTTTTCAATCATATTAACGTCATTTGAATTATTAAAATTATGTAATTTAACTATCGTCCACCGATTTTCAGCACAATCAGTACGGTTATAAATTTCCCGCCTACCACTATAAGATATAAACATGGCGGACTACATACGTTTTTAAAACTTCCACAACAGAAAACAAAATTTGTATAAAATAACATCTGAAACAATTGTTTCCAATATGGCCTCGTGGCTGTGCGCTGACTACTAATCCTAATGTCGACGGATCGAATCCCGGCCGCTGCAAATCCATCATTTTTGTACTTGTAAAAATAAAAAAAGCGCGCGCGACACTTCAAAAGTAATAAATATATTTGAATTAATGAATACAAATAAAAGTAAATTTATCAATTAAATTGTAGATTTCATTTCACTCCTTCTTTGTATCCGTACAAAATAGTGATAATTCAATAAAAATGATTCAATTTTATTCATAAATGTATGCAGAGGTAGATTTTATTACACAAAAGATAGAAAAATGAAAAAAAAATTCTTCCTCAGAGAATATATTAAAATTTTAATCCCTAAATGGTTTGGTTGCAAAAACCTATTACGGCTTAGTCTCAGGCCGAATATGATATTTAATTTTCTTCTGGATCAATCATTTCATCAATGTTTTGTCATGACGTTGTCACGTTAAACTATCGTCCGTAAACCGACTTTACAGACAACCATTTTTTTTGTTTTAACTTTTTTGAGACTTTTTATCGTTACAGTGTAAATTAATCAAGCCTTCTTGAGAAAAATGCGCTAAAAAATCTATTTCACGAACTTTTACAAAACCCTTTAAAATACACGGTTCCTGTATGCTATCCCATAGGAAAAGTGCATTTTTCCGGGATAAAAATTAGCCCATGTTATTTTCTGAACCCTAAACTACCACTACCGAAGCAAAATATCATTTATTATATTAGTGGGATAAATTGTGTGAAGCGTTTTCACTTATACAACAAAAACAGACGAAGTGCCGCTATATAATATGAAATAAACACATTTTTTGAAACGATTCGTGCTCCAACTATTGCAAAATAGTTATACCTTCCCAGAAACCTTCACGAGCATGCGCATAACAAATCACCAAAATTTCATCGTAATCGGATGAATGCTAAACGAACGCATACGGCACAAACAAACGAAAATTAAAGACATGACGAACGCATCAAACGATGGTTCGTTTAAAATTCAAGGAAACTCCAGCTATTGACGAAGTTTAGAACAGAACTGTTATTAGCGCCTTTATTTTGCTAGCCGCTGCGAGCTCCACTAAGCGGGCTGGTCTCACCAAGGAGAAAAATATGAATTTGCCAGAACTTACTTTGTGTATGATCGTGTGGCAGACATAGAGAAATGACAGTCACTCACTACTCGTATGTCTATGACCTATGATTTTTTTCTGTTATAAAAGGAAATTATCACTTTTTCACTCCCTTAGGGATATAATATCATATTAATATGTGGTTAATGTGTTAATCCAGGTTTATGAGCTGGATGTAGGTCAAATTTCATCCAGATACTTTCAGCCGTTCTGACGTGATTGAGTAACAAACATCCATCCATCCATCCATCCATCCATACATCCATACATCCATCCATCCATCCAAACTTTCACATTTATAATATTTATAAGTTTGAGCATAGGAAATGTTAGTTCTTTTCTTCTCTTTTCACTTCAAATTATTTTGTAGCATACCGTTTAAATAAACGACCAGAGCGTTGTTATAAAATATACGATAATCGTAATAATGATTTAAGGAATTTCAGGTATGAGGGTAAATATTACTTATTTTGATGAAATGTAAGTATCTGAATCCGCTCCAAGAGGGAGAGCTCCTGATAGTAACCAAGCCTAGGCGAACCGGCAAGTACTCTTACAGCTCGTCATGTAGGGACAGCGGAACGCCACGAGGCGGTCTGAGAACTGGCGTGCACATAAGCATTAGTCTGCGCCGAGGCGGCAGCATCTTTACGGGCAGTAAAGGGACGGCGAGTCGGAGCGGCAGACGAGAGCGCCCGCTAAGAAGACATAACTTACCTAATGGCGAGACGGTGACTCTCGGGTGGAGAGGGGCGGAGAGGAGGTCGGCTCGTCGAAGGTTCCGGAGGCTGGAATCATGGCCGGCGCTTCCCCTCTATCGCCGGCTGATCGCTTGGAATGTTTCCCAACCCGCGGGCAGGGTCTCCTGGCCGCCAGATGAATGGGCGCCATTGGGGGAGGCGGAAGAAACTTTGCGCTGGATCTTTTTGCAATCTTTTTTTTTTTTTGCCCAAGAAGCGTTTTATTCTTTCTTACCGAGCACGTCGACCCTTATATGTGAGACGGCGTTATTTTTGTAAGTTAGTTAATCCTTTTTTTTTTCTTTTAGTGCATTTCTGGAAATTTTTCAACAATACATTATGACTATTGATTGCTTTCGTAACTGATTCACCAAATAGAGTAGGTGTATTTGGTTCATCCTGGGGCAGGGGAGGAGGGAGGGGGATCCGGGGATCCGCGGCAGCTACCTTAAGGCTTCGCTAAATCAGCCATGTTGGATTACGTCACTTCCGCCGGCCATGCACTCACGAAAAAGTGTCCCATTACGTTCATCAGCCATGTACGCACGAAAAAATGTCCCGTTACGTAACGAACGAACGGAGGAGGACGGACAGACCAGCTCGCCAGGACGTCTCGCTATGAAAAGTATTAGGCGGTAATAAACAGCCAGGAGGTAACGAATATAAGCCTACTTCTACACGTGTTATGAACGCCGGATACATACGGCCAGGCAACCGTGTGTTTTGGCGCGCTCTACTTCCACGACGCGCAACGGCACCGGCAAGTTTTTATTACTACCTCCTCTCAAGTTCTGATCTCCTAATACTTCACAGCAGAGAAGCGCTGTTGGTCGGAGCCCGTAGGTACTTCCTTCGCACGCCTAACCTAACCTAACCTAACCTAAACTAAACTAACCTAACCTAACCTAACCTAATCCATATGCTAATCTATGCAAACCTAACCTAACCTAACCTAAACTAAACTAAACTAAACTAACCTAACCTAACCTAATCCATATGCTAATCTATGCTAACCTAACCTAACCTAAACTAAACTAAACTAAACTAAACTAACCACACC
This sequence comes from Bacillus rossius redtenbacheri, assembly GCF_032445375.1. NCBI lineage: Eukaryota > Metazoa > Arthropoda > Insecta > Phasmatodea > Bacillidae > Bacillus > Bacillus rossius. The sequence continues at coordinate 23,343,528 of NC_086333.1, forward strand.
TAACCTAATCCATATGCTAATCTATGCTAACCTAACCTAACCTAACATAACCTAACCTAACCTAACCTAACCTAAACTAACCTAACCTAATCCATATGCTAATATATGCTAACCTAACCTAACCTAACCTAAACTAAACTAAAATAAACTAAACTAAACTAAACTAAACTAAACCTAACCTAACCTAACCTAACCTAACCTAATCCATATGCTAATCTATGCTAACCTTACCTAACCTAACCTAACCTAACCTAATCCATATGCTAATATATGCAAACCTAACCTAACCTAACCTAAACTAAACTAACCTAACCTAACCTAACCTAATCCATATGCTAATCTATGCAAACCTAACCTAACCTAACCTAAACTAAACTAAACTAAACTAACCTAACCTAACCTAATCCATATGCTAATCTATGCTAACCTAACCTAACCTAACCTAAACTAAACTAAACTAAACTAAACTAAACCTAACCTAACCTAACCTAACCTAACCTAACCTAACCTAACCTAAACTAAACTAAACTAAACTAAACTAACCTAACCTAACCTAATCCATATGCTAATCTATGCTAACCTAACCTAACCTAACCTAAACTAAACTAAACTAAATCTAACCTAACCTAACCTAACCTACCCTACCCAAACCTAACCTAACCTAACCTAACCTAACCTAACCTAATCCATATGCTAATCTATGCTAACCTAACCTAACCTAACCTAATCCATATGCTAATCTATGCTAACCTAACCTAATCCATGCCAATCTATGCTAATCCATATGCTAATCTATGCTAACCTAACCTAATCCATATGCTAATCTATGCTAACCTAACCTAATCCATGCCAATCTATGCTAATCCATGTCAATCTATGCCAATCCGTATGCCAATCTATGCTAATCCGTATACCAATCTATGCTAACCTGTATGCCAATCTATGCTAATCTGTATGCCAATCTATGCTAATCCATATGTTAATCCATGCTAATCCATTTGCCATTTTGTATTTCTAGTAATTTCCACCAACTTCGAATCGTGACGTCACTGTTGCAATTTTCGTTACAGTCGCCATCTTGAAAATCCGCAATTTTTTATGTTAGAAAATCGGGAAAATTTTTAAAAATCATTAAAAAAATTAAATAATCGAATTAAATAAAAATCTTAAAAACCACTGTTGCAGTTATTGTTACGGTCGACATCTTGGATTATATAAATGTTGCATATTTCGTTACACCCGCCATCTTGGTTGAGTACCATATCATTCTTACACTTTTCGTTAAGACCGCCATATTGGGTCCTATTAATGTTACAATTATCGTTATGGTCGCCATCTTTAAATTTAGACGCCATCTTGAAAATCTTTATTTATTATCCGATTTTAATGAAAAAAAAGTTCAAAATTCATCAAAAAATTAACTTAATAGAATTCTGTTTATATCGATTCCCGTCCTTGATTCGAAACCGGCGAGGGCAAAAAATATAAAATCAACAGATCCTTCCTCCACAGAAGCCACCTTCAGACTGACCTACCTCCACCAATAACAAGGTATTTACCATCAGCTGGTATGACGTCACCACACCTTTGACCTTGACCTTTGACCTTAACCTTGAAATTTGACCTTGACCTTGAAATTTGACCTTGACCTTGAAATTTAACCTTAACCTTGAAATTTGACCTCGACATTGATCTTTGACTTTGACCTTGATGTCCATCACGGATCAGTCATTTTATGTTCAGTACATGCTAGTGGTCATTGCCACCATCATGTTTTCGTCTGCTGGAGGTCACCATATTGTGTGTACTTGTCTTACCATCATGCAAATTCTATTCTAACATGCTACAGTGCAGTAATAATTTATTATTGCTGAGGTGCCCACCATCTTGAAATTTGACCGCCATGTTGAAATCATGTAATTATTTAGTTAGAAATGCGGGAAAAATTCCAATAGTCTCCGAAAAAATCAATTATTAATTTACAAATTGAATCGATGGATCCATGTCCACGGTTCGATTCTTGACCAGTGACAGTTGTAACTAATTATTAAATAAATTTTAAATTCTTTTTTCCGTTACCTTTCGCGGAGTTTATTAATCATAAGTCAATATACCTAACCAAAGAATTAATACAGTGACGATAAGCCTATCATGAAAGTCTAATTTTTGAATAATCTGAACCACCTATAAGCCGTTCATGTACAAAACCGCACATAAAGAACAATTGTCTTCAGTCCATGAGACCGAGTCATGTCATTATCAGACGTATAGGCTAGTCATTTCAGGACCACATGACCTTCGTCGTTAGCTAATTATATTCAATTAATCCATCGTGACATTTTTATACATTCTAAAGGAGCAAGTAACCTTGAAAAATATTTTAGTAACACCAAGAGGTGATAAACTAGTAAATATTCAATCACTACATTTTGTACTACGCGCAATCAACAAAAAGGAAGCACCATCAACGAAAAGACAGCACCACCAACGAAAAGGCAGCTCCGCCAACGAAAAGGCAGCACATTTGGAAGCAACGACAACGAAAAGGCAGCACAGCCAACGAAAATACAGCACATTTGGAAGCACCGACAACGAAAAGACAGCAGCGACAACGAAACGACAGAACATTTGGAAGCACCGACAACGAAAAGGCACCACATTTTGGAAGCACCGACCACGAAAAGTCAGCACCGCCAACGAAAAGGCAGCTCATTTGGAAGCACCGCTTTCGAAAAGACAGCACATTTGGAAGCACCGTCAACGAAAAGGCACGGACCGCAACACCGGGCCATGAACAATGTCAGTCATATAGTCCATGAACACAGTACACACAGAAAAACGAAATGTACACCCAGTACACACAGGAAAACGTAATTTACACACAGGAAAACGGAATATACACACAGTACACACAGGAAAACGGAATGAACACACAGTACACACAGGAAAACGGAATGTACACACAGTAAACACAAGAAAACGGAATGTACACACAGTAAACACAAGAAAACGGAATGTACACACAGTACACACAGAAAACGGAACGTACACACAGTACACACAGGAAACGGTACGTACACACAGTACACACAAGAAACGGAACGTACACACAGTACACACAGGAAACGGAACGTATACACACAGTACACACAGGAAACGGAACGTACACACAGTACACACAGGAAACGGAACGTACACACAGTACACACAGGAAACGGAACGTATACACACAGTACACACAGGAAACGGAACGTACACACAGTACACACAGGAAACGGAACGTACACACAGTACACACAGGAAACTAAACGTACACACAGTACACACAGGAAACGGAACGTATACACACAGTACACACAGGAAACGGAACGTACACACAGTACACACAGGAAACGGAACGTACACACAGTACACACAGGAAACTAAACGTACACACAGTACACACAGGAAACGAAACGTATACACAGTACACACAGGAAACGGAACGTACACACAGTACACACAGGAAACGAAACGTATACACAGTACACACAGGAAACGGAACGTACACACAGTACACACAGGAAACAGAACGTACACACAGTACACACAGTAAACGAAACGTACACACAGTACACACTGGAAACGTATACACACAGTACACACAGGAAACGGAATGATCACACATACAGTAGCGGAAACACACAGGCTTAGTTGGAAATCAGAATACAAGAAATAAAAACATTAATTTTTTACTTTCAATATTTAATTACTTCTCAACATTACACAAATACAAGTAAAAGAAGCCATTATTGTATGTAGCCTGCTTTCCTCAGTTCTTTGAGTATGAAGGATATTTCTTTGATGCACGAATAGTTTCCTTCACAAAGCGAGCCATGTAGAAGTCTTAGCCGGTCAACCATTATGTTTGGATCTTTCCATGATGTGTAATCAATCTCTTCTACCACCATCTTACTTGCTTGTTTTTTATAAATACTGTCAATATCACAATCATCCCAGTGATCATAATAAGCATTATCAGATTTATTTATTATAACACGACGTTTCCAACGTTTCGGTCTCAGGACATCGCCACATTCTTCGATCTTGTCAGCTCTAGGTGCTTCATCACAGTCTATACCTTTGTCAACAGCCTCAGAGTCACTGTAACAATCACTGTAGAAGACATCCTCTTAACCCAGATTACCGTATGAATTCGCTATCGATGATGTCGGAGTGTCTTCATCGTCTTCATGCTTCCTTTTTAGGAGTCCATCATTTTTACAAAGAATGGAGGATCTACTGAATATAGGCTTGAATGTATTCTCACTTTTCACGGTGTTGATACTGCCATTAGTTTCAGTCTTCCCGAAGCCATTAGCATCCTTCAATTTATGTTCTTTCTCACGATCGGGTGAGCTAATACCATCACGCTCAGGACAAGGAAAATTATTGTCGTAATGCAGATCACTCTTCTTTAGTCTAGTGGATCCATCAGTGTCCTCTATGCCGTAAGTAGTCTTGACTTTACATGTTCTACCATGTCTTTTTAAGCTGTCAATTCGTGTTAACAACCTGCTACAACGATTACAGCTTAACATGTTGCGTAGTGGGTTTCTAGCACAATCATTCTCTCCATGACGTCTAGCATTCCTTCTCATGGCAAAATCCTTGCCACAGAAACTACAGCGGCTTCCTTCCGATTCAGCTGCAGATAACAAACCACGATCCATGGTAGCTTCTGTGACTAATGCCAGATGCAAACTAAGAGTTTTAAATTAGATCCAATACTTAAATAGAAATGTTTTCATATTTCATCAGCGAGAGTTAATTTATCTCATACAAAAGTACTTGCTGCAACTAGTTCTGCTTTTCAACAACTGATGACGTCACGTATTGCTTGCAGGTAAATAATATTTAGTTCTTTAATGCAGGATGCGGGATGCTCACTAACGATCGCAAAAGAAAGATGGCTTCGCTAGACTCCAAGGAAAAGGAAGTTCGTCTTGCATGTTGGTGCTCCACAGATGTCTCATGGAGTAATATTAATTTGACTGAGTAATGATATTTTTTAATTCCACCTGATAAAAATATTGCAAGTTTTGATTTAGTAGCAGAAATTATCGAATTAAATGTAACTCCAAATAAAATGACATGTCTCATTAAGAGTAAAACTCCTTCATGGAGAGATCGGTTTCTCAGAATAGTCAGATACACTTGAAGAAACCACAGGAATGATTGCAAGAACACGGGAAAAACCATCAAAATATTGATAAGAATAATCAGGAGCACACGGAGAAAAACCATCATAATATTGACAAGAATTATCGGGAGCACACGGAGAAAAACCATCATAATATTGACAAGAATTATCGGGAGCACACGGAGAAAACCGACATAATATTGAAAAAATTATCGGGAGCACACGGAGAAAACCACCACACATTTTCTTGGATATCATTAAATTTAAAAAAAAATTAAAAATAAAAATAAATTAATAAAAAATTTAAAACAAAAAAAATCTACAAAAAAAATACACAAAATTCTGGCTTGTACTAAAACTCTATCATTGATGAGCAAAGATAGAGTTTTAGTACAAGCCAGAATTTTGTGTATTTTTTTGTAGATTTTTTTTTGTTTTAAATTTTTTATTAATTTATTTTTATTTTTAATTTTTTTTTAAATTTAATGATATCCAAGAAAATGTGTGGTGGTTTTCTCCGTGTGCTCCCGATAATTTTTTCAATATTATGTCGGTTTTCTCCGTGTGCTCCCGATAATTCTTGTCAATATTATGATGGTTTTTCTCCGTGTGCTCCCGATAATTCTTGTCAATATTATGATGGTTTTTCTCCGTGTGCTCCTGATTATTCTTATCAATATTTTGATGGTCTTTCCCGTGTTCTTGCAATCATTCCTGTGGTTTCTTCAAGTGTATCTGACTATTCTGAGAAACCGATCTCTCCATGAAGGAGTTTTACTCTTAATGAGACATGTCATTTTATTTGGAGTTACATTTAATTCGATAATTTCTGCTACTAAATCAAAACTTGCAATATTTTTATCAGGTGGAATTAAAAAATATCATTACTCAGTCAAATTAATATTACTCCATGAGACATCTGTGGAGCACCAACATGCAAGACGAACTTCCTTTTCCTTGGAGTCTAGCGAAGCCATCTTTCTTTTGCGATCGTTAGTGAGCATCCCGCATCCTGCATTAAAGAACTAAATATTATTTACCTGCAAGCAATACGTGACGTCATCAGTTGTTGAAAAGCAGAACTAGTTGCAGCAAGTACTTTTGTATGAGATAAATTAACTCTCGCTGATGAAATATGAAAAAATTTCTATTTAAGTATTGGATCTAATTTAAAACTCTTAGTTTGCATCTGGCATTAGTCACAGAAGCTACCATGGATCGTGGTTTGTTATCTGCAGCTGAATCGGAAGGAAGCCGCTGTAGTTTCTGTGGCAAGGATTTTGCCATGAGAAGGAATGCTAGACGTCATGGGAAGAATGATTGTGCTAGAAACCCACTACGCAACATGTTAAGCTGTAATCGTTGTAGCAGGTTGTTAACACGAATTGACAGCTTAAAAAGACATGGTAGAACATGTAAAGTCAAGACTACTTACGGCATAGAGGACACTGATGGATCCACTAGACTAAAGAAGAGTGATCTGCATTACGACAATAATTTTCCTTGTCCTGAGCGTGATGGTATTAGCTCACCCGATCGTGAGAAAGAACATAAATTGAAGGATGCTAATGGCTTCGGGAAGACTGAAACTAATGGCAGTATCAACACCGTGAAAAGTGAGAATACATTCAAGCCTATATTCAGTAGATCCTCCATTCTTTGTAAAAATGATGGACTCCTAAAAAGGAAGCATGAAGACGATGAAGACACTTCGACATCATCGATAGCGAATTCATACGGTAATCTGGGTGAAGAGGATGTCTTCTACAGTGATTGTTACAGTGACTCTGAGGCTGTTGACAAAGGTATAGACTGTGATGAAGCACCTAGAGCTGACAAGATCGAAGAATGTGGCGATGTCCTGAGACCGAAACGTTGGAAACGTCGTGTTATAATAAATAAATCTGATAATGCTTATTATGATCACTGGGATGATTGTGATATTGACAGTATTTATAATAAACAAGCAAGTAAGATGGTGGTAGAAGATATTGATTACACATCATGGAAAGATCCAAACATAATGGTTGACCGGCTAAGACTTCTACATGGCTCGCTTTGTGAAGGAAACTATTCGTGCATCAAAGAAATATCCTTCATACTCAAAGAACTGAGGAAAGCAGGCTACATACAATAATGGCTTCTTTTACTTGTATTTGTGTAATGTTGAGAAGTAATTAAATATTGAAAGTAAAAAATTAATGTTTTTATTTCTTGTATTCTGATTTCCAACTAAGCCTGTGTGTTTCCGCTACTGTATGTGTGATCATTCCGTTTCCTGTGTGTACTGTGTGTATACGTTTCCAGTGTGTACTGTGTGTACGTTTCGTTTCCTGTGTGTACTGTGTGTACGTTCTGTTTCCTGTGTGTACTGTGTGTACGTTCTGTTTCCTGTGTGTACTGTGTGTACGTTCCGTTTCCTGTGTGTACTGTGTATACGTTTCGTTTCCTGTGTGTACTGTGTGTACGTTCCGTTTCCTGTGTGTACTGTGTATACGTTTCGTTTCCTGTGTGTACTGTGTGTACGTTCCGTTTCCTGTGTGTACTGTGTGTACGTTCCGTTTCCTGTGTGTACTGTGTGTATACGTTCCGTTTCCTGTGTGTACTGTGTGTACGTTTAGTTTCCTGTGTGTACTGTGTGTACGTTCCGTTTCCTGTGTGTACTGTGTGTACGTTCCGTTTCCTGTGTGTACTGTGTGTATACGTTCCGTTTCCTGTGTGTACTGTGTGTACGTTCCGTTTCCTGTGTGTACTGTGTGTACGTTCCGTTTCCTGTGTGTACTGTGTGTATACGTTCCGTTTCCTGTGTGTACTGTGTGTACGTTCCGTTTCTTGTGTGTACTGTGTGTACGTACCGTTTCCTGTGTGTACTGTGTGTACGTTCCGTTTTCTGTGTGTACTGTGTGTACATTCCGTTTTCTATTGTTTACTGTGTGTACATTCCGTTTTCTTGTGTTTACTGTGTGTACATTCCGTTTTCCTGTGTGTACTGTGTGTTCATTCCGTTTTCCTGTGTGTACTGTGTGTATATTCCGTTTTCCTGTGTGTAAATTACGTTTTCCTGTGTGTACTGGGTGTACATTTCGTTTTTCTGTGTGTACTGTGTTCATGGACTATATGACTGACATTGTTCATGGCCCGGTGTTGCGGTCCGTGCCTTTTCGTTGACGGTGCTTCCAAATGTGCTGTCTTTTCGAAAGCGGTGCTTCCAAATGAGCTGCCTTTTCGTTGGCGGTGCTGACTTTTCGTGGTCGGTGCTTCCAAAATGTGGTGCTTTTCGTTGTCGGTGCTTCCAAATGTTCTGTCGTTTCGTTGTCGCTGCTGTCTTTTCGTTGTCGGTGCTTCCAAATGTGCTGTATTTTCGTTGGCTGTGCTGCCTTTTCGTTGTCGTTGCTTCCAAATGTGCTGCCTTTTCGTTGGCGGAGCTGCCTTTTCGTTGGTGGTGCTGTCTTTTCGTTGATGGTGCTTCCTTTTTGTTGATTGCGCGTAGTACAAAATGTAGTGATTGAATATTTACTAGTTTATCACCTCTTGGTGTTACTAAAATATTTTTCAAGGTTACTTGCTCCTTTAGAATGTATAAAAATGTCACGATGGATTAATTGAATATAATTAGCTAACGACGAAGGTCATGTGGTCCTGAAATGACTAGCCTATACGTCTGATAATGACATGACTCGGTCTCATGGACTGAAGACAATTGTTCTTTATGTGCGGTTTTGTACATGAACGGCTTATAGGTTATTCAGATTATTCAAAAATTAGACTTTCATGATAGGCTTATCGTCACTGTATTAATTCTTTGGTTAGGTATATTGACTTATGATTAATAAACTCCGCGAAAGGTAACGGAAAAAAGAATTTAAAATTTATTTAATAATTAGTTACAACTGTCACTGGTCAAGAATCGAACCGTGGACATGGATCCATCGATTCAATTTGTAAATTAATAATTGATTTTTTCGGAGACTATTGGAATTTTTCCCGCATTTCTAACTAAATAATTACATGATTTCAACATGGCGGTCAAATTTCAAGATGGTGGGCACCTCAGCAATAATAAATTATTACTGCACTGTAGCTTGTTAGAATAGAATTTGCATGATGGTAAGACAAGTACACACAATATGGTGACCTCCAGCAGACGAAAACATGATGGTGGCAATGACCACTAGCATGTACTGAACATAAAATGACTGATCCGTGATGGACATCAAGGTCAAAGTCAAAGATCAATGTCGAGGTCAAATTTCAAGGTTAAGGTTAAATTTCAAGGTCAAGGTCAAATTTCAAGGTCAAGGTCAAATTTCAAGGTTAAGGTCAAAGGTCAAGGTCAAAGGTGTGGTGACGTCATACCAGCTGATGGTAAATACCTTGTTATTGGTGGAGGTAGGTCAGTCTGAAGGTGGCTTCTGTGGAGGAAGGATCTGTTGATTTTATATTTTTTGCCCTCGCCGGTTTCGAATCAAGGACGGGAATCGATATAAACAGAATTCTATTAAGTTAATTTTTTGATGAATTTTGAACTTTTTTTTCATTAAAATCGGATAATAAATAAAGATTTTCCAGATGGCGTCTAAATTTAAAGATGGCGACCATAACGATAATTGTAACATTAATAGGACCCAATATGGCGGTCTTAACGAAAAGTGTAAGAATGATATGGTACTCAACCAAGATGGCGGGTGTAACGAAATATGCAACATTTATATAATCCAAGATGTCGACCGTAACAATAACTGCAACAGTGGTTTTTAAGATTTTTATTTAATTCGATTATTTAATTTTTTTAATGATTTTTAAAAATTTTCCCGATTTTCTAACATAAAAAATTGCGGATTTTCAAGATGGCGACTGTAACGAAAATTGCAACGGTGACGTCACGATTCGAAATTGGTGGAAATTACTAGAAATACAAAATGGCAAATGGATTAGCATGGATTAACATATGGATTAGCATAGATTGGCATACAGATTAGCATAGATTGGCATACAGGTTAGCATAGATTGGTATACGGATTAGCATAGATTGGCATACGGATTGGCATAGATTGACATGGATTAGCATAGATTGGCATGGATTAGGTTAGGTTAGCATAGATTAGCATATGGATTAGGTTAGGTTAGCATAGATTAGCATATGGATTAGGTTAGGTTAGCATAGATTAGCATATGGATTAGCATAGATTGGCATGGATTAGGTTAGGTTAGCATAGATTAGCATATGGATTAGGTTAGGTTAGGTTAGGTAAGGTTAGGTTAGGTTTGGGTAGGGTAGGTTAGGTTAGGTTAGGTTAGGTTTAGTTTAGTTTAGGTTAGGTTAGGTTAGGTTAGGTTAGCATAGATTAGCATATGGATTAGGTTAGGTTAGGTTAGTTTAGTTTAGTTTAGTTTAGTTTAGTTTAGGTTAGGTTAGGTTAGGTTAGGTTAGGTTAGGTTAGGTTAGGTTAGGTTAGGTTAGGTTAGGTTTAGTTTAGTTTAGTTTAGTTTAGGTTAGGTTAGGTTAGGTTAGCATAGATTAGCATATGGATTATGTTAGGTTAGGTTAGTTTAGTTTAGTTTAGTTTAGGTTAGGTTAGGTTAGGTTTGCATAGATTAGCATATGGATTAGGTTAGGTTAGGTTAGGTTAGTTTAGTTTAGGTTAGGTTAGGTTAGGTTTGCATAGATTAGCATATGGATTAGGTTAGGTTAGGTTAGGTTAGGTTAGGTTAGCATAGATTAGCATATGGATTAGGTTAGGTTAGGTTAGGTTAGGTTAGGTTTAGTTTAGTTTAGTTTAGTTTAGTTTAGTTTATTTTAGTTTAGTTTAGGTTAGGTTAGGTTAGGTTAGCATATATTAGCATATGGATTAGGTTAGGTTAGTTTAGGTTAGGTTAGGTTAGGTTAGGTTAGGTTAGGTTAGGTTAGGTTAGCATAGATTAGCATATGGATTAGGTTAGGTGTGGTTAGTTTAGTTTAGTTTAGTTTAGTTTAGGTTAGGTTAGGTTAGCATAGATTAGCATATGGATTAGGTTAGGTGAGGTTAGTTTAGGTTAGGTTAGGTTAGGTTAGGCGTGCGAAGGAAGTACCTACGGGCTCCGACCAACAGCGCTTCTCTGCTGTGAAGTATTAGGAGATCAGAACTTGAGAGGAGGTAGTAATAAAAACTTGCCGGTGCCGTTGCGCGTCGTGGAAGTAGAGCGCGCCAAAACACACGGTTGCCTGGCCGTATGTATCCGGCGTTCATAACACGTGTAGAAGTAGGCTTATATTCGTTACCTCCTGGCTGTTTATTACCGCCTAATACTTTTCATAGCGAGACGTCTTGGCGAGCTTGTCTGTCTGTCCTCCTCCGTTCGTTCGTTACGTAACGGGACATTTTTTTGTGCGTACATGGCTGATGAACGTAACGGGACACTTTTTCGTGAGTGCATGGCCGGCGGAAGTGACGTAATCCAACATGGCTGATGAAGCGAAGCCTTAAGGTAGCTGCCGCGGATCCCCGGATCCCCCTCCCTCCTCCCTTGCCACAGGATGAACCAAATACACCTACTAAATAGAGATAAAAGAAAAATTTACAGATTTTAGCCGTTAAAAGAAAAACTTTATAATGAATTGACAGATTTACAATGCACATTTAAGGTTTTCAAAATTTTAATGTCTTGATAAACCTTGGAGGCATTTTTCGTGGATCTTAATCAATTTATAGTAAGCTCTTTTGCAGGATTGAAGCTGCTCACCATATAAAAACCGCCAATTTTTAGCTGACTGCAATGTAATTTGCGCTTTAGAACACTGTCAGAACAGAAATACAGAGTGACCGTTAGTATAAAATTCAAATAAAACACTTAGGCACGTTAAAATATGTCATATAAGCTAGTCTGAGGAACAAATTAAATTGTATTGCAGCCTCCTGGGATCCCTAGGTCCCAGTAGCCTAACTTCCATGCTGAAAGACACACAAATACAATGCCCAATATGGTTTAAGCAGCCAAAGTTGGGTGTTCTGAACATAATAGCTGAGTGATCTTAAACAAGAGAACAAGCATAATTGTATTACCTATAGACGTTTTTCTTATTTATTTTCCAAATAAGGTGACAAAAGGTTACAAAATTTTTATATTAAGACAAACCTCAAAATGCAAATATGTGGTTAAATATGAAAACAGCACAATAACGTACAATAAATAACATGACTTTAACGAAATACGGAGATTAATGCCGCAGCACGCTGAACAAATGCATATACATGGTCAAAAGGGGAAGCAAAAGACTAATAACCCATGTGAGAAGGCATATTTCACAAACATGGAAACGTCCGCAATTCTGAAATCTAACGGGGCGAACGCACGTACAAGCATCTTCGTAGGCGCGAGAACAAGCTATATAAAGATAAATTTATTTCATATCCCAGACGGGGCGAGACTCAACACAGAACAGAAAACATATCAGATAAGAATTTAAGAGAGTACTGATCACTACAAAAATTTAATTACGGAATCGTAACACATAAATAAAAGAGAAGGCACTTGAGAAACACACTTACCAGACATGGCTTTGCAACGCTCGATGTGGAAGCACCGCGCCCATCACGCACTAACATCAAACCAATTAAAAGTAGCTAAACACAGGAATTTGAATTTAAAAAAAAGAAAGAAGGTACACGAAGAATTTATAAATACGTTAAAAACGCGGCTACCCTTGCGCTACATAGACCATTCTAACACCGCAGGCGTTGCAAAACCATGACGGTTCGTGATCTCGTGCGATTAATTACGGCAAACCTATCACATCGCAGATAAAATATTCAGCAGTAGCTAAATCACAAAACCCTAATGCTGCGACGGACTGAGGACGAAGAAGACCCTCGTCCGACCGCGGACCAACACTATAAAGTCTCCTGCCTACGCCACTGCGCAAGCGCCCCGGCGAGGTAGGGGAAGAAAGGGCACATCAGGAAGGAGGGGAGGAAATGGGAAGGGGACCTATGACGGACGGGAGGTTGGCAAACGCGCGCACGTTTGAAACAGTAGCAGCAGCCGCTGAAGTATAAAACATCATTAATAATTGCAGCTAAAGTTCTTTCGTTCATAATAAAAATAAAAATAAACATGTGATATACTAGATGCCAAAAAGTAATACCACTTGTATAACCCCCTTAATTATATTATAATACAATATTTTTGTACCTAGTACATAAAATTTTGATTAGTAATTGGATATTACAAAAAAGCACAAAATGAAATGATTTTTATGTCCAAGGCAAAATAATTACCTGAAACAAAAGTTACAATTCAAAGAGACCTCATAAAATTCTAGTCAATTATCAATCAAAGTTACCTACACAGATTAAAAAGAACTAATATTGATACTAATAAGGAAACTGAGTTCCATGTACCTATGCACTTTCCTTTCTGTGCTTCACACTGAAGCACTGCCTGTCGCATGCCGGGTCTAGCCAGGAAGCCATTAGCAATGTAAGAAGGGCAGTCCAAGGCCAAAAATGAGGACAGATAAAATAGCTTATTGAATTATGCATTTTAACGACTCGTAAACGTGAGGTTATTAGAGACGTGTAAAGGATTCTACAGTGTTGTGGAGCAGCAAAGAAATTCTTTGGTGTGGAAAATAAAAGAATTATTTACACAGAAACTCCCATCAGCAAAAGTCAATTGGCCAAAATTTGGGTGTTACCAACCTTGAGGGTCTTTAATGGGATAGACCCTCTTCAGGACCCCGTTCATGTAGCTTTACCGGAGGTCCAGACGTTTATGAGCTAAATGGCCCGGTTAATCTCAAACTTTACCCGCACAGCGAACAACGCAGCCGAGCTGGCCAGCAATACGGTCAACCACTTTCTGCCAATCATTACCCGGAGCACACTTGCCAAGTGCTCGAACAAACAATGAATGGAGCGGCCAATCAGACGAATAGTGTCGATCCTGCAGGCCTGCGCACCCGAAAAACGACCAAGGATGTCTTCAGCCACGCAATATCGTTTCTGTCGTATAACTCATTTTATTTCTTGAGTTGGGCTTCAGATGTGTAAAAGTTCAAACTACCTGTCAAGTGCAGGAAATCATATTGGGCATGTATGAAATCACGTTAGTGACGGGCTTCTTGACACCTGTGTAAAATGCGTGATGCTTGTTTATCTGGCATTTTGGTTGAATGGTCCTGTGAGTGCTGGCAGCAGCTGAGCGCTGAGTACTGAGCGGCTCCGTGGAGGGAAGGCATGCACCGGCTCTGTCCTTGCGTGAGCTGGAGGAGAGCGTCCTACTGCAGAAAGCCGGATCCCAACCCATCGCCTCCAGAATGCGAGCTGGAAAATTCACCATAAGTTTCAGTCGGCCTACACAGATTATACTGCCACAAATCACTAAACTGCTTAAAAATATTATTACAAAGCCCAATTTTATAACTTTCGAAGTGATTTTTATTGGTATTAGGAAAATTGTTGAGATAGACTACCTTTCGTAGCCGTTACCATGTGGCGACTTCCGGAATTTTTTAATATATTTATTTGGTTCATGGCCCATAGACACAAAAATCTTCGTCATCTATAAACTTATATATAAATATTACGTTTTTATGAACACGTTAACAGTCGTAAGTTTTCAGAAATAACTTTCAAGCTGGTGCATAAAATATAGTAATGGAAATTCATAAATGGGCTGGATTCGACCAAGGAGTTAGATATGGGGAAGTATTTTTGTCTTTAAAAAATTAAATAATCGCTATAACGCTCATAATATGACAAATATTGCATCTGTTTGAACGTATTATAACTCTTATTTGTAATTTCAAACAATTTTGTTTTAAAAAAAAAACATTTTTGATGCGACCAACCCTAACTGCATTGGGTACATAAAAGAAAAAGGGGCAAAAAATTTATAAATCCCTTAGTATGCACTCTATCAAATCCGATTGAATGTTTTCTAAATTCTATAATATTTATCTAAAAAACCTTCTGACATAATTTGTGATAAAACGAACCATTGTAGCAATGGTACGATAAAAAAAGGGTAGAATAGTACAATTTAAAAGTTTCTGTTCCACGTAACACTGTCAGAGCAATGATAAGACATATTTCCTCTATCATTCGGACGTCTGCGTAGATGCATTGCATGTCGTTACAGATTTCAACAGGTATTAACCAGTAAATTTGGTGTTGCACATACAGATTAAACGAATTCTTCTTCGATGCTGGCTGGAAGGCTCATATGCCGTCTCATGTGATGCACGGTACAGTTTCCAAGTACACACCAATCTAGCAGCAGCTGAGTCGGTTCACAGGGGAGAGAAAAGTGCGAAAACGGCCAGTGCTGCAGGTTTTCGTATATATGTGCGTAGATATCCAGTAAGTTATTAACTTAACCATACGTCACAAACATAAACATTTAATTAAAATTATTGGAACCAAACAAATCCATACAAAAAAATCAACTGTCATAAATATACCGCAAAAATAATATTGAATTTCCAGCGCCCTAAGGCCGACATGCAGCGTGTGGCTCACATTTTAAACTATGTTTGATGTGAAAAATAAATGTACGCTTTTTTTAATAATTTTTATTCATTATAAATATAAATATTTCGATGTTTAACTTTGACACAGTGTCATAATCAAAATGACAATTATTATTAGAAATTTTAAGGCTCAGACTTGAAAAAAGACACAAGTGGTACGGTTTAAACCATTGTTTGTAAGATAGTAAAACAATATTAATTATTTTACAATGACAAAAATGTAATAAATTGTCCAAACTTTATCATCCAGTAGGTTATAACAAATTTACAGAAATAAATTAATCTGGAATTTCCCACTTAATTGTTGCACGACTGCCAAATATTAATTTTATGTGATGACTGCATCTAAATGTTCGACACACTGAAACCAGTGAGATAGATGCACAAAAATGTTTGCAGGATTTTGTTTCTTCAGAATTTAGCTAAGGGCAAATATGGTGCAAAAAATAACAATCTTTTAGAATGTCGAAACAATTTTGTTTGAATTATTTTTATTAGGTTGTAAGTTTTAATTATATATTTTCTCTTATTAAATGATCAAATTTTTGTATAGAACCTAAGATTATTATTTTTTTAAAGTAGAAGATCACTAGACCATTAAACAGACTAAGCTTTATAATAATGAAGTATTTTACATAATTTTAAAAATAATATAATCTATGGAAGTAAAATATCTTTGTGGATGGGGTAACAATTTTCGAGCGTTAAAAACATTCCGATCGCACGAGGGGAAATAGCTAGGTATGTACGTGATGGGAGTACCGGGAGCAGAGTGGTATAGTTAGGTACACTGGGAACTGATAGAGGAGACGGCAGGGAAAGGTAGAAATGACGCAGCATACTTGTGCTCTTGCTGTCTTACTCCATTGCTCTCTGGCACTCTTGCGCTCTTGCACTCTTGCGCACTTCAGCACTTGCGCACTTGCGCACTTGCGTCATGTGCGCGGTTGTTTCTTGGGGGTGGTGGTTGCACTATCCCCACTCCAGGGCTGTTGGCGCTGTCGGAGATCGCTGGAGCAGCCTTGAGCAGGCTGCATGTTGTGGCAGCGGCTCAGGTTGAACTATACAATGTTGCAGAGATAGGCGGTTCGCGGCTGTAGGGACCCGCCTGCTCCTGACGCCACCACGACTTTAGGGAGTATTTGGGCAGAGAACAACAAACGGGGTTTAAGCATTTTTTTGTGCTCCGTGCCATGGGCCATATTCGATGAAAAAAAAATGTATTGTTAATTTAATTATTTGTGTAAATCAGTTTTGTTAAACAGTGTTACGTGAGTATTGTTTTAGTTGTTTAACTAAATATTTCTGCTGGTATAATTATTTTCATGCTTTTGTTTGAAATGGGTGATTATTTTTCATGGATTATTATTTAATTAACTATATCACATACCATATTATAGTTACGAGCCCACGAATGTAAAAATATGATAAGTACAACTAAGAGGCGTGAATATTTCTCTATCGGAGTGTCACTGTTGGTGGCTGTGGCTCAACAAAGTAGCATTGAGCTAGGCCCTATTCGTATGCCACGTTGTCACTTTCCCATGCCAGATACCTACTTCAGACTACACACGTCCATTTGAAAAATTAGTTATGCTGCATAAACTACCTATTTTTCGGAAAGCTTCAAGTTTAAGAATTATTTAAAATCTAATGTTATGAATGTACGAGAAAATTTTTTCTTTTAATATACAATTTATTGATTCATTTGGAAAATAGTTATTTCATTTTAGATCATACCCGCGTCCTTACTATTCTCATATATTATCTCTTGTTCTATTAAAAAATAGGAATTTATCTCTATTTATAACTGATATGCAAGAAGTTTCACATTGTCGTGCTTGGACTCCACACACACATTTTTTTTTATGATAAGAACACAAAATTAAGATTTTTTACTTTGTTTTCAAACGATAAAGAAGCGATTAATACATTTAACCGATATTACAATTATATATTGTTATAATAAATGTTTATATTTAAACTCTGAAAGAGTGAAGACTGCTCCATCACAGAAACATGATTAAAATTACTTAAATTGGTGCAGCATATTTACTGATAACTCAACAGTTACAGTGATTAATTTTCAAAAAATTGTTATGTGATTATTTGACTGATTTTGCAGTGATTTGTACTAAATTTGCAGGAACTCGAAACAATGGACATATTCGTAATCACCATTTACTTGTAGTTTTTTTTATTTACCAGCGATAATATATATTTTTTGTGAATGTCAGTAATTAGAGGGCGTTCAAGTATTACGTATCACCATTTATGAAGATTTTTGATCATCCCCCCCCCCCCCCCATGTAACGCGCTGTAACATTTTTCAATATCCCCCTCCCCCTCCATAAAAGTTACGTAACACCAAAGTGACCATTTTTTGGCAAAGTTGCGCCGGCAAGTCAGCATGAGAGCTTTTATAAGCCAAGAACAGCTGATGATGCAAATCTCCCTCTTTTGAGGACATCTTTTTAACAACACTGACTACAGCAATGTACTTCTGCGTACACACTAAAAAATATTGAGAACGAAAGCAAAATACAAATGACGTACAATACAGTCGAGGGATTACCCGTAAAACTTAAACAAAAAGAGTTGCCAACTTGGTAAATTTTAATTGCCTATTTTTTTATTGAAATAAAAAAAACAATGTTTCGTTATTGGTTGTTCGAACACCCCCCCCCCCCCCCCCCCCGCAATTCATTGTAACGCATCGTAACATTTTACAAGACCACCCTCTCTCCAAATTGCGTTACGTAATACTTGAACGCCCCCTTATATTACAATTTTTCTTCAATACCTACGTGTTTATAAATTTTATTAAATACTTGCGAACCTTTGCTTATAACATTAGTACGTAAATATTTTCTTAAAAAAAGTTTCCAAATAAAGACTAGATAATTTACTAAAAAAAAACTTAAATATATAAAAATAATGTAACATCTTAAAAATATTTTCACTAATCTACAAGCTTCCTAACTGGGACAGAGCCTGCTCATAAAACACTCCACACTCTCCCAATGATTTTCATGTTAAACTGAGCGAGGCGCAGACGACGGGGTGAGGCCCGGTAATGGCGATATTGGTGATAATGGAAGTCTGGAGGCGTGCTCTCGGCAGGAAGTGAACTGAGAGGCTTTCAGTTGCCATGGCGACAGGACCGCGAGCAGCTCTTGGCGCGCGACCCGCAGACCCCCGAGGTGGGTCGCGCTACCCGCCCGACCCAGGCTCGCTCATCGTCCTGAGCTCGGGCATTGAGCGTGGCGCGTGGCGCGTGGAGCGTGGCGCGCGTCGCAGTGGGTCCTCGCGCGCTGCGTGCCGGCTGCTGCGGCAAACAGATGTCATGCAGTAGGTTTAGACAAAACCAAAGAACTGTTTTGACTCAATCTAAAAATAAATCATATAACTAGGACGTATCAATTTATACATTAAATGCAGTTTTCAAATAAATTTCTTTATTTATTAAAGAATATTTTTTTAAGTGAAACCCTTTTTAAGCCCGATGGGAGTAAAATTTAAATGCCGAATTTTAATGCAACGTTATCGTGAATTATTGATGTGACATATTTTTGCCGTTAAAAAGTCCGGGGAATAGTTTACGGACGGTGCAGAGAACTTGTTCCATTGAGCGGGCTCCACGTGGCGGCGTGCGGCTCATGTTGAACGCTGCCGTGCTGCAGGGATAGGCGGGTCGCGGCGGTAGGGACCTGACGCCATCCGACTAGCTGGAATCTAGTGAGCGAGTATTTGGTCAGAGGGCAACACAACAGGGTTTAAGCTTATTGTTGTGCACCGCGTCAAGGGCTATATTCGCAATAAAATAGCGTTCTTTATAGTATGTATTATTTTAATTACTTGTGTAAGTCAGTATTTTTAAACAGTTTTATGTGAATATTGTTTTAAATTTGTAACTAAAAATATTTTGCTGGCACAATACTTTTCACGCTTAAGTTTGGCAGGGTAATTATTTGTCACGAATTATCATTTTATGCTGTTATTTTTCGCGTCGCGGAGTGGCGGACATGTTACCTACTCATTGTTAATTCATTCGATGGCGGAACATATCAATGCCTATGAATGCATTGCAGTATATCTAATTAGCCTGTTGGCAGAATTTGTTCTACTCTTTAAGTCGATGATAAGGTGATATTACCATAACTACAAAATCAGTCTTTTATAATGCTCGATCACATCGAACCTTCACATAATATAAAATTAAAATAAAAATTAGTTTATTTTTCTCAATCATAGGTTTGATATTTTCTAAAAAAAATTATATGGTGTAGGTTATTGATATTATGATGTGAGTAATAAATTTGTTAATTTGTGTTTATTTATTTATTTTTTTCATCAAATTTTTAATTAAATTAAAAGTTAATAGTTCTTAAATACCTAAAAATAAAATGAAATCCAAAAAGAAACCACGCTGTGTTATCATGTTATTAATTTGTATACATGGTTTGGTGAGTGTTACTTAGTAATATCATAAATGAGGTTGAGAATAAAATTTATTGAAGTTAATATTCTTTTTAAAATGTGTATAAATTGAAATTAAGATAGTTTTCATTCTATAGTTGGTGTGCTGAAAATATTAACAAAACGTTTTATGGTGTGATTATGTCAACTGTGGGTAATATTAATTGTTAATTAATTTTTATTTGCTCAATAATTATTGATTATCTGAGCAGTTATTTGAAGTGATTATTATTTTTGTTAATTTTTGTTAATTTAAAATTGTCTTTTTTCTCTCTCTCTCTCTCTCTCTGTGCCGTTTTACCCTTTACAATATAGTTTTAGTCGAGGTTTGAATTGCTACAGAAGTTTCACTTCTATCACGTGTTCTGAGTTACCCTCGCTCTTTTTTAAGATTCTTGGTAACATTACATGCGTAAAATATTATCTCATTATTTTCTTAACATGGTGTAGAAGTCTTGGCAATTTAATAATTAAATAAATACCCATTATTCAAATAAATAATATACAAATATAATAAACTAAATTGATATAATTCAAAGAGTTATATTTTATTACTTATTTAAAAAAAGATAAATATATGTCATCCCGAAATTTAACACGTATAGTCATTGTTTTTAATCTATGGGAAAGAGCATGGGTAAATTCCTATATTAACATTCTCTTATAACTTTTGCTATAACAAAATAAAATACTTTGTACATGAAAAACTTAGCATAGTGCAAATCAGGAAAATAATATGTATAAGTATTATCAGTTCAGGCAATCGTTAATTATAAAAGTATACTACCCATTTAACTTATAGCATATAAAACAATGAATGTTAACGTCGATTAATGTCGAGATCATTGTCAGTTAATAACCTTTCACTTTAGTGAATATAGAGTTATTCCTTTTATTTTACTTTACAAATTTACCCCATTTTAACTTCACTTTATAGAATTCGAAAATTATAATCATAAATGGTTTATTTAACATTATTTTTCGTTGAATCATTTATTGTCTACATTCATACCATGTTGAATACACAAGTAAAATATTAAAATTTATTAATAATATTAAAAAACTTTTCATCGATATTTTATTGCATATATTATTTATACAAATAGCTTAAGTTCTGCTTTGTAATTTTCGGTTGTATTGATTTTTAATTACAAAAATATTTAATTATAAAATTTCACATAATCTGTGTTGGAATTAAAAAAAATATAAGCAGTACGTTTTGTTTATTTATACTATCCAATAACTGGTTTTCTATAAGTTTATTTCGGTGATAAACTTTTTTGACCCTCATAGATAAAAAGTAAGTATTAGTAGAGTTTGGTGTTTAGTTTTTCTTTCACAATATCTTACCTCTCGTATTGTCTTGTTTTGGCAATATGATTGATTTTACTTTACACAAGAAACTTAAAACTTTTCACTATTTTTTAAAACAAACTACTATTTATGATGCGCAAGGTGTACTGAATAATTAGGCTGGTCTTTGTTTCCAGTGTGACACTCCCTTTGAAGTCTCACATTTGTTTTGGATATGTTTCGCTATTGCGTAGGGATTCCGCCTCGTGCGAGTCATTTAACGTCATTTGTGAGTGTCGTGGGTACGCAAGTGGTGTTGGTGCGTTTACACCGCGCCACAAGCTGAGCATGCGTGTGGTTTAGCAATGTTGTAAAGTGGAGCGCAACATACCCTCTGTGTCGTCAGGTTTGATCTGTAGGCTTCGCCGATGCTCGGCTAAAAGCGCAGGGATTTTCGGTTTATGATATTGGTAGTTATGTCCAGGTGAAAGTGAAGAGTGTTGTGAGTTGAAAATGAAGAATTGTATTGTCTTGTCTTGTCTGACGCTCGAAAGTACACACGAATGAATTTTTTCGAGAACAAGCAATGTGGTTCTCAGGGGATAGTATGATATTGCAATATATAGACTGTGGTCTCTCGAGTCAAGTTCTCATCGAAGGCGTTTGATGTAAATGAATCTTAATGTTGAGATTTGTCATAACTTGTAAATATTATACAGGTCTCTATTTATATTGTGATTTTATGTTTGCCAAAGAGTACATGTGAGTAGCATAGAATAGGGAAACCTGGCACAGGGTTCAGGGTGTGGTGAGTGGTTAAAGTCCGCCATCTTGGATTCTGACGTCACGGCAAAAATCATGAATGACCTCGAACTTTGACCTTCAAAATTTGCCAAAATTTACCCAACATTCGGCAAAATTTACACTTTTTTTGTAAAAAAAAATTCCAAACAGTTCGACAAGTTAAAAAAATTAGGATTTCGAAAAGGCTCAAAATATTTTAGCATTAGAAAGGACACATATTCCACATAGAGGCTTAAGCATCCATGTTTACAGCCTCCGATAAGCCTCTGACGTCATCAAGGATTATGACGTCACCGCTGCAATTACCATTATGGTCGCCATATTGGATTATTAAGTCACCGTTGTGATTTCCGTTATGGCCGCCATCTTGAAAATCTATATTTACTATCCGATTTTAATGAAAAAAAATCCAAATCTATAAAAAATTAAATTCTCAAATTTTGACTAAAAATTTAATAAAAAAATAATAAAAAAATAAATGTGAACTTACGCCATGGAGCTCGGAGTCCTCGGTGCAAAACCAGCGATATACATAAAAAATTATCTCAGGTCCTTCCTCCATGGAAGCCATCGGCAAACTGACCTTCCACCACTTATGCCAAGGTATATATCGTCAGATAGTATTATTTCATGTCCGCCATCTTGAAAATCAGTAATTATTATCCGATTTTAATAAAAACAATTTTAAAATTTATAACAAATTAATTAATTCAAATATAATAAACTATTACTTAAAAACCACCGTTGCACATATTGTTACGGTCGCCATCTTGTATTATATCAATGTTGCATGTTTCGTTACTCCTACCATTTTGGTTCAGTATGTTTTCATCGTTACACTTTTCGTTACGCCCTCGATATTGGATTCTATAAATGTTGCATGTTTCGTTACTCCTACCATTTTGGTTCAGTATGTTGTCATCGTTACACTTTTCGTTCCGCCCACGATATTGGATTCTATAAATGTTGCATGTTTAGTTACGCCCGCCATCTTGAAAATTCGTAATTTTAAAGCTAGGAAATCCGAAAATTTTTTTTTGCCTACTACAAATTTTTATAACTTAAACTATTTCAGTACTCGGTTAGTTTCCCGACAAGAGTAAACCAGTAATTTATTAATATATGTAAAAAATTCACAATAAAATGTGATAAAATTGTCTTACATCACACCCGACATTTTAAATTATTACCCCACTGTATCATTCATCGTTATGGATGCTATACTGAAAATCTTTATTTATTATCCCATTTTATTGAAAAAATTTTAAAATTCATTAAAAATAACTTATTAATATGCTGATTGATTATATCGAGTCCCGTCCTTGGTTCAAACCCGGTAAGAGGAAAAAATAAAATGCGACAAATCCTTCCCCCACGGAAGCCATCTGTATACTGACCTCCCACCACCAATACCAAGGTATATATCGTCAGAAGGTAGGACATAATGTCCACCATCTTGTCTTCGTCTTCTGGAGGCCACCATCTTGTTTCCGTCGGCTAGAGAGTGCTGACACCATGTTTGTGTATTTTTTTACACCATACCATTGACCTCGATGGTTGACCTTGAACTTTGACCTTGACTGTTCACCTTGAACTTTGAATTTGACCTCGACTGTTGACTTTTAACTTTTATTTTGACCTTAAACTTTGACCTTGAACTTTAACCTTGAAATAAACTTTGATCTTAAACTTTGACATTGACGTTAAACTTGACTTTGACCTCGACTGTTGACCTTCAACTAACCTTGAACTTTTACCATGACCTTGACCTGAAAATATGACCTTGACCTTGAATTTTGACCTTGACCTTGTCCTTTGACCTTAACGACCACCTTCAATCCGCCATTTAGGGTTCTGTACTCGCTACCAGGTGCGATAGTTAACGTGTATTATCCGCTAGAGGACATTACCACCTTCTTGTTTTCATCTGCTGGAGGATGCCATCTTGTGTGTACTTGTCTGATAAAATGAATTTTCATCATAAAGTTTAAGTTTTACCCGCTTGAGTGCAGTTATCATTTATTATTTCTGAGGGGCCGCCATCTTGAAATTTGGGTGCCATCTTGGAATTGTGTAATTACTTAGCTAGAAATTCGGGAAAAAGTTCAAAATTCATGAAATAAATGACTTATTAATATACTGATTGATTCGATCAGCTCCTGTCTTTGGTTCAATCCCTCGGCAATGCAAAAAAAAATATTTTATGTATATTTCCACAAAAGTGACAAGTTCGAGAAATAAAACACCACAAATTCTTTTACAAACGTAATATTTATTTCATAATTTCTATTCTACTAAAGGATCACTTGCGAAAGCCAGCAATGTTATAAACATTTAGGCCTGCATAGGCGTGAAATGATTAATTCTTAGCTCCAATCGGTTTATACTAGACAGAGACCAGCCAGAACCTTTACTGACATAGTCCTCCTCTTCTTGACAGAGTTTCTGGATACCGTGGTTAACAGTTTACTTCACATCGTCAGAATACTAAATTACTGCAGCCGATATTTTGAAAGCACACTTCTTCACTTTGTCATCGAACTGATATGGTTTTCCCTATACACAGTCCAACCACAAGTTATATTTTAAAGGACCGTTGGTTGCTACGTCATCAGTAAGCTTATTGATTATATTCTGCCTGATATCGTCAAGAAAAGTGCAGATGTCTTGTAACTCACTAAACGTATTTAAATAATAGTAGTCTTTCAATATTCAACGAAATGCAGACTGCGCCATGCAGAAGCCATTATCATTCTCCTGTAATGCATCGAACATGGTCTTGGGTTTAGTTTCATGTCCATACATAAAAGCAATCGGTGGCTGTACATCCGTTTTTTGCTTGTATGCTCACGAGTCTCCAATCTAAATCGTGGAGTCGAAATTTCTGCAGGTAGTTGCACGGTAGGCACACGGCCATCACCTTTACAGTTTTTCGCATGATGTCGCAAACTATTAATGCGTGTAAACCACTTATCGCAGCGAAACTTCATGCGAGAAGGATTTTTTGTACATTTACTCCTCTCATGTCTCCGTGCATCATGTGCAAATGCAAACGTCATATTGCAGTAGCCACAAGGATGTCTAGTTGATGAAGACGAACCCGAACTAGATAGCGATGTTACTGCCGTTGTACAATTTCCAGGCATATTCTTATGCACATCAATAATTCGCTGTTGTATAGAAACCTTTACTTTCTGCCACACAGCAGGACTTTTTCATGTCTCCAAGTGTTGCTTCAAATTAGTATTTCTTGTAAATTGCTTACGACACTTTTTCTGCCAAACATTTTACGAGAGAGGTTTTTTGCACATCCTCTCTTCTCGTTTTGACGAGCATTGCTGATGTTTGAGAAAATCTTGTTACAGTAACAACATCGATGTTCGTTAGTTATTGACGAATCACAATCCATTGAAGTCTCCATAAAGGGCGAAACAGCGTTCTCGAGGTTTCCTGTGCAGCCAGTACTGAAGTCATTACGCTCTCTTCTGCTGATGGTACCACGACTGTTGAAGTTTCTTCCAGTGTTGACGTCGTCATTGCCAACGAGATCTGCTCCATTATCGTCGTCGCTGACGTCAGGATGGCCTTAGTCGATGGTACAACCTCCATCGAGTTCGCCGTTAAAGACGGTAAATATGCCATCGAGTTCACAAGAACAGGTAATTACGCGACGTATGCACCAGATGAAACAAACTAGGTGATCCTTACACCGTGGACTTCAGTAACAAACTGAGCGACCTGCTGTCTAATACTCACTTATATAACATGCACCCGATGGAATAATATGATAGTTAAATCAAGAACAATTTACCATAATACACGAGTCAAAATAAAGTTAAAAATACAAGCTCCTATGATGGAAAAAATTCGCTGCGGTGTGATTTGTTCTCGTCTCAGAAATTCGATCTCACCAATATACGCTAGGCACCAAAAGCTTCAATTCACGCCATCAGATCCATCTACATTTGGCTCCAATAGTCCAATTGCCCATTTGCGTCAATTTCTCCAAGAGCTCCATCAGCTCCATTTGCTCAAACACGCAATGTTTACGCAATATACACTTAATGTCACGCAATGTACACGCAATACACGTAATGTACGCAATGTACACGTAATCACTACACAACATTCACGCAGCTCATGCATTTAATGAATAGGAAGCAATAAAAAACCCGGATTTTCAAGATGGCGGGCGTAACGAAACGTGCAACATTTATAGAATCCAATATGGTTGGCGTAACGTCAAGTGTAACGATGGCAAAATACTCAACCAAAATGGAAGGCGAAACGAAACATGCAACATCGATATAATCCAAGATGGTGACCGTAACGATATGTGCAACGGTGGTTTTTAAATTAAATTTTATTAAATTTTAATTAATTTGTTATACATTTTAAATTTGTTTTATTAAAATCGGATAATAATGACTGATTTTCAATATGGCGGACATGACATCATACTATCTGACGATATATATACCTTGGCATAGGTGGTGGGAGGTCAGTTTGCCGGTGGCTTCCGTGGAGGAAGGACAAGAGGTAATTTTTTTTTGACATCGCTGGGTTTGCTCCGAGGACTCCGAGCTCCATGGCATATGTGAAAATTTTATTTTTTTATAATTTTTTATTAAATTTTTTAGTAAAAATTTGATTAATTATTTTTTATATATTTTAGAATTTTTTTCATTAAAATCGGATAATATATATAGATTTTTAAGATGGCGGCCGTAAAGGAAATTTTCAATGTCACATCATAATCCATGATCAAGTCAGAGGCTTATCGAAGGTTGTAAACATGGATGCTTAAGCCTCTATACGGAATACGTTTTCTTTCTAAGGCAAAAAGTTTTTTGAGATTTGTCGAAGTCCTAATTATTAAATCGTCGAATATTTTTTATTTTTTTGTGGGATTTTTTCCCCAAAAAACTGGAAATTTAGGCTAATTTTGAAGGTCAAAGGTCAAGGTCAAAGTCATCTAAGATGGCCGCCATGAAGTCATAAACCAAGATGGCGGACTGTCACCACTCACCACACCCTGAACCCAGTGCCAGGATGCTCTATTATATACTACTCATGTGCCTGTTTTGTATATCAGTATAATATATATATATATATATATATATATATATTTCATCAAAAGAGGTGATAGGTATTGTGTGTATTACTAAATGTGATAATTCTTGTCTGAGGTTAGTTGGTGTTCCACCTGCAGAACTGCTTACGATAGTAGATTCTATACTTAAAAGTGCATCGACAAAATGTTTATTTCTGAGGGTAAACCATGGGAGACCTGAGAGTGACCCAGACTGTAACTTACAAAGCATTTACATTTTGCAGATTTTTTTTTGCCTATTAGTAAAATGTTGAGAGAAGTGACTCCTGCCCCTTACCAAAGGAGTTTTACCTTGTTATCTGTTTGTTACTTGAACAATTTATATTGTACCTTTTTGCTTATAGCTTTATCCTATGAGAAAGTCTTGTTTTCTATATCTGAGTGCATTAAACTAAATCATGCTTAATCCTAGTGTCTTGCTTCGTTACTATCATTGCCTGATCCTGTTATAAGGTTTGTCCTTGCGGAGTAGATTCAAGCCTTCTGTTCTAAATTTGGTTTTTATCGTTCACCTTCAAGACTCAAGTTTGATTTCACTTGCTTTGGTGATCTTCAAGCCTAAACTCCTCTGCTATGTTGGCTCGTAAGTTGCCACGAGCCTGGCGCGTCCATCGGTACGTGATTCAAAATGCCTTTTCAGTCGAACTCAAGATGTTGTCCTCTAATGTCTGCTTATTTGCTTACATTAATCCTTGGGAGAATTTCCTTATTGGTTCTGCGATTATTTAAAAATATATATATAATCGTGTTCCCGTCTCCGTTATTCGATCTTCAAATGCCGCTCTGAAGAGTACTGTGTTAATGTGCATATACTTTAATTACTGCCACATATACCGGAATTAATTTAAGTAATTTTTTTATTAACAAGTTTATGTTGAGTATGCGCGTGTATACAAATACGTTTATTACGTGCTTAATTTTTTATGGAAATAAAATCTGTATGTTATCTTAAAAAATTTCAGTTGTGATATCAATAATAAAAACTCAAATAATTTTAATTTATTTCTGGGATAACATTAATGATATCAACAATCGTCAAAACTCCTAATTGTGATTTTCTAATCGTTAAGCACAAAATACCCTTCCACTCCAATGGTTTCATTGTTGATTATGTGAGTGTCTGCTGGGTTCAGGACCGATTGAGCAGTTGTGGGTGCCGAGTAATCCAGGAAGACGCAGAACAAATACTATTCAGAATAACTTAAAGGTTCTGGAAGACAATATTATATAAACAAGCCTTTAATAAAATGATGAAGTGAAAGAATACAAAAAAAAGCGTAAAGTCTCATTTTATCAAAAAGAATCACATGCCTTTGGGGATACCTTTGGGGGTAGGCAAGTATTAAAACAATATTTAAAACACATAAAACCGCAAAATAATCAAAAGTACAAAAGAATCACGAAAAACATTAATATTCCCGCTAAATAAAAATTGTATAAAACAACAGATGACCAATTTGGTTAGATAAATATAGTGGAACGTAAAATTGAGTTAAAATAGCAATATATTGTAAACATTTTCTTTCCAAGTCCTTTGCAACAGGTAAATAAAAGCCATTATTATATTATAAAACAATATATTAAAAATGGGCACTGAAAGAAACATACTTTGAATAAAGCACGTCTTCTTAACATAAATGCTCTAATTAAACAGGCGTAAGAAAATGCAATGTGAAAGCATCACTTATTAATTCACAAATATGGACATAGTAAAATATCAAAGGCGCCGAAAAGTATAAGTGGTATTCTACAATTAAAAGATCCGTTGTGTCTAATGTGCTAAGAAACACCCTATTATGATAAAACTTCAGCACTTTCCAAAATTATTGAACACGTCATTAAAACTTGTGTTATTTTCTTACATTGAATAGTTCTATGTGCTTTTCTTGGATGTTATCACTAGTTGATTCAAAAGCCTCTGTTCAAAGTGGCGTTAAAAAAATTAGTTTATACAAGTGATCAAATAATTTAGAGCAAAATAAAACACTCGCTGTAAAACACAAACGTCGTAAATAGTTATAAAAAGGTTGCCACTTACTAAAAATATAAACATTTATATGATTCTTTAATCATGAAGTCATTTTGCTACAGATATATTCAGAAATTCTTGTCACAAAATGACATGCAACACTTTCCCATCTACATCCCATATCATACACAGTTTAATATAAAATATTTCAAGAATCTGATCAGGTGGAAAGAATCTCTCAGTAGGTAATAACTCATAGTAGTACTCAAAACAATCAATGCATTTCTCCAGCAGTTGGTAACGCACAATCGTGCCTATGTAGAAAGGAGTAAACAAGTAAGACGGACAAAATCAGATGATAATCGGTGTCGAAGTATTCGTGTTAAGTCGTGCATGTGAAGTAGATTCTCGTAGTTGCTTCTGCTTTGATCTCCTCAGCCACAAGTTGTGTTATCATTTCACAGCACGTATGTTTTCAAGTCGGATGGACAGCAGAAGGTCCCTTTGTAGAGTACGATGCAGCAAAAACCGTGCCCGCACGTGCTGCTATCTCGTTTTTCATGTCCAAAACAACAGAATAAACAATGCGTTCCGAGCGCTGAAAGAAAACTCTCCGTCAATCGATAAGCCTTTAAACTGTAAAGTAACTTGCTAGACGATGAAAAATATCGAACAAGCTCGTTCAAATTTAAATAAAGTAAAAACTTTATACAAGAACAATAAATAAAGATAATTTTTTAGTCAAATATAAAAAAAAGAATAACAAAAAAAATCTGAAAGAATAGTTGGAGAAAATACAATAAAAAAGCTGGTTGACGTTTCAGAAAATACATACCAGTATAAAAATAAATAAATAATAGATAATACTGAGAGGCAGGTAGCACATGCCCCAACAGTTTACAAAGCAAATTTTTCATTCACATTTTTCACCCAGAAATTTTAAATGATTTCATTATGTTTCATAAAACTTAAACTTCAGCTTAAAAAGAAATGGTAGGTATTTACTTAAAATTATTCTTACAAAACATCTGAATTTCTGCGTGATGGGATAAAGAGATAAACTTTTTCAAGATATAACTATTTTTCTCCCTTTTAGAACATTTTAAAACTACATTTCGAATGAATAAAAAAATTTAGATGTATTTATTTATTTTGTTATTATTTAAACACAATATCCTCTCTTCCGCATAACAAACCTGGGATATATTCTTAGCTGTTTTTAAAACTTAATTCATTTCTTTGCAATTAGTTAAAATATCCGGAAAATGAAAGAGCTACAGAATATATTAATTACTGATCCCTTAAATTCCCTAAAACAAAAATTACCCAAATTCATTTTTATGTATTATTTTGTATTGTTAATATACATTTTTTTTTTCAAGTAAAAAGTTTCACTTTCCTCTATAAAAGAATCCAAAATATGAATTATTCTTATAAAAAACAAAAAAATCTTTATACATACCTTAGGGATGAAATTTCGCAAAATGGTACAAAGGAGTTGAAAGTCTTCAGTTGTGCATAAGCTTATCAGTTTTACGGAAATGATTTTTATTAAATTAAAATAAAACCTACCCTTTAAAAAACCACGTGTTCTAAATTCACCTTATTTTTTTCTAAAATATGTATGACTGTAATTTTCATAAACTTAACAAATCACCATAGATCGTATTTGTACTTTTCATTGAAACACTGCCTTTTTGGCGCGAACTTACAGTTGTCAGAATATAATTTACGAGCACTAAGGATAAGTTAAATATCTCAGGAACTTTTATAGAATTAAGTAAGAAAATAAGCATGAACAATAGGCTTAAATGTTACGGGCTTTTTAAACCATTTTTCTTTAATTCAAACACAAAAAACTGGTGATGATGGTAATTATAATTCTTTTATAAAATGCACTATTTCTTCAGTCAATCAAACTTGTGTGAACAAAAATTATTTGGTGCATTGAATAAATTAAATATGTATACCTACCCAATAAATTTTATATTCCTTTAAAATGTTATTATAGTATAATCAATGTTAAAAAACCTTTTTAAAATAATTTCCATCTTAAATATGTATATAGCTTTGAAATTTTTTTTCTGTTCTCCTCTCTTATAGCAGTTTGAACATCACGCAAAGACTAATGCTACTTTGCATGATTGTGGAATGACCCAGTAAAATCTGTTAGTGTAACAAGTGTTACAACCTTATTAATTCTCTGACTATTGTCTGTCGTATACCTACGACCTTTTCTTGCTTTCAGGCTATTGAGCCCAACGTTTTTTTGTTTATTTTAGTGTTTGTGTGACCAGAGTAAAGAAAGATAAATTCAGGCAGCTTGAGAATATGTTTGTTCATATGGTCTGGTAACTAAACTGAGCCGCAGTTATTAAATTTCACAAAGGAAGTTGCGCCTTCTTCGCGCTGCAGTACGTATGAATATTGTAAGGATTGCAAGATGGCAATGGAAGTTGAAAACACGTACGCAGTGCAGTAGCACAGGCAGAGATTAACGCGTGAATACGTGAGAATGCGATGGAAATGGTTTCCGACTCCCACAGCGCGGCAGCAACGGTAAGATAGTTTATACCGAGACCGCTGGATCCGGCGACTTCGCGTCTGGCATGTCGCCTGCAGAGCGGCCGGCCTACTGCGAGCTATCTTGCGCCGCGCGTGCGCGCAGGAAGCGGCCGGCTGACAGCCGCGCTATCTGCCGGTGTCTGCGGCAACTAGGTCGCGGCTGCTGGTGACGTGTCTCCCGCCTGCTGACGTCAGTGCCTCGGCGATAACGCAGCGGCGCTCCCTCCGCACCTTTGTGACGTCACAACAATAGCCACCCCGCAGACTCAGATAGACACTGCCGTGTCTCTTACTGGAATAATCGATGCCCTACCCGAATAGGTTATTTTAGTAAGCGCATTAAGGCTAAATTCATTTACGATTTGCCTTAGAACATGGATTTTTCATGCTGAAATCCCGACCCCAAACTTAATTTGATGTTTGTTGAAAAGCTATATCCATACAATTACTTACACTAGCGACGATGTCAATGTCTATAAGCAATGTATACTAACATGTAATACAACAGGACAACTTGTTTTTGAACCAACAACTTGTCCAATTACGAAATAAATAAATTCTTTTATTATTATTAATGCTTTGATTTTGTGTATTTCCATGTATGTATCGCAATGAATTACAATTAGAGGATGGCATTTATTATATTTAATTTTCGGGTAAAAGAAGTGGAGGGTAGAAGTTCATAATACATTTTTAATTTAAACTAATTGTAGTAACGTAAGCTTAGTAATTCGCAGGTATGAATTTTTATACCATAATTCTACATTTTGATTTCCAAAATATACGTTGATTACTATTTTTAAAAAGTCTCTAACATTGAAAAAAAGGAAGAGGGTAAGTTTTAATTATTCCTAGCATTAGGCCAATTTAAATAATACCGGAAAAGTAAAAAAAAATTGACAAATGTACAAATGTACAAAATGTCTATACATTAGAGGAAGTGAAGGGAAAAAAACTATTGCAAATTGTTTAATTATATTAGGTATTGAAAACTCAAAAATATAGTTTCTTAAATTTTTGCCTCTTCGTCTGTTTGTTCAAGAATCATTTGAAAACTACTTGACGGATTTTGATGGACTTTTTTTTATTAGAAACGTCTTTGGTTAACTTAAAAACTCGGTTATACATAATTACGGAATTCAACCTTCAAGGGAATAAAAAAGGGGTAAATATGGTTTTAGGATTATTAGTTATACTTCGGAAACTAATCAATCTAAAGAAAATATTTACAGTAACAATAATTTACATACAAAAATATCCTAAGTATACTTTAAAGATGACATAATATCGACATATCTGTGTTCAAGATATCGCCATTAGCGACACACACGCGCAGCGTTGAAACACGCGGAAAACAGCGCGACAGAGTTGGATTAATACGAACAATCCTTTCAAACAACATTTGGCTGATCATTATCCGAGTGGCCCCAGTATCAACAAGGGCAGGTAACACAACCCCTTACAGAGCAACCTTACTTAACAAATTCTCAGTTGATTTTTTCCTCTTCGGCCACACAAACCACCCACGAGCGCGTTGCCGATCCATTTTCAGGGGACGAAGCACGATCATGTTCAATGGCCCTGCAGCGAAAGCACTGAAGTTCCAAATAAGGGAGCCTAGGCTGAGAACAGTAACAACTAAGGGCCCATCCTGGCAACAATTAGCGCACTGCACTCAAAGAGCTTTATACATGCTCAACCCCTGAGCTAAAGGCTTCGCAATGGCCCCCGTATCCTCATGCATTCCATGCATTTCAACTAAAAATGTACCTATAGTCTTGGTAAATGCCTTCGGACGCAAAAACATCCTAACCGAGGTAGCTAGTTTTGAAGGCGAACTCCCTTCAATCACAGAAAATGAGGCTAAATATTCGCGCGTGGTTAGTAGCTTATTCTCTACCTCACCCACGAGTGTTCACAATCCTGACACTGACTTAGAAGCTTACACAAACAAACACTAGTGCTTTGATATAGGCGACAAATTGCCAAGGATGATTACCACTATAGTTTTACTCAACCAATCCGAAAACCAAGAAATTCTCATACTCAATAACATAATTTACAAAGCTGATCATAGGCTCCTGAGGAGCTTGGAACCTATACACCAGATCCATTTTACATTTTTAACGCTTACAAGATCGACAAGCATATTCAAGCACGACCTTTGAAAAAATATTTTAAAGTTCCATTTGCCTTAATCACATCTCCCAAAATGCGCGAAAACTCCTCCTCGAATTAAGGAACTGACGATTGAACAAAGTCAGTTTCACTCACTAAGTTCAAGATAAAGCAATTTCCCAGCCATAACGATAAAGCTGAGAACGGCACACGGCTCCGCCGCAGACAGTTACCACAACGACCGAGTGATTTTATATGTGAAGTCAGACTTTCAGAGGAATGGGACGAGATCCCTGGCGCAGGTGAATGCGCGGTCACGAACTCGACCGCAGAAACTGTACCGTCTTCCGACAAAACTCCTGCAGTGTCTCTGCGTCCTTGGAAGCCCCGCGTCGTTCAAGAAGTGAAGTACGAAAACGAACTGATGTATACACACGCCTAGCAGAGTTGCGCAGAAAATTTACTCCGCCCTTGGGGAAATACACAAACTAAATCACTTCCACTTGTCGCTGTACGAGATATATCTGGACTGCCACTTAGTAATTCCCAAAAACCCCGTGGCACAAATTCGTTAGTGGGTTAACAAGACAAAGGACTAATCATGTGGTCCAAGACATGTGCATTAAAATATATTACAATTATGGAAACAAAAAGATTATAAATAGGTACGACCATTCAGATTAACTGCACCAAGCATTATTTTAATGAATATGTAAATACAATGGCTCGGCACGAAAGAAACAACAATGTTAGCATCCCTAAATATCGTCGCAATGATATCATATCAATGT
The DNA here is from genome assembly GCF_032445375.1 of Bacillus rossius redtenbacheri. Taxonomy (NCBI): domain Eukaryota; kingdom Metazoa; phylum Arthropoda; class Insecta; order Phasmatodea; family Bacillidae; genus Bacillus; species Bacillus rossius. Next base: position 23,378,352 of record NC_086333.1, read on the forward strand.
ATACCATAACAATAATTTATAAATAACAGTAAAGTTCAAAGTGCGCCAAGAGACGGCACGCAACGGGACTTTCTCTCCCTTAGACCCATGTACACTCATCACACATAGCGACGTCGCACATCCTAGAACGAAAATACTATTCCCAAATATCAAAAATTAGTAGATGACTCTAAACATGGGATACAATGTTTCAATTACTACATATAGGCTACGAAGAATCCCACAATACAGGAGCCACTGTATGACTCTAAAACAAGGCGACTTCGTCAGAAAAATGTTTAACTGTACAAACGCAAAAACCACGAGACTTAAACATAAAAAACAGAGAACGCTCGAGGCAAACAGTTAAACGGACCCAACTCGGCCAAACATAAACACCAACCAAAACAATACAATGCATGAACTAACACGATTATCTACCACCCACGAGTATCAACAAACCACTTGTCTCGCCAAGAGACCTGTCCACAGTCGCTTCACGATATAAAAGTTCCGATAACAAATAAAAGCAAACCTACGAACGAGCAAGGTTAGACAAGACAAGATAATGTAAGGTAGCAAAAGAATTTTATCCAGGGCGGGGCCGAAACAGAATACAGAATACGGTTACATATTAAGGGGATTGGTGCACCAGCATCGTATTAAAAAAAACAATATATTTGTTAATGATTCAGCTGCTAGAGAAGATTTGAACCATTCTGGTGTAAAATTTATTTTTTTATTTTTTTATTTTAATTAAGTTATTGCTGATTTTCGGGAATTTTTTTAAATTCGAGCTTTATTAAAAAACTATAAAGAATTCAGTGGTAAAACATTCGCAGATAAATTTTCAGACACGGGAGATATGACTGTGACCATTATTTTATCTGTAATCATTATTAATTTAACGTATCTACAATTTGAATTTTAATAAATAAGCTGCTACGAAATTACGTGATATTCATTTGCGAATTTAATAACATTCGCGTTTTCATTTGTAATTCAAACGCCTACATATATGTCGGCTGAATGATTGACTTTATTTTAGTCTTTAGCTTATTGCAGTCGGACCTAAAGTAAAAATGTAGCTGTAGAAATTTGAGCAGCGTGCAAGCTCGGATACGAGGAATTATGGAGCGCGCTGGACAGTAGTGACACCTTGCGACAGTTTTCCAAACTTTTTGCAGCTCGTTCCCACCCAGCCACAGCTGTCTGCTGTTTACGAAGGGGAGACGGGATTTCGCGGGAAACTGATATGAAGGTCAACGTACTCATTTTCAGTAGATAAGATAACGTGTTTGGTATAGCTCGGCGTATAATTGAATGGTTATTCTCTGTTATTATTTAGCACAGTGATTTAGCTAGATGTTTTTTGTTGTAAGCGTGAGATTTATTCAGGAATAAAATGCAGAAGAAACCTCCACCAAGCAGCGTACACAAAAGAACAAAGCTATCGAAAGCCATTAGAGCGCTTAGAAAAAAGAATAAAGAAAGATACGAGATTATTTTATTATAGCTTTTTTTACCATATATTTATTTTTCAGAGTTGCGTATGTACAACGCGATGGACGCGATGCGACAACAAAAAGATGTGTAAAATTTTAAACATGTTTTTTTTTTTTTTTTTTCAGCAATGCGTGAACCATTCATTAACTATACTCAACATGTATCCGTATAATTACGTTTGAGTTTTTTTTTATGACAGGCACCAATGTTAACAAGTTTATTAAGCCACAATAGACTTTTTTCAGAAAACTACGTGTAGCAGAAAACACTCAACATAGTATCACACAAAATCAATTTACATGAATGCAGTTTTAAGATGTAAGCTACGTAAATAATAGTTAAAAATTATTTAATATCTGCTGGTAACGTTTCCAAAGTATCAGCTTCGCCTTCATTCACGAACAATATTCGTGAGCTTATTTATTTATTATGCTGGCTATTCGTTGGTGACTGTTAGGACTGCAAAATTAGTAAATATTTTTCACCCTATCCTGAGTTAAATCTAAGTGTGCGCGGTTAGATGAGGACCTAGATGTGTCTCAGGCTTACGCCTTTACACTCTACTCATGCGGGGTATTAACCATGCGCGTAAGGGCGCGTTGCCATTGACCTGTAGGATAGTCTCAACAATCCTCTAAGAACTCGAAAAATGTCACCTGCTCATTGGCTACTTGACTTGTGACAACTGTTTGTTGTAATGCCTGTGATTCATCGTTGATTTTGTTGAGGAATTTTCAGTGATTCAGAGCCTCCCATTTAACTGTGGCCGAATTGAAGAAGCAGTACACATGTTACATGCTTGAATTCATAGCGAATGGAAACCAAAAATATTTACTGATGTAGTGGTTGGTAAAAAAAAAAAAAAAAAAAAAAAAAAAAATATTATTTGTATCGCGTCCATTGCTTCGCGCCATTATGGCTCCTATATTATATGGATTTATAAAATATAACGATTAATTTACGACACTTAAGATAAGGTGTGTAGGATTTTAAGAATTCACTTGAATTAATATTTAAGAACATATTTCAGGATAACTTGTGAAGACGCTCGTACAGACGGCACCGGTTGTGATGACTCATTGTTACCAGAGCAGGGGCCACGCATGTGAAACCTCAACACAACTCGAAAATCAGTAAGTGTTACATTGAAATGTGTCCGCTACAAATGTTCAGGAATTATAATTTTGAAATCGAGTAGAAATATTCCTGCAATTAGCATTAGGTATATTTTAATAGACATTGAAAGCGAATCATTAAGTAGCTTCAAAATCCAAATACCGGAATACAGATATTCTGAACAATACAGACCTCACAGACTAGATATGGTCCAGATTGTTAATACTAACACATTTGAAAAAAAAACTGACTAGTTACTGAATATGTTGAAATTTTGTAAACCTGTTACTTTAGATGATTGGTGATGTAATAATGTCTCTTGGAAACTACATAAGATTTTAACTGCTTTTATTTCTCCATAAATTCGCAAATCACCATGGCGGCCATTTTACGATCATGATTTAGTTCTTAAATTTTAAATTAGTTTATTTGTTGAGAGCCTGGTACAATGTGTCTGACCACTAAAGCGATCCGAGCCGCGTAGTGTATACTACTGCGAGGTTGCCGAAGTAGGCTCGGGTCGGGACAAATTTCGCTGTGAAGAAACAAAGGTTTTTAATACATGAAAAATTATCCCAAAGCCGAAAATTTGTACAGTAGTAGAATGAAAATTTCTTAGTAACACGTCAAAAGTTTAAGTACTGCCGCAAACCTTGTGCGTCACACCAAAAACGGGCAGTTAAGTCCAAAATGACAATTTTTTGCAACGATCCACAATAATGGATATTGCAAATGCACTTTATGGAGTAGACCGTCAGTATGGAACCCAAAATAATCTAGAAACATTGCCCTATCTGAGGATAGTGATAAAAAGCACAAAGTTTTAACATGTTCCTATAAAATATACCTTTTAAATCATGAAAGTTAACGAATTCACTTTCATTCAATTTTAAGGAAATATAAATACATCTTACATAAACTTAAAGAGCCCAACGTGGAAATCGCTTGAATTAAACGTTGTTGCATATTTATTCATCTTTAAATTGGTATATTTTTTAAGTGTCTCATACAATTAGTTTGACCATTAAAGCGATCCGAGCCGCGTAGTGTATACTACTGCGAGGTTGTCGAAGTAGGCTCGGGTCGGGACGAATTTCGCTGTTAAGAAACAAAAATTTTTAATACATGGAAAATTATCCCAAAGCAAAAATTTTGTACAGTAGTAGAATGAACATTTCTTAGTAACATTGGTGATCACACCAATAATGAGCAGTTGAGTCCTTAATGATAATTTCTACAATGATCCACAAAAATGTTTCGTAAATTTAATAACTTTAATACTTTTTTAAGCCGGTTCTCATTATGGCACCAAAGTAATATAAAAGAATGTCCTACATGGAAACTGTGATAAACACCTCAATGTTTAAACGTCCTATTATTAAATTGGTAATTTTAATCATAAAAGGTAAGAAAAATATATTTTTTATAGAAATTTGACTACATGCTACATAAATATGTTGAGTGTAGCGTCAAAATCACTTCATAAATATTGTCTGTGTGTTTTTTTTTTTAAAGGTTTAAATGTGTATATTTTGAGTGTCTGGTACAATAGTCTGACCACTGATGTATTTCAAGATGCGTAGTGTGTGTGCAGCAGTGTTAGTCACTCGTGCTGGGACTTTTTTTGCTCCAGAAAACTAAGGTTTTTAATGTATGGTAATTCCAGACTGAATTTTACTCTGAAAGAATAAAAGTTTCCTAACTGCAAGTGATTTTTGCTGCTTACGTAGATAAAAATCTTCCAGGATGCGATTTGCTTAGTTAAAAATGTTAGTATGATCGACTCTTTAATTTCTAAATTATAAATAAATAACAATAGAACTTCCCGGAAAGTTGTGATAAACTGACGATATTACGCGAGTAGCAGACCCGTACGTGACTACAGCCAGAGAAAGGCTATTTTCCTTGACCGTTAGGATTTCTGGTACGAACACCCTCTCACAGGTAGGGTCATAAAATACGGTCAAACTCTTGCAAAAACATCCACCACCGCTCTTTGCCACTAGCAATTCAACGAAGTAAGCTAGGCGCAGCACTCCAATGAATTAACTTAGAAAAAAAAATACTAAATATGTAATTCTATCAATACATTTTACAACACAACTTATGTTTTATTTATTTTCTGGAAAAAAATAATATTATCATACGAATTATGTTATAAAAGTGACAAAACTCAATAAGCACATTTACGGTGTATCGTTTTCTTCAATTGTTATGTAGTAAACTAATTTCATATAATTAAATATATATATTTTATAATATAGGCTACATTAAAATTTTGCACAGTTCTGATTTAAAATAATATAATGTATTAGAAATAAAAAATAATTATATTTTTTGGTATTAAAATATTTTTTAATAATAAAATTTTTGTAACAAAATACGAACACACATATATAAAACCAGAGGTCCTCTAGAATTTTGATTTACAAGTTCCAAGCAGAAATTGTTTATTGTTAATTTTATTGTATCAAAAATCATTCATATAAGAAAAAAGAATATGTATATCTCAATAGATGTAACATGAATACACCCTATCATATGCATTAAATATATTTTAAGTAATTCCTAAATAAGACCAAGTTTATTGAGTGTCGCAGTACGCAGCGTGTTTCAAAGCCCGCCGGCCGTGAAAGATCAGTACGGCCGCAGTACACTGCAACGCTCGGGCAGCTTTAATGAGGCAACTAATTATGCTAGACTCTTTATAAATATACTATCTTAAAGCTAAAAGTATAATTAAAAACATTTATTTAGACATTTTTTTCTTATTGGGCTCTTCAAATCGGTGTAAATCGTATTTTTATCTGGGTGGCAAAGATAAAATAAATATATGTCGTGAATTAATCGCTTTATAACATATCTTAAATATTAAAAATTTAAATTTTTTCTAACATTAATGGGCGTATTACAGTTTCTAGATTATTTTGGTAAGTTTACGGACAGCCAAAATTAAAAACTGTATAAATGGGTAGCATTTTAATGGACTGATGCAAGTTGCTGTCACCTAGGACTTAAATGCAAATTTTCGGTGATAACGCACAAGGTCTTCAGCGGTAAACTTTCGGTATGTTATTAAGCATAGTCAACTCTACCACAGTACAAAAATTCAGCTTTGGACAAATTTTTCACAGGTTGTCTTGGTTTCCTGGAGTAACACGAAAGTCTACGCGGGGAAGGGCGGCTACCTGATCCGAGAAAGAAGGATAGTGCGAGATGGGAAGCGAAGATAAGAGCTGGTTGGGTGTCCGTGTTGGAGAGAGAGAGAGAGAGAGAAAGGCGATATTGTGGAAGACCTTCGAAAGATTCCCGCTAGATGGCAGGCCTCAGAGCTGCAACATTCGACAACCTCCCCTCACAGAAGCTTTCTCGCCACTAACTTGCCAAATCTCACCCGCTAGCTTATATACGTGCTGGCTGGCCGTACAGTAGTAATAAACAAGCATTTATAAAACACTTAAGCTCATTTCCAACAAATTCTGACGAATGACTGTTTTTTGTCCTGCACCAATCCCCTTAACGTCCGTAAATAAACTTACATGACTCGCGCCCGCCGCCCTCGCGAGGATTAAACAGTTTTTTTTAGACTGTTCATTTGCTGTTTGGGTGGCCATTAAGACGATTTCTTTCTATTGCTTATTTTCATATTGACTCCACACTTTAGCGCCATGTTCCATAACCCAGCATTGTCCTACTACTGAACAATTGTTTATGTAAGTATTTAAATTTAATTTTAATTATTGCGTCACCTAATTAGGATTTGCATTTGTGGTAAGTTTGAATTTTATAACCAAGTTACATCTGCAACATTTTACTTAGCATAAGATTATAATACCTAAAATATATTTGCAGTATTAAGAAATTTCAAAATATATAAATGTTTATTATTAATTTCTTACAATCGTAAAAGATAAAATCTCAAATCATTCAAAATATTCTGTAAGGACTGGTATAAAAATGTAATATTTTTTTTCTAAAAACGGAACGCTACAGCTTTTCCGAAAATATATTTGAAATATATTGGAATGAAACTTTTGTCAACAGCGTAGCACACGGTACACTAAGGCACAAAAGAAGGATAAAATATAGCGAAGCAATTTGAGTTCGAAACGCACGGGGCTTTCACGACTTATTGGTTCTGACGCCGCGCGGCTCTGAACACAAAAGACGGAGGCAAGTGACCTCTTTGTTGTGGCAGCGGACAATCCGAGCATCGAGCCGCTCGGGTGCCGTGTCCGCTTGAGACGTCTCCGAGCTTAGAGCTCAGAGAGGATTCCTCTTAGACCCTGGCTCGGTGGCAAACCTCATCAGAGGCCCGCTTTCGTGCCGGTCGTGTTTGATGATGTCTGAAGCTAAGCTTTCAGACGTCTTTACTTTGCTGCTGCGGCTTATTGCGTTTGAACTGCAAAATAAAATCTCCTTGTTAGACATTCGTCATCCATTTTTAACAATTTAATATCGCAATTTTTAAATAAAAATATTACTAAACCATTTATAACTGTTTAAAAAATTTAAAAAAATGTTAGAATAAACTAAACGATATTTTACTTTTAATGAGGGAACTGTTTTTTAAGTGAGTGGCTTTGTCAAATAGCTCTACCTTTGTCACTTTAAAAAGTTTTCGAACATTTGTTATTTTGGATATGATCGCGCCTAATATGTATGTTGTATTTAAATAACCTATTATTTACCATCCATTAAACAAAATTAGTGAAAAAATTAAGTTTCCATTTACATAAAAAAAATGCAAATAAATTAAAAAAAAAAACAGAAATTTGTTAGTAAAGCTCTAAAATTTCACTGAGAACCAAACACCCAGTTATTAAAAAAAATATAAATGTAAATGGGGCAAATAAGTTTAACCTATTCTATGGCCTCCTTCTTTAAGATGATATAACTTAGAACGAATCGGTGTCTCTAATAAAGTCCTTTTACTCGTTGGAAACAAATTACACCATCCACACAATTTAAATTATGTAGTCTCTACAAATAATGTAAAGTAAAAAAAATTCCTTCTTGTTTTTTATGTCTCTTAATTCTACACATCGACTTTTAAACATATATTAAGGCATGTCTGTGGCACCTGGGTATTGCAGTAACACCTGTGTGCTTAAATTCCGTTTTTGATACGTACCACTTCATTCTATTTCCGTTTCTAAGTAAAAATTCATCCAAAATGCGCCTTAATAAGTATGACTTCAAAAATGCAACAACAATAGTAAAACCAGTTGTCCGCTGAAAAACACAGTCCTCTCAACTATGTGTTATTCTGTTTCCTACTTAAACATGCGAGTTACAAGGCAAAAATTCTTAAAGGTTATTTTAAATTATCCAAGCGTAACGTATGCAGCCGACTGCCTATCCGAAAATGTACTAGTTAAGCTAATTTGCTTTTCGAAATTTGTAATATTTGCAATTCTTGCTAGACTCTATGGCCTCCGGTCATGGCCGATATCATGTCAACAAAGCAGGCTTCAGAACTGCCGCGAGTTACCGTCGTGGCTCCGTGACACTTGCACATACGTCCATTTCCACAGGTCGTCATTCGATGACTGTAGAATGTCTACTATCTGAATCACCACTTAATGAAATAATTTTTGTAGAAGAGCAGTATTGAAAAATTTGACGGGTGGTATGGTTATTATTTTATTATAAAATTAAATTATCGTATATATTTAAATATAAAGTGACAAAAACTTTGAATGAATTAAAACATAAAAATAAGAAATTGGTACATGTAACATAAATATATACTAATAATAAAACTGTTTGAGGCAAAAATTCTGTACATTGGATGAAACGAAGGAAACAACTATTGACAATGGGTATTAACACAATCGTAAACTCAAAAATATAGTTTTTAAAATATTTGCTGGATCGTATGTTTATCCGTTTGTCTGTTTGTATGTTTTTTTTTCAAGCATCAATCGACAACTACTTTACGGATATTCATGAACATTTTATTTTAAAGGTATTTGGCTAACTTAAAAACTAGGTTATATATTATTACAGTATACCACACCTAAGAGGGTAAAAAAAGGTGTAAATATGGTTTTTAGATAATCTTTTTATCTGAACGTAATTCAGCTAACGTAAATATATAAGGTACCAATAAATAGCATACAAAAAATTAATTTTGCGAAAACCAACCCCTCATACGTAAGAAAGGGGTAAGTGGGTTTGCAAGATAAATACTTATATATCTACGAATCAAAATTTAAATTCAAATTCTAAGGTGTCAAAAGGGGAAATTTTTTTTTCAGATTTCAGTAATATTTCCGTTTTTATTTACGCCTGGTAAATGGTACTGGGTACCAAAATCAAACATACAAATACAAACAAAAAAAATATATTTATAATATTTTGCGAGATTCACCCCTAAAGGGTTGGAAAGGAGTAAGTATGTTTTTAATAATTATAGTATTATCTACGATGTTATGTGTTTTAAATGGTATTAATGTTCCAATTATAAACATAAAAATCCTAGCAACGAAATTTTTATATTTAGCGACAATCGAACCCTGAGGGGTAGAAAATAGGTAGGTATGTTTTTAGTATTAATTATTATATCACAGAATTTAATTAAGCGTAATAATTGATATTGGGTAGCAATAATTAAAATACGAAAACTAAAAATAACAAGTTCCATATGTATTTCCATATTTTCCGAAATTCCAACCCTAAGGGTTGAAAAGGGAGTACTGTGCCCGGCAGATAACTTGGCGTCTGAGCTCCCTAGTCCCGTCTCTGGTAGAGGGGAGGGAGAAAGGAAAGCGATACCCTATTGTCAAGGTCAGCGGCCAGGTTTGTACTAGCAGAACAGAAAACATTCGGCGCGTGACTTCCTACACTACGTAAGTCTGTATCCACGCCCGTGGGGGCCCCAGGGCGGTAAGGCCTTTTGGCTAAGAGCGCTGGGTTGCCAAACCAAAAGTGAGAAATCCTATGATTGTACTTGTACTACATAAGTGCAACATTGTGTAAATTACAGTGGTTGTGGTCGAATATTTGTACTCATCTGTCAGGAAAAGTAACAAACTATTATCTAAACCTGCAACGTTTTACTTTGTACCATCAAATATACTTACGGTGTCTGCTAATTATTATGCTAAACAAAATTAATTAAATGTTGTTAACTCAGTAACTAGCGAAAACCAGACACGATTTATTTTGGAAAACTAGGTCAATAAGTATGTAAAATAAATTTAAAACTATGCTTCTCAATTCATTGTGTTCTCAAAGTTATTTTTAAAAAAAGTCTCACAAGAAAAAGCAAACGACCAAAACATTACGCAGTTGTAGCTCTCCGCGTGAAATCTCTCTAACAGTTGATGACGCAGAAGCGAGTCTAGCCCTTATCGTTCTCCGATTTTCGTACGTAAAACGTGCCATTTAACGCTGGATTTACATTTAAGTAAACATAGAGTTTGTTATGTTATATTTGCTGCATTAACTTCATGTCAGTCGTTTAGGAAACACCTGACTACCAGCGTTAATGGTATTTAAAAAAATGCTTGTGTATGTTGTGTGGCTTTATATTTTATTGCACCTTTAATCGATTATTTATTATAAATGTAAATACAATTTGCATTGTACTTTCACTTTAGAATGCATATTATAACCTTCAAAACCTCATATATATTATATGATTAGTTTAATGTAAGTGTGAAATTCTCTTTCCATGATAATTGATTGAGCCGACATTTATTTTTCGCTTCTTCATCACAACACTGCATCGCTGTTTTTATTATTTCCCGCTCTCCGATTTGTATCAATTTACCGCGCCTCTGCGAGCTGCCACCTTCGCTTTCCATTTTCGGGTATACACTGAAGGGCGATATTTTCCTAACAGCCACTACACGGCTCTCGGCTACGTGTCGCCTGCCTACCCCCTCTTCTTTCTCCAGTCCCGCTGTCCCCGCACCCGCGGGCTGAGAGACGCCAAGATAACTGCCGGGCACAGTTATTATATTTTTAAGGTTAATAATTATATCTCCGAATTTAACTAAGCGTAGTAAGAAATTTTGGGTACCAAAGAAACAATAGGAAAACTATCAACCCCCAATTTTATATTTTTCGAAATGTAACCTTTTCAGTTTCAATAAGATAAATATGGCTTTAAGCTTAATAATTAGGTACATATGGTAATAAATTACAACATAATACCTATTTTTGGTACTAATTATACACATAAGAAAACTATCATCCACAATTTTTCCATTATGTAAAATTCAACCCTTAAGAAGAGTTTTATATATATATATATATATATATATATATATATAAGTGACGAGTGCGGCTGGGGCCAGTCGCGTCATCCCGTGCCGACCCGACGCCCGAAGCGTCGAGAAGGGCATCGGCCGCTCGCACGAGGCAAGGCGTCACGTGGGTGCGGTGGGGTGGAGGGGGAGAGGTAGCGACGACCCTTATAATTCGGGAAGGCACGCATGGCATGTCTTACGTCAATGGATGGCGCGTGACGTCAGTGATCGTGCGGGACTGCCAACCAGCTACGAACCTGGCATCGCGGTCTTGTCTCTCGCGTTCCTAACAATATTTATAAGCTTTACAAACAATTCTAACGGTTTTACTAGTGTGCATATTAAGAGAGTTATGAATTTTTTTGTGTTCAACCCTTGTTATTTTCGAACTCTTGAAGTAATGTTTGTTCATATAAAAAAATTTGTAAGGAAAGATTTAAATAATATTTTTTTTTTAGGTTTAACAATAAAAATGAATTGATTTAATTGTGTAAAAGGAACGGCTTTTATATTTTTATTTTTATTTTACACTTTTTTTAAAACTTGTCTTATCAAAAATGGTTTCAGACAAAATTTTAGATTAAAATTATAAGATTTACAAACTATTCAAATGGATTTGATAGTGTCCGTACTAATGGAATTGTGATTTTTTGTTTAATTAGCTTTAATTTTTTCTACTCTTTGCAGCAATGGTTCGTTTAATCGAAAATTGTTTCAGGTTAAAGTTTCAGGTAAATATTATAATATTAATACAACATTTGTAAGAATTAGATGTTGTGCCTACGATGGAAATCATGATTTATTTTCCTCCTTCCCTTGTTTATTCTACCCCGTTGCAGTAGAAAGAAAGTATTAGTTAATAATTTAAGGTTTTGCAATAAAACAGGTCGGATTTATTAGTGTACATGATAAGTTAATTATACAATTCTTAAAATTCTACCCCTTTGTATTTTTAACCCCCTGCAATAATGGTTAGTGTTATCAAAAATTGTTTCAGACAAAAGTTTTAGATAAAAGTTATAAGATTTTCTAACATTTTGAACGGAATTGATTGTGTACTTACGAAGGGAGTTATGAATTGTTTCTGATTCTACCCATTATTTTTTTAACCACTTACAGAAATGGTTCGTCTAATTAAAAATTGTTTCAGACAAAAGCTTTAGATAAAAATTATAAAATTATGCAAATTTTCAGGAATTCGATGATGTTCTTATGAAGGGCGTTATGATTTTCTTTGTCCTTCAAGTCTTGTTTTTTCAACCCCTTGCAGTTATTGTTGATTGTATCAGAAACTTATTAAGACAAAAGATTTTGGTATTAGGTACTCCTATGTGTTATAATACGTTCAAACGGATGTGATATTTTCCATATTGTTACGAACGCAGACAGGACCGCGACACGCACCAGGTTCGGAGCTACCTGGCGGCTCTGCACGACAACGGGTGTCACGTGTCGTGTCATGTGCTTTCCACTGACGTAAGGCATGCCACACGTGCCTGGCCAGATTACAAGTGTCATCGCTACCTCTCTCCTCCTTCTGATCCCCACGCATCATCCCGCCTCGGGATATTGTCACCTTTAGCGGCCTGGGAATTCCGTTGACCGCCGAGCGGAGTGGCGTGAATGGACGCTGCCCTTCTGGACTGTTCGGGCGTTGGGTCGGCCCGGGATGACGCGACTTGTCACAGCCGCTCTCGTTGGTTCTGTAAAGACGGCCGACTAGTATAAAAGGACGACGCCGGCCACCGCGGGACTTCTAAGAGTTCCGAGAGTTCCGCAAGTGAAGGGAAATTCGACTGTGATTTTCCACTGCTAAATTGTATGTATTAGTTTGGAAGTGATTTGTAAAAAACTTGTGACAGTCATCGTGTCCTCAAAAAGTTATATATATATATAAATTTTTGAGTTGACGATGGTTTGGGGTCTATGGACCATGAAACAAGTTAATACATAAACATTTTCCGAAAGGGGCACCGTGGTAACGGATAGTATTTCTTTGAAATCTGCCTAACACACCAAAATCTACCAACCAGAATTTTTCCATTTAGTAAAATTTCAGCCCTAAGTGTTTTAACGATAAAAAAATTAACTTAGAATTTAATTAATCATCATGAAAAATTAAAACCAATTATAAACGTATGAAAATTACAGACCAAAACTTTTACATTTGGCGGAATCCACCCACTAAGATGTTAAAATATGCATGTATTGTTATAATATAAATTAATATAAATATACTAATTAAATTAAGCATAGGAACATATTTTGTATACAAATAATATAAAATAAAAAGTTACAATTTAAAATTTGACCAGTTTGCGTCATTCAAACCCTAAGGATATTAAAAAGTGCTAGAAATATTTTAAAACAAATGATAACACTTGAAATTCAATAAGAGTAAGATGTTATAAACTAAAATACTTGCATCCAGAGTTATGTATTTCTTATTTTTTGCTTTATTAAAATTTTCCTTTTATTCGGGTGAAAAATATATATATCTTCATTAATTAAAAAAAAACTATCTCCAAAACTAATCAAGTAAGACGTAAATACATGGTAAAAACTGTAAAATTAGTTTTTAACATATTTGCAAGATTCCGCCCCTTAGGTTGATAAAGGGTTTAAGTTAGGTTTAAGGGGGAAAATGCATATTTCTGAATCTACTACATCTAAAATTTTGAAATTAAGATTGAACATTCAGCATTTAGAGTTACATAAATATTATTATTATTTCGTTTCCTGGATAATATCTTTTAAGGGTATGAAAAAGGAGCAATTTTTTTTATCTATCTCCATAGCAACTAAACAAGGGTGTAAGTAAATTTGCATTTATAACGTAATTATTCGAATTATTTAAATATTAATTACGTAGATTATTCTACCATTTTTTTGATATTTGACGCCAAAAGCAGTGAAACGGGGGCAGGTTAATTTTAGAGTAATAAATAATATAGTAATAAACTGAGCAATAATAACCATGTTTTATATATTTGATCGGAAAAGAGGTGAAAATGTGTTTTTTTTTATTATAAAAGTCGAATCTCTGTAGCAAATCAACCAGAATGTAAGTAATGTGGTAGGATATATAAACAGGCAAAATCTACCAACTCGTTTTTACAATTTGGTGAAATTATTCTTTTCAAAAAGTGAAATATGTTTGAAACATTACAAATATTATCACATCCAATCAAATTTATTTAAGATATTGAAAATAATATATCAACATATATTCAGCTACCATTTATTATTTTACGTTCTCCGTAATATAACCTCTCAAGTTGTAACATAATTCATATTATTAAAAAAATCAATAGTTTTGAAATTCTTTAAATCTGTATTGGCAAGATAAATTTTGATTTAATATAAATATAAGCTTATTATAACTATTTTTAAATTCGATTTCGCAGTAAGATGAAAAAAGATGAATTTGGTTATATTTTGGTCTACTCATATTGCTACATTTAATTAGTTCGGAATTTTTATACAGGCATGTGAGTGTGAAAAGCGGAGAGGGGAATAACATTTGAGGATTTTATTTCAGTTATTCTAGGTAAACTGAGAATCAACTGATACTTTGGATCATTAGTTTCATATCTATACTCTAAATTTAAAATAAAAATGCGATTGTATCAAAAAAACTTAAATAAAGGGAGGTATATGTAATAAAATTAAATTATTTAATTATTTTAAAAATATTTATAACCATATTAAATTTAAGTGTTAGTGTGAACGATGCCATAATCACTGTTAAAATGAGATATATGCGTGTTTAACAATTTTAATACAAACTAAGCTAAGTTTGTTTAAATCAAGGTACAATGAAATCTCGAACACATTAAAAGAGCAGTTATAATACTTAATACTTAATCTTTACAAAAAATTAACAAGATCCACGCGTGTCTACTTAAAAAAATTCTCATTGAAGGGTTTTGTTTTAAAATAAAAATGTTATGTATCTGACCAATTTTTATGTATAATTATTTATTAAAAATGTTTGGATTAATTACCTACTCTTCTTTCAATGGTGAGACTTTAGCAGTGAAATTGCGCCAGCGAAGCCGCGGGTTTTAAGCTAATATTAAAATTATAGCCCGCCAAATTGTTACGTAATGAATTAAAACATGTGAGGAACACACATTTATTTGTTTAATCATTTTCTTTAAAGTACAATGTTTTCACCACCGAAGTCGTTCGGTGAGAAATTTAAATAGATTATATTTTCTTGCTTAGTAATATAATTATTTTCATGCAGCATTTTTTTTAGATATTTTAATGTATTTGTTAAAATATAAGTTTTGTTAATATATTTGAAAGTAAAATAATTTTTAAAACACTTGCCAAAGCACATCACAATGCTTAAGGAGGCACGCCACCTTCAGGCCGGCCAGGACTGCGCTGTGTCGCTATCACGCGCGGGCAGTCGGCGCCAAGGCAGCTGTCGACGGCTCAGTCGCATCTCGCATGCGTCGCTCCCTCACTAAGCCATTCCGTGAGCCGCTCTGAGCCGTGGCAGCCGCTCCCTGCCCTCTGCTCCCACACTTCCTGCACGCGTGTCGCTCCGCCAACTTACCCATTCCGGGCTCGCCTTCGAGTTCTCCCTCGCTGCTTCTTAGCTTCACTCGGGGCTCCGACTGCCGTTTCCACTGCATTGAGCATCGAGCAGGCATATCTGCCGCAGGTCGCGCGCTCTCGTCCGGGATTCTGCACTCGTGTATCGAGCAGCTTCGCGCTCTTACGTGCGATCAGATGATTTCCATTCAACTTCCCTTTATATCGATACTTCTTTGAAGTGCTACAAAGCTTTCCAAGTGACAGTAAGTCTCATATCCTAGATTCGTATAACAATATATAAGGTAAGTCTGTATTCGGCCGACAATCTTCTGCAGGAGGTTCATCACGTTAAAATATATTGAAAACATGCATTATTAAATATGGTCCAAAGTGGTTCCTAAGATGTTGAGGCTTATTATATTTTCATAAATAAATCTATTTTTTTATATTTTGAGTATTATAATTATGAGAGGTTATGTTTGTTAATTGAAGCACGACATATATTTAATATTTAATATTTTTATGAATTGGAATCTCTAATTTACATTTATAATGTTATACACATTATACAATTAAGATACATAAATATTATTACTTACGGGGGAGCGGAACCATCACTCATAAAGAACTGTAGAAAGAGCAACGAACCTGATTGAGTTCAGTAGCAATATTTTGCCAAAAATCCGTCATAACACTCTCCAATAGTTATTTTAAGTGGCTGACCTAAACCTTGTGTGCACGATGGACATATATTTTTGACATATTCTCGAAAGTATGGAAATGTGTTGGGTTTGTAGCATCCTCAATATGGTGAAAGTATCTCACATGGATGGGATTGTGAAGTAAATAATAAATTTAGGTTAGATACTGCATTTTTTGTTCTGGTTTACATTACTGCATGTTACATCTAAGTTCTTTAGACCGTGTTTATATTGTTAATTTTTTTATCTGGTGGCGTAAACAATGCTTTAAATTTGCTACTTTCAGTTGCCACGTTTTTTTTTCTCTCCTGTTCTGCTTGTATGTTTTCATAGGCCCATTTGGCTGTACCTCGTAAGTATACCTAACAGCTTTTGTCGCTCCTGAGCTGTCATGTATTAATTGGAAAATGATTGTTGTTTTGACTCCCGTCTTATACTTGTCACTGTGAGTGTTTATGTTATGTCCAGTCGACGCTACCCTCAGTCCTCCTCTTACCGCGGTGCAGTGCGGATTGACACGCTTCAGTACGTTTCCTGACCTTTAGTTTGTGTTTGAATAGTAGTATACGAATGTATGTTCTGGCACTGGCTTCTGGCTGTGGATGGTGCGGATTGTGATTGTCGGTCCGCCATCTTGGATTGTGACGTCACGGCGGCCATCTTGGACGAGCGTAACGGGACACAGCATAACGGGACATAACGTAACGGGACAAGTAGATCACGGCAGCCATCTTGGATCCGCCATCTTGGATCCGCCATTTTGGATGACGTCATTTTGTTTTCTAGAAAATTCCGGCATTGTGTTGTCCGCCATATTGGATGATGACGTCACCGTTGCAATTTCCGTTACGGCCGCCATCTTTAACTTTTTTATTTATTATCCGATTTTAACGAAATTTTTTTTAAAAATTATAAAAAAATTCAATTAATAAAATTTTTATATATTTTTTTTAAAAATTGTACTTTTTAGACACGGAGTTCGGAGTCCTCGGTTCGAACCTGACGGGTGCAAAAAAAAATTTAAAAATGGCGACCGATCCTTCCCCCTGTGGTGGCTGCTGACAGACTGCCCCCCACCACTTTTTTCAAAGCATATATATCGACAGTGAGCATGACGTCATGTCCGCCATCTTGAAATCTGGACGCCATTTTGAAAATCTTTATTTATTATCCGATTTTAATGAAAAAAATTCCAAAATTCATCAAAAAATTAATGTATTTGAATTCTGTTTGATTATATCGATGTACGTCCTTGGCTCGATTCCCGACGAGAGTAAACGGTCGATCCTTCCTCCATGAAAGCTTCCTAGACTGATCTACCACCACCAGTACCAAGGTTTATATCATCAACTGGTATGACATCATGTCCGCCATCTTGTCTTCATCCGCTGGAGTCCACCATCTTGTTTTCGTCTGCTAGAGTGTGCCGATACCATGTAGTATAATTATCTGGTCACCATACTTTTGTCCTCAACTGTTGACATTGATCATTGACCTTGGCCTTGAACTTTGACTTTGACCTTGAAATTTGACCTTGACCTTGAAATTTGACCTTGACCTTCAACTTTGACCTTGACCTTGTAATTTGACCTTGACCTTGAAATTTGACCTTGACATTGAAATTTGACCTTGACCTTGAAATTTGACCTTGACATTGAAATTTGACTTTGTCCTCGAAATTTGACTTTGTCCTTGTCGACCATCATGGATCCAACATTTTATGTTCAGTAGATGTTACCAGGAGCTACCACCTGCTGGAGTATGCCATCTTGTGTGTGTGTACTCGTATTATAGAGTACATTTCCATCTGGATAAATTTATTCTAACCCGCTACAGTGCAGTAATCATTTATTACTGTGACACCCGCCATCTTGAAATTTGGACGCCATCTTGAAAATCCGTAATTTTAATGCTAGAGATTCGGGGAAAAGTTCAAAATTTATGAAATAAATTTTTAATCTATATACTGATTGATTGGATCGACTAAGGTCCTTGGTTCGATCACTGACCGATAAAAAAAAACTCTAATATTTTAAAAAGATCCACTAAAGTGACAGGTTTGAGAAAATAAAAAACACCACAAGTTCTATTAAAAAAAATTTATTACATAAATTCAATACACTACTACAAGTACATAAAAAAACACTGACAAATTACTAAAGCCTTTTTGGATTCCTCGATTCAAACAGTCTTCTTATTGTACGGACTAAGCCTTTTACATGTCTTTAAATGTCTATCCGATCAGGTCATCACCGCAGCCAGAGACGGACTGAAGTTCATATCACTTATATTATCTCATTAGACGGTACAACACATGAGTCAAATCAATAACCATGTTCATTATATGTCTCGGAGCATTTTTTATAATGACGATGTAAGCTATCGAGACGCGAAATTAGTTTATTGCACTTATTGCACTGAAATTGTATTCTTTGATCATTATTAGAACAACCGCTTCTTTCATGTCTGCGAGCATTTGAGGTGATAGTAAATGATGCTCCACAGTATTTGCACTGATGCGAAGTACGCTCTTCATTAATTGAAGAATCCATTGCTGATGATGAAACTTCAGCTGATGGTGGAACAGCACATATCGGTTCGCAAGAACAGGTAATTACGCGACTTATGCACCAGAAGAAACAAACTAGGCGATCCTTACACCACCGACGTCAGTAACAAACCGAGCGTCCTGCTGTCTAGGACTCGCTTATATACATGCACCGTATGGAATAATACGATAGTCAAATCAATATCAATTTACTAAAATACTAGAGTCAAAACAACATTAAAAAATAGAAGCACCATCAACAAAAAAGGAAGCAAATTTGGACGCACCTACAAAAAAGGAAAAACAAAAGGAAGCACCGACAACGAAAAGGAAGCACCGCCAACGAAAAGGAAGCACATTTGGAAGCACCGACAACGAAAAGACAGCACCGACATCGAAATGGAAGCACATTTGGAAGCACCGACAACGAAAAGGCAGCACCGACAACGAAAAGGAAGCACATTTGGAAGCACCGACAACGAAAAGACAGCACCGACATCGAAAAGGCAGCACATTTGGAAGCACCGACAACGAAAAGGCAGCACCGACAACGAAAAGGAAGCACATTTGGAAGCACCGACAACGAAAAGACAGCACCGACATCGAAAAGGCAGCACATTTGGAAGCACCGACAACGAAAAGGCAGCACCGACAACGAAAAGGCAGCACCGGCATCGAAAAGGAAGCACATTTGGAAGCACCGACAACGAAAAGGCAGCACCGGCATCGAAAAGGAAGCACATTTGGAAGCACCGACAACGAAAAGGCAGCACCGGCATCGAAAAGGAAGCACATTTGGAAGCACCGACAACGAAAAGGCAGCACCGGCATCGAAAAGGAAGCACATTTGGAAGCACCGACAAAGAAAAGGCAGCACCGACATCGAAAAGGAAGCACATTTGGAAGCACTGACAACGAAAAGACAGCACCGCCATCGAAAAGGAAGCACATTTGGAAGCACTGACAACGAAAAGGTAGCACCGACAACGAAAAGGAAGCACATTTGGAAGTACTGACAACGAAAATGCAGCACATTTGGAAGCACTGACAACGAAAAGGTAGCACCGACAACAAAAAGGAAGCACATTTGGAAGCACTGACAACGAAAAGGCAGCACCGACAACGAAAAGGAAGCACATTTGGAAGTACTGACAACGAAAAGGCAGCACATTTGGAAGCACTGACAACGAAAAGACAGCACCGACAACGAAAAGGAAGCACATTTGGAAGCACTGACAACGAAAAGGCAGCACCGAAAACGAAAAGGAAGCACATTTGGAAGCACTGACAACGAAAAGGCAGCACCGTCAACGAAAAGGAAGCACATTTGGAAGCACTGACAACGAAAAGACAGCACCGACAACGAAAAGGAAGCACATTTGGAAGCACTGACAACGAAAAGGCAGCACCGCCAACGAAAATGCAGCTC
Organism: Bacillus rossius redtenbacheri; assembly: GCF_032445375.1. Classification (NCBI taxonomy): domain Eukaryota; kingdom Metazoa; phylum Arthropoda; class Insecta; order Phasmatodea; family Bacillidae; genus Bacillus; species Bacillus rossius. Next base: position 23,398,443 of record NC_086333.1, read on the forward strand.
ATTTGGAAGCACCGACATCGAAAAGGAAGCACCATCAACGAAAAGGCCGCACCATCAACGAAAAGGAAGCACATTTGGAAGCACAAGTTACGAGAACTTAGTCTTAGTTAGAAATCTGAATACAAGAAAAAAAAAACATTAAATTTTTATAATTGCAATTATTTATTTCTTTACATTATACAAATACAAGTAAAACAAGCCATTATTATATGTAGCCAGCTTTCCTCAGTTCTTTGAGTATGATTGATATTTCTTTGATGCACGAATAGTTTCCTGCACAAAGCGAGTCATGTAGAAGTCTTAGCCGGTCAACCAATATGTTTGGATCGTTCCATGAAGTGTAATCAGTCTCTTCTACCACCATCTTCATTGCTTGATTATTATAAATATTATTTTCTCTGGTGTCTTCCGTTTTAACACCATCCTCAGGGTTACTTTCATCATCTAGCCAGCGATCATCACAAGCTTGATCCGATTTATTTAATATATCACGTTGTTTCCATCGTTTCGGTCTCAGGACACCACCACAGTCTTCGATCTTGCCTGCTTTAGTTGCTTCATCACAGTCTATACCTTTGTCAACAGCCGCAGAGTCGCTGTAGCAATCACCGTAGAAGGCAACATCTTCACCTAGATTACCGTAAGAATTCGATGTCGATGATGTCGAAGCGTCTTCATCGTCTTCATGCTTCCTTTTTAGGAGTCCATCATTTTTACAAAGTAGGAAAGATCTACTTGAATTCGGCTGGAATGTATTCTCACTTTTTACGTTAAAGATTCTTCCATTGTCTTCATTCTTCCATAAATCATAATTGTCCTTCAATTTAAGTTCTTTGTCGAGATCGGAAGAACCGCGATCATAATCTCTCCCAAGACAAGGAAAATTATTGTCGTAATGCAGATCACTCTTCCTTAGTCTAGTAGAGCCATCGTTGTCCTCTAGCTTGTACACAGGCTTGACGTTACAAGTTCTGTCATGTCTTTTTAAGCTCTCTCTCCGCGTAAACGACTTGCTACATCGAACACAACTTATCATATTACGTAGTGGATTTTTATCACAGTCATTCTTCTCGTGTTGTCTTCCATTCTTTCTCAAGATAAATTCTTTGCTGCAAAACTTACACCTGTGTCCTTTCGTTACAGCAACAGTCACCGAATCAGGATTCATATTAGTTACTGAGACTATGGTCAGATGCAAACTGAATTAATTAAATTAGATACATTACTTAAATATAATTTTTAATATTTCATCTGCAAGAATTAAGTTACATCATACAAAAGAAATTGTTACATGTGGTCTCGATTATTAGCATGTGATGTCGCCACGTGTTGTGTTGAGTCATAATTTATTTAGTTGTTTTATGTGGTATGCGGGAAGCTCACTAACGATCGCAAAACAAGGATGGCTTCGCTAGACATCAAGGAGAAGGAAGTTCGTCTTACATGTTAGTGCTCCACGGATGTCTCATGACATATTATTTGACTGAGTAATGGTTGCTTAATTTTTATTTCCACCTGGTAAAAAAATTACAAGTGCTGATTTAGTAACAGATATTCTCGAATTAAATGTAACTCTAAATAACACGTCATGACTCATTAGGTAAAAAATCCGTCATGCAGAGAGCGGTTTCTCATAATAGACAGAAACACTTGAAGAAACCACAGGAATAATCAGGAGTTCATGGAGAAATCCATCATAATATTGAAAAAATAATAGGGATCACACGGAGAAAACCATTTCACGTTTCTTTGTTATCATATAAATACAGAAAAAATATTTAATATTAAAATAAATTAATAAAAAAATTTAAATTGAAAACAAATTAAATTGAAAGCAGGAAATAATCAGGAGCACACGGAGAAAACCATCATATTATTGACATGGATAATCAGATGCACTCGGCGAAAACCACCACACGTTTTCTTTGAAATCATAAAATTACAGGGAAATTTTTTTTTAAAAATAAATAAAAAAAATTCAAAAAAGGAAAAAATTACCAAAATACATAAAATTCTGGCTTGTACTAGAACTCTATCTTTGTTACACAATGAGAAGTTCACAAGCTAGCAGAATCTATTTATGTATTTTGGTAATTTTTTCCTTTTTTGAATTTTTTTTATTTATTTTTAAAAAAAATTTTCCCTGTAATTTTATGATTTCAAAGAAAACGTGTGGTGGTTTTCTCCGAGTGCATCTGATTATCCATGTCAATAATATGATGGTTTTCTCCGTGTGCTGCTGATTATTTCCTGCTTTCAATTTAATTTGTTTTCAATTTAAATTTTTTTATTAATTTATTTTAATATTAAATATTTTTTCTGTATTTATATGATAACAAAGAAACGTGAGATGGTTTTCTCCGTGTGCTCCCTATTATTTTTTCAATATTATGATGGATTTCTCCATGAACTCCTGATTATTCCTGTGGTTTCTTCAAGTGTTTCTGTCTATTATGAGAAACCGCTCTCTGCATGACGGATTTTTTACCTAATGAGTCATGACGTGTTATTTAGAGTTACATTTAATTCGAGAATATCTGTTACTAAATCAGCACTTGTAATTTTTTTACCAGGTGGAAATAAAAATTAAGCAACCATTACTCAGTCAAATAATATGTCATGAGACATCCGTGGAGCACTAACATGTAAGACGAACTTCCTTCTCCTTGATGTCTAGCGAAGCCATCCTTGTTTTGCGATCGTTAGTGAGCTTCCCGCATACCACATAAAACAACTAAATAAATTATGACTCAACACAACACGTGGCGACATCACATGCTAATAATCGAGACCACATGTAACAATTTCTTTTGTATGATGTAACTTAATTCTTGCAGATGAAATATTAAAAATTATATTTAAGTAATGTATCTAATTTAATTAATTCAGTTTGCATCTGACCATAGTCTCAGTAACTAATATGAATCCTGATTCGGTGACTGTTGCTGTAACGAAAGGACACAGGTGTAAGTTTTGCAGCAAAGAATTTATCTTGAGAAAGAATGGAAGACAACACGAGAAGAATGACTGTGATAAAAATCCACTACGTAATATGATAAGTTGTGTTCGATGTAGCAAGTCGTTTACGCGGAGAGAGAGCTTAAAAAGACATGACAGAACTTGTAACGTCAAGCCTGTGTACAAGCTAGAGGACAACGATGGCTCTACTAGACTAAGGAAGAGTGATCTGCATTACGACAATAATTTTCCTTGTCTTGGGAGAGATTATGATCGCGGTTCTTCCGATCTCGACAAAGAACTTAAATTGAAGGACAATTATGATTTATGGAAGAATGAAGACAATGGAAGAATCTTTAACGTAAAAAGTGAGAATACATTCCAGCCGAATTCAAGTAGATCTTTCCTACTTTGTAAAAATGATGGACTCCTAAAAAGGAAGCATGAAGACGATGAAGACGCTTCGACATCATCGACATCGAATTCTTACGGTAATCTAGGTGAAGATGTTGCCTTCTACGGTGATTGCTACAGCGACTCTGCGGCTGTTGACAAAGGTATAGACTGTGATGAAGCAACTAAAGCAGGCAAGATCGAAGACTGTGGTGGTGTCCTGAGACCGAAACGATGGAAACAACGTGATATATTAAATAAATCGGATCAAGCTTGTGATGATCGCTGGCTAGATGATGAAAGTAACCCTGAGGATGGTGTTAAAACGGAAGACACCAGAGAAAATAATATTTATAATAATCAAGCAATGAAGATGGTGGTAGAAGAGACTGATTACACTTCATGGAACGATCCAAACATATTGGTTGACCGGCTAAGACTTCTACATGACTCGCTTTGTGCAGGAAACTATTCGTGCATCAAAGAAATATCAATCATACTCAAAGAACTGAGGAAAGCTGGCTACATATAATAATGGCTTGTTTTACTTGTATTTGTATAATGTAAAGAAATAAATAATTGCAATTATAAAAATTTAATGTTTTTTTTTTCTTGTATTCAGATTTCTAACTAAGACTAAGTTCTCGTAACTTGTGCTTCCAAATGTGCTTCCTTTTCGTTGATGGTGCGGCCTTTTCGTTGATGGTGCTTCCTTTTCGATGTCGGTGCTTCCAAATGAGCTGCATTTTCGTTGGCGGTGCTGCCTTTTCGTTGTCAGTGCTTCCAAATGTGCTTCCTTTTCGTTGTCGGTGCTGTCTTTTCGTTGTCGGTGCTGTCTTTTCGTTGTCAGTGCTTCCAAATGTGCTTCCTTTTCGTTGACGGTGCTGCCTTTTCGTTGTCAGTGCTTCCAAATGTGCTTCCTTTTCGTTTTCGGTGCTGCCTTTTCGTTGTCAGTGCTTCCAAATGTGCTTCCTTTTCGTTGTCGGTGCTGTCTTTTCGTTGTCAGTGCTTCCAAATGTGCTGCCTTTTCGTTGTCAGTACTTCCAAATGTGCTTCCTTTTCGTTGTCGGTGCTGCCTTTTCGTTGTCAGTGCTTCCAAATGTGCTTCCTTTTTGTTGTCGGTGCTACCTTTTCGTTGTCAGTGCTTCCAAATGTGCTGCCTTTTCGTTGTCAGTACTTCCAAATGTGCTTCCTTTTCGTTGTCGGTGCTACCTTTTCGTTGTCAGTGCTTCCAAATGTGCTTCCTTTTCGATGGCGGTGCTGTCTTTTCGTTGTCAGTGCTTCCAAATGTGCTTCCTTTTCGTTGACGGTGCTGCCTTTTCGTTGTCAGTGCTTCCAAATGTGCTTCCTTTTCGTTTTCGGTGCTGCCTTTTCGTTGTCAGTGCTTCCAAATGTGCTTCCTTTTCGTTGTCGGTGCTGTCTTTTCGTTGTCAGTGCTTCCATTGTGCTGCCTTTTCGTTGTCAGTACTTCCAAATGTGCTTCCTTTTCGTTGTCGGTGCTGCCTTTTCGTTGTCAGTGCTTCCAAATGTGCTTCCTTTTTGTTGTCGGTGCTACCTTTTCGTTGTCAGTGCTTCCAAATGTGCTGCCTTTTCGTTGTCAGTACTTCCAAATGTGCTTCCTTTTCGTTGTCGGTGCTACCTTTTCGTTGTCAGTGCTTCCAAATGTGCTTCCTTTTCGATGGCGGTGCTGTCTTTTCGTTGTCAGTGCTTCCAAATGTGCTTCTTTTTCGTTGTCGGTGCTGCCTTTTCTTTGTCGGTGCTTCCAAATGTGCTTCCTTTTCGATGCCGGTGCTGCCTTTTCGTTGTCGGTGCTTCCAAATGTGCTTCCTTTTCGATGCCGGTGCTGCCTTTTCGTTGTCGGTGCTTCCAAATGTGCTTCCTTTTCGATGCCGGTGCTGCCTTTTCGTTGTCGGTGCTTCCAAATGTGCTTCCTTTTCGATGCCGGTGCTGCCTTTTCGTTGTCGGTGCTGCCTTTTCGTTGTCGGTGCTTCCAAATGTGCTGCCTTTTCGATGTCGGTGCTGTCTTTTCGTTGTCGGTGCTTCCAAATGTGCTTCCTTTTCGTTGTCGGTGCTGCCTTTTCGTTGTCGGTGCTTCCAAATGTGCTGCCTTTTCGATGTCGGTGCTGTCTTTTCGTTGTCGGTGCTTCCAAATGTGCTTCCTTTTCGTTGTCGGTGCTGCCTTTTCGTTGTCGGTGCTTCCAAATGTGCTTCCATTTCGATGTCGGTGCTGTCTTTTCGTTGTCGGTGCTTCCAAATGTGCTTCCTTTTCGTTGGCGGTGCTTCCTTTTCGTTGTCGGTGCTTCCTTTTGTTTTTCCTTTTTTGTAGGTGCGTCCAAATTTGCTTCCTTTTTTGTTGATGGTGCTTCTATTTTTTAATGTTGTTTTGACTCTAGTATTTTATTAAATTGATATTGATTTGACTATCGTATTATTCCATACGGTGCATGTATATAAGCGAGTCCTAGACAGCAGGACGCTCGGTTTGTTACTGACGTCGGTGGTGTAAGGATCGCCTAGTTTGTTTCTTCTGGTGCATAAGTCGCGTAATTACCTGTTCTTGCGAACCGATATGTGCTGTTCCACCATCAGCTGAAGTTTCATCATCAGCAATGGATTCTTCAATTAATGAAGAGCGTACTTCGCATCAGTGCAAATACTGTGGAGCATCATTTACTATCACCTCAAATGCTCGCAGACATGAAAGAAGCGGTTGTTCTAATAATGATCAAAGAATACAATTTCAGTGCAATAAGTGCAATAAACTAATTTCGCGTCTCGATAGCTTACATCGTCATTATAAAAAATGCTCCGAGACATATAATGAACATGGTTATTGATTTGACTCATGTGTTGTACCGTCTAATGAGATAATATAAGTGATATGAACTTCAGTCCGTCTCTGGCTGCGGTGATGACCTGATCGGATAGACATTTAAAGACATGTAAAAGGCTTAGTCCGTACAATAAGAAGACTGTTTGAATCGAGGAATCCAAAAAGGCTTTAGTAATTTGTCAGTGTTTTTTTATGTACTTGTAGTAGTGTATTGAATTTATGTAATAAATTTTTTTTAATAGAACTTGTGGTGTTTTTTATTTTCTCAAACCTGTCACTTTAGTGGATCTTTTTAAAATATTAGAGTTTTTTTTTTCGGTCAGTGATCGAACCAAGGACCTTAGTCGATCCAATCAATCAGTATATAGATTACAAATTTATTTCATAAATTTTGAACTTTTCCCCGAATCTCTAGCATTAAAATTACGGATTTTCAAGATGGCGTCCAAATTTCAAGATGGCGGGTGTCACAGTAATAAATGATTACTGCACTGTAGCGGGTTAGAATAAATTTATCCAGATGGAAATGTACTCTATAATACGAGTACACACACACAAGATGGCATACTCCAGCAGGTGGTAGCTCCTGGTAACATCTACTGAACATAAAATGTTGGATCCATGATGGTCGACAAGGACAAAGTCAAATTTCGAGGACAAAGTCAAATTTCAATGTCAAGGTCAAATTTCAAGGTCAAGGTCAAATTTCAATGTCAAGGTCAAATTTCAAGGTCAAGGTCAAATTTCAAGGTCAAGGTCAAAGTTGAAGGTCAAGGTCAAATTTCAAGGTCAAGGTCAAATTTCAAGGTCAAAGTCAAAGTTCAAGGCCAAGGTCAATGATCAATGTCAACAGTTGAGGACAAAAGTATGGTGACCAGATAATTATACTACATGGTATCGGCACACTCTAGCAGACGAAAACAAGATGGTGGACTCCAGCGGATGAAGACAAGATGGCGGACATGATGTCATACCAGTTGATGATATAAACCTTGGTACTGGTGGTGGTAGATCAGTCTAGGAAGCTTTCATGGAGGAAGGATCGACCGTTTACTCTCGTCGGGAATCGAGCCAAGGACGTACATCGATATAATCAAACAGAATTCAAATACATTAATTTTTTGATGAATTTTGGAATTTTTTTCATTAAAATCGGATAATAAATAAAGATTTTCAAGATGGCGTCCAGATTTCAAGATGGCGGACATGACGTCATGCTCACTGTCGATATATATGCTTTGAAAAAAGTGGTGGGGGGCAGTCTGTCAGCAGCCACCACAGGGGGAAGGATCGGTCGCCATTTTTAAATTTTTTTTTGCACCCGTCAGGTTCGAACCGAGGACTCCGAACTCCGTGTCTAAAAAGTACAATTTTTAAAAAAAAATATATAAAAATTTTATTAATTGAATTTTTTTATAATTTTTAAAAAAAATTTCGTTAAAATCGGATAATAAATAAAAAAGTTAAAGATGGCGGCCGTAACGGAAATTGCAACGGTGACGTCTTCATCCAATATGGCGGACAACACAATGCCGGAATTTTCTAGAAAACAAAATGACGTCATCCAAAATGGCGGATCCAAGATGGCGGATCCAAGATGGCGGATCCAAGATGGCTGCCGTGATCTACTTGTCCCGTTACGTTATGTCCCGTTATGCTGTGTCCCGTTACGCTCGTCCAAGATGGCCGCCGTGACGTCACAATCCAAGATGGCGGACCGACATTCACAATCCGCACCATCCACAGCCAGAAGCCAGTGCCAGAACATACATTCGTATACTACTTTGAATGATGACCTTGATGGACGGTTTACCATCATTAGTGCAGAACCTAGTGGCAGCGACGCCGATGACATCAGAGTCCTCGATGGCAGCGACGCGGATGGCGACGCAGATCCCGATGACATCTGCGATAACAGCTGCAGAGAACTCAGCGGGCGCTGTTTCATAGGTTCAAGTTTCTCCAGAAACTCGGAGACGGGGGCCCACCATTTGTCCAACTGTCCACTTGTCCAACTAACCACTTCTCCAAGCTCCATTTGTTCGAAGGACCATTTGTCCAAGTGACCACTTGTCCAACAGACCATCTCTCCAAGTTTTGAGGGGCGGGTGGCGTCTCCCACCCGCGCAATCTTGCTCCGCCCTGCCTCCTCGCGACACCTAATCCCAGCACGGCAGATAAGCCGCCAATCGGCGACGTCAGTTCTCACACTGCGAGGGAGCTACTGAAACTTAAACCGCTCTTACAATTACGTGCATAAAGCGACTATGTCGGGCAGGCACGGCCCTAGACGCCCAGAGATGAGAAACTCAGTCCTGTTTCAAGACATGATTTTCAAGTGAGATTTGAAAATATATATTTAATGTTTAAATGTTTAATGACACATATACAAAGTTATAATTTAATTATATCATGAATTTTGATTGGTTTAACTATAGAGTTGTGACTAAATAAGACAAATACAAATTTATACTCGAACCTAATCCTTGTCTCGATCTCCTATACCCTTCGCACTAAGAGCCGTTCAACTATCTTACGGAGATCATTGAGCTTACTCTACACATGCTTTTATTAGCTTCACCTGTATGTATCTATCAATGTAACGGATAAGATAATTTCGACGTTATTTTCATTCAATTAAAGACATTTTATTAACTTAAAATTTGCACACTTGTCAAGGGCTGGCGACAATATGAGATTTTGATAACTAAAAACCTTAAAATTAAAGGGTGGAGGGGGTCATAGGGTTAAAAACGATTTATTAAGAGCTATGGGTAATAACCTGGCACAGTTGAGGCACAATAAAGCATAGTTTTTGCGCAGATTAATCACCTTGGATGAAACTTGAATTCACCATTACAATGCGGAAACAAAAGCACATTCAAAACAGTGGAAATTTTTCTAGTTTGGTCTCTCTTCCTTAAAAAAAATTGAATACTAAAATAAAAATCCCAAAACAATTTTACTTAGTGCTACAAATATTTCTCTATTTAAAGCAACAGGCGGACATACGAAATTCCTACTCGTTTCATATAAATTACCGTTTATTGTTTACACTATAAAGCCTGAGCATTGTTGCTGTAGCCGCAATGTTATTTGTTTACGTTTATTTGTATCGCATTGTTCGTTTTTTTTTATATCATTTTAAAGCTCATAACATGGTCCTGTGCACTTGATCCTGTGCATTTGATCCTGTGGTAGCCTACATGATTTTTTTTTTGCTTTGAGAAGGCACGTAGAAAGTAATTTATTTTGTACCAAATTTATGTATTTTATAGTTCATATTTTACGTAATTTATTATTTTCTACGTAATTTATTATTATTACGTAATTTTTATATTTTTACGTCAGGTTCCGCGCTATCACGCAAAAAGCGTTGGCGCTATGCGCCTCACCACTGCTAAAAAATAAATAAGTATCATGTACCACAGGATCAGGTGTGCAAGATCATGCCATTAGGATGAATGGAATGGATTCAACATGAAATGTTAAACGTTCTAAACTCACCTATGTTGGAGGCGGGTACAGTTTCTTCGCGAAATCGTTCACGTTCGTCGGGATACCTCCGACGGAACATACATTCCACAAAGTACCCGACGACGTGCGGAATTCGTCGCATAGTTTCCAACCAAAAGTCCTCGAAGAACCAGCCATATTCAAGACACAATTTTTTGCGGCATTGATCGACGAATTGACTTGAACGACTGAAACAATTCATGCAAGAAGTAAACAATAGTTTTCAACAATGAAAATTAACAGTGTATGGATTCATTTGAAAGATTACCTCCCACACTACAAAATAGTACAACGTTTGAATTCTCCAATAAAAAGAAATGGTAAAATAAATGCTATACCTATGAAAATACACAGATGTTAGTGTCTAAGATTCGTTACGTATTTTAAGAAGAAAAAATGTTGCAACACATGTAAGTTGTAAAAAAATATGGAACGTCAGATACTTAATTGAAAAGTACTCAAAATCACACTCACGGATTTAGAAACAGCAATTAATGTCCGCTGGCGCCTTACCGAACAGGTAGCTACTGTAAACTTTCATATCAAAGGTAATTTTTCCATACTGGTTGTAATTTATTATGTACGCCTTTTACTATAAATAGAGGAATGTTTGTAGCACTAAATAAAAAAAGTTTCGGATTTATTTTTTTACGGTAGAGGGGTCAAACTAGATTAACACCAAATAGTTGATTGCAAATGGGAATCAGCTACAAAAAAGGCAAATGCTGTTCTTTTGGGTGGGAAAGTGACTGTGAATACTTTCAAGGATATTCATAAAGCTATTTAATAGATTATATTGGAAAAATATAAACCGTGACAGGAGCATACTGCACAAAATAACTTGTTAAGCTGAAGGCGGAAATTGCAGAAAACAACAATATTTGCTGCAAAAATTTTTTTTTTCACCGAGACAACGCACCATTTCACACCGCAATGATTATCATGGTGAAAATCGGTTGATTGTGGTTTGAACTGCTGACCACCCTTCTTACCTCCCCCTAGGCTATTTCCGAGTTGAGGTTATGGTGGAAAATGTGCACGGTGATCAGTTTTCTTCATCTAGTGAGAGGGGGGGGGGGGGGGGGCGGTAAAATCCTCTAAATATAACAATTTTTGTAAATGTATTCTTCTTAACACACTTTTATTGGCTTTACCTGTATGTATCAATGTAAAGGAATAATCCACCACGAATTTCGCTAACTGTATGTCTCTGACAGAAATTAAAATTTTCACAAGTTTTAAGTAGCTACCGTTGACAATTCAATATTTTCATGACTTAAGACCTTAGAAATAAGAAGTAGGGGTTGGGTTTATGGGAAAGAAAAAAAAACACTATTTTGAAGTTACAGGTAATAAACCGTTTGTGACGTGATATCATCTTATAAATCTATGAACGCCGGCTGCACGCACGAAAAAGTGTCACGTTCCACCTGAGCTGAGAGTGCAAGTGAGAGCGCGGCTTGTGACGCATCAATCTCTCTTCCACTCCATCGGCCGATGCGTCCTAGTAGAAGAGAGACAGTGGCAGCGTACAACCTACATGCGAACTGTTTTGTCAACTGTTTATAAAGTGAAGTGAAAAGTTTATGTAGTTTTTCCATTGTTTATTACAACAACAATTGCGGAAAAAAAGTAATTAATTCTTGCATTTTAAGCATTTGATCAGCGATATAATCTCATATATTTGTTCTTCTTCGTCAATGTTTTCTTACGACGTTATGAATTAAAATTATCGTCTGTAAACCAACTTTACAGACAACCATATCAACCAGTTTTTTTTTATTCATGAGTACCGGAGCATGGTGGGAATTTTCCCCAGGGTCGACTGTGATGTGGGCTTAAAGGCACAAAGTTCTGAAAATTTTAAAACATAGTGACTTTTATATTTTGTATGTTTTGATCCAAATGGTAAGGTTTAGGTGGAAAATCTGCTCAGGTAATGAAGGAAGTGTAACGCCTCTATATTGTGAACATTTAAAAATATATTCTTTCCGATTTAGAGTGTTTCTGAGGTCGTGCTGTTATGGTTGAACATGGGGCTGGGGTTCATTTTTTTCCCAATTATAATTCAATATATATAAATTAAATTGCTATTATAAAATACCTAAAACTGAATCCATGTTAGGGTGTAATGCCCTTAAAATTAAAAAATTTCAGAAAAGTGTATATATTTTTATTTAGATGGTAGTTTATTAGCTTGATCTGAATTATGTAGGACTAGTTATATACGTGTGGACAACGTAATAAAATCTTTCCATTCAAATGTTTTCTAATTTTTGCCATCAGAATGTTTTGAAATTTTGTGTACACATAAAGAATCACAGACAACACAATATTTTGATAACATATGACCATATCGATTGGTGGAGGGGGGAGAACAAGGTAACATAGTAAAACAAACCAATTAAATAAAATAAATTAGTATATAAATGGGGCTCCGAGCGCAGGAGTGGAAGCGAGGATTGAGGATGGGGTCACCGACCGACCACTCTGACGTCATTTTGGTGTCAAATTTCCGCAAAAAAGCCTCAAAAAGACTCAAAATGTCCCGTTTTGAGGGAAAAATTCCCGTTTTAATTTAAAAAAATTCCAAAATTTGACTCTTCCTAAAATTGACTTAAGAGTCCTGAAGACAAGCCACTCGTAAGCCACTTTCAGGAATTAGACCTTGACCTCGATATTTACCGTTGCACTTTTCGTTACGCCCAAAAATTCGAAAATCTGTAATTTTTATCGGATTTCAACGGAAAAAGTCCTAAAAATTATAAAAAAATCAATTAATAAAATTTAAATAAAAAATCGTTCCGCCATATTAAATTTAGGCCGCGATCTTGGAATTACGTAATTTTTAACTTAGAAAAATCGCGGAAAAAATTTAAAATTAAAAATAATTTAATAAATTTAGTCAAATAGGGCCGCCATCTTGACATCTAACGCCCCACTCCATAGCGCTGCACTCTTTGTTACGACCACCATATTGTATGTTTTTATTATCTGATTTTAATGAAATAAATTTTAAAAAATTAAGTAATAAAATTTAAAAAAATAATAAAAAATTATAATTAAATTTTAATAACAAATCATACTTGCGTCTTATAGTCCTGGGTTCGAACCCGACGAGACCAAAATAAAAAATGGCTATAGATCCTTCCTCCACGGAAGTCACCGGCTGACTGACCTCCCACCACTGACTAGGATCAAGGCATATATTACGTCATCCGACATGACGTCATCGCCGCCATCTTGTTTTTTTTTAATGTTTCACTGGAGGAGGCCATATTGTTTACAGCAGTCATTTGTTTCGCCTGCTGGAGACCGTCACCTTGTTAGTTTTATATCTTACCGCTAGAGTGCAGTTTATTTAATTATCCACATACAATCCACCATCTCGTTAAACTGTTGCTATCTGGTAAATCCGTAATTTTTAAGCTAGAAATTCGAAAAAAATTCCAAAATTCGTCAAAAAATTCGTTTTTTTATTTAACGACCGACACGAACGTCTCCGATGATTCCTTGACCACGCAAATATACTTTTTTTTTAATAAACTATCCAACCAGCCAAAGTCCATCGTCTACCAACCGACAATAAGCCGATACGACCACGATGTAGGCAATTCTTATTTATCAAAAAAAAAATTCGATTCATGTAGGCGTAAAGAACCAATGTACACGCCAAGCCATGAAACAAACTGATAATAACTAACAGTCAACCGACCACATAATGAAAGATCCAGAAGCACAGGAAGCACAGGAAGCACACTAGGTAGCACAAGGCAGCACCGGCAGTATATTTAGCAGCACATCAGGCAGCACATTTGGCAGCACATCAGGCAGCACTACCAGCACCAACAGCACATTTGGCAGCACCGGCAGCACATCAGGCAGCACATTTTGGCAGCACTGGCAGCACATCAGGCAGCACTGGCAGCACATTTTGGCAGCACTAGCAGCACATTTGGCAGCACTAGACAGCACAAGAAAGCACACTAGGCAGCACAAGGAAGCACAGGAAGCACAGGAAGCACATGGAAGCACGTTAAAACAAGGAAGCAGATTCGGGAAATGAAAAAAATTAGATAAAGTTAAATAACTATATTATTTTCGATCATGTCAGCCTCAGTGATGTCACAGTATTCTATCACGTCAGCCTCAGATGCTTCATTACAGTCTTCGATCTTGCCAACTTCATCTCGTTCTCTGTTCTTCATTATTTCGTGAAGACGAACTTGAATTTGGAGTAGGTAATCATCTTTTCATTTCCTATGAGAATGTTACTTTCATCTAAGTTTTCAATTTTAAATCATATGAGAGATGTGAGATTTTAGTGCTAACATGGGTATTTTCACATTACTCGCAATCATTCATCTTCCTCGGTGTTGTATCCACTATATCGCTAGTCGGCTGAGTAATACAAATCTTACGAGGTTTATCCAAGAAATAACTCTGACGAAGGATTTCTGACACTGACTGCAACTAAAAGGTTTTTTTTGTAAGGATCAAAAATACACTCGCTTTTCTCATAATTTTCAGCATTTTTTCTCAAGGTAAACGTCTTGCTGCAGGATCTACAGCGGTGTCCTTTCGATGCAGCTGCAGGCTTCGAACCAGAATCCATGTTAGTTTCTGCAACGAATACCAGATGCAAATTTACAGTTTTGAATTAGAACAATTACATCAATATTTTTTTATTTATGTTTGTTTATATTTCGTCAGCGGGAGTAAATATATATTAAAAAAAAAAAAGAATTTGTTGTTATGAGATATAAGTAGGATAGCTTGGCCGGTCCGGGAACTGGAGTCGGAGTGTGGAGCCGGAGCCAATGTCCGCCATCTTGGATTTTGACGTCAAGGCGGCCATTTTTGGTGTCAAATTACCTCATAATTCCTCAAAAATTCCGCAAAATTTCTAAAATTTTCCATTATCGAGGGAAAAATTCCGTTTCGAGAGAAAATTTTCCGTTTTAGTCCACAAAAATATCAGAAGCCACTAAAGTCCAGGAAGAGGCTTATCCATGAAGCTAGCCTCCCAATACTCTGTTACCAAATAAGAGTTTGACTTCGCCCGCCATTTCGAAATGTTGCACTTTTAGTTACGCCCGCCATCATGGATACTTTTATTTATCATCCGATTTTTATGAAAAAAATTAAAATTATTGAAACTGATATTTAATTAAAATGTAGCCGCTATCTTAAGGTATGATGTCACGTCCGTTGCACTGTTCGTAACGCCCTCCACCAACTTAGGTATTTTAATCAAAATAATAATACATATTATTTAATGTAAGAAAATTGAATAAAAATGATTTCATTTAGGAATATTTATTAAGAAAATTTTATAAAAAATATACTAAAATAAATAACGGACCTACGACAAAAAGTCCTCGGTTCGAACCCGGTGAGGTAAAGTAAAGATGGCGACAGGAACTTCCTCCACGGAGGCTTCCAGCAGACTGACCTCCCACCACTAATGCTAACGTATATATTACGTTAGCCGGTATGATATCATGGTAGCCATCTTGCATTTTTTCGGCTAGAGGACGCCTTCTTGGATGAATTCAGGTTATTTTATTTTTTTTCCGCTAGAGTACAGTATTAATTATTTGCCTGGACGTCCGCCATTTTGTTACTTGGCCGTCACCTTGTTACTTGGTCAAATACTTGAAAATCCTTAATTTTAGTGCTAGAGAGCTGGCAAAAATTTTAAAATTACAAAAATATTTAAATTAATAAAATACTAGCATAAAATCAATCTGGCATCTGTTGTTCGTACATCATATTGGAAAATTTGTAAATATTAAGCTAGAAATTAGGGAAAAGGGCCAAAATTAATCAAATAATTCGTATATTTTAATAAAAAATGACAGGTTCGAAAAAATAAAACACCACAATTACAAAACAGACATACAGTATACACAACAACACACATTACACACAGAAAGCTCACTACAAATAGTCCACACAAACACACACAGAACACACAGGACAAACTGTTAACATAGAACAAACAGTACATACAAATGACACACAGTACACTCAAATTGCACACAGTACACACAGTACATGCAAAAGGTAGCACAGGCAGTATAAAAGCCAGCCCAGGCAGAACAGACCGTATAAAAGATAGCACAGGCAGCACAAAAGGCAGCACAGGTAGAATAAACTTCAGCACAAACGGCTACACACACAGCACAACCGGCAGCACAGGCAGCACAAAGAACGCTCAGGTACACTCCAGGCAAACTCAACGGATGCTCAGGAACACTCAAAGTACACTCAAAGTACGCTCAGGTACACTCAAAGTACACTCAGAGCAAACTCAACTGACGTTCAGGAACACTCAAAGTACACTCAAAGGACTCTCAGGTACACTCAAAGTGCGCTCAACTGTTGCTCAGGAACACTCAATTACGCTCAAAGGACGCTCAGGTACATTCCAAGAACACTCAACGGACACTGAAACGGACACTCAAAGTACACTGAAAGGATGTTCAGGTATACTCTAATGACCCTCAGGAACACTCAAAGTATGCTCAGGAACACTTAAAATACGTACATATAATGCTCAGGTACACTCAAAGTACACTAAACCGACGCTCAGGAACACTCAAAGGACGCTCAGGTACACTCAAATTACGCTCAAAGGACGCTCATGTACACTACTAGCACACTCAACGGACGCTGAATGTTCACTCCGAGCACACTAAAGGACTCTCAGTTCACTTAAAGTATGCTCAGAGCACACTCAACGAACGCTCAGGTACACCCCAAGGTCCCCAAGGATGATCAATGGACGTTCAGGTTCACTACTAGCACTCTCAATGAATGTTCAAAGTTCACTCAGAGCACACTCAAAGGACGCTCAGGTACACTCAAAGGACGCTCAGGTACACTCAAAGGACGCTCAGGTACACTCAAAGTACGGTCAGAGGACACTCAATGGATGTTCAGGAGTACTCAAAGTACGCTTAAAGGATGCACAGGTACACTCCAAGCAACTTCAACGGGCGCTCAGGAACACTCAAAGTACGCTGAAAGGACGTTCACGTTCACTCCAAGCACACTCAATGAGTTCTCAGAAACGCTCAAAGTATGCTTACAAGATACTCAGGTACACTCCAAGCACACTCAACGGACGCTCAGGTACCTACACTGCAAGCACACTTAACGGACGTTAGAGAACACTCAAAGTATGCTCAGGAACACCCAAAGTGCACTCAACGGATGCTCAGGAACACCCATAGTACACTCAAAGGACGCACAGGTACACACAAAGTACACATAAAGGACACACAAAGGACACGCAAAATCTCCAATAGCTTGAATAGGTCTAACTGCCCAAGTGCTCTAACTGCTACGACATAATTTGACTACCAAATTATGCAATTTCGAGACAGCACCACGAAGATACGCGACTTCGAGGCTTATTTCCACGTAATGCCGTGACAACGAGATTTACGATCACGAAGCTACGCGACTATGAGATGTATAGGATCTCGCTGCTACCTGGCTACGAAATTTAGAAACTATATGGCCACGAAACTTCGACGCTGCAAGACTACGAGTCTGCAAGGCTCCGACTGGAGCCAGGTCTACAGGTACACAAGGCTACATGATTAGGTGTATACATGGCTACGAAATTTCTTGGCTACGTGGTTACTTGGCTACCTAGCTACGTGATTATAAGACTTAGGATAACGAAGCTAAGTGACTACGAGACTTAGGTTCACGATCTTAGCTGACTACAAGACTTAGGTTCACGAATCTTTGCGGCTACGAAACATAGGATTACATAACTTCGCGACACTAAGAGACATAGGTTCATATAACTATGTGATTTTGAGGCGTATAGTCGCGAAACTACACGACAACAAGACATCAGGATTGCGAAACTACGTTATTATGAAACATTGAATCGGGAAACTACACGACTACGAGATTTGATGATCACGAACCAAAGAGACTATAGGACTTCGAATTTGCAATACTTCGATTCTACAAGGCTCCAACTGGATACTTGGCAACAAAGACACAATGCTACTTGATTACGTGCATACTCTGCTACGAAGCTTCTATGCTACATGGATACTTGGCTACCAAGCTACGCAACTACGTACTATGCGTTACTTACCATCAACTGTGTGTGATATCCTAACCAACTAACTGGACGTGTGTGCTTGACCACCTACTGGATATGACAGGCCACAGTCTGGATTCTCGCAGTTTCGTAATCCTTAGTCTCGTAGCCGAATAGCCTTGTGAACCTTCTTCTCGTAATTTCGTGAATCTAAGTCTCGTAGTCGCGTAACTTATTTATCTTTAGTCTCGTTATCACGGAGCTTGGTAACCATGTATCCATGTAGCCAAATATCCACCTAATCAAGTAGCTTTGTGTCACTGTATCCCTGGCTACAAGACTCGTAGTCTTGCAGCATCGAAGTTTCGTGGCCATAAGCCAGGGAGCATCGTGAACCTACATCTTATAGTCGCGTAGCTTCGTGATCATATGTCTCTTAGTCACGACTTTTCGTGAAGCTAAGTTCGAAGTCGCGTATCAACGTGGTGCTATGTCTCGAATTTGCATAATTTTGTAGTCAAATTATGTGGTAGCTGTTGTAGCACTTGGGCAGTTGGAGTACTTCAGCAGTTAGAGACCTATTGAAGCTATTGAAGCTGCGTGTCCTTTGCGTGACCTGTACGTGTAATTTGCTTGTTACTGGGAATCCTTTGAGTGTACTTTGAGTGTTCCTTATCATTTCTTGAGTGTACTTTGAGTGCTCCTGAGCGTACTTTGAGTGTTCTCTGAGCGACCGTTAAGTATGCTTGGAGTGTACCTGAGCATCCTTTGAGTGTACCTGAGCATCCCTGAGTGTACCTGACCATCCTTTGAGTGTACTTTGAGTGTCCTGGACATACTTTGAATGTACCTGAGCGTCCGTTGAGTGTACTTGGAGTGTACCAGGCATCATTTGAGCTTACTTTGAGTGTTCCTGAGCAATGTTTGAGTGTACTTTAAGTGTACCTGAGCATTCTTTGGGCGTAATTTTAGTGGTCCTGAGCATCCGTTGATCGTTCTTTTAGTGTTCCTGAGCGTCCGTTTGAGCATACTCTGAGCGTCTGTTGAATATACTTGGAATGTAACTGAGCGTACTTTGAGTGTACCAACTTTAAGTGTTCCTGAGTGTCCATTGAGTATGTTTGGAGTGTACCTGAGTGTGCTTTGTGCTGCCTGTGCTGTCATTTGTGCTGCCTGTGGTGACATTTGTGCTACCTGTGTTGCCTTTTGCATGTACGGTGTATACTTTGTGCCATCAGTGGTACTGTGTGTCATTTGTGTGGAATGTTTGTACTGTGTTAACAGTGTGTACATTGTGTACTGCGTGTCATTTGTTTGAACTGTGTGTGTCATTTGTGTTTTCTGTGTGTGTCATTTGTGTTGACTGTATGTACTGTGCTGTTTGTGTGTAATGTGTGGTGTTGTGTGTTTTGTGAGTACTGTGTCGTCTGTGTGTGCTGTGTGTAAGGTGCTTCCTTTTTTATTTGTGGTGTTTTATTTTTAGAACTTTAATTTTTTTGTTTAAATATACGATTTTTTTTAATTTTGGACCTTTTCCCGAATTTATAGCTTAATGTTTACAAATTTTCCTAAAGGGTGGAAGAACATCTAGATTGTGGACCGATTTTATGTTAGTATTTTAATAATTGTATTTTTTTGTTATTTTAAAAATTTTCCCGACTCTCTAGCACTAAAATTGCGGATTTTCAAGAACTTGACCAAGTAACAAGATGGCAGTCAAGTTACAAAATGTGCGGACGCCCAGGCAATTAATTAATATTGTATTATAGGGGAAAAATAAAC
Source organism: Bacillus rossius redtenbacheri (assembly GCF_032445375.1). Classification (NCBI taxonomy): domain Eukaryota; kingdom Metazoa; phylum Arthropoda; class Insecta; order Phasmatodea; family Bacillidae; genus Bacillus; species Bacillus rossius. Next base: position 23,417,999 of record NC_086333.1, read on the forward strand.
TAACAAGAAGTCATCGAAGATGGCTCCCACCAGTACGACAAAAAATTAAGATGGTAGCCTCCAGCAGAAAAAATGAAAGATGGCTACCATGACGTCATACCGGCTGATGTAATATATACGTTGGCGTTAGTGGTGGGAGGTCAATATGCTGGAAGCTTCTGTGGAGAAAGGATCTGTCGCCCTCTTTATTTTACCTCACCGGGTTCGAACCGAAGACCTTTTGACGTAAGTGCGTTTTTTATTTAAGTATATTTTATCAAATAATATTTTATTAAATTTTCTTAATTTAAATAATTTTTATATTTTTTTTTATTAATAACCTAAGATGGCGGAGGGCATAAAGGAAAGAGCAACGGCCATGACGTCATACCTCAAGATGTCTGGGTACATTTTAATAAAATATTTATTATTTATTTTGTTATTAATTTTATTTTTTCGTATAAAAATCGGATAAGAAAAAAAAAATATCCAAGATGGCAGGCGCAACAAAAAGTGCAACATTCCAGGATAGCGGACGAAGTCAAGTCCATATTTGGTAACAGGCTTGGGAGGCTTGCTTCATGGATGCTTAAGCCTTTTCCTGGACATTTGTGGCTTTTGGTATTTTCGCGGACTAAAACGGGAAATTTTCTCTCAAAACGGGAAGTTTTCCCTCGGAGATGGAAATTTTTTAGAAATTTTGCTGAATTTATTGCCAGAAACACCAGCCGGCCAGATGGTCAACACCGCTTCTATTCAATATATTCACGGAAAACCCAGCAGGATGCGCTCGGTTGCAGAGCACTACTTGGCTGCCCTCTGATAAATCTGAAAGCAGCCACGGAACTCGCGGCCTTTGGTAGCCCAGGACGCCAGACACGACCCGGCCCACGAGATCGGAGCTCCACGTGGAGTAATGGATCTGTAATCCTAGCTGCGAGCGTCACATGTGGATAACGCAATGCAACGCCGCGTATCATATGTGTCCCTCTTTCTCTACACCAGACATAAACTGCGCCCGGAAAAACGATACGTCTGTGATAGCGCGATTACTGGCGCTCGTCGGGACCCTGAACACAGCTCTCGTTTTTTAAAGTGCGGTAACCTTTTTTACACATCAGCACTTAGCTACTTTATGTACGGAGGCGACATGGTATTGTTTTCGATTATCTCGCCGTAAAAATAAAATAATTGCTAGCGCTGATTCGCTGTTAGACTTCCCTGTGTTCATTGGCTCCAAGAGAGGGGAAAAGGCGGTGCATGGGAAGGCAAGTGGGAGACACATCCACCCCTCAAAACTTGGAGAGATGGTCGGTTGGACAAATGGTCACTTGGACAAATGGTCCTTCGAACAAACGGAGCTTGGAGAAGTGGTCGCTTGGAGAAGTGGACACTTGGACAAATGGTATACACCCCTCGGAGACTTCAGTGAACAACGAACATTAATCGCGCCCGTGCAAGTACTGTGGTACGTCTTTTACTACTACTTCAAATGCTCGCAGGCATAACAGAGTCGGATGTAGAATACTGTTTCGGTGCATCAAATGTAATAAACTAATTTTACAACTAGATAGTCTAATTCGACATTATTAAATCTGCACTGAGTCGGTTAAGTGCAAGCAAGAACCTTTTTTGTAAAAATGATGGTGACTGTGGTTTTGATTCTCGTCTCAATGCGAGTATATAAGTGAGGAATGAAGGATGTGACTGAGTCCACCTCTGGCTCTGGTGCAGTGGGAAACGAATTGTTTGACTCGTCTCACACATAATTCCAGTATCTGACTAATCTTAAGAACTCGATGGCATCATTACCATCATTAACGTTGACCTGGATGGGAGGTCTACCAACAACAGCGCAGACTCTGATAGCAACACTGTTGAAAGCTCCAGAGGTCCCGATAGTGATGACAACTGCGAGACGACGCAGATCCTGTTGTTAAGAGCGTCAACAGTTGCACCTACAGTTCCAGCAGAGCAGGCCTGGAAGACGCCAGTAGCTGACGTTACAACAGTGTTTAAATGGTTGTCAGCAGTGCCAGTGACATAGATTAAGTACGCAGCAACTAACGGTGTTACATCATCTAACTGAATGTAAAGTGACAACATAAAAAACTTAAAAAATCGCGATTACATAATACACGAATGTTATAATAACTCTGAACGCATTCAATATCAGTGGAACAGGTGTTGTAGCCAGTTTATACACTACGTAACATTAAAAAGAAAGATCAGAATTGCGAGAGACTGGTTGCGCATTCATCGGGACCAAAATGTATCTTCTGCACCAAACAATTTTCCGGCATAAATCATGCAAGGCATCATTAAATATATCACTGACATTTTAACGAAACTGCGATATCTGTTCTGTGTAAAAAATGTGGTAATCAACTGTCATGTGGAACTGCACTGAAAAGTCATGTCAAGACATGTTAAGAACTTTCTTTGTACTCTAAGAAGACTGTATGAATGTATAAATGATCATAACTTCCTTGTAGTACATTAGAAATTATGTAACAGTTATTTTATTTGTAATTTTTTTGTTTTTTTCTCGAAAATGTCAATTTTTTTTTGATAATATCAATTAAGTTAACTTTTTTTTGCATAAGTCAAGGACTGAACCAAGCACTGTAATCATTCAAGTAAATCATTATTTTAATAGGTGAATTTATTATGATTTTAGGATTTACTCACATTTATAGCTATATAATTACAGATTTTCAAGATGGCGGCCAAGATCGCCAACAAGATGGCTGACACCACGGTAATAAATACTATCTCTACTCTATCAGATAAAAATTAACCTAAAATGAGAGCAGCACACTCTACCAGACGACATGTGTAGGCCTACTACATGACAGTAGGTCTCCTTATATCGATTACTGGAAACAAGATAGCGTTTGGCGCTCTCTAGCAGATGATGTGTATTAAATAGCTCACCTAGTAGCAAGTATTTAAAAAATTGTGGCAATGCTCTCTAGCAAGTGATGATATTATTCCTTTAATTTATAAATAATTACATGTCCTAGGAGTGTGATTTTATATACGACATTACGTTAGAATTTAAGATTTATACCGCAACGAAAATTGAAACGTTCGGGGATTGGGGAGCTCGATGTCAGGTTGGCAGCCGTCTCGAAAATTGCTACGTTTGGGGAGTGGGACGTTCGATTTAAAGATGTTGTAATTCAAGTTGGCGACTGAGGTCAAAGTAAAGGCCAAGGGTTAATGCCAATGCCAAAGTCAAAGGTCGAGGTCAAGGCCACGGTCATTCAAGATGGCTGCTATGACGTAATTGGAGATGTAGGTTCCAAGGCAACAGAAACACGAAACCTTTCACCTCAACCAGGAACAAGGCGCATAAGCCCTCAACCTATACAATTTAACTCTCATACTTTTTGTTAAATGCATTTTTTGATTGTGATCTAAAAAGTTGAATATTTCAAACAGTCATTGAATTCATGAACTGATGTTGAGCGAGGTAAAACCGGAAGTGTTTTATTGAAGTCACGAGATATTAACACCAATGCATCGTTTAAGGGGATTGGTGCACCAGCATCGTATTAAAAAAAACAATATATTTGTTAATGATTCAGCTGCTAGAGAAGATTTGAACCATTCTGGTGTAAAATTTATTTTTTTATTTTTTTATTTTAATTAAGTTATTGCTGATTTTCGGGAATTTTTTTAAATTCGAGCTTTATTAAAAAACTATAAAGAATTCAGTGGTAAAACATTCGCAGATAAATTTTCAGACACGGGAGATATGACTGTGACCATTATTTTATCTGTAATCATTATTAATTTAACGTATCTACAATTTGAATTTTAATAAATAAGCTGCTACGAAATTACGTGATATTCATTTGCGAATTTAATAACATTCGCGTTTTCATTTGTAATTCAAACGCCTACATATATGTCGGCTGAATGATTGACTTTATTTTAGTCTTTAGCTTATTGCAGTCGGACCTAAAGTAAAAATGTAGCTGTAGAAATTTGAGCAGCGTGCAAGCTCGGATACGAGGAATTATGGAGCGCGCTGGACAGTAGTGACACCTTGCGACAGTTTTCCAAACTTTTTGCAGCTCGTTCCCACCCAGCCACAGCTGTCTGCTGTTTACGAAGGGGAGACGGGATTTCGCGGGAAACTGATATGAAGGTCAACGTACTCATTTTCAGTAGATAAGATAACGTGTTTGGTATAGCTCGGCGTATAATTGAATGGTTATTCTCTGTTATTATTTAGCACAGTGATTTAGCTAGATGTTTTTTGTTGTAAGCGTGAGATTTATTCAGGAATAAAATGCAGAAGAAACCTCCACCAAGCAGCGTACACAAAAGAACAAAGCTATCGAAAGCCATTAGAGCGCTTAGAAAAAAGAATAAAGAAAGATACGAGATTATTTTATTATAGCTTTTTTTACCATATATTTATTTTTCAGAGTTGCGTATGTACAACGCGATGGACGCGATGCGACAACAAAAAGATGTGTAAAATTTTAAACATGTTTTTTTTTTTTTTTTCAGCAATGCGTGAACCATTCATTAACTATACTCAACATGTATCCGTATAATTACGTTTGAGTTTTTTTTTATGACAGGCACCAATGTTAACAAGTTTATTAAGCCACAATAGACTTTTTTCAGAAAACTACGTGTAGCAGAAAACACTCAACATAGTATCACACAAAATCAATTTACATGAATGCAGTTTTAAGAAGTAAGCTACGTAAATAATAGTTAAAAATTATTTAATATCTGCTGGTAACGTTTCCAAAGTATCAGCTTCGCCTTCATTCACGAACAATATTCGTGAGCTTATTTATTTATTATGCTGGCTATTCGTTGGTGACTGTTAGGACTGCAAAATTAGTAAATATTTTTCACCCTATCCTGAGTTAAATCTAAGTGTGCGCGGTTAGATGAGGACCTAGATGTGTCTCAGGCTTACGCCTTTACACTCTACTCATGCGGGGTATTAACCATGCGCGTAAGGGCGCGTTGCCATTGACCTGTAGGATAGTCTCAACAATCCTCTAAGAACTCGAAAAATGTCACCTGCTCATTGGCTACTTGACTTGTGACAACTGTTTGTTGTAATGCCTGTGATTCATCGTTGATTTTGTTGAGGAATTTTCAGTGATTCAGAGCCTCCCATTTAACTGTGGCCGAATTGAAGAAGCAGTACACATGTTACATGCTTGAATTCATAGCGAATGGAAACCAAAAATATTTACTGATGTAGTGGTTGGTAAAAAAAAAAAAAAAAAAAAAAAAAAATATTATTTGTATCGCGTCCATTGCTTCGCGCCATTATGGCTCCTATATTATATGGATTTATAAAATATAACGATTAATTTACGACACTTAAGATAAGGTGTGTAGGATTTTAAGAATTCACTTGAATTAATATTTAAGAACATATTTCAGGATAACTTGTGAAGACGCTCGTACAGACGGCACCGGTTGTGATGACTCATTGTTACCAGAGCAGGGGCCACGCATGTGAAACCTCAACACAACTCGAAAATCAGTAAGTGTTACATTGAAATGTGTCCGCTACAAATGTTCAGGAATTATAATTTTGAAATCGAGTAGAAATATTCCTGCAATTAGCATTAGGTATATTTTAATAGACATTGAAAGCGAATCATTAAGTAGCTTCAAAATCCAAATACCGGAATACAGATATTCTGAACAATACAGACCTCACAGACTAGATATGGTCCAGATTGTTAATACTAACACATTTGAAAAAAAAACTGACTAGTTACTGAATATGTTGAAATTTTGTAAACCTGTTACTTTAGATGATTGGTGATGTAATAATGTCTCTTGGAAACTACATAAGATTTTAACTGCTTTTATTTCTCCATAAATTCGCAAATCACCATGGCGGCCATTTTACGATCATGATTTAGTTCTTAAATTTTAAATTAGTTTATTTGTTGAGAGCCTGGTACAATGTGTCTGACCACTAAAGCGATCCGAGCCGCGTAGTGTATACTACTGCGAGGTTGCCGAAGTAGGCTCGGGTCGGGACAAATTTCGCTGTGAAGAAACAAAGGTTTTTAATACATGAAAAATTATCCCAAAGCCGAAAATTTGTACAGTAGTAGAATGAAAATTTCTTAGTAACACGTCAAAAGTTTAAGTACTGCCGCAAACCTTGTGCGTCACACCAAAAACGGGCAGTTAAGTCCAAAATGACAATTTTTTGCAACGATCCACAATAATGGATATTGCAAATGCACTTTATGGAGTAGACCGTCAGTATGGAACCCAAAATAATCTAGAAACATTGCCCTATCTGAGGATAGTGATAAAAAGCACAAAGTTTTAACATGTTCCTATAAAATATACCTTTTAAATCATGAAAGTTAACGAATTCACTTTCATTCAATTTTAAGGAAATATAAATACATCTTACATAAACTTAAAGAGCCCAACGTGGAAATCGCTTGAATTAAACGTTGTTGCATATTTATTCATCTTTAAATTGGTATATTTTTTAAGTGTCTCATACAATTAGTTTGACCATTAAAGCGATCCGAGCCGCGTAGTGTATACTACTGCGAGGTTGTCGAAGTAGGCTCGGGTCGGGACGAATTTCGCTGTTAAGAAACAAAAATTTTTAATACATGGAAAATTATCCCAAAGCAAAAATTTTGTACAGTAGTAGAATGAACATTTCTTAGTAACATTGGTGATCACACCAATAATGAGCAGTTGAGTCCTTAATGATAATTTCTACAATGATCCACAAAAATGTTTCGTAAATTTAATAACTTTAATACTTTTTTAAGCCGGTTCTCATTATGGCACCAAAGTAATATAAAAGAATGTCCTACATGGAAACTGTGATAAACACCTCAATGTTTAAACGTCCTATTATTAAATTGGTAATTTTAATCATAAAAGGTAAGAAAAATATATTTTTTATAGAAATTTGACTACATGCTACATAAATATGTTGAGTGTAGCGTCAAAATCACTTCATAAATATTGTCTGTGTGTTTTTTTTTTTAAAGGTTTAAATGTGTATATTTTGAGTGTCTGGTACAATAGTCTGACCACTGATGTATTTCAAGATGCGTAGTGTGTGTGCAGCAGTGTTAGTCACTCGTGCTGGGACTTTTTTTGCTCCAGAAAACTAAGGTTTTTAATGTATGGTAATTCCAGACTGAATTTTACTCTGAAAGAATAAAAGTTTCCTAACTGCAAGTGATTTTTGCTGCTTACGTAGATAAAAATCTTCCAGGATGCGATTTGCTTAGTTAAAAATGTTAGTATGATCGACTCTTTAATTTCTAAATTATAAATAAATAACAATAGAACTTCCCGGAAAGTTGTGATAAACTGACGATATTACGCGAGTAGCAGACCCGTACGTGACTACAGCCAGAGAAAGGCTATTTTCCTTGACCGTTAGGATTTCTGGTACGAACACCCTCTCACAGGTAGGGTCATAAAATACGGTCAAACTCTTGCAAAAACATCCACCACCGCTCTTTGCCACTAGCAATTCAACGAAGTAAGCTAGGCGCAGCACTCCAATGAATTAACTTAGAAAAAAAAATACTAAATATGTAATTCTATCAATACATTTTACAACACAACTTATGTTTTATTTATTTTCTGGAAAAAAATAATATTATCATACGAATTATGTTATAAAAGTGACAAAACTCAATAAGCACATTTACGGTGTATCGTTTTCTTCAATTGTTATGTAGTAAACTAATTTCATATAATTAAATATATATATTTTATAATATAGGCTACATTAAAATTTTGCACAGTTCTGATTTAAAATAATATAATGTATTAGAAATAAAAAATAATTATATTTTTTGGTATTAAAATATTTTTTAATAATAAAATTTTTGTAACAAAATACGAACACACATATATAAAACCAGAGGTCCTCTAGAATTTTGATTTACAAGTTCCAAGCAGAAATTGTTTATTGTTAATTTTATTGTATCAAAAATCATTCATATAAGAAAAAAGAATATGTATATCTCAATAGATGTAACATGAATACACCCTATCATATGCATTAAATATATTTTAAGTAATTCCTAAATAAGACCAAGTTTATTGAGTGTCGCAGTACGCAGCGTGTTTCAAAGCCCGCCGGCCGTGAAAGATCAGTACGGCCGCAGTACACTGCAACGCTCGGGCAGCTTTAATGAGGCAACTAATTATGCTAGACTCTTTATAAATATACTATCTTAAAGCTAAAAGTATAATTAAAAACATTTATTTAGACATTTTTTCTTATTGGGCTCTTCAAATCGGTGTAAATCGTATTTTTATCTGGGTGGCAAAGATAAAATAAATATATGTCGTGAATTAATCGCTTTATAACATATCTTAAATATTAAAAATTTAAATTTTTTCTAACATTAATGGGCGTATTACAGTTTCTAGATTATTTTGGTAAGTTTACGGACAGCCAAAATTAAAAACTGTATAAATGGGTAGCATTTTAATGGACTGATGCAAGTTGCTGTCACCTAGGACTTAAATGCAAATTTTCGGTGATAACGCACAAGGTCTTCAGCGGTAAACTTTCGGTATGTTATTAAGCATAGTCAACTCTACCACAGTACAAAAATTCAGCTTTGGACAAATTTTTCACAGGTTGTCTTGGTTTCCTGGAGTAACACGAAAGTCTACGCGGGGAAGGGCGGCTACCTGATCCGAGAAAGAAGGATAGTGCGAGATGGGAAGCGAAGATAAGAGCTGGTTGGGTGTCCGTGTTGGAGAGAGAGAGAGAGAGAGAAAGGCGATATTGTGGAAGACCTTCGAAAGATTCCCGCTAGATGGCAGGCCTCAGAGCTGCAACATTCGACAACCTCCCCTCACAGAAGCTTTCTCGCCACTAACTTGCCAAATCTCACCCGCTAGCTTATATACGTGCTGGCTGGCCGTACAGTAGTAATAAACAAGCATTTATAAAACACTTAAGCTCATTTCCAACAAATTCTGACGAATGACTGTTTTTTGTCCTGCACCAATCCCCTTAAGGTTTCCAATGTCTTATTGTGAGGCAAGTCGTAAAACGCCTACTATGGCAAGCAAAAACATAAGACGGTGATAAAGGTCATTCATCTTTCTTTTCTCTTTTTTTTTCTGCAGGCACATTCCAAAGAGAATATATTCATTTCGCAAAGATTATAATCTCCATCCTCGCTGGACCTTCCACAGATAATTAGCTTCTAAACTTCACATTAGCAGAATGTGGATAAAACGTATAAAAATTCTGTTAACAACGTATATAACTTTTCTTCTTAAAAAACGCTCAGACCCGCATAAATTTATTTCCAAACGAACACCACAATAACAAAATTTTGGTTCTTCTTACTTATAAAATGGCCGTCTTTCCGGAAAATATCTGATCTTTTTTTTGGGAAAAATTTACTGTTATAACACTGCGTATTTGTAACGCAGCGTTGTGTAAAATTTTCTAGTGAATCGATCGAATACTCTTATAGTTTGGCGAGCAAAAACATAAGTAGGCTGAACTTAAATATATAAAACTCTACATCCAATGTGCTGTGAAACTTTTTTATTTCATTAAAAATGTTTTGTTACGAAACTTTGATATTTTTTATAAATATTTTTTAACAAATTATTTAGTGTAATGTATCAAAATAAAGAATAAAAATATGTATGCGTGTACATAATTACATGCACATTTTAAAATTTTTTTAAGTATGTAGAAGTAAATATTAAGATGCGAAAAATTTAAATTTATTAGCAGATATGTGATACAAAACCATAGGAGCAGAGGAAAAGTACATGAATTTGAAAACCCCAATGCATACAGATTGATGATATTGCACGTCTTAATGTAAATCATAGAAGATAATGTAGAAACAAAAAGTAATTTATAATAGATTTTTTAAGAAAATCGAAATTTTCACTGAATACAGGTTGTATGTTCTAAGGATTAGAAGTCTTAATCTTTTTTTTTGTACGGGAGATGTGAAAATTATGGTTCTTAATTTTAAATTATCTTAAATTTTTTTCAGAATCGTCCGAAGTGAAAGTGTGATAATAATTTTGACAATTTTTATGCTTTATTGTAAAATACAGGCATAGTATACCCTATTTAGAAAAACATCAGATACGAGTCAAACAACAGATTATATTTAAATGAGTGATCAGAGTAAATTTAACCAAATGTTCAGCATGACCTTACAAGAGGTTTCTAGAGTTTGACTAAAGCATAGCTTGCTTCTTGTGATGTTGCAGCGCGCTGGCGACATGATGACATCACGACCCTCGTCGCGAGTCCCCTTGCCGCATTTCCATTTCCGGTGCGGGGAGCGCCCGGCGAGTCTCGGGGGCGGGGTTGCGCCGGCTGCACCAGGAGGCGGCCAGTAGCGCGCCGGCGGCCGACCCAGCCTCGCCTGCCTCCGGGTCCCAGGCCGGCCGGAGCATGTGCGCGAGTTTCATGCGTGTCTTAAATTACAGTTTAAAAACTTATTGCTAACCGAGATGATCGAGGAATTTGAGTCTGCACTACAAAGCCTGTGGGGAAGAGTGCTACAGAGAGAAGTAAGCGCGAGCGTGGTTGCCGGGTGTGCTGGCGGTGAGCGCGAGACGGCGCGTGCGAGGGGCGCGTGCGGGATGTAGGCGCGGCTGGCGGCGCAGCAGAGGCGGCCGCGGTGGCTCAGCTGACCGCGCGCAGCGACCCAGAGCGACGCCCGCCTACCGGAGCATGCGGCGCCATGCCGCCGCCGCGGACTGACGGCGCGGCTCCCGGGGCAGCATGCGCCGACCGCACGACCAGCCCCCACACCTCGAGTGCGCCGTCGCCTGCCTGTGGCTGCTGACTCCGCTCACGGCCACGCTGTCGCTCGTCAGCGTCTGCGTCGCCATGACGACCAACCAGTGGCTGCACACCGAGGAGAAGATGCCCAACCCCGGCTACAACGGCACCGGCGAGAAGGACTACCTGTCCAAGGTCACAGTGTCCGGCCTGTGGACGCTGTGCTTCAGCAACCGTGAGTCTGCTTCCTTGCACTGAGCTTGCACTTGTGTTCCGACATGTACATCAGTGCTCTGATGTACAACTTTCTTTCTTATCAATCTCTTTTTTTCCTTCTCTTGTAGTATTTTAACTTTACGATAATTTAAATTTTTGTGAATAAGAAATTATGCAAATATGCACCTTGGATTAACTATGAAGAAAGTTTAAAAATTCCGCATAAATGTGAGAAATATTTCTCACTATATTCAAGAAGCACTTAGATAAAAAATAATTTGTAATTATAATTTTGAGTTTCTTAGTAAACGAGAAACATGAGAAATATTTCATAGTTTACATCCAGAATCTCCACAGGGAGTTTCATACCAAAGCTTATTTTAAATGCACCACTTAAAACTAATTGCAATCCAAAGTATAAAGTTGGAAATCAATATCCGGAAACAGTACTACGATATTAAACTTAGAAATAGCTTTTTTTGATCAGTAACAGTGAGTGAATTGCGTTGGTTCATCTGAATCTCTGTTTCAGTATGTTAGCTATGGTAAGTGGAGCCTTTAAAATGAAAAATTAAATTTAATACAATGATTTAATTTCTTGGTTACTTTTCTTCTATGTTTCTGTATCAACGTTTGATTGGGGACGAAGGAGATATAACGGATGCTGATAAGTCACTTTATTTTTATGGTTACCAGCCTTTATAGTAGTGTTCAATTCTCCAACTTCGGCGCCAATGTGATTCACCACGCGCATTTGTAACTGCTCGCGTCTAAAATAAGCACGTTTTTTTTAGTTAGCCTGAGTCATTACCGATGTAAAACGTATTTGGGGTCTTCAATGCATTTTCTCCTCCTACTCAAGATATTTCATCCAACCCCAAATCTCAAAATCGTAAGCGAGATAGATCCAATAACCCCTATATCCAAGGTAAATTTTTAATAAAGTATCCTGGCAGCGTAGTAAAATGAGGTGGTACACAGCCATGATGCAAGTACATTTGTTGCTGTGTTCCCGATTGAAATTTTCTAAAAATGGTAGTCATATGCCCCGTTAAAAATACAAATGAACATGTAGGTACTGCAGAGAGTACTTGAAAGGCGAACGGCTTGAATACCTGATCTTACAGAACCCCAAACCATAAATACGCACTTAAACTGTGTGGAACATTTCTCTCCACGCTGGCCAGAATATTTTCGTGTGACGAATCAACGGCATTGTGTGTTTTGGATGCCATTTTAAGGGAACTTTTCTTCATGACAGAACAAGATGTCTTGAAGATACTAAACTTGACGCCCAAGGTATGGCAATGTTCTCCCCACCCTTTACTGGAGAACACCTGTGTCGTGTAGCTGTATCGTGGCTCAGCCAAATGTTGTTGAACCACTAGTTTGTTGTGATGATTAAGAAGTGACTATACCAATCTAAAATAACGGAACAGCAAAAAAAATACAATCAGGACATTAGTTATTTGGTACACACAATTGGTATTGCGCACAAGCAGTAACTGTATTTCCATCGCAAACGCTAACAGTATCCCCAGATGACACAAACCATCTTGCTCAGTGAGACATTTACTGTTCAGGGGTCGATGGTAGAAAAAATATCCCGATTGTAAATGCTCATTTACTTTACCAATTTTTATATATACTCAACCCAAAGCAATATAGTTTATTCATTGAAGGTTTGAAACTCGGTAGCACGGAACACATCCCCCACACTGCTCACCGCAAGACGATTTTTTTTTTCCTAACCTAACTAAAACTAAGTGTATTTTGGAGGGTTCCGGGTTAGGGAGGGACCTAGGTGCGTCTCAGGCCGAAGCCTATACGCCTAGTCATGCTGGGATTAGCCATGCAAGGAGAGGGTCGCATGCATCATGTGCTAGGAAGGGATTGGCCAGACATGGCAGCGATTGGCGCCATGACTAACTCCCCTCACTCTTAAATCTAGAATATAACTAGAGATAGGTTGGGCCCAGGTAAAACCTGCATAGACACAGGGAAAACCCTGGGCACATTCATGCGGGATGCCAATTGGCATGCATTACGTGTAGGAATTTACAGGAGACAGAGGATGGTCTGGATGAAGTGTTGGACAGAGTAGAAAAGAGTCTACCATGCGGGGGTTGGGCACTTGGACTCGTGGTCCGCTTTTCCAGTTGTCCAGTACTGGATTTAGTGACCAGGGACGCAAGCGCCCCTGGTGGTGAGTGGTTGCACTGACCACTCACTCCGCCGCCAGTCAGCACCTAAAAAACTAAGAAACTAAAACAGAAAAAAGATGGCACTACCCAGTCCTCCCGAGAATTTACGAATCTTTACGAATCATTACGAAGGTAACATCGCAGGTCGACTCCCCAAACGGCCACACGCGCGAAGGCACACGTCGCCGTTGTTGCATGCTATAGCAACTCAGTACAATCATAACATTAATTTTTATAATTGAGAACAGCGCTATATATGCGTGGCACATAAGGGTGGATTTGAAGCACTAAACAGAAATATTAAATTCATCAGGGACAATGTTAGACTGATGGAGGTGTTACTGTGCTGTTGGCTGGAAACTTTAGACAGACTCTTCCTTTTAACCTACAGGAACTCAAGCTGACGAATCTAAGGCGTGCATAAAATCCTCACATCGGTGGACTTACATTAAAAACATCATTTTAAGAAAAAAAACTGAGGTTGCCTTGAAGAGGTGACATTTCTGCTGGAAAGTTTTCTGAGCTTCTTATGAAATTGGAGAACGGAGATTATCCTTAGTTCGAAGGAAAATAATACATTTCCGACTGCCCGCCATAATAATAACAACGATATAAGACCAAACAACAAGAATATATTCTAATATTTCTGAGTTTACAGACTGGCTGTGTGAAGGTGGCATACTAACCCCCTAAGAACAACTGCACTGCTGCCATTAATGGCAATAAACTGAAGTGTTTTGAAAGATCAGAACTTGTATGTATGTCTGTCGATTCAGTGTCGCTCAAATAAAGCAATCCACTATCCTTAAAAGTCTTAAACCACTTAGTTTTCCTCTGCACTAATTCATCCTAAAGTTCGGAACACCTGCAGTGCTATTACGCAACATTAAGTCGCCTAAGCTGTGTAACGGGACTAGACTGCAAGTGACAGCAAATCACATAAACGTGATTACCCGATGTACTTAGGAAGAATCGGTATTCATAACGCTAATACAGCTTGTATACTATTACTAAGCTTTTGCATTCAAGTGACTGCAATTCCCCATTAATATCTGCTTTGTAATACCATAAATAAATCACAAGGCCATTCATTAAATGTGGCAGGCATGGACCTTAGTAAGGATTGCTTTTCTTATGGGCAGTAAGGTCTACGTGGCCTATTCTAGAGTGAGGTCTGATTAGCACCGTAACATAATAACAAATATGGTATGCAAAGAAGTTATTTATTAAATTCTAACTTCTTGTCCGCACTTTATACGTGTAGACTACACTGTACTCTTTGATTGAAAATAACTATAACTTCAAAAAACTCTTATAGAGTGAGGACTGATTAGTAACATAACAGAACCACAAACGTGGTATGCAAAGAAGTTTTTTTTTTTTAATTCTAACTTCCTGTCCGCACTTTCTACGTGTAGACTACACTGTACAATTTGACTTAAAATAACTAGAACTTCAAAAAATGCAAACCAATCGTGTTCTATTTTCTGTCTTCATCTAATTCAGAAAAGAACCCTATAAACTCATTTCTCAAAACTTACTTTATAATGTTGGTACTACTTAATGTAATTTTGCACACTTGTCATTTAAAATAAGGGGGGAAAAAACACTTTTGTCTACAACCAGTTTCAAAAATATTATCTTCACCCTGCAATAAACCTGCGCAACGTCTGGTACTTCAGCTAGTCTGTGTATATATATATAAATTGTATGTTTGTGTGTATACCTATATACATACTATATATAGTTACGAATCGCGGGTTTGTAAAGGATAGCCCAATTAAAGATGTTATTACACGTACAGTTTAATTGATGGCCACTACTTATGTCACTTACACATGATCTTCTAAAATGGCAAATAATCAATTGCACTTAAAACAAATGTTGCTTCCCCAGTCACTCGTTTTCACACACCACACACCTTGCTGGGCCGCACCTCTGGCGCAACTCTCGCCGCAGCGCCCCTCGTGGGTCTCCGCCCCGGGACGCCGTGGACGCACTCCGCCGCCGCCGACGCACTTGCCTTCGCCGAGGATCCGCTCAACGCCTCGCTCGGAACTTCGCTCGGGACAACGCCGCGCCCGCGACATTATCGCCCGGAACTGAACTCTTCGCCCTGGAACCTTCGTCCAGGGACTTCACTTATCTATGGCACGGATAATCCGCCGCGGGAAAACTCCCGAATCCACTGAACTCACTCACTCCCTGCCCTGGAACCTTCGTCCAAGGACTTCGCCACTCTGCCGCACCCGTGGCACTATCGCCCCGGAAACTCCGCCGTGGGAAAGCTCCCGCCTGAACTCTCCAACTCTACTCTGATGCCGGCGTCCTCGTTTTATATATCAGCCGCCATTTATAGAATTCACGAGCGCGTCCAGTCGGGTCATTCTGCGCCGACCCAACGGCAGAAATCCCGCCAGCCAGCTCTGCACCTGCACGTGTCCCAGCCTTGCTCACGTTCTTAACAATTATATATATATATATATAATATGTGTGGTAAATACTTTGAAACATTTCGTGCAATTCAACAAATACACCTCTTTTTTTTTAAATATACATTTACGTGTGCGTAGAATACTATTGGTCTTTACTTATTTATGAATATAATGCAAGTAAATTTTAGGTGGATGAAATCAGCCATGGAAAAGCCATCATTACATAATTTGTATGGAGTGATCTTTGGAAAACATGAATAAACGTAATCAGTGTTGCCAGATTAGAAATCGATTTTGATTCCAACTGAATGCGAGTACATTTTTAAAACCATTTCGCCCAATGACTGGCCGTGAGAACTACAATATTGTCACGGTCTGAAAATTTCATTACTTTTTTTTCTTAAATTTTATTTTACTTTTGTTTCTCGTCAGGTTTACGTGTTGGTGTACGTGCACGTTTCCAGGCTCGGCCGGTTGATTTCGACACGCGGGTTTTGGAATATAGGTTGCTGCGATAGAAGTTTGCAAGCGCCACGGGCTTTTGCGAGGCTGCGTGGGTTGCTAATTCTCGTGGGTCGCTGGCCAGGGCCTGCTGAGAGGTTGCAACACGCCGTTCCAGAAAAACCCGCTGCGCTACGCTTGTCTCTTGTTTGTCGTTCTTTGTGTTCTGCAACGCGAGGCCTTTGTGTTCGCGTTTCGAGGACTCTGTCCTGATTAGTGATGCCATCTTGCGTCCGAGTTTGGAAACGTAGACGGAAAATTAACAATCGAGCAGCGCAAGAGGGAGAGGGGGAAACTCGCTCGCGCCTGCGCAGAAGGAATAGCTGACTTCATTTGTTTTCCAATTTTTCCTTGTGGGAAGGGAGGGGACCGCGAGTTGCCCTGTGGATAAGTTTCCCCGGTGTTCGTGTTTTTTTTTTTTTCCGGCTTGGCCCAGTTTTGTAGTTAAAACCTCCTTCCAGGGAGGGGCCGAGGCTTTTTGCCTGGGGACCTCTCTGGGAGCCGGGTCCACGTCGGTTTAAACAACTTTGCTTCGCCTCAAGTCAGTAGGGTAAGTGGTTGGCCATGGCTCGTTCGCAACAATCATTTCTTGGACGATCTTCGTCTAAATCTTTTAAGTAATAATGTAGTATTGTTCCACCTCTATTATTTATTATTTGGTTTTGGGAAAAATTGACGTCTGGTTATAAGCATGCAGGTAGTGGTAACTGGGAAGTATACTATTCTTCCGCGGAGCTGCGACGACGAGAGAACCGCCATGTTGTAGTGATAATTGTTTGCCGGCGGACGTCACTTTAATATGTATTTAAGGTATTTATTTATTCGTGAATCCACGTGATAAATTATTATTTATGAATTCTTCTGTTAACCTTTTTTTTTTGTTTTAATTTCTCAGAGTTTGTTTACTGTGCTTCTCATATTTGGATTAGTAAATAAAACCTGTGCTTGAATGAACTAATCACGTTTCTTTTCAGTACATAAATAATACCCTACACTTCCTGTATAGGGAGAAGACTTGATCTCGAGTACCATGCTTACCCACAGCTAGCACCCCCCAAATGTTATAGGTTATTTATTGTTATGTGTATAGGTGTACGCGGGACGTCTGACGGAGTCACGTCACAAGTGGTGTGAGGCGCCGATTAAAAGTCTGTTTTAGGGTATTTTGTGTTGTTTTCAAATTAATAACATTTCTTTATTTCAGGATGGAAAGAGAAGAAAGGCCAGTGCACCTATTGTTTTATTAGTTACGTTTGATTTCTGTTAATAATACATGTGTTGTTTTTCAGACTTTAAAATACTTAAGTTAATTTTTTTTTTCTCTTACAGCAGCCTGTGTTAGGAGGTCTGAGATTAAAATAAGAGCAATTTTTTTTTTTGTTGTTGTTGTTAGGATAAGCAAACTACCTATTTAATTACTATGTTATCAATTAAGTACATTTAAATTATTTTTTTTTAAATTTAAGCTATGTTATATAAGTTGCAATTATTTAGGTTAAATCACGAAGCATTTGTTTTAATCAAGCACTGAGATAAACTACCATGCTATTTAAGTTATATTTGACTTGTTCACTTTAATTAATAGCGAGAATTTTTTTTTATTTTTTTTTATCGCCAGTCTGTTTATTATTGTTTTGTTAGGATGAATGATCACTGATTCACTACTTATCTTTCGGGTGTCACAGACAGTTATATGTATTTTCTTAAAATAATATTTTTTTTTCTCCTCTCTCACATAAAGTAAACATTATCGGCTCTGAGTTAATTTAAGCTTAAATTATTTTAAGGGTTGAGGTATGTCACAGAGGTTCACCATAAGCTTATGTGAGGATGATAAATCAGGAATACAGGACGTAATAGGGAATAGTAGCTCTGATGAAGAACCTTTAGTGAACTTACAAGATAGAATTAGATTACTGCAACTAGCGAATTCTTGCGGAGACTCCGAAAACATGGAGGCAGGAAAATTCTATGTAGACCCAGGTCATTTTTGGGGAAAACAGTGTGAGGATGTGGAAGAGTTTTTGAAGCAGTTCAGGAGAGCAGCCAAGGTTAATGGGTGGAACGAACAAAAATGTATTTCTTATCTACCAACTTTCCTTAGGGGACCTGCTGGGCGTTGGTACGATAGTTTCGAAAAAACTTTAGAAAACCTAACCACATTTGAGGAGCTAACCACTGCATTGAAAGCAGCATTCACACGAGTAGGGCAAGTAGAAGATTTGGAATTAAGACTTCAGTCAAGGATACAGGATAGGGATGAGCCCTTCGAAGCTTTTGTTTATGATGTTTTACATTTGTGCAATAGACTCGATTCAAAAATGTCTGAAGCCAACAAGGTTAGGTACTTACTAAGAGGACTAAGGTCGGATATTGTTGAAAAGGTTATGCTATTTCCAAACAATACAGTTGAGCAACTGTTAGGGAACCTCAGGAACATTGAGGCAGGACTATACTACGCAAAGAGCCATGACAGGATACAAGGAAGCATCGGGAAACCAGAACACGTTCCCATTAGGAACATTAGGGATACGAACAACACCAATGCTACACTTGAAAGCACCTTATTTGAATTTGGGAAACAGTTAAATCAATTACGTGAGGACATGAAAACACTGCGTGTTCAATCAACACCACAAAGGAGTTTTAAGCCAAGGGAGGAATATAGAAGACAGGGTGTGGCCAACAATTTGTATCCACCAAACAATCAGTTTAGAGGTAACCCGTTTAGGAACACAACACCAGGCTCGGGTCCTAGACCTCTTAATAGGCCTCAGCGGACGTCTGATGGACGACCCATCTATTTCAACTGTAATAAGCCCGGACATATGAGAAGGGGGTGTCCATCTCTGCACAACAACCAGAAACAGGGAAACTAGCCTGGGCGGGGTACATTCGGGGTGTGCACTCGTCCTGGGAAAACAAAATGTCCCTTTGTAAGCGCGATGGGGTGTTGAGTTTAACAACTAAAATTTTTGGGACAGAAATCCCCGTGTTTATTGATAGTGGGGCAGCTGTTTCACTACTAGAGAATCGGTTGATGCCAAAGAACTACTGGAAACCCGCTGAACCCAGAGTGTTCTCGGGAGTGTCTGGCCAAATTCACCAGTTGAAACACATGAGTCGCCTACACTTTAGACTCGGTAGTTTTCGATATTCTCACCCTGTGGGACTTGTGGAGACACCAATAAAAGGGCTTATTTTAGGGTGTGACTTTTTGAGCAAATATGGGGCTGTCATTACATGTATAGGAGATAGGAGTTTGTCTCTGACTTTAAACCATCCTGATTTAAGTATCCCCACTAGATGCTCAGAGGTGAGGGAAGCCAAAAACAGTCATCGTGCGAAATGTAAACAGACTGAACAAAAACAAATAAATCCTTTCCCTACAATTGGTAAGGACAACCAGTCAGCTGTTCCGACAGAGCAACCCAATTTAACCCAAATTCAACCAGAAGGGATGGTGAAGATAGGTTATGTGGCAGTAGCCGAACACTTGCGTATAGATGCTCGAACACACCAGCTGATACCTGTTTACTTACAGGGAGGTGATCTACCCGATGAGGTTTTGCTTGAGCCTAAAGAGGATGTTTATAGTAGATTTTCTGTGTTAGTCCCTCGTAGCATCGTAAATCAAAAACAACATAACCACATATGGATCACCAACACCGCACCCCACCCAGTGGTCTTACATCCAGGGATGAAATTGGGGTACCTACATGAATTTGAAGGTACTGCCCCCTCCCCTTCTGAGGAAGTAAGTACCATCTTACAAGCTAAAGAGGAAAACCAATTTGATCTGACCCAATTGAATATTAATCCTAAGTTACCTCCTGACCAACGCGAGAAGTTAACACAACTGCTTTACAAGTACAAGGGCTGTTTTAGTTGGAACCCCACACAAATAGGACGCACCCACGAGGAGGTTGTCTTCCTTGACACAGGAGATAGCCCTCCTATTTCTTCTGTGCCTTATCGCGTGTCTCCAGGAAAATGCGAAATTATTAATAAAATTGTGCAAGAGCACATAGATAACAAGATAGTTCGGCCATGTGACACCAGCTGGTGTTCTCCAGTTGTGTTAGTACGAAAGAAAGATAATGACTTTCGCATGTGCGTTGATTATCGTCGGTTAAATGTAGTGCTTAAAGACGATAAATATCCCCTACCCAGGATAGATGATTTCTTGAGCCACCTTACGGGGGCCCGATATTTCACTCACCTGGACATGAATGCTGGGTATCATCAGTTGAAAGTAGCCGAAAAGGATAAAGAAAAAACTGCTTTTGTAACTTCCGATGGGACTTACTGTTTTGAAACTTTGCCCTTCGGTCTGAAAACAGCCCCTTCTATTTTTCAGAGATACATGGATAAAACTTTAGCCGGATTAAAGTGGGGTTCATGTTTAGTTTATCTTGATGACATCCTTGTGGTGGGAAATTCATTTGACCAACATTTAGGCAGACTTGAATTAGTGTTAAAAAGAATGCAAGATGCCAACCTAACTTTGAAACCATCTAAATGTACATTCGGGTACTTTGAAACTGAGGTCCTGGGACATGTAGTAAACAGTGAAGGCATAAAGCCCCACCCTGGAAAGATTTGTGCAGTCAGGGATTTTCCCCAACCTAGGGATCAACGAGGAATTAGGAGTTTCTTAGGACTTGCCTCGTTTTATCGTAAATTCATTCCAAATTTCTCTCAAGTTGCGAAACCTTTGTCCTCTTTATTAAAGAAAAATGAGAAATTCATCTGGGGAGCTTGTGACGTGACTCCGTCAGACGTCCCGCGTACACCTATACACATAACAATAAATAACCTATAACATTTGGGGGGTGGTAGCTGTGGGTAAGCATGGTACTCGAGATCAAGTCTTCTCCCTATACAGGAAGTGTAGGGTATTATTTATGTACTGAAAAGAAACGTGATTAGTTCATTCAAGCACAGGTTTTATTTACTAATCCAAATATGAGAAGCACAATAAACAAACTCTGAGAAATTAAAACAAAAAAAAAAAAGGTTAACAGAAGAATTCATAAATAATAATTTATCACGTGGATTCACGAATAAATAAATACCTTAAATACATATTAAAGTGACGTCCGCCGGCAAACAATTATCACTACAACATGGCGGTTCTCTCGTCGTCGCAGCTCCGCGGAAGAATAGTATACTTCCCAGTTACCACTACCTGCATGCTTATAACCAGACGTCAATTTTTCCCAAAACCAAATAATAAATAATAGAGGTGGAACAATACTACATTATTACTTAAAAGATTTAGACGAAGATCGTCCAAGAAATGATTGTTGCGAACGAGCCATGGCCAACCACTTACCCTACTGACTTGAGGCGAAGCAAAGTTGTTTAAACCGACGTGGACCCGGCTCCCAGAGAGGTCCCCAGGCAAAAAGCCTCGGCCCCTCCCTGGAAGGAGGTTTTAACTACAAAACTGGGCCAAGCCGGAAAAAAATAAAACACGAACACCGGGGAAACTTATCCACAGGGCAACTCGCGGTCCCCTCCCTTCCCACAAGGAAAAATTGGAAAACAAATGAAGTCAGCTATTCCTTCTGCGCAGGCGCGAGCGAGTTTCCCCCTCTCCCTCTTGCGCTGCTCGATTGTTAATTTTCCGTCTACGTTTCCAAACTCGGACGCAAGATGGCATCACTAATCAGGACAGAGTCCTCGAAACGCGAACACAAAGGCCTCGCGTTGCAGAACACAAAGAACGACAAACAAGAGACAAGCGTAGCGCAGCGGGTTTTTCTGGAACGGCGTGTTGCAACCTCTCAGCAGGCCCTGGCCAGCGACCCACGAGAATTAGCAACCCACGCAGCCTCGCAAAAGCCCGCGGCGCTTGCAAACTTCTATCGCAGCAACCTATATTCCAAAACCCGCGTGTCGAAATCAACCGGCCGAGCCTGGAAACGTGCACGTACACCAACACGTAAACCTGACGATAAACAAAAGTAAAATAAAATTTAAGAAAAAAAAGTAATGAAATTTTCAGACCGTGACAATATAAGACAAAATTAAGTTTCCAATTGTTTTAATTTAATTATTTGTGATAGTAAATTCCTCACCTTTTCGTTCTTATTAAATGATTCACATTAAATCCGGTCTATATACAGATATTTATTTTAAAATTATATTTGTTGCCTAAAAATATTTAATTTTTTTTTAAATTTATTATAAATAACAAATTTTAACATTACACTATTTTTTATGTTATTCAAAAATTCCTGCATTAATTTCGCAACCTAGAGTTCTAAAACACACAAACCAACGTAACTCAAGTAACAACTTGCCCAAACAGTTGTGTTTTCAACGTGATGCACATAAAGGATGTACAACAATTACCTGTTGTCGCCGCACAAGAAACGAGAATGTTAAAGCGTGATAAGAAGTATAATTGATCGCGAGCAGACACTCTCGCGGAAGATGCGGCGATGCTTACCTACGCCGGTATTTCGCATAAATCACGCAAAGTTTTCCAAACTTCCGCCACATTAGTTTTTCCACCTCCCATTCCCATGCAGTTCCTTGGAGCGCCCGGGCGGCAAGTTGAGACCTGCCCCTCCTCTGCTTGAGGGCACCATGACAAGAAGGGGGGGGGGGGAGGGGATAGCTGGCACCAAGTCGCAGTTCGGCACAACAGGAAGGCCACCGCACGCACGCAGCCACGCGCCAAGATGGATGGCCTTTTTTTTTTACATTCGCGGAGAAAATTTACGCACTTCCGCAAGCTGGAGCGCTATAAATTATCAGCCGCGACGTCCCAAGTTAAGTAAATCATCCAGCGAACACAGAAGAAGCAGTCTACGTGAATAACCGCTAACTGAGTTACGAAGTGATGGGGTTTGCCATCGGGTTTCCACCTTTATAGCTAGAACAGTGCCACTATAATACACAGTAATTTTTTTAAATAACTTTTTAATGTTAAATTAAAATGTAAATAATTACTTTGCAAACAGGTGAAAATTGTAACATTAATTCATAAACATGTTTTCATAAACAGTTAATCTTTCAAAAATACCACAACCAAAAACTTTATGTTTGTTTTAAATAATTAATGATATTTTTGCAAAGTAATATTTATTACAAAATTTCATAGCGTGGAAATTTTATTATTATTATTATTATTTAAATGATTCGTTAGATTTTCTATACAACTGATTTACAAATACAGTTTACATTTACTTAAAAAATGGCTGTTTTAAATATTGTAAATCTTTTTTTAGTAAAAAAAATTAGAACGAGTGAAATAAATACAGGATACGCTTAAAAGAATGTCTCAGTTTCAATGGTATAATATACAAGTTTTATTTAGACTATTTACATCAACTCATACATTAAATTGTAGGTAAACTAGCACATATTTTCTAACAAGTGTTCAATATGTGCAGCTTTAATTATACAGCACACATCCAACCTAAAGTACAATTCTTCCTACACTTTGGTTAGCACGTCCGGAGTAATGGAAGCAATAGCCTTTTCAATTTTGTATATGTCTCAGCTCTGGCAAATCATTAGGTAATGTAGACACGATCTTTTGAAAGTCCCAAAGGAAAAAGAAATCGTAAGGCGTTATGTCAGGTAAACGCGGAGGCCAGGGAGAAAGAGCTCTGTCGTCTCGACCATCACGACCAATCCAACAGTCATGCAGCACCTTTAACCGGTCTGAACTTTAAACGAAACGCACGTTGAAATAAAATTACAAACTCGCTCTTTGCAAACTACAGAACACAAAACGCTTTACGCCCAGGAGTCACCATTTAGCGTGCGCATTTGCTTGTATAAAACTGAGTTACTCTTGAACAAAAACTCAACAACGCTTACCGATAATACTACTAAAATTAATTACTGGGACATTCATTTATGGGCATACTGTATATGTTATGAAATTTCGGTGTAATTTGGTATAATGTATTGATTTTCAGAAAAACTTTCAATGCATTTACCTTAAATATTATTCCTCTAGCCGGGTTTTCTGTCAGTCCGCGAGATCTTCCTTATTCCTTTATCAAATTCCATTATTTACTCCTCATTTAAAAGATTATCGTGCCGGCTAATGACGAAAATTAGACCCTTGGTCTAAAAATGTACCGCTTCTCTTAAATTTCAGATTTAAAATAATTTTAAAAGAGATCCTTTAATGGATGCGACGATTTTTCGATAGATATCGAATCGTATTTGATAGATATCGAATCAGATATCCACTTTAAACTTCAGCGTTTACATATTTCTTTTCTAAACTGCACTTACGTCGTAATAAACCGAACTTATAATATAGAAATCTTAGAGGATCCTTCAACTTAACAAGAAAAAAAAAACACCAAAAAAACCACTTAACCAAAACTTCTGGCACGTCAGACTTTTCTTATAAGTAAGTACTTTTGAAATTACTGTCGATATTTTACATCACAAACATAACCTACAAACATAACCTCTTACATGCTTATCATAGCATCAGTTAGTGTTGAAGATACGTACAACCAAAAAGTGAACGATGATCACATCATCACTTCCAAAATTGTATTTAAAAAGGTTTTGTAAATGCGTTTATTATTGGTATGTTTGAATATAATATTTCGGTAAAAAATGTGTAACAGCTATTTGTACTGATGTTTTCAATTACATGTCTTATTTTGTACCAACAACCGTTTACCTTTTTCTATTCTTCTTCAAAATGTTATTTAGTCCAAACTTTTAAAGAATGGAATGCCACAAAAAAACGATTTCTTGCGCACTGCGGAATTCCGCACGGGTCGACTAGTATAATTTTAAAACTACAACTATGACAAAGAACTTGCAGATCTCGTATAACTCTTTTTTTTTTTTTTTTTTTTTTTCAAATTACGAAAAGTGGTTTAAATATTGCAAAATATAAAGCTTCAAATCTTAAGTAGTATTATATAAAAATATTCTTGGTAATAATGAATCTAACGATCTACATGTTGGTATTATCTTCTTCATAATAAAGGAGAGTGTTTGTCTTTAGCTTAGAGATGGAGAGGTCTAGAGCGTGACGTTTGGTACACAGATTATTTAGGGGACGATAGTTTGAAACTCAGAGCACTTTTTTACTAAAACTCGTTTTTATTTATTTTATTTTTTACACACACAAATATACATATTTATATACTTTAGCCCTACTATATATATATTGCAATTATTAAAGTAGATAAACAGCAGTTTGACTCTATGCTGGTTTACCGTCGCCATGATTGTTCAATTTAAAACATTATTTAAAACATATTTAAATTAATGTGTTTTTTTTACATACGCCATTGCAGTTTTTCACTGTTTGTCATGCAAAAATTCTCAAATCATTTTTTTTTAAATTTTTTCCATGACAAACAGTGCCAAACTGCAATGGCGTTTGTTCAAAAACTGCATTAAATCAAAATTACTCATTGCATGAATAATTTAAAGAATGTAGCAATTTTAATTTTAACAGTGTTGGCCATTATCTACGGAAGTCGTGTGTGACATTGTTTTATTATCATCGTCAACGCAGTGCAACATGTGGATGGCAGTTATGTAGGCCTACTTGGTTATGCAGTTTTGTGGAACCTGTGTGTCTGATTTGGTCTCAATAAACAAAGTCACGCCTCTATCTGGTGGTTTACTCATTAAATTTAGTATGCATCAGGAAAGAACCAAAAAGTGTAACAATCAATTGTTAAATTTTTTTACAATTGCGGAAAACTACACAACTCCATTGTATTTATTTATATTAATAATATTTTAATTACTATAAAATTTTCTGTGATAATTTATAGACAATATTTTTTCACCATTTATTTACACCTATTGGAATGAGATTCAATCATAAATATATTATGAGCTATCTAAGATGAATTCATTAACATCATAATCTTTTCACAATTGATAAAGCCCGTTTCTTTTCTAATATGTGGAAAATGGTGCACTTATATTTCTTTTAAGCTTTGCTCATTCAATGTAAAACTTCTGTGAGTTTTAAGAATTTAATATGAAGTTTTAATGGAATCAAATTAAAAGTGCTTACGTGAATGTTTGGACACCTAAGATTTTGTTTACAAAAACATAATATAGGTAATCTGTTTCCGTACATTTTTTTCCTAACTTTTCATTATTCAATAATTAATGATAAATTATCTTGCGTAGACTAAAAAATTAACACTATTATAAATGCTCACCTCGAGGGGTACGATAAAATGCATATTTGATTCAAAGATTCTAGCTAGAAACGATTCGTTTGCGAACAAAAAATACATTTGACAAACACACAAACTTAGTAAATTATTTCTTTTTCAGTATAAAATACGATAAAAATTTTATACAGTTATCAAAACTTATAATTCTATTAATAACTTTTCCCTCAACTTAATAACTTAAGTAAAATTTCTTCAAAACTCGTCTCCTTCTTCGTTACATATTTCCATTCGCATTTAGTGCACGTATGACTTACATGGTTTTTAAATGTAATTATTTTCGAATAATTAACAAATGCAAATTGAAATTTGCCTTTACTTACTACAAATATTATATTTAAATCCAATTCAATATTAAATAAAAGTTTTCAAATTTATTGAAAACTAGTCGCACATTTAACTGGTGAGAACTTAGTTCCTATTACAGCACTTTAAACATATTTATGTAAACAATCAATGTTTTTAGCAAAGTGCTCTTTATAAATTTTTAATACAAATTACAAAATTTAGATATTATTATCATTGTGAAATAGATTTCTGATAGTGAAACACTTCATTTCCCTCAACAAAATCAGGAAAACACAGATAAATAATAATATGCAAGCCAAAACAATACCTAAAAATTAATATTTCTGTTAAATAGACACGAAAATTATAAAAAAAGAAAGGAAAACTAAATATGATATTATTTTACAAAAGTCGCCCACAAAAAAAACGTAAGATTTTTTAGTTAATTATCAAACATTACAAAAATAATAGAACGCAAATTATTTATTAATAAAAAAGATAGAATTACATTCAGAAAACGACAAAAGTAATCAATCATGTATGAAAATCAAATAGTAAAATATATTTATATATTTATTTATATATACAGGCTGTATCAAAATTCATGTTACAACGCTTGAGGGTAGAAAGCTCTTATTACTTGCAACCATTTTTTCCAATAAACATGTTGCCGGAAACGCGTAGTTAAGCCCCTGTAGACCCAGAAAGAGTCAGCGTAGGCAACCCGTTGAGCTTTGTGCGAGACAGACGATGCTGTGGTGAATTACGTGTTTACGACGACGGGTAGCGCTTGAGAGGACTGTACGATGTCGAATGCTGACCCCCGCCCCTTTTTACTTCCGTTGGTGGCGCCCTCACCTCTTTTCTTCCGTTCGTGCCATGCCATAGCACTGCGCAGCCTGACATCGCAGTGTCGCAGTGTGTTTTGATATCACTGGTGGTCTGTCGTTGACTGTTCTGTCGTACAAGCAAACTCGTGGTGTCATTTCTTTCGCTGTGGTTCTGAAAAGGGCGACGTTTTAGTGGAGCTCAATGGAGTACACGTTTAGTGAGTACACGGACATGCTGCTTGTTTACGGGGAAGCTAGACAAAATGGAGGAGCCGCCCGTCGTCTGTACGAAGAACGATATCCGGGTCGAAGGATTCCAGCTCACACCATGTTTGCAAGACTTGCTCAGCGAATGCGTGATACTGGTACATGTGCCGTCACAAGACCAAATGCTGGTGCTCCACGCAGGGTTCGTACTCCCAGTTTTGAAGAAGATGTACTTCAGAGATTTGAGGAGATTGCGGATACAAGCACAAGGGCAGAAGGTTCCGATAAGGACGCTGACAAAATGGCTGTATGGCGAGTTCTTCATGAGCAACTCTTGTACCAGTACCACCTTCAAAAAGTGCAACACATGGGTCCGGCGGACTATCCTCTTCGCATGACCTTTTCTCTTTGGTACATTCGAAGAGTATTGAGAAACCCCGAGTTAGCGGTTTTATTCAGCGATGAAGCCAAGTCCACTGAAGACGCTATTCTTAATTCGCACAACAGTCATGTTTGGAATGATGTCAATCCGCATGCAACGTGTGGTACAGCTTGCCAAAAACGTTTTTCAGTTAATGTGTGGGCCGGTATTGTTGACGGCGTACTCATTGGGCCTTTTTTTCTTCCGCCAAGACTTACCGGCGCCGGATACCTCCACTTCCTTTAGAACGAACTACCAGGTCTTCTTGAAGAGGTTCCATTGCATGTCCGACGTGTGATGTGGTGCCAACATGGCGGGGCACCACCTCATTTTTTCCTGCAAGTGTTGGAGTATTTAAACCAAACATTTCCAAACCGATGGATTGGACGAGCGGGCCCTGTCGCATGGCTGCCAAGGTCACCGGACCTAACCCCGTTAGATTTCTTTCTGTGGGGTTACGTAAAAGGGCTTATCTACGCTATGCCAGTAGAAACGGTAGAAGAGCTTACACAGCGAATCATTGAAGCGTTCGAAATCATAAGGTCGACTCCACACATGCTCCAGCGTATCCGTGAAAACATGATTCGCCGTTGCCACCTCTGTGTTACTCAAGGTGGGCGTGTTTTTGAGCCGTTGCTTTAGACTGTCACGTTGTTAAAATGTATGCAACAATTTAAATGTTGTGAAACAAAGCCGAAGCTGTGATTGATTTCAGAGTGAAATTAAAATCTGTGCCACGATTAAAAAGGTTATTTCTCTACTCGAACGCCCGCACATCCACAACATAACACTCTACAACGGGTTGTCTACGCTGACTCTTTCTGGGACTACAGGGGCTTAACTACGTGTTTCCGGCAACATGTTTATTGGAAAAAATGGTTGCAAGTAATATGAGCTCTCTACCATCAAGTGTTGTAACATGATTTTTGATACATCCTGTATATATTAACGTTATCTGACTGGTAAAATGTCGGTTGGTTGTTTATTAAACGTTTCTTCGAATTTTTAACACATGGCTAAAAGTCTGCGTGGCAGTTTAAAATCCAGAAATCAGAGACAATACCCCACGAAATATATGCCTTCTATTATCACTCTTGTATATCCTCCTCTTGTACTTGATATTCACAAAACATGTCTAGAAGGATGTGGCGCAATGACGCTGGCTGCAAGAGCCATTCAAAAAGAAAGCAACCAAGTATAATTTTATTAGAACTAACCTATTGTAGACAGCTACGACATCACATACACACGTGCAATGCCACGACTTTGGAAAGGAGCCTTCCAAATAACCTTAAAATTAAATTAATTCTTCAATGAGACATGATTTGAAAACATTTTCTCCAGAATACAACCCCATGGTTTTGCACACCATAATATCGCTCCGCTTCTGTAAATAGATTTGTACGTGCTAATTCTAGATACAATATACTACCAAAAGGATGGAATGAAATTTATTAAATATTTATTTATATGCTTTTGTCGAAACGTTGATCACAAAATACGTTGTTGTTTTCCCACATTTACCGTGACCTCTCTTGAAGATAGTTTATAAATAATGTATAGTTTAAAGAAAACTGATTCCACACAGTAATTTTAGTTTTTAAATACATACCTGACTAAATTAAAATGCAGGACATAAATTAGGTTCCCGCCATATTAAACATTATTTCCAAATTGTTTATTATATTGAAGTAATTTTGTAAACTGCTTAGTAAAATAACAGGGAGATAAATTTTGATTGTTGTCTAAATAGTATTTTATAATTTTAATATCAAGCTATGTACATTTACATTTACGTTATTATACAAACTGGTTATTTTCCACATAACTTCATTATCAAAATAATCAATAGCTTAGCACATTATACAAATATGACAAATATTGCTTACTGCGCTGACTTCGGAATCTCTTGTAACTACAATTATTTTCTTAAGAAAACTATACATATACTAGATAATGCCTGGCATGCGTTGCAATGCCTCAATCATTTTTTTTTGTAATTTTTTAAACGTATACTAAGCATCTCTTTATCTCTATAATTCTATATCTCTCTATGTATATCTCTATAACTCTCTCTATCTTTCTATTTATATCTCTATCTCTATATATCTTTCTACATATATCTCTATATATCTTTCTAGCGGACCCGACAGACATTGTCCTGCCCAAATGTACATATGGCAGTAAGTATTTCTACGCTGGACATTTTGTATCTTCTCATTATACATACCCCTCCTCTTGGGCACGCCACTGCCGTTACCAAAAACCTTTCCCATGGTTACGCAGAAGGCAACAACAATGCAAAAGCCCGTTGCCATAGAGGCTAATTATCAACAATGCTTAGTTTTTTTGCTTTTAAAGCGTGTTTTTTTTATTTTTTTCTTAACTCAGAATCGAGATAAAATATCCAATTGTGAATCTAAACCATCTTCGAATCCCCGTGAACTCACACAAAAAATTTCATCAAAATCGGTCCAGCCGTCTAGGAGAAGTTCAGTGACATACACACGCACACAATAAATATATATATATACTAGCTGCAGTACCTGGCTTTGCCCGGGCTGAACACCCGGTGATATATTGTCCGCGAGTTACAGCAAAATGGATAGCGATATGTCCAGTGTGGTGGACATTAAGAAATGACACATAATTACTGTTTGTTTATCTGTGACCTATGGTTTTCTATTTACCCAGGGCGATCGGTTGAAAGGTTTAGAAGTTGATGCGCTACAGCGCCATCTAGCGGCGAGTTACAAAAAAAATTGTTGGCATAAAAACCTTCTCCATGATAAAAAACACCTCGATATGCCAACTTTCATGGCGATCGGTCAAACTGTGTAAGAGTTTATCGACGACATACATGCCAACATCCAATTTATATTTATTCTTATTTTCGAAATTTTGGGGCTTTCACTTTTGCGGAAAGTGGATGTTCAGGACCTCGAATGGTTTGGAACACTCCATCTCGAAAGAATAGATATTTAAAATTCCTGAAACTGTCGAAATTTTGGGGCTTTGTTCCCAGAGGGGGGCGGGGGGTTCGAGGACCCTGAATAGCTCGAAAACACTTAAAATCGAAAGAGATAGATTTTTGAAATTTTTTAAACTTTCGTAATTTTGGGGCTTTAACCACCTTGGGGGGGGGGGGGGAGGGTTGACGTTGAGGACCCCGAATGGCTCGGAAACACTCCAAATCGAAAGAGATATAGAGGAATATAAGAATGTAGGCATTTACTGTACTCCTATCTACCATAATAACAATATTGACAAATAGAAAGCTCATTACCTACCTATTAATAATTATCTAAATAAATTAATAAAAAACTCTATGTTTAAGAATTTACGTACATACATAATATTAAACTTCAAACTATACACACCAAAAAAAAACTAAGGATATTTGTGAAACTATATTTATTTGTCATAATGTTTAAAACATTTGTAGGATTTCTTTATATGTAAAACTGTGGTGGCAATATTCCGCTTATCCAAAGGAGTATAGAAATCAATAGAGACATCACTCCCTGTACACACCACAAATCTTTGAATTAAGTATAAAAAAAACATAGTCCAAAATGAAACAAAAAGTATAAATAACAACTAATTTGACAAAAAAATTATACAACTGAAATGACAATGTTAACATCCGCCTGAAATTTAATAGAAGTAGGTAGGTAAGAATATATATATATATATATATATATAAGAAATGAAATGCAATTAAAACATACATAAATAAAATTATCTCACACTCAACCAAACATAATGTTTAATATGAAGTAAAGGAAGATGGCAATTACACATAACTATTCTAATTAATAAAAAAATCAACTTTCCTGAAATTTATACAACTGGAATGACAATATTAACATCCGCCTGAAATTTAATAGAAGTAGGTAGGTAAGAATATATATATATTTAATATATTAAATGAAATTAAAACATACATAAATAAAATTATCTCACACTTAACCAAACATAATGTTTATTATGAAATAAAGGAAGATGGCAATTACAGGTAACTATACTAATTAATAAAAAAAATCATTTTTCCTGAAATAGTTAAATTCAAATTTTTCAACAATATATTACATAATTGATAAATATTTCTGGTCTTCGGTCTCAGCAGCCCTAAGACTCTTGACGCTCAGCAGATAAATTATAAACACTAAAACAAACTCATTGCAAATAAGTAGGTAATGTAAAAAAAATAACAATATTGACTAATACAAAATATTAGTAGGCCCTACCTACCTATGAATAAATTTCGAAGAAATTTATAAGTTTAAGAATTTATGTACCTACATAATATTAAACTTTAAACTATCCACACAATAAAAACCTAAGAATGTTAGTGAAACTAATTTTTTTTATTTGTCATAATACCTCAAATACGTATGTTTCCAAAATGAAACAAAGTATAAATAATGACCAATTTGACAAAAAAATAATTGTACAACTCGAATGACATTGAAAACATACACGTGAAATTTCAAAGAATTATGAGTGCCCTAGGTAGGGAGGTAAAATATATATAGAAGAAATTAAATTTAAAAAATGGGTGCGTGTACTTAGGTACGCGCATGTGAAGTTATACTTCTTTGGCATCATTAAAAAATAGTTTTTAATCGCATGCAAAAATATTGCGTGGAGTCCCTCCGCGTGGAAGAAGTGACACTTCGTAATGTGGAAATGAAAATAGGAAGGGGTAGAAATTGATTTTTAGTGAAATCATATTGTATCAAATCAAACTAAATAAATAAAGGAAATAAATTTGTAACGATTCATAGATTGATCTTCAGAGAGAGAGAGAGAGAGAGAGAGAGAGAGAGAGAGAGAGAGAGAGAGAGGACACCTATTCAATGTCTATAAAACTAACTTTTTTATAAGAGCAGATTTTCATGAAATATATCATGAAAACGTTCAACGATAAAACCTGTTTATTTAATCAAGCGGACGGGTTCGCCCCAAGGAGAAAATAACGCGGCGAGACCTCGTGGACATAGAGAAATGACAACTCACTATTTATGTGTCTATGAAACATGATTTTTTTCTGCAATTTAAATTGTAATATACAAAAACGGTATTGAAAATTGAAACAAATATGGCGACACTACAAACTGTCAAGAGCTATTTTTTTCTTACTCTCTACTTAGTTCCTTACAATAGCAAAACGTAACGTAATGGCTTGAAAGCTATTGCTCGGCAGACATAGAGGAATGACACTAACACTTTGTATATCTATGACACACATTTCAATTTTAATTTTTTTTTTAACTCAGAATCGAGATAAAATATCCAATTATGAATCTAAACCATCCTCGAATCCCCGTGAACTCACACAAAAAATTTCATCAAAATCGGTCTAGCCATCTAGGATGAGTTCAGTGACATACACACGCACACAAGAAATATATATATAAAGATATACTAGATAATGCCCGGCATGCGTTGCAATGCTTCAATCAATTTTTTAAACGTATACTAAGCATCTCTCTTCATCTCTCTAATTCTTTATCCCTCTATGTATATCTCTATAACTCTCTCTATCTTTCTATTTATATCTCTATCTCTATATATCTTTCTACATATATATCTATATATCTTTCTAGCGGACCCGACAGACATTGTCCTGCCCAAATGTACATATGGCGGTAAGTATTTCTACGCTGGACATTTTGTATCTTCTCATTATACATACCCCTCCTCTTGGGCACGCCACTGCCGTTACCAAAAACCTTTCTCATGTTTACGCAGAAGGCAACAACAATACAAAAGCCCGTTGCCATGGAGGCTAATTATCAACAATGCTTAGTTTTTTTGCTTTTAAAGCGTGTTTTTTTTTAGTTTTTTCTTAACTCAGAATCGAGATAAAATATCCAATTGTGAATCTAAACCATCCTCGAATCCCCGTGAACTCACACAAAAAATTTCATCAAAATCGGTCCAGCCGTCTAGGAGGAGTTCAGTGACATACACACGCATACAAGAAATATATATATAAAGATAAAGATTATTTAAAGCTTAAGATTGGAGATATTATAAAACTAACCTTACGTTTGTGTTGACTTCCTAGAACTACGTAATTATTCAATGGTTACTCTTTGTTTTGAAAACTTCTAGACTACGGTAGGCTCCAAAGCACCTGGATATTACATTTTGTTCACAAATCTTAGAGTCTCGGGGGGTTGAAGTCGAACCCACGACTCTTTCCTAATAAACTTTTCGCGTAAGCGATCAAAGTCACGGAGGATTCTAGTGCCCAAGAAATAGCTTTCAGAACACAGATAACATTTTGTTCATCTACAGCATATCTCATAAAAATACAGAAAAATGATATATTGAGTTTGGATAAATTTGAACAAGGTTTTATGGAACCAATACAAATCTCTTACAACTTTAAAACTTCCAACTAATATAATATTCTTTTTTTTATAAAATTAGCATTTATAATATGTTAACAAATAATTCAGTAATTTTTAAAGCTGGACTTCTAGGTTTTTATACGTATTAATTATTATTAATAATAATTTTTTGTGAATTCTTGAGAAGAGAATCATTTAAAGATTTGTTTATTTTTGTACATAAATTAGTACATTTCTATTAAGCAATTGCTGAAAACAAAGAGATCGAGTTCGTGTATCTTTTCCAATGTATGATTATTTAATATAAATTAACATATTTTTATTTAGTTGCTTTACATCTGACGATTTAAAGTCTAACCTATTTTGGAGAAAATTTATTATTTCACATTCCCCTTTTTTTAATGTTTTCCTGTCATGCTGAAATAATATTTGGTTTCAGCTGCCATGCTACTTTATCTACATAATTTTCTGCAATTTTATTTTAACAAACATTATTCCAAGCAAAACTTTTCTTTCTTCGCGAGCACATTTTCGTTCGTGCCCGCTGAACTAAACAGTCTTGACAGCGGCAGCAAAAATAAAAGAAAAGAAGAATGCGTGTGAGCGCCAAGTTTGCGACCAGGACGACCGGGCTAACGCGCTCTCTCGTTAGCCACGGCACGTCTCCACCGCAGACATTCATTTCCCCCTCCCTCGGCTAACCTCCCGCGGCCTCCGCAGGCCATTGTACTTGTTCCTCGCGGCTGCGCGGGCCCGGCCGAGTGGACGCGTGGCGTCTGGCGAGCTGACCCCCTGCCCCCCCGCTACACGCCTGGTGTCAGCAGATCTTTCTGCATTGCCGAGCGGCCCTGCGTGATTTAGCGCCTGCGCCCCTGCCGCCGGTCACGGCCGCATAAAGCCGCCACCTCTTCTTTTCATCTCTTCCTCGGCACATTAGTTACCAGCCCGCCCGTTCTTCCCTGGGCCGCGAGGCCGCGGGGCATCTGCGGCCGTTACCCGTGACGCATGCCCGCGCCGTAAATCTGCGACGCCGCCTCGGACCCTCGGACCAGTGCAAGCTCGGCGACAAAGTTTCATCGTGGGGAGACCTAAGATGCACATAAAGTTCTGCCATTCCCGATTACACCCGAACAATTCACCTTCGGCCAACTTCGGGAATTGTTTCATTTTTGCGCAGGAAAAATGAATCCAAATGTTAAAAGTGGTCGGTTAGGTTAGCTACATTAAAACACTGTGGACGGTTAGTTAGGTTAGTATAGCTACATTAAAAAAAAAGAGAAATATAAATATATATATATAAATAGACCCGAGGTTGGCCGAAGGTGAATTCTTCGGGTGTAATCGGGAATGGCAGAACTTTATGTGCATCATAGGCTTCCCTTCATCGTGCGGGCGCGTCCTGCCTCGGGTTCCTTCGTTTCAGCTGGGCCGCCGGGCCGGTCGCCGGGAGGTTGCAGGCGCGTCGCGCGGGGGTAGCGTCGTCATTGCTCCGCGCGCGAGTCGCAGGCAAGTTACCTGCCACTAGACCACGTCGAACATGCGGTTCAACACGAAGAACAATCAGGAGAATCGTGATTGACGGACGTCGACATTTCTGTTTACTAAAACAGGTCTCTCAACTGCTATGCGAAAAAGTTTCTCCACGACCACAATGACGCAGGAGACTGAATCCAAATATCCATAGAGCCTGTAGTCGATCATTTCCGTTCGGTAAGATTTATCAATATATTAGGGGAATTATAAATTCAAAACTTGTATTTATACTAGGAAGCTGTAAGGCGCCTGGGGCGCTCATTGAAAAATTATGACTAACAAGAACACTTTAATTTTATATGCACGTACTATGTTTAAAAATGATATATTTTTTAATATAGTGTAACTTAAAATTATTTATATACATATATGTATTTGTGCTATTTACCGATAATTTTAACAGCAAGAAATTAAGTGACCACAGAAGAATAACATATTAAATTTCAAAAGGGCGTAACTACAAAAAAGCAAATCTGTCAAAAATATTTTCGGTCATTCAAACATATATGTATATACACATTAAAAACTGAATTACCGACGATTTTGAATGAAATTATAAAGTTTAATTATATGAACATAATTTAAAAATAAAATCATAGATTTTCAAAAGGGCACAAGTACAAAATTCAAAATTTAATCAAAATATTCCCATAGACTCAAACTCAGATTTGCAAAAATGTTAAAATTTTAACCGTGTTTCGTTTAGAGCTAAACTTTCTGTGATATGTCTTTTTATTAATTTTTAAAATAGTTATTTGTAAGCCACCTAAGGCGCCCATTGAAAAATGATGAATATAACAAACACTTTATTTTTAATTAAGGCGTGTTCTGCTTATATAGTTGTATTTCAAATGTAACTCTAATGTTACACCTCCATTTTTTTTATACACCACTCTGTAGTGTAGGCTAATATTTGTACTTTATGATACGCCTGTCTCAAAGGTATACATATCTTTTTAGCGTTACAGAGTCAGTGAGACAGTGATAGGCGTAACTAGAGCCTATATAGGGTAACACGCAAAAATAAATATGTTTTGCTAAAAAAGGGATGTTTAGAGTCCGAAATATTGTAATATATTTAAAGATTATGTTGTACAAATGGTGATACGCATTAAGTATTCTCAGCCATCATCTAATTAATAGTCTCTTCATCTACTTACGCAGTTGATCCATGCACCTAACTTGATGTGGCAATACTTTTTCACACCTGTTACGATCTGTGAAGTACTTTGCAAGACGATCAAACGTAAAATGACACAAGCATGTCGTCATTGATATACTGTTCCTGCATCGACAGGAGGAGCATGCGATGTCAGTAATATGGCTCATATTGCAACCCTGTCGCAGCCGTTGTCGCGGATATCGTCGCCCATGGCTAAACAGTTTGGTGATCACCAAGGCCAGGCTAAAGTTAAACAGTCGCACCTCCGTATTTCTATTCGTGTTTCTCCTACACAAACCCCAGTTTTTTTAAACCTTAACAAAAGCCTTCTTTTACCCTGTGCTGCCATTTTGTGTACTAATTCATTTTTTTTTAATTTTTTTTGGTTTTATTGAAAGTCTAATTTTTAAGTTTTAGTATTTTACGTTAGCGAGTTCGTTGTTTCATGCAACTGCCGCTTGGAAGCGCGACCGTCGTGGCGAGTGACGTCACGCGCGACAGTGCCGCGAGTGGTTCGCCGTGAGGAAAGAAAGACAGAGAGACAGACAGACAGAGAGAGAGAGAGAGAGAGAGAGCAGGGCTGCGGCTGATAGAAGACGGACGTGAGGGCCGGCGATCGGCGAGGCATGGCGACCTCACGAGCGGTGCACTGGACAGCACTGCGGAACTCTCAGTCACGCGAAACTAGGTAAAGAGAACATCTGAGAATCTTTTTACAGTAAGATCCCACTGGTTGAGACTAGCCTGTGCAGTGCCAGTGTATCTATCTCTGCCATGCGTACGAGTGGTATTGACAGATGCGTAACCTTTTAATACTCGCCTGGTTTAGTAGATTCACGTATTTTCAGCTGGGTACCTTGCAATGACTGGCTACGAGTTTTGGAGTAGTTGATTGAAATATGGTCAGTAATAAACTAAAGTCCCGACAACATAATGACCATTTGTGATTTGTCATGCCGGTGATTACTTATAATCACGTATTATTTAAAGTAGTAACTTATGGAAACATTTTAACGTGATTTTGTGGCAGGACATGTTTCTGTTGAAACAAGTGTCTAATTAAAAACGTGGCATAAGCAGAAAAGCGTTAAGTTGAGGTGTACGAGCAACCGCGCTTATTTTACATAGTGCGCTTCACTACTTATGCTGCAGACAGTCGTCTTGGCGAACATCGTTGTTGCTGATAAGTATTATGTATTGGTTCCTCCGGGCACAGGCGCCGACCGAGCTCTGACGTCACGTCCATCTCTGACGTCAGGGCGGCCATCTTGGATGACCTTGACCTTGACCTTAGCCTTGACCTGACTGAAAATAAACTTTATGAAAAGTAATGAGAAACAGAAATTAAAATGTATTTTAAGTTTTAGTTACTCATATCACTGGCCGAGAATCAAACCAAGAATGGAAATCTATTAAGACAATCTTATATCAATAGCAGATTTTTTTTTTATGATTTTTGGAATATTTCCCGAATTACTAGCTAAATAAATACAAACTTCCAAGATGATGGACAGTGTGTAATCATCGTTTTACTGGAGGCTAGTATACAAGAATAAATGCTGCTTTTATTGAATAATTTTTTTATTTCATAATTTTGTATCCATAAAGTGTCGAACCATGGACAGGAACTGATCGAATCAATCAGTATATTGATTGATAATTTTTTATTTATTAATTTTTTTTTATTTACTAGCATAACAATATCGTATTTCCAGGATGGCAGCCTTAACGAAAAGTGCAACGTTTCTAGAATCCAAGACGGCGGTAGTGACGTAAACAATTTTTATTGTTTTGAAAATTGTTGTTATACTGTATTTTTTATTTTTTATACATTAAATTACATGTTTACTCTTACCTGTTCTTTTACCGAGTACTGGGATGGATTGCGTATTCAAACATTTTAAGTAAGCAATATTTTATTTTTTTTCTAATATTTTGGTCAACATTAAAAAAATTTCTATTTATTGGTCAGGTCAAGGTCATTGCTCGGCGGCTTATGATATATTGTAGATGTGGAATTTAAGCCGCTTTTCGAAAATTGGGTTCTTTCAAAGGAAAAAGAGTTTTGAGGTATTCCAATTACGAATTTTTTTTATATTTGAGGAATAAAACGGGAAATTATACCTCCTAATAGAAACATTTATAGGCATTTTGAGTCACTTGAAATCATTTGAGAGGAATTTAGAGGAATTTTGAGTCCAAGATGGCCAAATCTTACGATTGTCAACCTACCACCACCAAAATCGTAGTCCTATAAGAACAACATATTGCCCGAAGGAACTATCTTTGACCATTTAAGTGTCGTCAGAAACAGTCAAATGAAATGAAGTTTCTCTCACTAGACGCCCAGGAAGCCAACAGGCTTCTCCGTGTGTCTCGACTGCGTGCGAGCGAGGCGGCGAACACAGTGGCGGGCTATTGATTCCCGGCGGACGGCGTACCTCGCGCCCAGAGCGGCGCCGATACTTGGAGAGGCGACATTGTCCCCTGAGCGACCGCGCACCTAACGAGAGGTCGACCCACAAGACCCCTCGCGGCGACAAGGGCCTGTGGGACAAAGCACGCCGAAATGGCATTCTTCGTCAGGGCATCTCAATGGATTCTCTTAAATCATACTCACACAAAGATCAAACACCCTCCATTGTACAAGACATAGGCTATTGATTTTGATGTTTAATAATTTATTCATGAAGGACCATCTTGAATTAAATATTTTCAAGAGGCCGACGTTTGAATGCGAATATTGTCGAAGTAAAGAAATGTGCTGATTATTTACAAGGTTGTCGAGGGGATTGGGCATTTGGGGGTGGGGGTTTCAAGAAAGGAGCCAAAATCCCCGTGACCCTGGCATTAGAGGGGCGCCGCTGTCGTCTCTCGGGTGTAAGCCTCTCTTCCGCGGGCCGTGGGCTTGTATGTGCCCTGCGTCCTTCTCGGTTACCGAGGGCTGGTAGTGCGTGGGTGGTTTGCAAGCTAACCGAGGGTGTGCCATCAGCTAGCGACCACATACTGCGGGTGGCTGATACGGGAATCCCAGCTCGAGAGTAGCGACCTCGCTGGGGTGACTGTGGATAACCAATAGCAGCCCGTGGACTGCTGGCCGGCCTGGTGGAGTCATAATGGCTATCGGCGGTTAAAGGCAACCCGGATGAAGATGGGCGCGCACCAGGAAGCAGCTTCGTCGGCCCTGGATGCGAAGCGGTCTGGAACTTGCGGAGCCGTGCAACGGGACTGAACTGCTTCGGAGCTCGGAAGAAAGACAGCTGGGGACTTCGGCCGGGGCCAATGCAAGGCTGCCAGTGGCAGCACGGAGCGGCGCGTACTTCAACCGTCCCGGGAATTTTGGAACTCGGGGCTGCCTGTAACCCCGTGCGCCGAAGCTCGAGCCAGTTTACTGGCTCGTCTGCCCACCGTCGAGAGCACGTGTTCCCTCGGCCATCGTCCCAGGAACTAGTAGCTTGCAGGGCTTGCCTTGCTACCGTTTGCTGCTGTAATTTTTACCTGAGCCAAGGAATTCCCGCAGGCCTACCCGCGGCTCCGGCGCTAGGGGAAAGGAATATTTGCAGTAGCCAATTTATTTTTGCAGGCAGCTGACTTGCATCCCAGCGGGCTGACGGCAGTAGTCGCCTGCCCCCAGGGGTGCATGCGCCTCTATTAAAGCAATCCAGGAATGCTCAACAAAATTTATGCGGGCCGAAAGGCCGAAGTTCTCAACCTCCACATGGTTGAATCTTTCTGCCCCACCCAACTCTTAAGCTGCTTGCTTTAATGTATGTAATTTGATCACCGCATGACCCACCCAAGAGTTTTCCCTGTGTGTATGCAGGTTTTAACCAGCCATTTTTAGCTATCTTTTAGGTATAGGGCGACCAATCATGGCAATTATCGCATGTCTATTGACTTCAAGCCTGAGACACGCTTAGGTCCTCACCTAACCTGGAACCTTCCCGCATGCTTTTAGATAAACTTTGTCTAGGAAAATAATCGCTCCATTGAGACTTTTATCGTGCCTTAGTCCATGCTGATAGTAGGACGAAAATTACACTTCTGGAAACCTTAAATTTCTCTATACGCACAGATCACATTTGCAGTCATGGTCATGGTATCTTTTACATAACGAGTCCATCTTGACGAATGTTTCGATAACATACTGCAAGGAGAGACAAAAAAATTGTATCTGTGTGATAATTAGTTTCACCTCAAATGAGTAGGAGAAGAAACTGCTTAGTTATCGCTTGGCGGCGGATTGTCAAAGGCTGATAAGATATTGAGAAGCATCCGGTTGGACGAGTGGTGGGAGTGTGAGTGTATGACTTTGAGATAATGAACACAGCTCACTGGTTTTTATATTAAGCTCTTAAAAGACTTTTACAAAATATTTATGTTAAGCCTTTAGCAGTTTTTACAGTAATATTGTAACGATTTGTCTCTTTACAGTCGAAGCAAGTGAGC
Organism: Bacillus rossius redtenbacheri; assembly: GCF_032445375.1. Lineage (NCBI taxonomy): Eukaryota > Metazoa > Arthropoda > Insecta > Phasmatodea > Bacillidae > Bacillus > Bacillus rossius. The sequence continues at coordinate 23,459,577 of NC_086333.1, forward strand.
GTAAACCCCAGTATTGCCAGCGTTATTAAATATCATTATGATTATTGTAACTAAATTGTTTTTTTAAATTCTCTCAATAAAATGTTAGCTAAACGTATTCCTTGATATTATATAAGATCGTTTAGACACCGGCGTGGAATAAACACTATTTATACGAAAATTATCTGTGAATTTGATGGGAATCGAACTAAAGACTGCAATCAATAAAGAAAGAATTTAAATATTGGAAATAATTGTTTTATATGTATACCTATGTATATATATTTATTTATTTGGCCGAAATTTGTATATTTACATGTAAGTGGTCATGGTCAGACATGGCGTTTTAAGATTACTAGCTTAAATTTAAGGAAAATTTTGAGAAAATTGGCCTCTTCAGATTTGTTGAGGAAACTTAAAACGAAATTTTCCTTCAAAATGGGAATTCTATCCTCTAAATAGTAAAAAAGGAATTTTATGATTTTAAAAATATTAGTAGGAAAAATTATAAATTATGCTGGTCAAAATTATCATAGATGTCGGCCGTGACGCCACAATCGAAGATGGCGGTCCCAGGCACTTAGGCACTACCCAGTACCCATTTGTAGGAGGAAACAAAATATACTATTTGTGTCATTAATTGTTTTAAATTAAAGATAATTTAATGTCTTTACAACGATCAATTCACATAATATAAACGAAGAATTTTGAATAGTTATATTAAATGAATGTGGTAAAACAAAACAAAAATGGCTTCAATTACGAATACATGTTAGGATTTAAACTGCGCACTGAAAAAAAAAATCATTATGTTAAAATATTAATAAGAGCAAAAAGTGCAAAATTACGCAAAAAATCCTAAGTTGTACAAATGTTATGCAAAATATGCGATGGTATAAAAAAGTATGTAAATATATAAATTAAACTACAGTATTACAAAAAAAATATTTCGTTACAGCCTACAGGATTAGTTCGGTTTCGAATTACCTATTTCCTCTGGAAATATTTTGGAAACTTTTAAAAACTCGCGGAACATTTTAAGAACTAATTTTGTGTACATACCATCTTATATGTTCGCCATAATTAAAAAAAAGATCGATTTAACATTTTCTCATGTTCCATGCAGCGAAAATATTTTCAAAGTTTTAACTTATTACATCCAGAATTGAATGTCTTAACGAATTTCATATTATGCCTCCTACCGTAGTTATGAAATTATTTTTTATTTCAAACACTATTTTTAATCCCTTTTTACTTATGCGTGTTTATAAAAAATTTTTGGACATATGTTTAAGGTAACATTAACATGGTTATTAATAAATTCCGAAGATTTTAATACTAAGAAAGTATATATATATATATTAAATTTCAACTCCTGTTATTACGGCGATAGTTCGTTTCATCAAAAAATTTTTTAGCCAACGTTTAGGGGTTTAAAAATAAATTATAAAGTATTTGAAAGTAGATCTATTAAAAAAAGTAATGACATTTTGTATTTCTATCCTTGTTACTTCCCTCCCTTGCAGTTATGGTTTTTTTGTATCAAAAATTGTTTCAAACAAAAGATTTAGGTAAAAATCATAAGAATTAAAATAATTCAATAGGATTTGATAGTGAACCTACCAAGTTTGGTATGCTTTTTAAAATTATACCCCTCATTTTTTAACACCTTACATGCTGCAAGGGGTCGATAGTTAGTCTAATCAAAAATTGTTATAGATAAAAGTTTTGTATTAAAATAATAAAATTAATATAAATTTCCAACAAATTCAATGTTACGCCTACGAAGGAAGTTAGGATTTTTTCCCCTCTAACCCTTGTTTTTGCAACCTCTTGCAGTTATGGTTGGTCGCATCATTAACTTATTCAGACAAAAGATTTTGGCATTTCTCCGACGAGTTATAATACGTTCAAAAAGATGTGAGTTTAACTATAAAATGTTATAGCGATTTTCCTGTTTAAAAAAAAACCTTTTGTTTTCTACCCCTTTGGTTGGATATTGCCCATTAACAAAATCGACCGAAATTTTCACTAATATATTTTATGTATCAGTTTGGAAGGGATATGTAGAAAATTGTGACAGTTATCGTGTTAAAATATTTTGTGATAAATATAGATATATAAATATATATTTATATAAACTTTTGAGTTGACGATGGTTTTGAGGTCTGTGGACCATAAAAAAATTCCCAAATTCGCACCATGATAACGGCTACAATAGGTAGTATTTCTTTGAAATCTACCTATAAGGAAGAATTGCAAATTGTGCGTAGTATGTGCAAGAACGTAAAAGTAACAGGAAGGACAAAAAGTATAGAAAATAATGGAAACGCTTGTAAAAAATGAAATAATTTTTTTAAAAAAATTTAAATTTAAAAAGTGTGTTAAAATGTTGAATGTACGCATACGCATGTATGTAAAAATTGGCAAAAAATATATATATATATTTTTATGTAATAGTTTTCTAAATGTGTACAAATGGTGCAAAATTTATGAAAAGTATGCAAAGTTTGCTAAAACATGGAAAAACTAAGCATCCCTAAGCAAAAATATTCTTAAGCATGCGAAATAATTTAAAATTATGGACAAGTATGAGAGCCTATGGAATGTTTGAGTAATTTTGCGACATTAAGCAATAGTATGGATATGTATGCCAAATTTGTCAATAATGTAATTAAATGAAGCAAAGTGTTTGAAAATGAGTGAAAGTGCTCAAACATTTGCAGAAAGTATTCTAATTATTCCATCGTATTGAAAAGACCCCAAAAATTTCGAAAAGTATACATTAAAATCAAAATAATGCAAAATTTGTGAAAGAGGGCAAAAGTTTGCAAAAGAAAAAACTGTGCAAAATGGTGCTGATGTTTGCGAAAATATGCTACAAACTGAGAGAGTATGCAGAAGTGTGCAACTGTGTGCAAAAGTGCACGTAAGTGTAAAATCCTGGATATTCAAGGAAAAGTTGTAAAACTAATTAAAAGTGTAAAAGTAAAGATATGTTAGCGAAAGTTTAAAAAGTATTAAAAAATATTTTAAAATTTAAAATTTTTTAAAAACTTTTTAAAATTTTACAAAAGTAAACACAGGTGTGTGTAAGTTTCAAAGAAATGGCATGTAGTAAATTAACAAGAGTAAAAGTGCAAAATTAAGTGTGTGCAGTGTGTGGTACCTCCCTTTAACGATGAAATTTAACTATAAGTACACAGTGGATGTTCACAATTATTAAAAAAAATTGCGACGAAAACTTACAGTGAGTATTACAGTTCTCTTATTTCATAGTTTTGCTAACATTTCTTGGTAGACACAGATTAGTGGTACTAACTGTATTATTTATTATTTATGTCTTATGATTAACCTCCTATAATTTTATATTCCTAAACAACATTTACCCTTTTCAAATTCCTGTGGAGTAAATTTCGTAAATATATGTAGCCTACGTGTTAATGCAGGATATGAGCTAGCCGTTTTTCAAATTTTATCCAAATTTGTTCTATATTAAACACATCACTTCAGAACAAAAATCCAATTATTCACATTTATTTAATAGTAGCATAGAATACACAAAATTTAAATTTTTATTATTTATTGTATGCTCACGATTAAATTAAAATTCATTTAACTTTTGTGTAAAATTACTCTACAATCTTGATGTGATTAAAAATATATATAAACCATACAGCTAGGTTTATTTATAAATATTACATTATCTTAAACACTTAAGGTTTTGATTTTGTTAATTATAGGTGCTAAATGAGTTATAAAACTCAATTAAAAACATTTAGGCAAACTGTTTTAACTTAGCCATAAAGCCCGGAAAATTTTCTTTCTTTTGATTGCCATTGGTGGGAAGCAGGTCTCAGTATAGGTGCCAACACGCGGTGCACAAGCCTCAAGACTAGTGGAGGAATCCTGCTCGCGAAGGAGCGCGTGGGTGTTGCTACCAGCCTGCCTGCCTGAGCGGGACACTGGCTCGGGAATGGCAGAATGGCAGAATGGCAGAATGGCAGAGGGTGGGTGATGTGCGGGTAGCGAGCTGTTTAAACCTCGTGACATTTGCATGGCGTGATTGAATTACCGGAGCCGCTGGCGCGGGCCGCGCTCCACGCACAGGACCCGCGCGGTGATCGTCGCTCCGCTGTACCTGCGTGTTTACAACACGCACTTTCCCGTCACAGGGAGATCATGTCTCCCCAGGGTAACTGCAGTTCAGGTTATCTTTCTCAAACGTTCCGACAACAACAAATCCATTCAAAAAACACATTTTTAATTATTTTTGGTACACAGCATTTGGGACAGTGGCGGATACAGAAAAATCTCAAGGGGGGGGGGGGGGCAGGTCTACCTCTTCCACACACTCCCTTGTTACGTCACCTTGGTTGCTTGGATGCAGCCAGAGATGTTTTTCCAAGCTCTATCCGTTTCATTTACGTCTCGCCCGAATATTTGCTGTTGTTAGTGCATAAGTGTGTGCTATATGTAGTTAAAATGGCCAATTGTGTAGTATCTAAATGTCAAAATCACTACAGAAAATCTAAAGATTCTAGTCACATGCAAAGCTTAATAAAACTTTGTTCAAGCTGTTTCCAAGACATGAAGTCGTTAAAGGTAAGTGTATGAATGTGTATTGTATAACATCGGCGGCCGGGTGCACGCCCTCCCCTTGCCAAGAACCATGCTTGGTGCTGGGCTGCCCTGGTCAAGGGGGGGGGGGGGGGCGCCCCCTGCGCCACCCTATGAATCCGCCACTGATTTGGGATGAGTGGTTTCGTGAAAGGAGCGGAGATGCGCATAGTCTCAGAAACTTCGAAAATATGGCTGTCCCAATAGCTGTCCGCGCAACTGTCAATATTGTGCTATGCATCCATCCGCCGAAGACAGATACTAAAATATGAATATATATACTCTATTCAGGGCCAGTGCAAGGTAAATTGGCGCCCTAGGCCGGACACCCCAAAAAATAAATTTCCTTTCCTCAAAATACATCACGTAAGCCTAAGATTTTGTCAACAATCAAATGTAAGCAAGCTTGTGTTTTATTTATAGTTTTACTTATTACAAATTATAAACAGGTCACCGTGGACTTTAAAAAATTTCTTATATCAATATAAACATTCCAAACTGTTACAAAAGTCCATTTTCATCTAGTTTCAATAACCGTTAAACATATTATATCAGCAGTTATGTGTCGTTCTGCGCCGCCACCAGCTACTTGTCGCCCTAGGCGGTTGCCTAGTTCGCCTATATGGACGCGCCGGCCCTGACTCTATTAGATATTTGTTTATAAGTATTTCAATTGCATTACGTATTTTATTAATGTAAAGCATGCTGACATATGATTGGAAGACCATAAGTCAGAGCGCAGTTCGGCTCGTTTCCCAGGCTCGCCGCATTTGCGCGCGCGGATCGTAGCCTCGGGCTGGGCGCGGGCCGCGGCCAGGCAGCAGCCAGCAGCTCCACGTGTCCCGCCGCAGCTCTGCTCGCGAGTAGTGCCAGCCTCACAGCCGACCCCGGAGCTCTGGCTCCCAGTGAGCATGCGTGCAGCATCATCCTTCTGCAGCCATCTCCCGGCATGCCATCGCAGCGCCACAGGTGGATCCTAGGAGAGACTGTGCACAGCGGGCCTCTCTGTGTGCAGGGCCCAGTGCAAATAGTAGGCACCAACTGTTTGTTAATACCAGTGTAATTCATAGTGCATATCGTAACAAACCTGAACCAGCAGAACTTCCGCTCGGGTAACACTGTGGTACCAAGGTCGTGGCCGGCAGTGGCGTAACCAGGATTTGTGTATGGGGGGTGTTAAGATGTATGCCCCCCCCCACCAGTATTAAAGCGGGCGGTCCGGGGGCCTCCCCCGGGAAAATTTGGATTTTAAGGTGTAACATAGTGCTATTTTAGCAGTTTTTGGTACTTAAATTTAAATATTGTAATGGTAAAAATTTTAATTATTTTTTTATGAAATTTGTTTGAGTGATGAATAAGAAATTAATTAAAGATTTGGTGCTAAGGGGGGGGGGGGGGGTTGAACCCCTAACCCCCCCCCCCCCCTGGCTGCGCCCCTGGTGGCCGGGCCCATGTATCCGTCCCTAGAGCCCTTAACGCGTAACACGGCGTCAAGGCGCCATCTGTGCGCTCACTAACGCACTACGGAGTGCTCCTTGTCCTTACCCGGGTGGTCGCGGAACCACGGCGGGAACATGCAGGTCAGACATTGTGTAGCCTAACGTTCCTCCCGCGGGAGCGAACTGCTGCTAGCGAATGTGTCCAACTTCGTGTCTCCAGTCACGCGTCCAAGTGCGTCGGGCCGTGTCCCGGCACTGGAGCCGTGACGGTCTGGGCTCGTATGAGCTGTTGTGCGCTCTCGTAACAAACCCAGTCTTCTTATTGGGAAACATTGCCACCCCTGCCATGACGGCCAGCACCCTAGCTGAGCTCAAGCAGTACCAACGACCACCATAGTCCAGGACCACGATAATATATAAACAGGTGGACAGGATTCCGAAACTCGGGATAAGAGTCGGGAAAGAGACCATAACCCAACTTCGGAAAATAGTTTTTCCTTTCGGGGTTATACCACAGAACATTTTTTTAAAAAATAAAAACCTTTAGCTAACTAATTTTTTATATCATGAAAACTTTGTATGCCATCACCATCTACTTCACTTAACAAATCGAAACTGTGCACATTTATTGGACGCACAACCCACAAATATATCACAAAACCCCCATAACACTTATCTGTGAAACTTAAATCAATGCTGATTCCTAAGCGATATTAAAAATACAACTATGATAAAATAAAGTATTCATTGTGATCAAACGTATTTTAAATTTATTTATTTTAATATTTCACGAAATTTAAATCTTTACTATTATTTCGGTTATGTTTGACAACGAAATTCACGAGGAAACAATTATGAATGTTGCCAAACGCGTGACATTCGAAACGATACAAACACCGGGTTTTAAAAACGAAACCAAAAGTTGCCAAATTGGTTAAAATATATTATGTAATTTTTAAATATCATTTTTCGGTTGGTCATCATTTATGATAAACAGTAAATTACTGAAAATAAGAATGAAATCCATAAGTGGACATGATAATTGCTTACAGTATAATGAATGAATTCAAATCATCATACCTCCATCATAACAGTTCCTAAACTACCCGAATGGCTTGTAATGCACCGACTTTGAGAAAAATTGTAGGAAATAAATAAAGGCGGAGCGGACGTTTCCGAATCACCATATGTAATATGCTGCCCCGATCCACCACACAGGACCTGCAGCTTAAACACGGTGCAGACGTTACCGGACCTGGTGTTAGAGGTCGGCACGAGGTGTTGGAGCTATCGCAGTTTCCGCGCATCTTTAGACGGACACCGGGCAGCCAATGCCCACCGTCTTTATAGGGTCATCCGAGGGCAACCAGCTGAACTACTAAAACTGATAAGCCGAGTGGAGTTAGGTACATATCTAACGTCCATCCAACTGGAGGAAATTCACTTCCGAGTAGGAACTTGTAAATAGTATAAATGTAAATATTTATGTTGAAATCAGTAGACATTACTGTTATTTCATATTGTTTATTTGTTTGCACTTGAAGTAAATATAAGACATTTCTATCGGCATAGAGCGAATATTCAGAAGTGGTTTTTGACGTGACAACGTCTAATAAATCGATAAACGCTGGCTGCACGCACGAAATTGTCCCACTACGGATGTCCCACTACAGATGTCCCACTACGGATGTGTCCTGTTTTTTTTTTTTTCATTTTTCCTAACCTAAATTAAAACTAAGTGTGTTTTGGGAGGGGTCTGGATTAGGGACAGACTCTAAGTGCGTCTCAGGCCGAAGCCTATACGCTCTAATCATGCAGGGGTTAGCCATGCGGGAGAGGGTGCATGCATCGTGTGCTAGGAGGGGATTGGCCAGCCATGGCAGCAATTGGCGCCATGACTAACTCCCCTCACTGACTATTCTAGACTAATACTAGATAAGTTGGGCCCAGGTAAAACCCGCATAGACACAGGGAAAACCCTGGGCACTTTCATGCGGGATGCAAAATTTCATGCATTAATTACATGCGGGTTGGCTACAGGAATAGAAGGATGGCTCAGGAAGAAGAGTTGGAAGAGTAGAAAATATCTACTAAGCAATGGCGGGCACTTGGACATTTTTGTCCGCATTTGGGTGTTGGTCATGACTGGTTTTTAGGGGGCGACTTCGTCGTTTCCCGCCAGGCTGCCAGCCAGCCAGGTTAGCTGAAAGAAAAGAAAGGTACATCTTACAACTATAATTTATATGGCCGCAGCACCCAGGTTGCCCCAGTTACCACGGCCATGTATGCCCGACACATTGTGCTGCCAGCCTGGGCATGTCAATCATTGGCTAGTCCAATGTTGATTATTTGCACCGCAGGACGTGGTCAGGCACATGGTCGGGCACCTATTCTTCGATAGTGAGTCTGCTCACTTAATAATAAAAAAAAAATAAACATTCCTATGAGAGTGGGGAATTTGTGTGTTGGTGTATTCATTAGGACCCCGATGGGCCAAAAATCAATTAGGGCCCCGCTGGGCCAAAAAATTCATTAGGGCCCCGATGGGCCAAAAAGCATGTTGTCGCCAGGTGCGGGGGGGGGGGGGATTTAATTCAGTCGCAATGTGCTGCCAGCCTGAGCATGTCAATCATTGGCTAGTCCAATGTTGCATATTTGCACTCCAGGACGTGGTCAGGCACATGTTCAGAATTTTATTACTTAATGCTAATATTAGGACTTGAAGTTATGTCTTAAAAAATTAAAATACTTAATACTAAGTCTGGAGCTGCCAGAAATACGAGTGTAAAACTGCGCGATTCTTAAGCAGAATTTTCTCGCCAGTCCGCAACCGCGCTGTTGGGGTCGGGCCTCGGCGGAGCGCAGGTGCGCTGTGATTGGCCGGAGCCTCCAGCCAATCACAGGCCACTACGGTGGTCGATGCGCCAGGATGGATTTCGGGCGTTTGTATTTTTGTGTTTCGTCGGGATCATAATTTCCGAGTGAGGAAATATGTGGATTTAAACTATTTACGCATTTATCGTAAAAAGTTTGTGTTGTACGAGTGTAAAAGTCTTGCAAAGTCTCTGACTCTGTTTCACGATGCAATGCTTCTACAGGGCAGTATCGTGGGGCGTCTGTGGCGATTCGAATGCACCTGTTCTGTATTCGCTGTAGTTTGAGTAAGTGTGTAGGGGCAGCTGTTGCCCAGACTGGGGCTGCATATGTGATTATTGGGCGAATTAGAGCTTTGTACAGCAGTAGGCCGGTTTTAACCTTACTGCCGCATCGTCTACTCATTACTGGATATAGTGCACTGATCCTAGCCTGCGCTTGTGCTCTCCTAGTGTCAATGTGATTGCGCCAGAGTAGTTTCCTATCCATGTGAACACCTAGATATTTCACTACATCCTTATGCGGTATTTGTTCGTCAAACAAACGTATTTGCGGCCTGTGTTCTACAGGCGGGAGATTTTTTCGAGTAAATACAATAATCTCTGATTTCGTTGTATTTACTTTTATACGCCAAGTCGTGCACCATTGTTCGAACTCAGTGAGCGCGACTTGCAGTCTATTGGTAGCTAGCTGGAGGTTGTGGGACCTGCTATACAGCACTGTGTCATCTGCATAACAGCCCAGCTTTACTAGTCGGTGTGCGGGGCGTGGCATGTCACTGACATATACATTAAATAGCACAGGGCCTAAGATGCTTCCCTGTGGAACACCTGCTCTTATTTGTTTTAAGTCAGATAGAGCTCCTTCAGTAAATACTCTAAAGGTTCTGCCTGCTAAGTATGACGCGACTAGCTTGATGTAGCAGTCCGGGAATCCTGTTTGGTAAAGTTTGTAGATTAGCCCCGCATGGAATACTCTGTCGAAGGCTTTTTCTACATCTATGAACGTAGCAACTACGTAGTCTTGTACGTTAAATGCGCTTGTGATTTCCTCAGTCAGGCGCACTAGCTGATGCACTGTCGAATGTGTACTGCGAAAGCCGAACTGTTCATTCGGCAGTATGTCATTCTCGTGAATGTGTACTTTCAGTCTGTGTAGTATAATACTCTCCACGACTTTAGACACAGTGCTTAGCAGACTAATAGGTCTGTAATTCTGTGGCAGTGTTTTGTTTTTGCCTGGCTTGTGGAAGACTATAACTCTAGCCTCTTTCCACTGCGAGGGGAAAATATGTAACCTAAACATTGCATTTATGCATTCGGCTAGATATTCTAGTGTTTCGTTCGGGAGTTGTTTGAGAACAACAGCCTGAATGCCGTCATTCCCGGGAGCTTTTCGCGGCTTCATTTTCTTGATAGCACGCTTTATTTCTTGCGCCTGTGTGAGCAGAGGCGCAGAGATTGTGGGTTGTCGCAATTTAACACGGATTTCGCGGTAAATTTGCGCTTTGAATAGCCTGTCGCAAGGCTGCATGTTGGGCTGGAATGCTGTTTCCAGTGTGTCAGCGAAAGCTTGTGCCTTGTCACGTGGCTGGAAGACTATGCCATTGTTTGTTTGGAGGGGCGGGATTTTATCAGATTTGTTTAAAATTCGCTTTGTCATTGTCCAGGCGCTTCCGTCCTGGGTGTCGAGTCTTGCGATTTTTGTTTCCCACTGGCTGCTTCGCCAGAGTGAAATTTCATCGGAAATGACTGTTTGTAATTCATTTATTCGGCGTTTCGTCTGCTGTGTGTGACGCCGTGTGTATTCACGCCGCAGTCGATTTTTTTGTGAAATCAAGCTGCGGATGTATTCTGGCAGCTCGTCGTGTGCTAACCTAACCTCCTTTTCCGGGATGCACTGGCTTATACCATCCTGGATTTTGTTTGTTAACTCTAGAATCGCGGAATTTAAATTATCGCCATTTTCAATGTTTATTTCGGTCGCATCAGGGAGATTTATTGTAAGGTAGTTTTGAAATCCTTGCCAGTCCGCATTTCTGTAATCCCTGATTTTTCGTGGTGGGTTGGAATTTACGTTGGCGCCATCGAATATCAAATGAACTGGAAAATGATCCGATGACATGTCGTGTACAACCTCGAGTTCGAATCCCGTGTTGACACGTTTGTTCAGGGCGATATCTAAAATATCAGGCATGTCATTCAGTCTGCCGGAGTCATGTGTGGGCTCGGAGGGAGCATGTACATGGTAATTTCTATTAAGTTGGTGGGTGTAGAGTAGTCTGCCGTTCGCTGTAGTGCTCCTGCAGTTCCACTCAATGTGTTTTGCGTTGATGTCACCTACAGCGAGGAGGCTCGGGGCCGCCCCATACAGAGCGTCCAGATCCGCCTCGCCGAGGGACCTACCTGGTGGAGCATACATAGAGACTAATTTAATCGGTTGTCTATTTATGTTTAGATTGATTCCTACTGCCTCGAGGTGTTGGAAGTCGGGGAGCTGGCAAGCAGAGTGTTGTACACTTGTGTGGACAGCAAGAGCCACTCCACCGCCTCGTGCATCGCGGTCGCGCCTGTGAATTACATAATTCAGTATAGTCAGCCTATCTGTCGGCGTTAGGTGCGTTTCATTTATCGCAGCTATTTTTATTTTATATTTATCCAGATGGTTTATTAGTTCCGGTATTTTATTTTTAATGCCGCGTGCATTCCAGAATAGGAGGGAATGTAACTTTAGACTATTGGCCAGAGTTGTGTGACAGCTCGGGTCCAGATTAGTTACTGCCATTGAGCTTGGCAGCAAGGGTTTGGACGAAGCCCATTGTGGCTTGTATTTTGTCCGCAAGAGGGACAGATTGGTCGCACCAGATTACCATGAGCTGACACATGGGTATTATGGTCGCTGCAAGGCTTGAGTCGGTGGTGAAAGTCTTGGATTGCTCCAGGACTTTCATGAAGTCCGCGAGACCTAATTGCGGGGCCAGCTGTTCGCGGGGCGCGGGCGGGGCAGTTGGCTGCACTGGGGCCTCTTCAACCGCCATGGTTTCCACAGGCGCAGGAGCTGCCTGTGGCTGTGCGGGCGCGGGCGTGTGCCTTGTCGGGGCTGCTGGGGCAGTCTTGGCTGCCAGCAGTTTGTCCTGGGCAGGCTGGTGGGGCCTGTCCTCCGCGGGCTGGGGGTATTTGACCTTGCCGTTTTTGTGACCAGTGGCGTTCTTTTTGAACGTTCTGGTCTGGGGCTGTCTCTTTTCGCGCTGCCACGGGTTGTTTGCGAGGACTGGGTAGTCCAGCTCATTGTAGCTGGGCTCCCAGTGGTGCTGCAGGGGTTCGAACCTGCTCCCGCTGGCCTGGGCCAGATACTGGCCAAAGGTCGGGGGCTGAGGGCCCCAGGGGTTGGGTCTCGGAGGGCCACGGTGGCCCTGTGGTGCTCGCCGATGAGGGGGGGGGGGGGGCTGTTCAGCAGCCCTCTGGTTCTGTCGCATGTCGCGGCGGGATTGTTTTTCGCGCTGCTGGCGGACCTGGGGGGGGGGGGGGAGGTGCCTACGACTCTCAGTTTTGTAGGCCCTGCAGCCTTTGTAGTTGCTGCAGTGTGGCTCCTTGCAGTTGGCGCACTTCTTGTGCTCCTGCTGTCCGCCAGTAGGGCAGTCGGTTGCGCTGTGTGGGCCACTGCACCACCTGCACACAACCTCTGCGCAGCAGCCTTTCCCCACATGGTTGAAGCGTTGGCACCTACTGCATTGGGCTGGTCCCTTTGGGCGGCGGTAGTCATCTACGCGGATTTGCATACCAGCAAATTCGCGCAGAGACTGAATTATTTCACTGTCAAACGATTGCGGCACCTCGATAACGAGTGCGTCGCACTTCTCGCGTCTCTGCCTGTTTTCCAGGAACCAGTGGTTCTGGACTGGGAGGTTGAGGGCGGCGAACTCCTCTTGGAGGAAGTCCGAGGGCGTGTGGCGGTGCACACCTCGCAGCACGAATTTTTTCGGTACTTCGTGGTGCTGGAGCAGTACCGAGTGCTGCGCGCCTATGGCCTGAAGGGCCTTGATCGCTCGCGAGTACTCCTGGATGGTGGCTGTGTGAACCAGTATTTGGTCCTTCCCGCGGTTTGAGCAGGTGAAATGCTCAGTGAGTGCGTTCTTCAGCGTGTGGTAGACTCGCGGGTATTGGTGTCCCTGGTCTAAGAACACGAACAGCGGTTTCACGCGCGGGGCCTTGGGTGCTGCCGCGGGTGGCTGTTGAGTGGGGGGAGGGGCGGGGCCCGCCTGCTCGGTCGCGGGAGAGGTCGCCATCTCGTGGTGCGACCTCTTCACCTTTTTTGTGGCGACTGTCTGCCAGTCGCCTTGTGTCTCGTCCTCCTGAGGGGAGGGCATTGCCGCTTCCATGTCCGCCATGATGAAAGTTCACGTCAGTACCTCACACTCGTGAGCACCCACTGACCGTCCCCCGGGACTAAGTTAGCCGGGTTCAGGCTAGGCTGAAGGGGATCTAACTCCCCGGGTGTCTCAGAGCTCGTCGGTCGTCTATACCTTACTTACTTAATCTGTACAGCACAACTGTTAACGCCTGTGCGCACTAGGCACACAGGCACCTTTCAAGATCGTCTGCTGTCAGCCGCGATAGCACTAAGAAGTGCTATCAACAACTGTGCAAGCAAGACCGCTGGAGCTGCTCCGGGACACGTCCGTCCTCTACCAGGGCGCAGCTAGAACTCTCTGTGTCCTTTTTTTTTTTTTTTTTTTACCTAACTAAAAACTAAGTGTGTTTGGGAGGGGTCCGGGTTAGGGAGGGACCTAAGTGCGTCTCAGGCCGAAGCCTATCACGCCTTAGTCATGCTGGAAATAGCCATGCAGGGAGAGGGTCACATGCATCGTGTGCTAGGAGGGGATTGGCCAGCCATGGCAGCGATTGTTGCCATCACTAACTCCCCTCACTCTTATCTCTAGTCTAAGCTACTAGTTAAGTTGGGCCCAGGTAAAACCTGCATAGACACAGGGAAAACCCTGGGCACTTTCATGCAGGATGCAAGTTTGCATGCATTAGTGTAGGAGAGTACAGGAGACAGAGGATGGTCTGGATGAAGAGTTGGCCAGAGTAGAAAGAGTCTACCATGCGGGGGTTGGGCACTTGGACTCGATGTCCGCCTTGGTTTTTGATTTTGTCCAGGACTGGAATTCGCTGGCCAGGGACGCAGGGGCCCCTGGTGGTGAGGGTAACACTAACCACTCACATCCGCTCCAGACAGCAGCACCTATAACTAAAATAGAGAAAATTAAACATCCTACAGACTAGACTATTTTTAGTAAATGCATGTTGCGCGGGCTAACATGCCTTGATGTGTGGTGTAACGCATGTGTGGGCATTAAATGTTTTATTTACGTTAAGTATCCGCGAGCTGTGACATGGGCTTTACTCCGGAGAAACTATAGCTTCAGGTCGCCTGTCGCCTGTCAATGGCTGTCGGCACTTAGAGAAATTAGTTCGTCCGTCATTGCTTAACCCATTATCACAGCATCTACGCATCCAGAGCTACGAATAATTAATTTAAACAGTGTATCCGCGAGTTGGCGCTTCAGGAATCACTCAGGAAGAGGGCACAGCTCATATCGCCTGTCGCCAGTAAGGGCAGTCGGTCGGTTAGAGAAACTACCCAATTCCTTCATCGCGAGCTCTTTAGCCCCAACTTCTACGCTTTAATTATCTACGAAGTTGTGTGCGTGTAGTATTAACTGTGATGTGTTACTAAGCATAACTAAAACTAGTTTTTTTTTTAATATATTTTTTTTATTATTATTTTATTTTATTTTTTTAACATATATTATGCAACACAACATATATATATATATTGCAACATAATATAGGCTAATATTTTATACTTACATCTATTCACTAGTTATAGTGGAAGAACTGTCGGCGTATGGGTTTAAGGCGAATGGTGAAGGAGAATTCGTATTTAATTTTTATTAAGTGATGTTTTATATGCAGCCTGTTTGGTTATTTAGTATTTATAAATTAAATAATAAGTGTTACTCGCGTAGAAAATTTTTCCGTGCAGACAGGGCTGGGTTCCGTGCGCCTGAGCCTGTGCGCGACGTGATTGGCCAGCGGGCCTGCCAATCACAGAGCAGCTAGGGCGGCCTGTGCGCCAGGATTGAGATAGGCATTTTGTATTTGCGATAAAATTCCGGGTCGCGATCTCCGAGAGAGGAAATATACATATTTGCGCTAAGGTGACTTTTATCATAGAATTTCTGTGCAGTCCTGACATAATAGTCTTTCAAGAGTTCGAGTTTAAGCTCCCTGTGCATAGCCCTGACGGGGCAGTACACAGGCGCATCTGTCGCGATACGAATTCTCTTGTTCTGTATTCGCTGCAACTTTTTTAAATGGCTCTCAGCCGCAGTTGCCCACACTGGTGCTGCATATGTTATGATGGGCTTAATGAGCGCGTTATATATTATTAAGCCATTTTTAACAGAGCTCCCGAGTCGTCTGCTCATGACTGGATAGAGTGTCATGAGTCTTGCGAAAGCTGCCTTTCTTTTGAATTCTATGTGATCACGCCATAGGAGTTTTCTATCCATGTGTACTCCTAGATATTTAACTACGTTTTTATGTGGTATTATTGCGTCAAAGAGTGTGAGGCGTTGTCTATTTTCTAAGTCCGGTAGATGTTTGCGCGTGAACACTATGGCTTCTGACTTTGTCGGATTTACTTTAATTCGCCATTTTGTGCACCAGTTTTCAAACAGATTTAATGCAGTTCGCAACCTTTCGGCAGCCAAATTTAAGTTCCTAGACCTACTAAACAGAACTGTGTCATCAGCATAGAGTCCTAATTGGACATATCTATGTTCAGGTCTAGGCATGTCGTAAATGAAAATATTGAATAATACAGGTCCTAGGATACTGCCTTGCGGGACTCCTGCTTTGATTTGTTTGACGTCTGACTGAGCCCCTTCAGTCGTGACTCTAAATGATCTACCGCTTAAATACGAGGCTAGTAGTTTTATATAACAGTCGGGAAAGCCTGTTTGATAAAGTTTATATATTAATCCTGCATGAAATACTTTATCAAATGCTTTTTCTACATCTATAAATGTTGCTATACTGAATTGATTCCAAGTGAATGTATCAACTATTTGTTCAGTCATTCGCACTAGTTGATGTGTTGTGGAATGCTCGCTACGGAAACCAAATTGCTCATCAGGTAGTACATTATTATTTTTAATGTGGGTGTTGAGTCTCTGAAGGATAATATACTCAGCCACCTTTGATAGTATATTTAGTAAACTAATAGGTCTATAGTTTTGTGGGAGCGTTTTATCTTTACCAGGTTTTTGAAAAACAATTACGTTCGCTTCTTTCCATTGCGAAGGGAAGTATTGTAAATGAAATATAGCATTTATTAGGGCTGCCAGATACTCAATAATTTCTTCTGGCAGCTGCTTAAGTACAATGGCCTGGATGCCATCATTTCCAGGGGCCTTACGAGGTTTCATGCGCTTAATGGCTTGTTTAACTTCCTGCGACTGAGTTAAATAAGGCTCTGTGGTTAGGGGTTGTTTTAATTTTAATCTAATTTCCCTATAGATTTCGGCAGTAAATCGCGGGTCGCAGGGCTCGAGATTCGGGGTGAAAGCTTGTTCGAGTGTATTCGCGAATGCTTGAGCTTTATCTATCGGGGTGAAGGCAACACCAGTGGGGGTCTGCAGTGGAGGAATTTTTTCTATTTTGTTGAGAAACCGCTTTGTCATATTCCAGGTGCTATTATCTTGCACCTGGAGTTTCGAGACTTTGTCGTCCCATTGGCTACTCCTCCATAGAGTAATTTCCTCGGAAATTACTCTTTGTAGTTCATTAATGCGCCGTTTGGTATCTCGTTGTCGACGCCTGCTAAACTCTCGCCTTAGTCTATTTTTCTGAGAAATTAAGTTGCGAATATACGCCGGCAGTTCGTCCTGCTTAAAATTAACCTCCTTTTCTGGAATGCACGAGTTTATTGCAAGCTGTATTTGTTCTGTAAGTTCAATTACTGCTGAATCTATATTTTCTTTAGTTTCGAAGTTGGCAGCATCGGCTGCAGGTAAATTGTCAATTAGTCTGGTCTGAAAGCCTCTCCAGTCTGCTTTTTTATAGTCTCTGACTGTTCTCGGCGGATTGATGTCAGTATCCGCTTCATCGAATATTAAGTGAACTGGGAAGTGATCAGACGACATTTCGTGAACGACTTTGAGTTCGAAACCCGTGTGAACTCGCTTGTTTAGTACTATGTCTAATATGTCGCGGGTTTGCCTTATTGCTCCACTATCATGTGTTGGCTCTGAGGGAGCATATATTTGGTAATTTTTACTTGACTCGTGCCTTCGCAACACGAAACCATTGGCCGTGTTGCGTCGGCAGTTCCAGTCGCTATGCTTAGCATTAATGTCTCCAACTGCTAGAAACGAAGGAGCTGATTGATATAAGATATCGAAGTCTAATTCTGTCAGTGTCCTGCCCGGTTTTGCATACATAGAAATTAGTATTATATTTTGATTATTTATTTTTAGCTTTATGGCTACTGCTTCCAGTTCATTAAATAC
Organism: Bacillus rossius redtenbacheri; assembly: GCF_032445375.1. NCBI lineage: Eukaryota > Metazoa > Arthropoda > Insecta > Phasmatodea > Bacillidae > Bacillus > Bacillus rossius. Next base: position 23,477,067 of record NC_086333.1, read on the forward strand.
AGGTAATTGAAATTCTGAGTGCTGTATGCTTCTGTGGACCACTAAGGCAACCCCACCGCCTCTAGTATCGCGGTCGCGCCTATATATAATATAGTTTAATATCGTAAGGCGATCGGTTGGTTTTAAATGAGTTTCATTGATGGCCGCGATTTTAATATTGTTTTTAATCAAGTGGTCTGTAAACTCTATTATTTTATTTTTGATTCCTCGTGCGTTCCAGTAAAGGATGGTGCTTAGTCTATTGTCGTCGGGGTTGGAGTCAACGACAGGGCCTAAATTACAATTGTTGGCCATTGAAGCTGGCCGCTAGGGTAGTCACGAAGCCCATGGTGGCTTGTACTTTGTCCTGAAGGGACATGGCCGGGTTGCACCAGATGGCCATCAGTTGGCACATCGGCTCTAGGACCTGGGCCAGGTTCGGATCCTGGGCGAAGGTTTTGGATTGCTGGACAACCTTCAGGAATTCACTAGGGCCAGGGGCTGGCTTTTTTACGGGGCTCGGCTGCAGTGGAGCAGTTGGCTGCACTGTTTGTGCCTGCTCTACCTGCATGTCGGTGGCTGCGGGCGCTGCCCGCGTGATTGGCTGCTCTGGAGCCTTAGGAGGGGGGGGGGGAGGGGGCCGTGTCGCGGGCTGTTCCTGCCTCGGGGCCGGCTGTTCCACTGGGGGCTGTCTCCCTTTGCCATTCTTGTGCCCCGTTAGGTTTTTCTTCGGGGGTCTTTGTGTTTGGGGCTGGCCTCTAGGCCTCCACGGGTTGGCAACGACTGGGTACTCAGTTTCATACCTGTCGGCCAAAACTGTGTACTGATTGTACTGTTGCGGGGCGGGGTAGCTGGGGGCTCTCCACGCCTGTCTGGGGGGCTGGGGCTGGTACCCAGAGGGGCCCGCGTGTTGCGGGGGAGGGGGACTGGAGCTGCTGCTGCAGCTCGCCTATTGTCGCGCATTGCGCGCTTAGATTGTAGCTCGCGTTCATTCCTTTCTTGCTGCGGGAGGTGACGCCAGTTTTCTCTCTTAAAGGCCATGCAGCCTCTATAGTTCGCAGAGTGCGGGCCGTCGCAGCGCGCGCACTTCATCTGTTTTTTGTCCCCTCCCTGGGGGCACACCTCAGTTTTGTGGCCCTGGCTACACCAGCGACACACAGGGGAGGCTCTGCAGCCTTTGCCAGAGTGGCCAAATCGCTGACAGTTCCCACATTGTAGTGGGCCCTTAGGGTGCCTGTAGTCCTCAACTCTGATGTTGAGGCCACCGAAGGACTTGATGGCGTAGACCTTGTCTGTGTTAATGGCCTTCGGGAGTTCAACCACTAATTTATTTATTGGTTGCCTGGTCTGCCTATTGGTCAGGAACCAAAAATTTTGTACTGGGAGTCCCATTCTTTGGAACTCCCCCTGAATGAAAGCCTTGTCCATGCTGCTGTGGACGCGGCAGAAAACGAATTTATTTGGGATCTCGTCCCGCTGTAGTAGCACGGAGTGCTGCACTCCGGCCGCTTCTAGGGCCTTCACTGCCCTGTGGTACTCTGTGACTGTGGCGGTGTGTACCATTAGCTGGTCGTGCCCTCTACTTATGCACGACCACTTTTCTAGCAGGGCTGCATCTAATGCAGCTTTTATGACCGGGTAGCTATGTGCCTGGTCGACAAAAACAAACAGGGGTTTAACCTGCATCTTTTTGGGTGCCTGAGGGGCTGGTTCTGCTGAGGCAGGGCTCGAACCTGCACTCGTGCTGGGGGCCGGCTGGCTCTCCGGGTCTTGAGTCCGGCGTGCCGGGGTTTTACGCGCGCGCGCGCCCTGCTTGTTGTAAGCCGGGTTCGTGAGAGGGGGGCGAATCCTGCTTGTTTCCCCTGTTTTCGTTTTTTTGTTAGCGACGACAGTGAAGCCGTCGTCGCTAGACATCTCCGCCTCATCTTCACTGGGCAGAGGCACATTCATGTGCTCCTGTTCTGCGTCCCTTTTCTCGTGGTCTGGCATCCTGCAGCAGCACTTCTCACCCACTGACCAACAAAACCCGGACTAGTCCGGGTTTGCGGCTAGGCTGTAGGGGCAGCTACTCCCCGGGCGATTAGTGCGCTCACTCTATTTGCTAACACCTGTACCGCCTGCGCACTCTGGGTGCACAGGCTACCTTTCAATAAATTCACTGGGTAGCACTGAAAAGTGCTACACACAGCTTCAGTAGTGGAACTCCTCTTCACGCGTCCGTCCTCGGCCAGGGCTCAAGGCAAACTCCGTGTCCTGCAATTTTTTTTTTTTTCCTAACCTAAGTTTAAAACTAAGTGTACTGGGAGGGGTCCGGGTTAGGGAGAGACTCTAAGTGCGTCTCAGGCCGAAGCCTATACGCTCTAATCATGCAGGGGGTACCATGCAGAAAGGGAACATGCATATGTGCTAAGGAGGGGGATTGGCCAGCCATGGCAGCAATTGGCGCCATGACTAACTCCCCTCACTTGACTATTCTAGACTATACTAGATAAGTTGGGCCCAGGTAAAACCTGCATAGACACAGGGAAAACCCTGGGCACTGACATGCGGGATGCAAAAATTCATGCATTAATTTCATGCTGGTTGGTTACGGGAGTAGAAGGATGGCTCAGGAAGAAGAGTTGGAAGAGTAGAAAATGTCTACTAAGCAAGGGCGGGCACTTGGACATTTCTGTCCGCATTTTAGTTTGGTAGGACTGGTTTTTAGGGGGCGACTTTAGTCGTTTCCCGCCAGGCTGCCAGCCAGCCAGGTTAGCTGAAAAAGAAGTACATATTGCAGCTGTATATATATGACCGCAGCTCCCAGGTTGCCCCAGCTGCCACGGTCATGCATGCCCGACACATTGTGCTGCCAGCCTGGGCATGTCAATCATCGGCTAGGCCAATGTTGCATATTTGCACCGCAGGACGTGGTCAGGCACATGGTCAGACACCTATTATGTTCACTAAATATATTTTAATCTAAGGGACAGTCAGGACATATGTGTGTAGTTCATTAGGGCCCCGATGGGCCAAAAACGCGACTGGTTTCATTAGAACCCCGCTGGGTCAAAAACGCGACTGGTTCAGCGATCGGCGCAACGAGTGTAGTGGGGGTGTGGGGGCCTTAATTCCGACACATGATGCTGCCAGCCTGGGCATGTCAATCATTGGCTAGTCCAATGTTGCATATTTGCACCGCAGGACGTGGTCAGGCACACGGTCGGAATCCTATTAATTAATACTTAATATTATACTTAAAATAGAATGTAATATAATATAATATAATATAATATACCACCCTACTGCACCCACCATTTGCTGCAGCATTCCACTCGTTGGCAAGGTCAGCTTCAACGGTGTTTATTTGCACTGACAGCTGGTGGCACAGCAGAGTAGCATCTAATTTACTATTATTTAAATTACTCAGCCTCCGAGTATTTAAATAAATTTTAATCTAAGTTTCGAGCTGCCTTGTGTGGGTTTAAATAATTAAATTATTTAAATAAGCTATGAGTTGAAGTGAAGCCTTGCAGGTTAAATGCCTATGCGAAAGCAGTAGTCGTTAATTCAAAATCTCATGTCTTTCAGAAACACAACCAGCACTGGGGGTGAAACCAACCAGGCCGGCCATGCCCATCAGTCATAGAGAGTCAGCCCTAACATGTCAGGCAGTGAACTCCTGGGAGCCGAACCACCACCCGCATGCTTCGGACCATTTTGATTTTTTTTTTTTTTTTTTCCTAGCCTAAGTTAATTCTAAGTGTGTAGGGGAGGGTCCAGGTTAGGGGAGGACCTAAGTGTGTCTCAGGCCGAAGCCTATACACTCTACCATGCGGGTTTTTAACCATGCAGGACAAGGGCGCGTGCATCGTGTGCTATTGGGGTTTACTGGCCAGCCATGGCTGCAATTGGCGCCATGACTGACGCCCCATTGGTCGCCTAGCTTAAAAGCTAGCTAATGTGACCCAGGTAAAACCTGCATAGACACAGGGAAAACCCTGGGCCGGTTCATGCGGGGATCAATTAACATGCATTAAGCAAGCAGGTAACTACTGGACAAGAGGAAGAAGGGTCCAGGTAAGAAGAGTTGGAGGGGCTGAAAAATCAACCATGCTGGAGTTGGGTGCTTGGGCCTTGCGGCCCGCATTTAAAGGTTGGGAACTCCTGGGTTATTATTAACCAGGGGCGCAAGCGCCCCCAGGGGCGGGCGACTTCACTCGTCAGCCCAGCCACAGCTGCCCAGGCAGCCACAGTTAAAACAGAAGTGGGCAGACGAGCCAGTAAACCGGCTCGAACTGCTGGCTCTCGGAGCGAAAGGCAGCCTGACATTGCACCATCTTCATCTTCCTTCTTCCAGTCAACAGCCAACGACCTTTCAAGCCAGGGTGGGGGTAAGTCGTTCAGGCGAATGAAGTATCTTGCGAGTCGGACCCTCTTGCCCCCCAAATTCCCGGGTCGGTTGAAGGTCGCGCCGCCCAGGCTACCACTGGCTCCAACAGGGCCCCAACTTGAAGGCGCCGCCATCTCTTCCTTCAGAATTCCGATGCTGTTCAGTTCCGTTGCGCGCGCGGCAGTCCACAGCTCCGCAAGTTCCAGCCCGCAGTTCGTCTACACTTCGCTACTAAGGCACATCGAGCTCCCCTGCGGTGCCTTCGCCGACGAAGATGCTTTCTGCCGCGCGCCGAGCTACATTCAGGCTACCTTTCTCCCCGACAGCCGTGATAACGACTCCACAGGCCGGCCATTGGTCCGCGGACTGCTATTGGTTATTCACAGCCACCCCAGCGAGATTGCAACTCTCGGGCTGGGCTCCCGTATCCGCCACCCGCGGGACGCGGTCGGTAGCAGTTGGCGCTGCTAGGCCGCCCCCAGCACGCACACAAAACCAACACGCACTGCCAGCCTTCGGTTACCCAATAGGGCGCAGGGAACTCCCAGCCAACAGCCCGCGAGAGAGATGCGCACGCCCCGAGAGACGACCACCGACGGACCATTTTGAATTATCATTCAAACTGGTTGGTCGTGTTTTTTTTTTTTTTCCTAACCTAACTTATAACTAAGTGTATTTGGGAGGGGTCTGGGTAGGGAAGACTCTAAGTGCGTCTCAGGCCGAAGCCTATACGCTCTAAGCATGCAGGTTATGAACCATGCAGGAGAGGAAGCATGCATCATGTGCTAGGAGGGGATTGGCCAGCCATGGCAACGTTTTAGCCATGACTAACTCCCCTCACTGACTATTCTAAGTTAAAAACTAGATAAGTTGGGCCCAGGTAAAACCTGCATAGACACAGGGAAAACCCTGGGCACTGACATGCGGGATGCAAAATTTCATGCATTAATTACAAGCAGGTTGGTTACAGGAAACAGAAGGATGGTTCTGGAAGAAGAGTTGGACAGAGTAGAAAGACTACTAAGCAAATGGGCGGGAGCTTGGACATTTTGTCCGCATTTAGTTTGGTGGCACTGGTTGTTTCGGGGCGACTTTAGTCGTTTCCCCCAGGCTGCCAGCCAGCCTGGTGTTTGAGAAGGGGAAAAAAAATTTGTGTTATGTATATATATATATATATACACGCTCAGGCATATATACATATATATACACACGCATACATATCGTTTGGTATGCATGTTGTGTGTGTGCGATGTCACACTAGTTGTAATGGTAGCTGGTATTCAAAATCTCATGCCATCAGAAACACGACCGGCACTGGAGGTGAGGCCTGCCAGGCGAGCCATGCCCATCAGGCATAAAGAGTCAGCCCTAACAACACAGGCAGTGAACCCTGAGGCAGGTTAGAACATACACCTGCGTGCTTCGGACCATTTTGAATAAGCATCATGTTTGGTTATCACATGTATTACAGCCATCTGTGTGTTTATTTAGGTGTAATTCAAAATCTCATGCCATCAGAAACACGACCGGCGCTGGAGGTGAGGCCTGCCAGGCGGGCCATGCCCATCAGGCATAAAGAGTCAGCCCTAACAACACAGGCAGTGAACCCTGAGGCAGGTTAGTACATACACCTGCGTGCTTCGGACCATTTTGAATTATTATAATCATGTTTGGTTATTACATAATCACATAATTAATTGTCATGTATGATAATTAGGGCGCTTATGTTCTTAATTTATTAACTTATACTAAGGGGGTGAAACATTAAATTTATATGAAATAACATTTACCTATTATTTAATTATATAAGAGCTGCCAGCACACATGTGTATTGTGCGCGAGCTTTGTTTCATTTGTCATGCACACACTGCCCTTAATTATGCGGAAGCATAGGCAGATTTGTTTTGCCAGCCTGCCACGAGTCCGTGGAAGGCCGGCGCGGGAGGTACTGAGCTGCTCCTTTTTTTTTTTTTTTATTAGACCACAGCCCCTCCACGCTGAAGTCAGTCTCACACAGCCGAAGTGTTTGTGAGCCCTGCTAACCAAATGGGAATGATTTGACTTGAGGGAATTGATGCGTGCCAGGTGGGACCTATACGCTTAAGTAGACAATTATAAAACTGCCATTGACTCCTCCCGCTCCTGGGAGGGAGGGGGAGGAGTCATGGCGACGTGCGTCTGGCGCGATAAAGCCTGTAGCAGTGCGAACTTAGCACTCCTACAGCCTATGGGGTGTAGCAAAGGGTTAGGCAACAGTAAACCAGCGACGCACTGGAGGAAACCTGTTACCTGTAATCTGAAAACTAGCGTGACCGATGGGAAAATATGGACGCGGAAGAGGGTTTAGTAGGCTATAACCTTTCCAGGTGGGTTTCCTGGAAAAGCTATGTTGGAGCTCTCCGAGCAAGTACACAGCAGGTTTGTGCGAATTTGACAATTGCCTCGGTGTCACCGAGGGCGGCAGGAACTCCTGGCGCGACCTGCAACTAAAAGTAGAAACACATATATACAACACTCTATAATTAGTAGGAGGGGGGGGGATGCTGGGTTGGCATTGGCATGCCAATGCAGCATCTATGAAGCACTGAAGCACTGGTGCTGTGGTTGGCGTCACTGTGCAATAATTGAGAAAATGGGAATGAATTTTTACGATGGTAGACTATTATTATTATTACAACTACTAGGGAGATGTTGATATACACTATGGGGGGGATGTTAGGATGCGAAAGAGTGAAGCACTAAAATAAAATAAATTGGGAGGGCGTGGTAACGTGGCTGTTGCACTATGTGGCTGCGGGAGCCATGGCAGGATCTTGGTGCCATCTCCCCTGCTGACAGGCACTGTGGGCGGCGTCTCTGTGAGCTCCCCTGGCGGTGCAGGGGGGGGGGGAACGAAGCACTACCTGGTGGTAAAGATGTCAGGGTATAGGGAGAGAAATTACGTTGTAAAGTTAGAACTAAAATACGAATAACACTAATAATGAAAGAGGGAAAAATTTCTTAGAATTTAACGCTGAGCGATGCCGCTGAGTTTTTAACAGTTTATCTTATAGTGTTTGCAATGCGCCGGGCGCAGTTATGTACTATGACGGCACGAGTGTTTTCTGCTGATTATGTTGGTGTTTTTCATTTGTTTCTGTGTTGAATATTTCAGAAGTTATTTACATTTTAGTGAATCGATGTGTGACAAGTTTTTGGTTCCTGAAGTTTTCTGAACAGTCCGCAACAAGCTACAGCTACCCCGAGGCCACGCCCTCTGCGCGCGGCCAGCCAATCAGTGCTGGTGCGGACCACGGTGATTTTTCGACTCGTTCAGGGCGGTTTCTCGCATAGAATATGCTTTGGCCTTTTGTATTTTCGTACATCTTCTGGTTGATAACGACCTAGCCTGTTTATTAGGGGATTTGTGTGTGATTCCACTGTTTTATAAAAGGCTACAGCTTGTTTAATAAACTGTTCATGCATGGTGTCTATGCGAATCTCTGTGTGTACTCTCTTCATGGGAGCATAGTTAGGCACATGCGCGATTTTTCTAAGAGCCTTATTCTGCACCACCTGCAGTTTATTTAAGTGCGTTTTCGCTGCGTAGCCCCACGCTGGAGCCGCATAGGTCATGATGGGTTTCACGCAGGCTGTGTACAGTAATTTGCTATTTTTAATGCTTAGACTTCCCTTGTGGTTTAAGAGAGGATATAAAGTTGCCAGTCTTGCATTCGCGAGTGCTTGTTTATTCGATACCTGTTTGCTCCAAGTTAGGCTCTTATCCATGTGGACTCCCAGGTATTTGACACAGGTTTTGTAGTGTATATTGTTGTTAAAGAGGCGTAGCTGAGGTAGGTTTGCCGGTACCTTCCGGCGTGTAAAGACGATCGCCTCACATTTGTCGACATTGATAGCTGTTCTCCAATCTGTGAACCACGATTCTAACAGATTCAGTGATTCTTGTAGGCGCCTGACTGCTTGTTGCGATTGAGTTGAACTAGCATACAACATGGTGTCATCCGCAAAGCACGCGATGTTGGCTCTGGGCAGTTTCGGTAAGTCAGAGACATATATATTGAAGAGCATGGGGCCAAGTACACTGCCTTGTGGTACACCAGCTAATATTTTACGTGGAGTAGATGTGGCTCCTGGGATGCTTGCACGAAAAGATCGTTTACTTAGGTATGCGTCCAAGGTTTTTATATACGTATCTGGGAGTTTTATGGCTTGGAGTTTGTATAAAAGTCCGTCATGCCAGACACGATCGAAGGCCTTTTCAATATCGAGGAAGACTGCCGCGGTGTAGTGGCGCCAGTCAAAGGCCTGTGTTATATGCTCAACTATTCTAACGAGCTGTTGAGTGGTGGAGTGGCGAGCTCTAAAGCCAAATTGATAGTCTGGGAGCACTTGTTGCTCTTCCAGGTGTAATTGGATGCGGCGTGCTATTATTTTCTCAGCTACTTTCGAGATGGTGTTGAGCAGACTTATTGGTCGGTAGCTGGACGGGAGTTGCGGATTTTTACCAGGCTTGGGAAGCAGAATGATTTTTGCCTCCTTCCAATTGTTAGGCCAGGAGTTGGTGAGAAGGATGCCATTTATGCAGGCTGCTATTGCTTGAAGAGCTGGGATTTTGAGGTGTTTTAGGACAAGGGAAGGGATTTTATCTGTTCCTGGAGCTTTATTAGTCTTCAGAGATTTTATGATTCTTCTGACTTCCGCTTCTGTCGTTAGAAGGGGTTCTGAGGTTGCAGGTGTGAGTCGCATGGCCGCTACTTGCTCCGTTATTAGGAGGGAGTGGGGGGGATTGTTTGGTAGGATGTTGGGTTGGAAGGCCTGTTCTTGGCAGTCAGCAAGTACTGTAGCTTTATCTTTAGGCGAGAAAGCCATGTTTCCAGTAGGAAGTTGGATAGGCGGGATAATTGTGGGCTTGGAGGACAGGTTTTTCGCCACTTTCCAGAGTGTGTTGTTGGCTGTAGAGAGCTGTTGCACTTTCGCATCCCATTGAGTGGCTCGATGTACGCTAAGTTTGGCTTGAAATTCATTGTACAGGTCGGTGTATACCTTCTTGAGCGCTGGGCATCTGTTGCGTTGCCATCGGCGCTTCGCCTGGTTTTTGGCTGTGATTAGCTGTTTTAGTTGCGGGGGGAGGGCAGTAGCATCTACTTTCTTTTTCGTGGTTGGAATGAAAGTATTTATTGCTTGGGATAGGGTCCTAGATAATTTGGCAGAGTAATGCTGCAAGTCCGCAGCCACTGTAATGGTAGGAACAGGGAATAGGTTATTTTCTATAAAGGAGTTGAGTCGCGGCCAGTCTGCTTTGCGGAAATTATAGGTGCGTTTGGTTTGGGCGGTTTTTGTGTAAACATCTTCAAGTGTAGCGATGACTGGTAGATGGTCTGAGTGCAGCTCGTGGATTACTTCAAGTTCGTAGATGAAATTTGTGTTATAATAAATGGTGAAATCTAGGATATCAGGATATTGCCTGGGATTTTCAGGATAACGGGTAGGATGGTAGGGAGCGCAGACCATGTATTGGTGTAGCTGCTGGTGTGCAAACAGCACTCTGCCATTACTTGTAGTTCGGGCGCAGTTCCACGCAGGGTATTTTGCATTTAAATCACCTAGTAGGAGGAAGGAAGAGGTGCAAGTGGCTAGGATTTGGAGGTTTTCAGATGTGATTGAGCGTCCTGGGGGAGCATACGCTGAAATGATAGTACATTTCTTGCCTTTAAGTGATATAGAGATTGCTACTGCCTCTATGCGGCCTAAGTCAGGAAGTTGTACTTCATGGTGTATTAGATTGGTGCGGACAGCCAAGGCAACCCCTCCACCCTGGTTGTCCCTGTCCTTTCTGTGGATGATGTACCCAGGTAGGAATAATTTATCAGTTGACGAAAGATGAGTTTCTGTTAGTGCTAGAATCTGGACATCATGCTCTCGCAGAAATTCCTGAAGTTCAGGCGTTTTGTTTCGCACACTGCGTGCATTCCAGGTGGCGATCGTCTTTAATGTTAATTTATTATTGTGCTCCATCTTGAGGAGCAGGCGCGACTGGTGCCATAGCCATAATTAGGTCAACGGCGAGGTGAATTCTGCGGTCCGCCGCGACTGAAGTGTCAAGCCAGGCCGTTAGTAGGTTGCAAAGTTTTTGCGCAATTTCCATGACAGCAGGGTGTGCACCTGTTACTTTCGTGAGAGTGCCTTGAAGGACTTGGCAGTCTCGATAATTTGTGGCTATCCTCTCTGGTGTGATGTGTACTGGAGGTTGTGGCAATGGCATGCTGCGTGCCACAATGGGGGCTGCTGGCCTGATTGCTGCTGGAGTTGGCTGCACCACGACAGTTGTAGCTGGTTCGTTGTGGGTGACAGGCACCTTAGGAGCCGGTGTGGAAATAACTGGTGACTGCACGCAAGCCTGTTGCATTGGTTGTTGTACATTATTTTCTGCTGGAGCAGAGCGGTGGCGCAGCCTTCCTGCCTGGCTTGATGGTTGGGCAACTGGTCTGGCCTGACGTGGCTGGCGCTGGGTATGCTGGTTTCCTGTACTGCGGGGTGTACCAGCCTGTTGACTTTGGCGAGCTGCCTTGCGACGCTCCCACTGTGTTGGCTCCCATAATTCCGGGAAGTCCTGTTTCAGGGCCTGGTACCTGTTATCGCTGCGAGGGTCCCAGTCGTCTCTGTAGCCAGAGGTTTGCCCTCCTTGTGGTCGGGTGTTGTATTGCGGGTTTTGTTTACGCCGTGATGTGACCACATTCCACCCTGGCTCATGAGCCACGTTGGCGGGTTGGGTTTGTGACTCCGTTTGCTGGTAGGTAGGTGCACGGTCCTCGGCATGTTGTGTCTGCCACTGAGGGCGTCTATTTGGACGCCGGGTCCACTGTTGGTGCTGCTGCTGGTGCTGCTGCCCCCTAGGACGGCGCCTCTGCAGCTCCCGTTGGTAGTCGGGGCAGCCCATGTATCTGGCATTATGTGCCATGTTACATCTGGCACAGTGTGGCGGGCGGGGACAGTCCTCCTGTAGTTTGTGTGGGCCGGCACATTGCGGGCACACTGGCTGTTTGCGGCATTGTTTTGCTATATGCCCAAGAAGACAGCAATTCGTACACTGGAGTGGTGTATTTTTATATCGGTAGTCCACCAGCCTCACTCTGAGTCCAATGACAGTGGTCAATGTACTCATTAATGACTCGCTGCCCTGCGGTACATCTAGTTGGTACATGTTTATTGGACGACGAGTCCAGTCGTACATTTGGTAGACTGATAGTACTGGTATGTTTTGAGCCAGTAGGTCCTGGGTGATTCTGGCAGTGCTAGTTCCCCCTGGGATGTCCTTAAGCACATATTTCAACGGTTTGTCTGCCTGCACGCGTGTAATAAAATACTCGGCCTTTATTTCATCAAGTACTTTAATGGCTGCATGATACTGCTGTACATTGGTGAAATAGTACAGTGTCCCCCTGTTGGTGTTTTTCGCTGAGAAAATTAATCCTAGCCTGTTGAACTGGTCGTACAGCCGCTCATATGGCAGCGCGGCTGTGTGGGTGACTGTGATTGGGGCAGTGCGAAAGGGATTCGCGCCCTGTTGTGCAGGTGTGGTGTCTGTCACGGCTGGGTGATCCTGCGCCACGCCCGGCGGTATCTGACTGCATGTAGGCGAGCTGCCTGGTGTCTGGCTGCCTGTTGTCACATCATCTGTGACATGGTGATTCAGGGACTGAATTTTTGTGACTCTGATGTGTTCGTCGCTACTCTTTCTCTTGAGAACACCTTGTTCAAGAGAAGAGGTTTCGCGGAATTCTACGTCGCCCGAGGTCGCCATGTTAGCTAATTAAATAATAACAATAGTAAATATTCCTACAGGATTTATTACGAGCGCCTAGCAAAGGAAGGGAGTGGAGCACCCACTGACCTACGACCCTGGGACTGAGTTAGCCAGGGCCGCGGCTAGGCAGCGAGACGGTGCGCCTCTGGGTGTCACACACTCAATTTAAACCTATCCGTCGCACGACGCGGTCGTTCAAAACTGGGGGCGGAATTCTGGACTATTCTGACTACTTTCAGGATGAGCAGCAGGACTACATCATCTCCGAACGAAGCTAGGTCGGAACTGAAAGTGGGCCGTCGTCTGCGACTGAGCTGCTCCGAGCGCCGGCGACTGGTTTTGTTTGGAGGGGGTCGTGCGCTGATTGGCTTTCAGGCTCGGCCAATCAGGGGGCGCCTCGCCCGCAGCTACGGCGGGCGGTGCGCCAGGATTGATTTCGGAAGCTTATACTTCTGTGTATTATTTGGATCATAGTTTCCAAGGGAGGAAATATGTGGATTTAAATTATTTACGCATTTATCGTAAAAATTTTGGGTTGTAAAGTGTTAGTTTCACTGTGCAAGTTCTCTACTGGACAGTATATCGGGGCGTCTGCAGCGATTCGAATGCATCTATTCTGAACTCGCTGCAGTTTTATTAGATGGCAGTATGCTGCAGTAGCCCAGACTGGGGCTGCATACGTGATTATCGGGCGTATGAGAGCTTTGTAGAGCAGTAATCCATTTTTGACTGTGCTGCCACATCGCCTGCTCATTACAGGATATAATGCGCGCATTCTAACCTGAGCTTGGGTTTTTTTAATGTCAATGTGCTGTCTCCACAGGAGTTTCCTATCCATGTGGACTCCTAGGTATTTAACTACGTCCTTGTGAGGGATTGGCTCATCAAATAGGCGTAGTTGCGGCCTGTTGTCGGCTGGCGGGAGGTTTTTGCGTGTAAACACAATCGCCTCAGACTTGGTCGTGTTTACTTTTATGCGCCAGGCTGTACACCACTGTTCAATTTCAGTGAGCGCAGTCTGGAGCCTGGTAGTGGCTAGCTGTAGGTTATGAGATCTGCTATACAGTACAGTGTCGTCTGCATAGCAGCCTAGCTTGACTAGTCTGTGTGCGGGGCGAGGCATGTCACGTACATATATATTAAATAGTACAGGGCCCAGGATGCTGCCCTGCGGCACTCCGGCTTTAATTAATTTTAGGTCAGACGTTGCCCCTTCAGATGACACTCTAAAGGTTCTGCCTGCTAGATAGGATGCTATGAGTTTAGTGTAGCAATCCGGGAAGTTTGCTGCATACATTTTATGTATGAGCCCTGCATGAAAAACTCTATCAAAGGCCTTTTCTACGTCGAGAAACGTAGCAACTACGTAGTCTTGGACGTTGAATGCGCTGGTTATCTCTTCAGTAAGACGGACCAGTTGGTGGGTAGTCGAATGAGCACTGCGAAAGCCAAATTGCTCATTTGGCAGCAAGTTGTGTTCGTGTATGTGTACTTTGAGTCTGTGTAAAATTATGCGCTCCGCAACTTTAGACACAGTACTTAAGAGGCTTATTGGCCTGTAATTTTGGGGCAGTGTTTTGTCCTTGCCCGGCTTGTGGAAGACTATTACTTTAGCTTCCTTCCACTGGGAGGGAAAAATATTCAGTCTGAGCATTGCATTAATGCATTCAGCCAGATATTCTAAGGCTTCGTCTGGAAGCTGTTTGAGAACAACTGCTTGTATGCCGTCGTTCCCAGGGGCTTTTCGCGGCTTCATATTCTTGATAGCGCGCTTAATTTCTTGGGCCTGGGTGGGGAGAGGCTCAGAGATAGTGGGCTGGTGCAGTTTAGCGCGGAGTTCGCGGTAAATTTGTGCAGTGAATGGCCTGTCACAAGGCTGCAAATTGGGCTGGAATGCTGTTTCTAAAGTGCTTGCGAAAGCTTGCGCCTTGTCCTGGGGAAGAAATGCGAGTCCATTATTTGTTTGGAGGGGTGGAATTTTATCAAATTTATTCAAAATTCGCTTAGTCATTGCCCAGGTACTCCCGTCCTGTACATTGAGCTTCGCGATTTTGGCTTCCCACTGGCTGCTACGCCACAACGAGAGTTCATCTGATATAGCAGTTTGAAGCTCGTTGATTCTGCGTTTGATAATGTGCGTGCGTCGCCGTGTGTATTCGCGGCGCAGTCTGTTCTTTTGCGATATCATATCGCAAATGTATGCTGGCAGCTCGTCATGCACTAACTTAACCTCCTTTTCTGGGATGCACTGGCTAATTCCGTCTTGAATTTTCGCGGTAAAAGTGGTTATAGCGTTTTCTAGATTATCACTATTATTTATTTCGTCGAGTTCTGAAAGATGTAATGACAAAAAATTTTTAAAGCTAACCCAATCTGCATTTTTCGTGTTTTTTTTTTTTTTTTTTTTTTTTTTCCTAGCCTAAGTTAATTCTAAGTGTGTAGGGGAGGGTCCAGGTTAGGGGAGGACCTAAGTGTGTCTCAGGCCGAAGCCTATACACTCTACCATGCGGGTTTTTAACCATGCAGGACAAGGGCGCGTGCATCATGTGCTTATTGGGGTTTATTGGCCAGCCATGGCTGCAATTGGCGCCATGACTGACGCCCCATTGGTCGCCTAGCTTAAAAGCTAGCTAAGTGTGGCCCAGGTAAAACCTGCATAGACACAGGGAAAACCCTGGGCCGCTTCATGCGGGGATCAATTAACATGCATTAAGCAAGCAGGTAACTACTGGACAAGAGGAAGAAGGGTCCAGGTAAGAAGAGTTGGAGGGGCTGAAAAATCAACCTTGGTGGAGTTGGGTGCTTGGGCCTTGCGGCCCGCATTTAAGTTGGGAGCTCCTGGGTTATTATTAGCCAGGGGCGCATGCGCCCCCAGGGGCGGGCGACTTCACGTCAGCCCAGCCACAGCTGCCCAGGCAGCCACAGTTAAGACAGAAGCGGGCAGACGAGCCAGTAAACCGGCTCGAACTGCTGGCTCTCGGTGCGAAAGGCAGCCTGACGTTGCGCCATCTTCATCTTCCTTTTCAGGTCAACAGCAGTACTTTTCAAGCCAGGGTGGGGGGAGGGAACCAACCTCGCCACCCAAAATCCCCGAGACGGTTGAAGGTCGCGCCGCTCGAGGCTACTGCTGCCACACCTACAGCAGCCCCAGCTGAAGGTTCCTGATGTCTTCCTTCAGAGTTCCGATGCATTTCAATTCCGTTGCGCGCGCAGTAGTTCACAGCTCCGCAAGTTCCAGCCCGCAGTTCGTCTACACTTCGCATTTTTGCAGCACATCGAGCTCCCCTGCGGGCCTTCGCCGACGAAGCTGCTTCCTGCCACGCGCCGAGCTGCATTCAGGCTACCTTTCACACCGACAGCCGTAATAACGACTCCGCAGGCCGGCCATTGGTCCGCGGACTGCTATTGGTTATTCACAGCCACCCCAGCGAGATTGCAACTCTCGAGCTGGGCTCCCGTATCCGCCACCCGCGGGACGCGGTCGGTAGCAGTTGGCGCTGCTAGGCCGCCCCCAGCACGCACACAAACCCCACACGAACTGCCAGCCTTCGGTATACCCAATAGGTCGCAGGGAACTCCCAGCCAACAGCCCGCGAGAGAGATGCGCACGCCCCGAGAGACGACCACCGACCATTTTTCGTGTTTACGCATGCGTGGCATCTCTCTGGTATGTTGCGGACGGTACAGAGAACTCGGCCGGGGTTCGAGGTTATTGTTGTGCACCGCGCCACGGGAGTATATTCGCAAGGAAATGGCGTTCTTACAAGTACGTATTATTTTAATTATTAGTGTAAATCAGATTATTTAAACAGTGTTGTATGAGGATTGTTTTAGCTGTGTAAATAAATAATGTTACGATCGCGCTTGGCTGCAGTGCTGGCGTCGCCACGCTCGTTCGGCCTGTCTGCGCCCCCTTCCACCTGCATCCTCTCCCTGGTATATCGTGTCATACTATCGCGCGACATCCTGACCGTCGCAGCGCGCACCTGCCTCAGATCGGGTTACTTAAAAGAGGCCGCACTGCGGAATAAAAGGACTCAGACGCCTTTATCGGCGTTCTTAGAGCAGCCACCGCGTCCTTCGAGGACTCACGACGCGTTTCTGGGCATTTCGACGGCGAAGGTCGCGAGATATCTCGGAGACATGCCCGATTGTTCTGGATGGGAACCTAAGGGCTATTTAAGGAGGTTGGGCCGACCTTCGAGTCAGTCAGTCAGTCGGTGACTGAGTGAGTTCTCCCGCGGCGGAGTTTCCGGGCGATAGTGCCGCAGGTGCGGCAGAGTGGCGAAGTCCTTGGACGAAGGTTCCAGGGCAGGGAGTGAGTAAGTTCAGTGGAGTCGGGAGTTTTCCCGCGGCGGATTTTCCGGGCGATAGAGTCGCGGGCGCGGCGGAGCCGAGTGAAGTTCCGAGTGAGGCGTCGTGTGGGATCTCGGCGAAGGGTTTGACGGCGGCGGCGGAGTGCGGCGATGGAGTCCCGCGGCGGAGACCCACGAGGGGTGCTGCGGTCAGAGTTGCGCCGGAAGTGCGGCCCAGCGAGGTGTGTGAAACGAGTGACTGGGGAATTGGCATTTCCTTAAGTGTAGTTAATTATTTGCCAATTTAGAAGATTATTTGTAAGTGACAAGTAGTGATAATAAATAAAACTGTGTGTGTGAAATTAAATCTATTAATTGGGCTATCCTTTACGAACCCCCGGAGGCAAATCGTAACAATATTTATTGCTGGTATGATACTTTTCACGCTTTAGTTTGACATTGGTAATTATTTGTCATTAGTTATTATTTGATCAGCTAAATCACACACCGTATTATAGTTATGAGCCCACGAGCGTGTAAATATTTCGAGTCCAACAGAGAATATGCTAGTTAAAAGAAATTCAAATAAATATCGTGCGTGGAATATTATTAATTTATAACATCTGAAACACTCATTTTTTTAAATGACCTCGTGGCCGTCCGGTAGCATGGCTGACTTCCAAATGAAAGGTTTTTGGTTCAAATCCCGGCAGCTTCGAATTTTTTTTTTTGTACTTGTAAAAATAAATACGGCGCACGCAACATTTCAAAAGTAATTAATATATTTGAATTAATGAATGCAAATAAAAGTACATTTTTTAATTAAATTGTACATTTAATTTCACTCCTTCTTTGTATCCATACAAAATAGTGATAATTCAATAAAAATGATTTAATTTTATTCATAAAAGTATGCAGAGGTAGATTTTATCATACAAAATATAGAAAAATTAAAAAAAAAAAATTCTTCCTCAAAGAATATAATTTTTTTAATGCTTAAATGGTTTGGTTGCAAAAACCTATTACGGCTCAGTCTCAGGCCGAATATGATATTTCATTTTCTTCTGGATCAAATATTTCATCAATGTTCTGTTATGACGTCACGTTAAACTATCGTCCGTAAACCGACTTTACAGACAACCAATTTTTAATGGATTAATTAAATGAAATGTGCAATTTTTAATCGCTTGATAAATGGAAACTATTAAGTCTTATAAGCAATTTTTAATGACAACAATTTAGTTTGTAATTTGGACTCTGATTGTTTATATGGGGATTGTGCTACATTATTTTGAGCGCTGGGCATTTAAATAGCTCACTTTTTAAAGTAGGTTTTTAGAAATTGTTTCCCATATTATTTGCTAAAAGTTTCATATTGTTGTTCTCAGCTTCCCACTAGGTATCAACTAGGGAGTCGGCCTTCCAGCAGAAGTGAGCCATCGTAGAGGTCTTAACAGAATATTGAAGTGGAATATTTCGTTCTGCTCGTTCAGCCCCATGTAAATTATATGTTGAATAATTACCACTTTCACTGCAAAAGCACACCCTTGCTAGTATTTTTTTTGAGTTCCCTAGAGTTCCCCAAGAATTTTATAAGTGTTTTATTAACACACGTGTCGTGTTAATACATTGTTTGTGATATAATAGGTTGGATGTTACAAATCTATGGCGAGTACTGAAAGACTGACTTTCTATTTTTTTAAATCAGTTTTTGGCCAAAGTAATGAATTAAACATCGTACTATGCATTTGCCAACAGTGATATTATTTAACCATAAATATCCGGTGTTAGGATTTTCTGAACCACGTTAAAAGCCCAATCCTTTCGAATAGGACTACAAATGTTTGACTGCCATGATTTTTTTTTTTCATTAAGTGTTAGAAATTTTGAAAAGATGGCTTCTTACAGGGAAACATCATGTTATCTTAAATATAATTAATATGCGCTATTTACCATAATGATACCTACTCAACCCTGCTGCTGTGTTCACATTTAACACTCACTCGTGTTCGGGTCCAAATGTACCCAAGATAAATATTTGTGTTAATTAACCAGAAAATGTCTACTTACATTCTAAATCTGAATAAGTGAATGTTCACAGATTGTTCAGTGATTCATGAAGAAGTTTGAACTAATTTAATTAGTGAAAATGACTACAAGAAATCAATGAATATGGCATAGGCCTATTCAAAGATTTCAAAAGTGAATTACTTAATATTCACATATTTTCCAATGTTTATCATAAATTCACTAGTGAAAAGAGAAGGCCTCAGTGATAGGGGAAACCCCATCGAAAAAGTAAGCCCTGCCAATGCCCCTGTGGAAAGAGGAATTACCACTGAAAGGGAGAATATTTTTCAAGCCCCTTCGAAAGGAGAATGCCTGTGAATTTCAATGCGGGATATTCCCAACAAGTAATCAGTATCACTTACTGGAACTTTAGGGCTGCCTAGGATATGCTCATACCTTCATAATTGTTATTTGTATACGTAGGATATAACAACATTAAAAAATTAGGGTAGTTTGAAAAAACAAATAGGATATATTTTTGAATACATGCATCGATAAAATTTACACTTTTCTTCTTTTATAAAAAAATAGCATTGATGATAGTGATTCTGCATTTTCGAAATTTTTTATAGGAATGGTCTAAAAGGACCTGAACATAGTATTTATAGAAATATTTTCATTCCGAACAACATTTATGTCAAAAAGTTATAATACAAATTTATATTTACAGAAAACAGAAAAAGAAACAATCCAACTAAGCTGCAAACGTATATCATCATTCATTTTAGACGGGGTAGGGGAGAAAGAATAATTTTGGTCACAAATGTACCCAAACACAGTAGCAGAAAGTACTAAAATTTACGAAAATAAGAGTAGCTTGAGAAAAAAACATAACATTTCTTGATGATTGGATTGAACTATTCTTTCACTTTTTAGGAAAAATTAGCATCGATAATTCTTCTGATAACTGAATTTTTATATATTTTTTCACTATAGGGTCCAAAAAGACCCGAACACGGTATTTATGAAATTTTTCATTCCTAACCAAATTTTTATAAAAAAAATATAATTACGTGAAATCGATTAAATACAACGAAAAATACAAATTCACTAAGCTACAGTATGATCCCATCATTATTTTAACTTTTGTAAAGGAATTAAATTAGTTTTGGGTCTAAATGAATCCGAACACAGTAGCAGAAAGTACTAAAATTTACGAAAATCAGAGTACCTTGAAAAAAAAAACATAACATTTCATGATGGTTCGATTGAAATAATCTTTCACTTTTTAGTAAAAAATAGCATCAATGATTCTTCTGATAATTGCATTTTTTTATAATTTTTTACTATAGGGTACAAAAAGACCCGAACACAGTATTTATGAAATTTTTGTTTCCTAGCCAAATTTTTATAAAAAAATTATAATTACGTGAAATCGATAAAATACAACGAAAAAAACAGTCACTGAGATACAGTGTGATACCAACATTATTTTAACTTTTGTAAAGGAATTAAATTTGTTTTGGGTCTAAATGGACTCGAACACAACAGCAGGGTTAACTAGGCTTCATCGGCCAAATTGTTGACAGTTTTGCATTTTTTTATAAATATTTTATTTTTAAGACAATTTCTACGAATGTTTTAATATAGGACTTTAAGTTTATTTTAAGTTTTATAATTCTGTATTGATGCCAAAGTATTAGAGCTTGTGACTATAAATTTACATATATAAATATTTTACTTTAAATAATTTCGAATAACTTTCTTTAAACAAAAAATTTTAAAAAAATATTAAACTTTACTTTTGAGAATTAATTTAGACATTTGTGAAAAAGGATTTTATTGGGTAAAGTAGACTATTCGTACTGTGAAAATAATAAATCTATGCTAACTTGGCAAGTACATTCAACATAGAACTTATTTAAGCAATAATTAAAAATGTAAAAAATCTGAAAACTTATTTATAAATTACTTTACCTAAATGTGTTAGGTAAAGAATTTTGTACCTCAGACATGATATCTCATATTAGAAAACCAGGCGTTTAATAAAAAAAAAAATCCATCCGGCAATTGGATTCTAGATTTTTCCATTCCTGAGTGGCGCATGCACAACATCTTGGTATTGCTTGATATAAATCTAAAAGACACGAAACCTGGGCACAGCAAGTGAGGCGAGGTTCTAGTGTTTGCTATGGAAAGCAGGATCCAGGACAAGGACAGAGCCGCGGCCAGGGTGCCACTCACTTCCCTCTGGCGGCTCGTGTACCTGACCCCTCACCCCGGGCGCCTACAAGCCCCAGAGCGCTGCCTTGCGAGCAGGCGTCGTAATGTGTCCGTTACATCACTCACCTCCCGTGCATCGCACCCTTCTTCCTCTCCAACTGTCTGCTTCTCTTCAATAAACTACGAAATTGCACCATTTATATTTTTACCTTTGTGCTAAATACATTATTTTGTGTTTAGATTTTTTGTTTTTAAAAGTGAACGAATAACAAAAATATATTAAAAATATAATAATTTACATTTAAAAATAACGAATAAGTTTCATTTGAATATCGTTCTATATTTCCTCGCTTTTTTAATGTTTTTTAGTACAAAAAGTTAAACCACTTTTGATTAAAAATGTGATAAAATCTACGACGTAAAAACAATTATTTTATTTTACTACTTCGTGTTGGTTTGCCACTAGAAATTTCAAACAGGGTTTGTTTTATTTGAGTGTTGAAATTCCACAAAACTTTGAAAGGTGAGTTAGACGGTGACATTTTAAGTACTAAATTTAAATGTGTAATGCTGGCACTTTTTACCATTACTTCTACTGCATGCCCACCACAAAATGCACACTCGTTCTAGAGAAAGTATTTTATGGAAACGAACGAGTTATTGTGTACTAAAACAAACCTTTTTAAAAGCCAAAATGCAACTATTGCATCCCAAGAAAAGTTAAGTCTCTGCAGCTTTTTCGCAAATATTTATATAGGAGAAATTGCTTTGACTAAATTGCATTGCACTGACTATAATGCACTTCCGCAGTACGATTACCAAATCAAACACAGCAAGGCCTGAACTCAAGCTGACCCTCTTTCTCACCAACCATGCAATGTAGACTGCAACCATTGCAAAAGGGTATAGCAAAACAAAGCTTCGTTGACATAAAGCATACGACTATTAATAACAGCGAGGATAACGAGACCATTTCAAACTAAAAATATCACGGCGATAAGATTCTGACTTAGATATTATTATTGGCTTCTTAGTGAGGTGTAAATAACATCCATCGTGGCATGAAATATTTAGTGACTTAAGGGCTATGAAAGTTAATTGAAAACAATGTAATTTCTTAAGTATGGTGGATGGGTTCTTAAAAAGGGCATGATAGATTCCAAATGGAAAGTGATTACCATACAGTTACTCCTTCCGACAAGCCTAGTACCAAAAATGCCGAACAGAATCCATGATGGGACTTTGGGTGATAATCTTGGAATAAATAAAAATATAGTCAAGATCCATCAGTGCTACTTATCGTTGAGATGCCTTCAGGATGAAGGCTTGGTGTAAATAATGTGAAACATGTTCAAACATAAAAGGTCCACATAACCGTAGTCTTTGAAAAATTAGGATCTACAAAGTTGGAGCGCCATTTTAGACCCATTTTGACATTGCTGGGCTGTATACCAATACTAAATATGGTAATAAGTATATACTGGTGATAATTCATTATTTCAGTAAGTGGCCACAGGCTTATGCTTTTTTTTATCAATGATGCCCCGACTCTGACGGACGCTCTAGTTAACTACCCATCTGGAAAATTCAGGGTTCCCATAAAACTGCACTCAGAACAAGGCCGCAATTTTTATTCGAATATATTTAAGGTTGTGTATCGGTTATTGGGGATAAAGAAAACCAAAACCACATCCCTACGTCCTCAATCCGATGGTGTGGTGGAAAGGTTCAACAGGACCATAGAAGATCACCGTGTAAGGGTTGTGGCTGACCACAAACACCATTAAGGCCAACATATTCCATTATTCCTGATGGCACATAGGGTTGCCATTCATTATTCTATTCAAGTATCCCTTCAAAAGCATAAGGTCCGTTTTAAAAGTTTGAATTTATTTTCCACGTAAGTATGTCGTACCAAATTTATCTAACAACAAGCCAACGTAATTCATTTTCTCCTAATATGGATTAAATTTGTGAGAAATGCACAGAATTCTGGGGAGAACATGAACCTGCAATCCTTAAATTACGATCGCGAGATTTTTATTTTGCTTGGGAAGCACTCGTTAAAACAGGGAGAACTTTGCGAGGAAATTCCAAAATTAACGGAGCATTTTTCAATGAGTTCCCTATTATGCGCTCCAAAATACTTTTTTGCGGGTTTTTCACTTACCCGCACATCCACTCGGCTTTATTGCCCGGCCGCAACAGCTCCGAGGCCCTTGCTGCGCGTGCACTACGGCTCGCTCCACCTCTCTTTAATAATCCGCGACGCAAACACGAATATGGAGGGCCTTATGAAAGGAGAGCGAGCTGCGTGGGCGAGACTGGAGTACCTTCTTCCCTGGTCACTACCCCCCTCCCCCCACGCCGGGCAAAACCTCGCTCCATCCGCAAGGAACTATATCCATCACCACTGCTCCAGACAGCCGCTCGCCGGATAACGATGAATGATCGCTCTCTTAATAAGGCCTGCCCTCTCCCAACTCTCCCTGGCCTTTTAAATCAACGCAAATAAGATTTCCACGCAATGATCTTTGCCAGCTTTTTCAGTGGTGGATAAAATCATTCATTACGAAAATTTTCAGAC
This sequence comes from Bacillus rossius redtenbacheri, assembly GCF_032445375.1. NCBI lineage: Eukaryota > Metazoa > Arthropoda > Insecta > Phasmatodea > Bacillidae > Bacillus > Bacillus rossius. The sequence goes on from NC_086333.1 coordinate 23,500,337, forward strand.
TGAAAATGATGATCACATAGGGAAATTTAAGGTGAAAACTTCCTACGCGTCCTTGTGTGCATCTGTTTCGAAAAAAGTAATTTAGTTAGTATACAATAAATAGCGCTGTAATAATACTGGTTAAATAACATATCAGTTTATTAACCAATGACAAATTGTTAGGCTACAAAAATTTTTTAAGTTGTAACTAAATCTATTAACTAAATTGTTTTAAAAATATTGTAAATTAAACTTTCTCAATTTTCTACATATTCATGTAAACATTTTGAAATAAAACATTTTATATGTCAATAAAGAACACACGTTGCGTGCCTAACCCATGACATGATTCGGAATTATTATTTGCCAATCAACCCAGATATCTTTACTTCAAAATAATAGGACTGAAAAAAAACTGCTGAGAGTTCATCTTAAATTATTTAATCCTTAAAGACATAGATTCATGGTAAAAAACATTACCTTGCGCTTTTTTTGTGCAAACTTGATTAAGTATAGTTACTATTAAATACAGCTACTTCCGTGTCTTCTTCAACAGATAACTGAATCGGTACATGCGTTTAAATAGGGTTGTAATAACATAAGTAAAACACAAAGGTTTTCGAATATGTTTTTTTGCGAGATATCGCGTGAGTATAGCATTATTCGTGGTATAATGTCGTGTCATGAATCCCATAGAATGATTTTAATATTGTAAAATAAAACCAAAATGCTTTTAGACAAAATTAATTTTAAAATCAGCTCTGAGAATCATTCGCAACTTGTCTTCTCCACCACTAAAAAGAAACGCTTTTCTGAAGGGTGAATATCTCTCTCTCTCTCTCTCTCTCTCTCTATATATATATATATATATATATATATATATATATATATATATATATATAAATCAATTGCCGTGCGTTAGTCTCGCTAAAACTAGATAACAGCTAGACCAATTTTGAATGATTTTTTATTTGGTTTACCTCATTATTGGGATAGTTTAGGAAAAGACATAAGGAAAAACCCAAATGAACAGTCGAAAAATAAAATAAAAAATCGAATTAGGTAATCTTGTATGGTAATTTCCACTTTGTATTACGTTTGTTCGTTTCTATGTTTGTACTCTATGCGTTTCTAAACCACAAATCTGATCTCGATAAAATTTTGCACACTTGACCTTCGAAACACGAGAAGGGTCACTGTCCTGGTGAGATTACGATAACACCAACCCTTAAAGCAGAATTTAAGGTGGCGCGCGAGTCGTATGGATAGCTACCTGTAAGTATTTTATAGTATTTCCTCTTTTCTAAAGTTTGAATAGTAATGGTGGGAGAGAGGGTGGGGCAGAGGGTGGGAGAGGGTGGGAGAGAGTGAAAAAGGAGTTTTGGGAGGGAGAGGGATATATATAGAGAGCTATACATATAGAGAGATATAGAGAGTTATAGATATAGCGAGGGATAGAGACACACACACTTGTTTATGTATACCTACTTTAAAATATTTGGAAAAAAAATAAATATGCATTGCAGCGCATACCGGGCATTAGTTAGTCTCTCTATATAAAAATCAATAGCAGTGCATTAGTCTCGCAAAAACTCGAAAAGGCTCGACCGGTTTGAATAATTAATCTTTTTTTAACTTCAATACTGGTGTGGTTTAGGAAAAAAAATTACATTAGGAAAAACCCCAAGAAACAGCCGAAATAAAGAAAAAATGGAAATTGGTAATTTTGTATGGGATTTGCAGCCTCCGATTACATTCAATTGATGGCGTACGTGGCGGTCCTTTAGTTTGACAGCTGCGCGATGCATAACTGTTTTTCCTGTAGGTAGTTTTTATTCCGTGCGGTTGTGTGAAATCTATTACATTTAAAATGTTTTTTTTCGATAAAGAAATATAGTGGATTTTGAGTAATAATTTTGGTAAAGCTTCTTTGATTAAATTTTGCGAACATTATTTTTGATCAGCTATTCTATTAAGTTAAATTGTCTTTGCAGGTTTAGACATAACCACAAATTCATTAAATGTGTTTCAGCGAGACTCGAGGAATAAGAGCTGCGCCATGCATGACTGTTATTCATTCCGTGCGGTTGTGTGTAATCTTTTACATTTTAAATCGTTTTTTTCGTGAAATAAATGTAGCGGAGTGTGATTACGGGCAGCCCTCTCCACTCAAAGAGGGGGGCGACAAGTGAGACTCCAAGATGTGGAATGAGGCAAGCGGCATATATGAGTTGGTGGACCGTAGTATCAGGAAGATCTGTGAGGAGGAGACCTACATGAAATAGGGCTCACGGTGGATGCTGGTTGCTGTAAAGCAGCTCCAGCTATGTGTGAACAAGCTGGAACCCCTGGCAGCCACCTCCTACATCGATCTGCCTGCACCATTAACAACTACAAGGCTGTCATAAATCCTCATAAATTTGATGACCACGAATGCTTCAAGTGGAGCATACTAGCCATGTATGAGGAGGGTAATCATGTGTACTGTGTCGACCAGTGCTACGAGACAGTGAAGCAAAAGTTCGATTTCGGCCAACTTGAGTTTTCGACCCCTGAGGCAAATTAAGATCTTCGAGCATCGAAATCCAGGAGTGAGTATCATCTTTGGGCTCGACCTCATGTGCGGTGTGCTGGGCACAGAAGACATACCTATGGCACGATGCATGCCAAGCAGTCTTGAATGTCCTCATTCTGCTCTTTGTTCGCTGGCACAGATTTGTAGATGTATCTAATTTCGTGCGGGGCGTAAACAAGCAGAAATTTTTTTGGCAGGTAATCTAACTCTGTCTCTTTGTCCAGAGCTGCTAACGTACGGACTTTGTCATACGTCACGATCGCCGATATGATCTTTGCCCCGCTCGCACAAGCAAACATTGACTCCTCGGTAGACGACTGGCGCCGGCGAGGAACTGCGTCAAACTGAAGGCTGCTGGGTCATGGGTCGGTTTTTATAGCCTAAAGGAGGGTGAGGGTGTAGGGAGGTGAGAAAATTTGTGTAGGAATGTCGGAAAGTGTGGGAAGGGGAGGGGGTGACATTTTTTTGGAAAAAGTAGTAGGGATTTTATTTGATGGTTTATTGCAAGAATTTTTTTTTGTGAAGGGAGGAGTAATTGCGATAAGAAAATATTGTGGGTGTTGGGGAATGGGTGAAAGGGGAAAATTCCAAGAAAAATTATTAATTTTTTTTCTGAAAGGGTTGGACGGGAAGGAGAGACATTGGAAGTGGGGGGAGGGTGTTTATATATGCATTGGTATTAGTATTGGGGGTCAGTCTCCCAGCAGCTGCCAGGGGGGAAGGATCCATCGCCATTTTTTTTGGCCATTACCGAGTTAGCACCGAGAACTCCGATTTAGTGACATAGTGCATTTTTTAAATTATTTTTTATTAAAATTTGTTTAATCAGAATTTTTATAAATATAAAATTTTTTTCATTAAAATCGGATAATAAATATGGATTTTCAAGATAGCGGACGATTTTTATAAGGGCACAAGTTCTTTAAAATTAAAATTTTTATAAATACATTTTTTCTAAATTTTGAAATTTTTCTTGATTTTTTGATGAAAATTATAGATTTTCAAGACGGTGGCCGTAACGATATGTGCAACGTTTGAGAGTGGGGCATTCTATTCTAATATCGCGGAATATTATTGAATAAGAAATGGTGGAAAACAAAATATCAGATCCAATATGGCTGCCGAGGTCAAGGTCAAAATTCAAGGTTATCCTAGATAGCCACCGTGACATCAATATCCAAGATAGCGGACGGTTACTCAGCGCCTCAGCCTTAAACCTGGCGCAGTAGCCTATTTTTACACTAATTGAATAACGAAAAGTTAAACTACTAGAATATATATATATATATATTTAAACTGAAACCTGTGTACACTTTTTATGCAATTTGTTTTACTTCAGATTTACTTATCATTTATTAGCCGATAAAATTATAATGGGACAATGTGTCGATGATAATTTACACATTGTTGGTTCTCTTCAGTATAAAGATGCTGCACTAGGCCTTCTTTATTACGTCAATTATAAGTTTAATTTAATAATGCAAATATAGTTTATCTTCATCATCCTTAAATAACTAGTCATCTCTATTTTAATGAAATCTCTTCTTGAAAATCATGTTCAATTCCTGTTTATTTTCCGAGAAACGAGTCCACACAGATTCCTTTCTTCTTTCATTGCCTGTTTTGTCTCGCGCAGCTGCTGCTCTCTGTTTTTTTTCGCCAAATAATTTACTTAGTATTTCCGTTACGGACACTTCATTAAATTTAATGACATCGTTGTCTTGACCTACGGGAGACCGGGGATGGTTGTAACATATCAACTTTGATGACAAATAACTACAAAGTTTTTTGAGTTTTAGTTAAACATGTCATGGAAATAGAAAGCCGGTAATGTTATATACGATTGATAGCAGATAAAAAAGTATCTTAAGTGATACAACTGACAAAAATTTGTGAAAACTATGTGGAGGCAGAATGTTACAACCATCCCCACGGCGGGGTTGATTGTAACAGTACATGGGGTTGGTTGTAACAGCACATTAAGACAATGAATTTTAATCAATAAAGGCTGTAGACTACATGAAAAGTAACATGGATAGTATCTTAACAAAAGGATAATGTTCAAAACACACATCAAGGAAATATTTGCTTAAAATACATTTAAAAAATCCGTATTTAACAAAAACTCTTCAAATTTAGGCCTACCCTATAAAACAGAATTTTAATATTTACATAATTCGTCAGAAAAACACTTTCTCTGTGTGATGCATATATATATATTAATAATACACAAAGTATATTTCAATTATAAACTCATGGGATTTCACTTTAAATAAATCAAAGAAATACAAATATAGCTAAATAAAATATTACAATTAAACAAAGAAAAAAATTAAATAATAATGCTTCTGCAAAAATTTTACTAGGCACTTCTTACTCGGATATTCCATCTGACATGCAGTTGAGACATATATACCGCTTGGACTTCTTCGCACATTGAAAATGAGCCCATTGCTTGCAGTCCAAACATTGTACCCATTTCTCCCCAGGTTTGATTTCTGAAAATGATTATATGCAGACTAAAAATAAACAAGCTTCGTCATAATCTTTTTCTTCAAATGAAGTTATTTGAATATCCTTCGTTATTCTTTTTTTCAAGTGTGCTCTTGCAGTAACTTTCTTCTTCTTTTCTATGTGTTCGTTCTTGGAAATTTTTATTTTCTTGTATTAATTTTCGATATCTTGCTTCTCAGGAGTACCTGTTAACACAGCACTCTTACGCTCAATCCTCTTCCTTGTTGTTTTCCTTGTTCCCGATTTAGGAAATGGTAGCACTATTTCAGGAGAAAATTTACGTTTTGATGGTATAACTTCAGAACCAGATTAATGTAGACTGCTTTACTGGTGTTGACGGCAAAGAAGACACAATAACTGAAGTAGACCTAGGTGAAGTGGCCATTGGCCTAGAATACCCGTCAACTGAAGTGTTCATCTCTGGATTAGGCAACAAAGACACATTAGCTTGGGCAGCCTATGTAAGTGTTTCAATCGTGGCCTTGCCGCGATCAGTTTTCCTCTTGGGATTTCTCATCTACAAATAGAAAAAAAAATCATTCAGATATTTTAAACATAGAATATAACTGATTTATTTCCACACATTTATTTCTAATATACTGTTTAAAAAAATATATTCACTAAAATGTATTAAAATTAACTTTAAACAACGAAAAAACAACATCATGTGTGTTGCATTGTTACACCAGAGGGGCCGGGGCAGGTTGTAACAAAGATAACTCATTGTTACAACCTGCCCCACACGACACCATTACCGAAAAAACCCTGTGTGAACAGAACTTTTCAAAACATTTGGAAGATGGAGCCAGGTATTTGTAAACACAATTACGATATCCGACAACGTATTTTAAACATCATCATTGCTGCATTACAAAAGAGACGGGAACGTAAGTTCGATGAAGGATGTAATTCACTTACCTTTAAAAAAATCAAATAATTTGATGTGGCGAACGTATTCTCCGGCGTAGGGCGTTGACAGTCACGTATAAACTGACTCATGAACAGGCACATCGCTTGATGTAGAGACAGCTGTGCTCTGTTGAGACCTGAACGAACTGTGTCGTCTGTTACAACCTACCTCGTGTTACAACCATCCCCGGTCTCCCCTACTCTGCCATCTGAAATGAATTTTTTCTTGAAAAACATTTTTGTGCGTTTTTCTGCCTACCTTACTATAACTTATATGTCAATTACTGTAGCAGCAACCTATATGAGACGTTTATTTAAAATACTACCTTAAAGTCTACTGTACCAACATCATCTGGAATATGCTCTTAGATTAACCATTCAAAATATAAAGTTATATGGTCTATTATTCAACTATGTTAAGTTCAAATAAAATAGCTTTTAGCATCAAAATGCTAGATATTAATTGCATTAACTGACACTACGGTAATATTTGATTTGTTATGTGTTGTGTAACCCAACAGCAACTACTTAACTTAAGTAGGTACTAGACAATGTAAAGAACATAGTTGCAAAGAGGTATTGTTTTTAGCTACTGGACATGTTTTTGAAGGCAAAGTATTTTTAAAGACGAGACCAAATACATATATATATATATATATATATATATATATATATATATATAGGGGAGGACGGGGCAAGTTGGCGATGTTAAGTGTTCGTCATTTTTTATAATTTTAATTTTGGAAATACGATTTCCTTCTTTCCACACACGATTAGAATAGTCTTTTGTCGTGGTGTAACTACATGGAAAAATCTATATTTCTATATTATCTCCAAAATTCTGCCCTTTTAAAAATATAATGCAAATGTGCCATCTTGCCCCGTTACCGGGGCAAGATGACTTTGACTACGGGGTAAGATGACATTTCTGCACAAGTTTAAACATATTTATTCTTAGAATGTAAACTAATGTAAATTAACTAATTTAACATTGTTACATGCTTTTTTTTTACATATATGGCATATTATTAAAGGCTTGGTTTGTTGAAAATTACAATTAATAGTTAACTTACATAACTAATTCAGAGTTGGTGTTTTTATAAACAATAATCGCAAACAAATTTACCTCCTTCAAAGTTCGAGCAGTCCTCATGCCACCATATGTGGCATTTGCAACACTCGATCCAATCTTCTGATGGAGGGTCGACATAAATCTCATCACAAACAAGACACTGCACTTCGGATATTTGAGCTGAAGTCATGCCTGGCGAAAGTTGGAGCTTCTTGGATTTTTCTCGAGAATCGAACTTCAGTTTCTTAGTAACAGTTCCTTTTTATGCATCTCGAGACTCATGTCTTTATTGCTTCAAACGTTCTTGTTCTATCCTCTGAGCTTTTCTCTGAACCAGCATCGCTTTCATGGGTGAGCTTGTGATGACAATTGCACATTGCTTATGACTTATCCTTTTTCTCACATATGATCTTTCTTTAGGCAATGGTTTGAAATCGAAAACACTTCGGCACAGTTTTGGCTCAACAGGAGTAGCATTTCTTATAGGCCCTGTCTTAATGAGAGTAGCATTTCTTGAAAGTCCTGGCTCAACGGGAGTAGAATTTCTTGAAGGTCCTGGCTCAATCGGAGAAATATTTCTTGAAGATCCTGGTTTAATGGAAATGTCATTTCTTGAAGATCCTGGCTCAATGGGAGTAGCATTTCTTAATGGTCCTGGCTCAATGGAAGTAACATTTCTTGAAGGTCCTGGTTCTTCAGCTTTCACTGCCTGATGTTCATTAACTGCTTTTTCCATAGCAAGATCATGATCGGTGGGGTTCGCTGCAGCTAAATCATGCTCAGTAAACACAAGGGGATCATAAGGCTCGATTCCACATTCTCGGAACCCATTGACTGCATTACCGACTGTAGCTGCTTTTAAATAAGCAGTGCTTAGTAGCTCACCAATTTTTTTTTGTCAGTTATGGTTTGCCCTGGATTAGTGACCATTAAGTGGTCACAAGCTTGACTGTAATAGGTTTTTAATGGCCCAAAAAAGGAAACATCCAGCATTTGAAGACGATGGGTAGTGTGGGGTGGAAATCCGACCATAACGATGTGATTTTCCCGGCAAAAGTTTATAGCCTCCAGTGTTACGTGTGTTTTATGGTTGTCAACAAGCAACAGCACGTGAAATTCACTGGTTGGTTTCACATGTAGTTCGAAATGTTTCAAAAACCACACAAATATTTCTCCATTGCTCCAACCATTATCACTGCAATGTCCAACGGTTCCCGGAGGGGCTCTTTCCACAAGTTCAGGTCGCATCCGTTTTCTTGCGAAAACCAAAAAAGGGGGCAGGTAATATCCGCAAGCATTAATGCAACAAATAATAGTAACATTTCCTCCTCTCTCGGCCGAAACTATCTTGGAAACACTCTTACTTCCTGTGGATGAAATAACCGTTGTTAGCCTATTAGATACAGTGGAAAGTGCAGATTCATTTGCATTGTAAATGGCAGAAGCTGGAAATCTATGTTTTTCCCGCACTTATTTCAAAATTAAGAAAAGCTTGTCAACATTTGGCTTGTTAAAGCCCATTGCTCTGGCAATGGATGTTTCCTCTGGTCACTGAACTTACAATTTTTCATAAAACTAGCCAACCAATCCTCACCTGCCATCCTGGTCTCCACATTGAACGGATGCGAAATTCCACTATATTCTGCAAAGTAAAACACAAGTTTTCTACATTGCTGCTTTGTCATCCCAAAAAACATGTTATCCATTGCTGTCGAGTAGTTCCTTAAATATTCTAGCTGCTCTTCAGTGAAAACTTCTCGAAATATTTCACCATGAATAGGCATTTCCTAGGAAGAAAATACAATTAGGTAGGCTAAATACTTTTAAATTAGAATTTTTGTTTAATGAAAGCCTGTAGGGCATGAACAATTAAAAAACAACTGTAAAAAAGCACTTGGGGCAAGATGACTAGTCGTCATCTTGCCCCAGTCAACTTGCCCCGATCAGCAATGTTATTAGTATTGGATTTTTTCGCTAGGAAAAAATATAAAAGGTTAACAATATATAGTGGTTAAGAAAAGTATATTGTCTAAGGTAATAATGTGTGGCATTGAATAACCAAATATCTTACCTGTTTGTCCATGAGATATTACTTCGAAGTTCTTGGAAATTACAATACGTCAGACTAAATGTACGAACATCATCTAACAAACAACTAAATGGTGGCAGCGGCTTCACTGTGCGATTCTTTAGTGCCCACCAGTGTGGAGCGCTAGTAGTGTCTGTTAGGAGGTGCTATCTAATAACATGACGTGGAACTAAGTCATTCGTCGTCTTGCCCCGCTCGTCAACTGTCAACTTGCCCCGTCCTCCCCTACATACATATATATGCACACAAATCGTCTATGTAAGTTTTAAAGGGAAAAAAATCAGACAATCGGTTTTTTTAGAAAGATTACTCGACCCAATAGTAACTAAAACAATTAAAATTGTTCAACGGGTATTAAAACACATACTGATTCAAACCCGTACCACCCGGAATTTTTTACACTGAGCTGCTTTAGTTTTTGTATTTTTAACATTACCAATTCCATATTATTCTCCGTAACTTCTTAAGTGACTTTTCGAATGAATGATTTACAGAATTCATTTCATACCTCACGAAAGAACATTTTTGTAGCGTGCACGAAAATTAAATGTAAAAAAATTAAGTTATAAGAGGGTGAACATATGCATAAAAATAAGGTTATTTAGATAGAATGTTAACTTATTATCAATAAATTCTAAAACAGTTTCTGACTTTCTTTGCTCTTGTGTGATGGCTCTATCACTAAAACGTAATGTTTTTAAAAATTTCAGCACACGATAGTACCTTATATTTTATTTTGTTGAAGACAGTTAAGAGAGTTTTTAAAACAAATAAAAATGTTACTGTTTCTATTTATTCAGCGGTGGTTAAATATTTATTATAATGGTATTAATTGTTTTTATAAGAAACACGAATACATATTTCAAAAATAGCCTCGATATAATGTGAAAAAATAGCACACGCTCCAGATGAAGTGGCCAAAGAACGAGCACTTTGCTAAGATTGCATTGCGCGAAATGCAGAGCCTCGGAAACTGCTTCACCGAGCCGTCACGACGCTGCGCCGCGCCGTCGCACACAATTCACGGTTTAGCAGCTCGTAAAATGGGCCGACGAACACGCGCGAGCCACGGATAAATTGTAATTTTCCCTCGTAACCGCCTCATTTGTTTCCTCCCTTCCCGCTGGTCGAGGAGTTATGAACACCTCACGGTTCCCCCTGGCGCCTTCTATGGCCCACTTATTTTTTATTACAGAAGTTTTTGGCACGCAAAAGCTCCCTCGACCAATCGCCGTGTAGCAGGTCTCGGGCCTGCACCTGCGTCCCTTGCCCAGAGACCTGGAGCGCCTTTTAGATCCTGGCTTGGCTGTTCCTTTATGAATGTATCAGCTTTTAAGTTATAAGATAGTTTAAAATGAACCTAATTGCAGAATTTGTTTTCGCCCTTTTTAGCAGTAAAAATAATAAATACTAGTTTTTATTTTTAGTTGTATATTAAATATGTTTAATATAATTTTTATATGAATTATTTTTAATTATTGAAAAAAATATTTTATCTAATATATTGCGTTTGAACACGTGGACATTGATGCGCATTCCAATTTTAAAGTGTTTTGAAATTTTATAAAATAAAACGACGTAAGTTAATTAATTAAAATAAAATGTATTTGTTGAACATTGGTTTTTAAATTTAATTAAAAAATAAAGTATAAAAACTAAAAATTCACACCACCCCCTAAAAGAAATATCCGCGCATAGGGAGTATAAAATTACTCTGGTGTTATCGCCCTGAGCTAGTGAATGCTGCCGCCTTACACCTCATCGATGTTCGTAGGTCATTGCTAAGGTCACAAGCATTTACTTCTTGATACCGGGTAGGGTATGGTGTGGTCCCATTATTTATTTTTTTAATCAAGTTGTGTCAGGACCATCAAGAGCAAGAAAGGGTGAAAGGGCGGGCGTCCGACTTGCCGAACTAACCGGTCCGTACTACTAAACTCAACTATCAGTTCTTCCAAACTCAACTCTCCGTCCTGCCGAACTTACCTGTCCATCCTGCCGAACACATCTGTCTGTCCTGCTGACCACACCTATCCATCATGCCGACCACATATGTCTGACATGCTGAAAAAACCAGTCCGTATTGCCGACCTCACCTGTCCATCCTGCCGACATCACCTGTCCGTCATGCCAACCACACCTGTCCGTCCTGCCGATCTCTACTAAATTCATTAAAAAATTTTCATATGGTAGCCAAGACGACCGACAAGATGGCGGGTGCACTGTCAATACATATTTACTCCACTCCAGCGGTTAAAAATTAAACTAATGTGATAGCAGCACACTCTAACAGATGGCATATATACTACATGACACAAGCGCTTCTTGTATCGATTACTGAAACCAAGATGGCGGCAGTGTCCCCTAGCAGCTGATGTGTACTAAAGCTGCCGGTAGAAATTATTGAAAAAAAATCGTCGCAGTGCCCTGTAGCAAGTAATGCCATTATTATAAAATATTGCTAATATTATATTAAATAAATTGGAACTACCCCCTGCTTGACCTTTCTTCACACTCAAAAAAAAAGACTAAGCTGAAGGCAGTTACTTAGAAAGAAATAATAGAGCAGTGGTTAAGTAATGTATTCAAAACAATTCTTACAAAATGGCAACAACTTTGCATAAAAAGGTAAAATACTCTCAACTAAGAACACTTCATAAAAGGTAACTCACTTCCAAAATATCAGAATAAAGAACTATAAAACAAAGGTTATATTCACAACGCATCAGGGTAGCTCAGACTGTACAACTCCGTTTTGCATCATTCACGTGCATAACTATACTAAAAAAAATCACTAACATGCTATAGGACACTACAACTTCCTGACTTGGTGCACAAGGGGATCCATTGACAACCCAGTCTATACCACAATCTGTTCATAACAGCAATACATATATTTTTCTTAGAGATCAACACCTTAATAAAAAAAACTAATATCATAATCACAATGATCATATTTGTATAACAAATATATTTATATAAAATATCACAGAAAAATATTATGCTTAAAATACTAGGTAATACAGCCATTTTTAAGGAACATCGTGCAATCAATACTGCTTGTATGTATAAACCTCTACCAATACACTACCACAGCGAGTTTAAAGAAACTCTGCTTTTTCTCACTAGATTCAATCCACACAAAAAAAATATTTTATTCATTTCCTCTGAGTCAGTAAGAATGTCGTTCCCGCAATTTCAAAATTCTTTAAGTATCTCTAACACATACGTATCAAATTTAGCATCATACACAAAGTAACACAGTTTTCCAAAGGATTACTTCAATTTAATTGTAACTTCACTTACTTATATATTGACCTTTTCATTTTCTACAACATTTGAAAAGGCGTTAAACTGCATTGCTGTTGCATTCCTGCATTGCTACCCCACGTAAAAAAATATTATATGTATATATTTATATACACTGATCATTAAATCCAATTAACAATAAGACAAAAGAAGAAAGTAATCACGCTCAAGAAGACCTCTTTCACTTTCACTAAGAACTTTTATAAACAGAAGTACGGGTTAGAAAATCTAACGTCAACACTTAAAGTTTTTTGCTGACTCGTAGAGATAACTAGAAGTTGCCCCTCTTGGCAATTTAAAAATACGAAGGATACTTGGTTCACATTCTTCCTTTTTAACTGCGCACCATCATGACAGCCCCATTCAAGCAGTCTCAGCGGCGGAAAACGGGGATCGCCTCTTGGATGCAGTAGTCGGCATTTGAGCGCAAACCCGGTACCGAGTCGTCATCAATCGGTCAAAGCGTCTGAATAAAACTATATTTTTTCTCACCAAAGAAATAATACGAAGTATGTACGAATATGAAATGCTGTTTCGTACTTGTTGCCACAGCATTCCCTACGAATCTCTTCCCACCCGCTTCGGCCGAGGACTCGCCATTTGACTCAAAATCCCAAAGTCGATGGCCGTCGATCAGCATCAGAAGACGGAGTGATTATTTCTCACCCAAGAAATAATTAATTCCACATACTTTCTCATTGCACCCCCCATCATTTTGTTTGAACGACTCAATACAAACACCACCAATATACGACTCCGACAGACGTCGCTAGTTAGCACCAAATCCTCCAGACACACTGCTACCAACTCCAGAAAAACTAAAAGCATCCTCGAAAATCCCGACCACCACCGAACTTACCCTAACTATCTCGACACGCTCGCAGCAACACAACGCAAACCCAGAATAAATCAACCACAAAAAAAAAAATATGTGGCACTCCAACCATTTGGAGTGTCACAAAATTATAAATTATATAAATTAAATTATATTAAAACTTAAGCTGCTATTAAAAAATTTACAAGTCTTACTAAGTGTGTTAATTATTTGGTAGCATATTTAATTCTTGTTTTGGCAAATTTCTCGATGGTCATGTTGTCATAGGTGTTATGTTTTTCAACCCAGAGTTCCGAGGTGTTATGGTTCGAACCATCATGGGTCCATGTATTTTGTAAAAAAATAAATAAATAAATAAATAAATACAATATGTTGATAAAGACCACAATTTCATTGGTAGGTAATGGAACATCGACCATATGTGCATGAGACAAAGCATTTATGGCGCTCTCTATAACCAAACAGCAGAAACAAAAATGTCGTTATCCAAGATGGCGGCCTTCAGCAGAACAGAAAAAAAATTATGGTGGAATTCAAGATGGCGTACTCCAGCATACAACAACAATACAGTGGATATGATGTCAGAAACGAAAAAAAACTGTGATGTCAGATAGTGACATAAGAATTCATGATGGTGAACGTAACGAAAAGTGCAACAGTGTAGTAATCATTCAAGATAGCCGCCGTTACGTCAGAATTCAAGATTGCGGTCTGCTGCACAGGCTTTACAACCAGGAACCAGTGCTCGGATTTACATTACTATACTAGTAACATACCTACTTTTCTTTCAACGGTAAGATATCAGTTATACCTGAAATTGCGCGAGGGAAGCCGCGGGTTATTAGCTTTTTATTTTAGAAGATACACCTGTCACGTTTAACTTATGTCCATTGTGGGTGCGTACTTCATAGTTCTATTTCCGTTGCTTACAAAATTTCGCCCTCAACTTGCCTAAAGCAATACAAGTATGGACCTTACCATGAGAAATACTTTAGGACATTCAAATTGTATTAGTCTGTTCACATTTTTATGTAAGTTAAAATTAATATTACTGTTTTATTTATCTGGAGCTTGATATTTTCTCAACGAACTACAAAAGCTTTGATTTTTTTTTATTTATTACAAGCTGACCCGACAGACGTTGTCCTGTCATTTAATTCAAACTGGAATACTAAACTAATAATACCTAATTATTTCTATTGTTGTATATTTTGATATTGCATGTATATGTTTATAATTTTTATTATCTCTATAACATTTTGTTTACTGTATTGCTTGTTGATACACAACATTGATAGTTTTATTTGGCGTGTAAATAAATAATGCTGAGGGTTTTTTGACACGGGAACAGGCGACATACAGTTGGCCAAGTGAAAAACATGGATATTAAAGACTAATGCCACGAACACTTAACGACTGCCCTTGCGATTTATTTATTGACATTGCAAATGCAAGCCGCACTGGAAAATGTAACCGTTTAAAGTCGAATGGCATGTCGTTCGGAATCATAGGGATGCGTGGAATGAAAACGTCTTCGCCTTTATACTATACTTTTAAAATTGCTTCTTCGATGACGTTGTTCATTAATTTATTCACGGCAAGCCGGGTGTCATTACAAAGACGTGGCTGGTTTATGTTTCGTAACATTATGATTACCGATCCGATATTTAGTTGCAGATTATGAGGTAGTAATCCTGGCAATTCCAGGGAAATTAAATATTCCGTTGGATAGCTGACATCATCTTGGTTAGTAACGGAATCAACCGTTTTGTCTGTCATCAATTCGCCAGCAATCTTACTTTGAATTTGAAAATTCATTTCGTTGACTTCAACGTTTTCTTGCAGCCGATATAACACGTTCACTTAACCAAACATGATTTTTGTAATTTTCAGCAATGTTTGGGAAAACCATCTCGATGAGTTCGGTCTTTGATTCAATAAAGTGACAAAAATTTGCAGGGAATGTAATGTATCCAGACGATGTGTCAAAATCAATTTTTCCCTCACCAATATCGAGCAAATGTTTGGAAAATACTTCACCAGATTCGCCATTTTGCAATACGACTTGCTTATTCATATTTAATTTTAGTGTCTTGACGTATTTCCATAAAATGGACGACATCGAACTTGCATTAAGTTCGTCGGCTGGCGTTGATCGAGGCATTACCGGCAACGTTGGTCGAAAATCACCTGCCAATAGAATCATCGCTCCACCAAACCGGTTTTGGTTGTTTCATAAATATTTCATTGTGCGGTCTAATGCCTTCAAAGATTTTTTTGTGTGACATCGTGCATTCATCCCAAACGATTAATCTTCTTTGCTGCAACACTTTGGCCATCGCAGAATTCCTCGAAAGGTTGCAAGTTGGAGTTTCATTAACTTGCATGTTCAACAGCAATTTGAGTGGTGAATAAGCTGTTGGACCGCCTTCCAACAACGTTGCTGCAATACCGGATGATGCAAGTACAAGTGCAATACCGTTTTGTGATCGAATCTTTGCCTAAATCAATGATATCAAGAATGTTCTTCCAGTTCCACCGGGCTCATCTGAGAAAAAAATTCCGCCAGTTCCATTCTTCACTACTTGCATGAGTGTATCGTAGGCATATTTTTGTTGCTAATTTAGAAGGGGTACGTGTATTTGAACGGTTTCTCTTAATGTTTCGCAATCGTATTGGGTTTTGTGTCTCAACTCTTGATTAAATGTGTCGTGCATTGGGCGATTGGGCGTTGTCATTCCTAATTGTAATAATCTTATGTTGGTAAGCATCAAGCACATGTCCTCAATTAAAATTAATGCTTCATTCTGAATTACTTCGTTCATTTGCAAATCTGCATTCAATGTTCTAAGATGCATCTGATGCAATATATCTTTGGCCATATGATCTTTATATTTGATCCATATATCAATCGGTGTGGTTGGGAAGCATGTGCACAAAATTAAAGCAAACAATTTTCGTACTTGTTTAGCATTTGACGACATTGCAGCAGCTTCGAGTGTGTGGCCCAATGAGCGTCATTCTCTAGCAATCCCAAATGTTGGCAGGCTTCTCTGTATGTGCCGCACAATACACCATTAACTTTTCGCGGATTTGGAATGATGTTGGGCCACAAATATTGACTAACAGTAAACGCAAATAAAAACACTCGTCTTGACTGGGATGGACTGTGTAAAGACGTCCTTGTGCATCGTTGAAAAATAATTGTGGGTAACCTGGAACTGGCTGCCCTAGTTTCCATCGTTGAAATTTCTTTAACGTTTGGTTCCAGGTATAATATCTTAGCATTTTAGAGTAAAGCAGCATTCTGGCAAGACATCATTCTGGCACATTTCAAAGAAGCTGGTCAATGTTGTTTATGGCGGCCTGTCAACTCGTTGTAATACATTCTCCGTCGTAAAATACACTCTCTGACCATTTTCCAAATGTACGGACAAGTAAACAACTGTGGGGTGTCTTTCATGTATTGCAAATGAAAAAATACGCCACATTGCTTCCTTACTGCTAACATAGTGGCCCATTTGAAATTCAGTGACTTCATCGTTTTAATTTTCGACAGCAACTCCGAACACAGCCATGTCACTACCTTTGTTCACGTACTTGCAAATATACTTAATATATTTCACAGACTGGCAAAATTCGACGTATATGTATGCTTTAAATGTCTTTGAGTGTTACGGCGAAAAAAACAACCAAACGATTATCATCTTCAATGTCCTGTTGTTTCACTTTGACTATTGTTGACCTTCCATTGTCATCTGTAGATCTGCGTCGATATAGTGGATAACCATCATTTCTAGTAATTGTTTCTGCTAATAATTTTCTTGGGTAGCATTCTGAACATTTCCCTTTAACCATACACGGAGAAATAGAATTAAATATTACACAAATATCTTTTGTAATCACCTAATGTAACAGTGGATCTTCATCACTATCGGGAATTTATGCTGATATTATATCATCGGTTTCATTCGGTCTTATCCTCTCAACCAACCAAATGAGGATATGCGCATGTGGCAATCCGCGCTTTTGCCACTTGACTGAATACATACAACAACGCGTCTCTCCGAACACGCGATGCTTGACAATAAAATACATAAGTGATTTTAATTTTCTTTTAAACACCCTTGCAGTGATGTCATGGCAATCGATGGGTGGATGGCCAGGTAATAATATTCTTATCGAATTTTTGTCCACTGTGGATTGCATGTGAACGTGATAAACAAATCTCGTGTGTTATAATGATGTACATACGACATAGCATCTTGAGCGTATTCGTGCATATGCCGAGGACTTCCGACGTACATTGCTGGGAGAATAGTTGATCTGCCAACATTCTGTGCATTTCCGTCAGCATTAATTGCATCCCACAGATGAACGCATTCCTCGGAACGGAGTTTTGTCTGGTTCAATCTGATATATGTCAATCGCTCAGTCTCAACTTTCACATACATATGCACAGCATATTGGTGAAATAGACGCCAACATTTTAAGATGTGGTTGTCCTCATTTTCCCGAATCATCAGTCGGTATGAATAATAATTCATTGAAATAACTTTTTTGTTAGTTACGGCGCCAGTAATTGGATTTATCATCTTCATTGAAAAATTATACCCATCTTCACCTTGTCAAAATAAGATAGTATATTGTAACGCATCATATGATCGATGTGTTTCGGAGACACGCTGCAGTTGATCGTTCCACCGATGTAAAAAAATATCTCTATTTTCTAAATTTTCACCCACGACGACAACAGCGACTTCATTAATTGTTGGTGCATTAAAAAGTCTTGCGTGATTTCCTACAGGCGTCTTATCGGCTCTGATGATAATTTTGTGGTTATCAGATGGCATGCGATCTAATGCGGTCTTGAATAATGCAACCAATTCGTTGTGTTGATGGAAAATTATTTGGAGTTGTTCCACAATTGGTCTTTTCACTGAATTATTTTGTGCACAATGCTGATCAAATTTTCTTGCTGAATCGCCCATAAAATAAATTTGCAAAAAATTGTTGTAACTGTCTGGCGTTGGCAATGAGGAACCTGTTTGATGTTATATTTGAACCAGAATCTTGAAAGTGGGCATAACATTATCTAGAATAATTTTTGTTCCACTAAATGAGGTCATTTGAAAGCAATGATTGTATTGCTGGATATAAGTCAAAAAAAGTTTGTAATCTGGCCCAATTCCAGAAACCATAAAATGTAGTGGGTCTGATGACGCTTCCAATGGCATCAATTTGACCTTGCCGCTGGCGGAACCCAATCCAGGGGCTTCATTTTTGAACTACAATGCCTTGCAATGTGAACATACAACGTTCATAGGTCCAATAGCAACGATTTGCTATTAATTTGTAATCGATTGCGACGTTATAATTGAATGCAGCTCGATATGGATAAAATGCAACGTTTCTATGTTCTTGATATCGATTCCGTTCAACTTCATTTCGCTCTTCGAATTGCTCATTAGTTTGACATGCTCTTAAATACTTTTGACTTGCGGCATTGCGAGTTCTGCGACCAATGTTTGTCCGTCTACTTTTTGGCCTTTTTGATATCAAAATTTTGTGACGGGTTTGGCCGTCACCTGTTTGTTTCTATTCTTCGTCCGGGTGATGTAGTGACCTTTTAACCGTAAGGCGTCTCTGCTAGCTGTGTGCTGGCAGCGCCCCATTTTTATTTTGGTGAGTGTGACGTGGGAAATTTTGGTTTGTAAGGTTGGCGGTTGCGTTGTTCTTTTGTTGTCGTGGTGTTGAGCTGCATGAAACATAGGAGGGGAGAGAATTTTTTTTTGAGGCGGATTGTTGAGGTGGCAACGGAACGAGGTGGGACAAGCTCGAAGAAACAGTGGAGCTTTTATTAATTTGTTTTCGGGGAGTGTTGTAGACGAGACTTTAACGGGTCACTTCTAGGAAGAGTGTTGGGATCGACAAGGGAAATGGGGATTGACGAGAGTTGTACGACGCACATCAGAGGATGTGGATTGGCGGTGCGCGAATAGCATAGCAGTGAGCTATAATATTATTGTGTCGTTTTGATCTACGATGGCAGCAATTCCTGAGGTGGTATTGTCACGTTTCTCCGATGACAGAAAATTGCTGAGGTGGAAGTGTCCCGTTTCTCCGATGGCGGCCAATTCCTGTGTTGGAATTGTCCCGTTTCCTCCGATAGCTGAACTCCTGAGATGGAATTGTACCATTTCTCCGTGCCGCAAGCAGCCATTTTCCTGGAGTTTGCCTGTTTTTCGAGGAGGGGCAGATATCATCGGTGCCCCAGGTTGGAATAGATTTTAGTTTATATTGGATAACGGCCTGATTACTGCACAATCATAATAAAAAAAGCAAAACTTAAGTGCGGCGTGACTTTTGAAGAATTATTGTGGGTATTGTTTTTCTACTGAAACTATATAATCGAAATAGGTTTACAGAAGTAAGTACTTAATTCCGCCTTTGATATATATTTATATATTTGTAAATACATAAATTTTTATGTTAACTTGGTTGATAATAATATAAAATTTTATAGAAATATTTAGACATTTATGTGAGTGTATTAGCCACCTGCATTATTGTAATCTGCAAAAACCGTTAGTTTTAGTGGCGAATGTCGCATGAGGTGATCTTAGAAAATTTACATAAATGTATTTGCCATTAGCATGTTTGTAATCTGCAAAACCATTAGTTTTAGTGGTGAATGTCGCATGAGGTGATCTTAGAAAATTTATATGAATGTATTACCCATTAGCATGTTTGCAATCTGCAAAACTGTTAGTTTTAGTGGCGAATGTCACATGAGGTGATCTTAGAAAATTTATATGAATGTATTACCCATTAGCATGTTTGCAATCTGCAAAACTGTTAGTTTTAGTGGTGAATGTGGCATGAGGTGATCTTAGGAGATCTATATAAAAGTATTAGCCATTAGCATGTTTGTATTTGCAAAACTGTTAGTTTTAGTGGTGAATGTGGCAAATGTGGCGTGCAGTTATTTATATAAATTGTTTTTGTTATCACCTTTTGTTAAAGTTTTGAAAAGAATTCTAAATAATAAAAAGTAAAGTTCTAACGCCCGAATTATAAACGAACAAACATAAAACTCCATAAATTTTCCGATTAAATCGACTGTGCAGTATGCCCTAAGGAATGAAAACCATAATTCATTAACAATATGCAAAATCAAAGCAAAATGATTTGATTTTACCTCGTCAAAGATAAAATTCTGACCAGGGAGCTGGGTAAGGGTTATAATTCGTTTTTAATGCCGACCATGGATTACCACAATGAAGTCCTTGATTCCGACCGATACAAATAACTAACGCAAAGAGAATATAACGCTACGCCAGAACTATGCGATCTTATCTTTGTAAACGTTATTGGCGAATTGCGATCTCACTGAATCAACTGACAGTTATTTCAAACGTGCTTAGCAAAGAGTATATAACGCTGGGGCTAAGGTTACATAAAAAAAGTTTATAATAAAGGTAGTCTTTAAGTTTTCTTAAATTTTCTAAGTTTTTGCGCAATTTTATTAATTCTTTTTAATGTAATAACTTTCTTAGAAGTATTCGAAAACATTAAAAAAAAAGATCAATGAAATCGTTAAAGTCATTCTCAAGTTATAGTATGACCATGAAAAATAGTGGTTCATTTATATGTATATAAAGATTTTAAATATAAATGCCAATACATTATTATAACATCACATAATTCACTCTTTCAAATATTTTATTAATTTTAATGAATAAACTTACAGAAACTTTCCCGATACGTTTAGAGAATTTAATTTTTCTGAAACACTTGAAACATTTTATTTTTAAAGGTTTTGCAAATAAAATAAATCCCGAACACTCACATCGTTCTAACATAATTTTTTAAGCCGAGTTATTTTTAATTATTTTGTATGATTTTAAAATATATCTAAAAAATTACGAATCATCTATATTCCTAGATGGCTAAGTATAAAATGTATGAAATAAAATAAAATTGAATGCTAAAATAATTTTTGCCGTTCTAAATAAACATCACTGGCTTGTAACGCAAGCATTAATAACTTAACTTTTGACATGTTTCGTCAATTTAATTTGTAACAATATCTTGTTTGACTGGATTAAACGAATTGATAAATGTTGTTGTCGGGAGGAAAACTTAATGGTTACATACTGCGTCGAATAACACTAAGCCTCCGAAAATATCCTGTAAATTCAGTGTGCTTGCCGTCCGCTGTCACTTCCAATTGGAATGTTATCAACAGTGCGCTCGAAGGCAAAGAGCAGTGAGAATGCGCCTGGTCCCGCGCGGATTTGAAAAAAAAAAAGAACACTTTGTGATGCCCCGCGAATCGCCAGTGGAAATGCAAGGCTTATTGAATGCCGGACATATCGTTCACCGGTCGGTTATCTGTCGACTCCTCGCCGTAAATGAAACGGGGGGAGGCTGGAAGTGGGCTTCGGCTCGGCTGTATGCAGTGATCCGGCGCCACACGGGAGCTGCACGGAAAACAATACACGCTTCAGCTTTGTGTGCCTTTTGAACGGCAGCGGTGTTTTAAAACGGATGGACGAAACAGTTATGGCTCTCAAACATTCATGTGTAAGCCTGATATTAAGTAAAAATAATAATGGCAACGTAATAAATATTCCTTAAAAATGCAATAAAAAATTTAATTATATATATTTAAGGTAAACGTTCAATAACTTAGATATAATATTGGTTAAGTAAGCAACTACGCAAAAAAAAAAGTTATTAATAGCTGTAAAAATACGCATACTGGCATTACTATTATGTTTGAAGTGTCTTTTACTATATTAATAACAAATAAACAAATAAAAATTATTTATTATTCATGTTCAAACAATATCATAATTTAACTAATTATGAAAACTTCAATTGAAATTACGACAGTGTTCATTATGGAAGGAGATACTAGGTGATTAGAAACGAATAACCTCAACAGTGCAGTGAAGTAAAAAGGAATCTGTAGAAGGAATCCGCTGTGGCCTATAGAAAGAAAGCATTCCAACAATTTCCTGGAAATATTTCTGGTAAATATGAAAAATCGAAATGCGGAAGGCAAACACAGGATTTCAACCAGGTATTTTGGAATGTGGAAACATTTTTTTCCTTACCTAAATATAACTGACTGTGTTTTAGTAGTCGTTCGGATTAGGGAGTGACCTAGGTGCGTCTCAGGCCGAAGCCTAAATATACGCCTAGTCATGCTGGGGATTAGCCATTCAAAGAGGACATATGCATCGTGTGCTTTGTGCGGGGATTGGCCAGCGATGGCAGCAGTTTATGCCATGACTAACTCCCCTGTCTTAAATTTAGTTTTAATCTATGTTTAGTTGGGCCTAAGTAAAACCATTACAATCACTGTGAAAGTAAAAACCGTTAGCACAGACACGTGAGATACAATTTTCATGGAATAGGTGTACAAGAATATAGGAGACTGAGTGTGGACTGCATAAAGAATTGGTCGGAGTAGGAATGAGTTAACCATTCGGGGGTTGGGTAACTTGGACGCTATTTCCGCCTCCATGTTTTAACCGCATCCAGCGACCCTGGTGTTGATGGGTGGTTACACTCACCACCCACCCTGCTCCCAGCAGCCCCCACAACTAAGATGGAAGAAAAACCACAACTTACAAACTAGGCACTTTATAAAAAGCCAACATGTTACACAATGAGTACGACCTTCAGAGGTACCTCCTTGTTTTAAATTTCGTTTCGTCTATTATTTTTTAAAGTTCGTGCATCTCTTAAAATTATTAAATAGTTTAAAACGAAAGTCTATAATTTGAATTTTTCTTTATTTTTTTTTACTTTTGTATACATGCTTATGTATTTTTCTAGTCTTTGAGAATATTAGATGATAATATGCCTAACTATTTCTTTGCCTCGGTGAGATGCCATGCAAGGCCACCTCCTTGGCCAGTGACCACTCGGAGTTATTTTTTCCTTTGAAATTATTTTTGCTTTTGAGAGAGCATTTTTTAACAGAATTTTTCTATGCTATGTACATTACTTACACTAATATGCCAAATCACAGTTCGGTTCCCTATAGGTCACCTTTTTTTCAATTGGTAATACTTATATCTGCCTTTATTTTACAGGCTGTCCTGTTTTGGTTTGACATTTATAAATTGCACTATAAATTATAGGAGTAAAACTACCAGGTTATCTTATTACAAAATTTGTTTTTAATGGAATTAAAAATCCCATGGATTCCAGAAACGCAACCATCATTGGAGGTAAGGAAATCCAGGTGAGTCATGCCTATTAGACATGAGGCGTCAGGCCTAACACAACAGGCAGTGAAATCCTAAGGGACTCAAACTTACACCTGCGTGCTTGAGATAATTTTGAATTAGCAAGTAATTTGTTCAGACGTGATTCCATTATAATGAAGTAAAATTTAGAGCACAACAACTGTGTGGAGAAAGTTTACTCACCCTTCCTCAACGGCGAGGCTGAGGTCCAGCAAAAATCCTCAGTGCACCGTGATTGGCCGTTCGCTCGGCCTATCACAATGCACTACATACATAGGTCTATGAGCGAAGATAGTGATTGGCAGTCAATGTTTTCGTGGTAACTCTGGTTCTTATTGGTCAAGACAAATGCTTTAGATATTTGTATTACAAATAGTTTGTCGTTTTTAATTTTTCACTAACATTTCCCCTTCTATACTATTATTTTTGAAAAAAAAAATTAACGACACTTTACTGACTGCGAAAGACCTGTAAATAATAAGGAAGAAAACAATTTCAGTCTAATTCCCTACCCACAACTTGAACTCGGAGCCCCTCGCGCGGAATGCCAGGGTGCATCGAACTGCATTATGTTGGCCGGCAATACCTGCTAAGTGCTGATGCTGCCTGCTGAGTGAAAACAATATACTAACAGAGAGAGAAGGCGACACCCACACAGTGAAAGCGCTACCTGCAGAGTAGGGAAGAAATACATGCTGAGTGAGAAGACTATTCATGCGTTGACAGGAGGCAATAACTGTAGAGTGTGTGGGCGATATCTGCAGAGATAGGACACGATAGCTGTGGAGTGAGTAGCTGATACCTGCATAGTGAGGTCACGATAGCTGTAGAGTGAGGTGGCGATATGAAGATGTGCGAATTTAATATGAGGACGTGTGTCATGCAGAGCGGGGAAGGCCAGCGGAGATCTTCATCATGTTTGTGTACACTGGCCTGTGTCCGGAGACTCCATGGCCTTCTTAATAATGCATGCCGGTTCTCGGCGCGCCGGCTCTCTCTCGCCGCCTTCCAGACGCACAGACAGGCTTGCAAGTTTTGTACTTGTCCACAAGGCACTCTACATTGAAAAATTACTGTTTCATTTATTCGTAGGACCATTTCTTATCCTCTCTGCCAATTGTTTACCCGCAATCGTTGATAGATTTTTTACCTGATATTTTATTATGAAAGCTAATGTGAAATATTGTTTGTAATAGACACTATGACTAGAATAAACAATTTAATAGTTATGATAATAAAAGCTATTGAATTTAATCCTAAGGATGTACTTTGATATAAAAGAAGGAACCCGTAGGCTGTAAGAGAGTCAGTCACACAGTGATATTAGGCAACTAATGAACGACGTTGTTCACGGATGAATTTTTACTAGTTTACAACATCAATGAAAATTCAATACCATTACTGTGCGTACAGCATTCTTGTACAATGAAACATAAAACTTACCTGGTATGCTTGAAAAAAATAAAGATTTAATAGAATAAAACTTTTTACAAAAAAATGCAGTACAAAATTATTTATTTATTTATTTCATACGTTGATTTAGAGAGCAATTAAAATATTAGGTTTTATTTACGAGAATGATTGAGTATTTTTGAGTGTGTATAAGCAATTGGTTTCCTTCTGTGAATTTTTATTAGCACCATATATACCTATAAACAAACATTAAGAAATAAAAAAATATATATAATTGTTTATTATTTGTAATTTATAGCGTATGTATTAAACATTTAAAATTTAAAAATATATATATTATGTATTGTATATTTTAAATATTTTGACAGCTCCTTGCTTGAAAACTACGTAAATTAAGGATTTGGCTGCTTCATATTACTAGTAATTAAACTATGGTGAACACTTCCATTCATGTTAAATTTACTAAAGTGAGTTTTTCAATACACTTTTATTTTAATTAACGTTTCCAAATTGTTTTTTAATATTAGATTAAGTACTACTTTAATAAATAGTGAACCTTATTTTCCCAGATTTTATAATTTTTTTGCTTGTTTACTCAATAACACATTTCTACTATAAATAATTTTTACATCAAAATATTGATGTAACTTTAAAGCCTAAATATTTTCTCATGAATATTAAAGTAAAATACTACATTAAAAAACACGGTACTATGTCAAATATTAACACAGTTAACTGACAATAAAGCTTTAAAAACATGTTTTTATCACATGGTAAGAAATAATTTTATGCTCTTTAATTCAAAAAATCCATTGTTTCTCTTAAAAAACTAACTTGTTTCAATAAAAAAATATTGTTACTTTGCTTATAAGACATTTTAGTGTAATTTCAAAATTTTAAACTTTCATAATTGAATAAAATATTTGCGTGTCTTATTAAAACAAAATGTTCTTTCTTATTATCAAATTAAGCCTAATGCTTATATTATGACACTAATATTTTCAAAACATTGTGGAAAATTTTGGTCAACTGTAATTTAGAATTTTTCATCTTAATTTAAATTTGGTTTTTATTAATTATAATATTTAAAATATTATGTCCTGTGTGCCAGAGTAAAATATTATTTCATAAATTAAAGATAAATTAATTTATAAACTATGTAAAAAATTGGTTCTCTAGCTCATTTGGATAAGAATGATGTGAAAATATTAAACATTTTTTAAATAGATTCATTAATTATTTGGGCACTAATGTCAGATTTGGCTTTTTAAAAATTAAAAAATTACACAAATTAGCGAAAAAATAGCCTAAACAAAAAAGTAATTGGTAAAAGTAAATTTCATTTTTTTATATTAAAAAATATTTATAGCAGCACTTAAGTGTATAAAGAATGAAAATAATATAAATTATAAACTTTAATGAAAATATAATTTTCGTATAATGTATGGACGACCAGCTCTCTTATCCTTACGTTACAAAGGTCATTTTATTTAATATATGTAATAACATTTAACGTATAAATCAGTTATACGTTGTTTTTTATCTACAAAAATTTAAGGAGAAAGCTTATAATAAAACATAACGAGCATTTTATAAGTAGTATACGCTATGGCTATGCATACTATAAGGCACACGTCCTCATTCTCTGCTTGATTATCTTTACAAATTTAGAGAATTTAACTTATTTGTTTAATAATAGTACCAAATAAGAACGTTAGTTACATTATCGAGTTATTAATATTAATTCTACTTGCTTTAAAAATAGGGAACTTTTTGCTGTGTAGTATGAAAGATTTTAAGACTATAGCACCGTCTGTCTACCGTGGTCTACAAGTCTTATAAAAGGACGTTTAAACGCCTGTTGTAGGTGTTTAATCATTTCAGGAGGTTCTAGGCGGATAAAAATAAAATAAATTTCACAAACTCATTTTAACTAAATTATTCAAGTCAGTAAGAGCACTACAAGGGTCAGTAACTGTGGTCGTTACTAACAATAAGTAGCCAATGTGTCGTTTAAACCACTCAATTTGAAAGTTGTTTGTCATGCATTGTAGCCTGGATTGTTAAAAGGCTATGGAACTGGGTGCTTGTAAGCCGCCGTGCCGTCTAGTTGAGACGGCGCATGCGCACGTATAAGTAGGAAAACGAGGCGGGTTCCAAGTCACGCACGAAGGGCCCTTCTCACTGATCGCCGGCGAGCCCTGAGGGTGTGCTACGAACTTGGTTTATTGTGCGTGCGGCCGCCGAGCTACAGAAGTTATCTCGAGGATGGACGTATAGATATACACCATCCACATACATCAGCCGCCTGGAAGATAAGTTCGCATGGGGCGAGGATGGGCAGGGGGCAAGGCGAGGCGCGCGCGCACTTTTTTGGCGGCGGCGCCAGGGCAGCCAACCCTTCGGAGAGCAATATCCTCATCCCGCCGCATCTGCCCGCTATATGGCTCCCTGGTCCCCGCCCGCGAGCTATCGGCTTGATCCAATCGAGCCGCTTCTTGCAGCCTCCCAGCAACTACAGTAAACAAGGACCCGCGGGAGGGAGGTATCCCATACCACTTCACTTAGTTTCCTTTCTTCTTCTGTTCCCAAAGCTTCGGTACGGACACTTAGGGTATGACTCCATCATGGAGGGCGTCTGTGTGCTCGTCAGTTTTTTTTGTTAATTATGCATGAGGCACCTGTGTTTATACTAACGTCATTGTATTTTTACACTGAAAAAATTACCCTTTATAAAAAAATTTTTAACAAAAATTCATATGAAGTACACAAAAGTGCTAAAATACATATTATTTTGTAACTTTGCATAAATTTTGGCATATGTGTGAAGTGGTATAGAAACTTTATTTGCAGTGCTTGTGTAAACTCACCACTAAATTAATTAACTTAGTCTTAAAATATATATTTCACCCAAAATTACACAAACTACTAATATGAAAATAATTTTCTTCCACCGATATTTTAATTTTTATTCATGTTTATATAATTTTCATTTTATGACAGTAAAATAATTGTACACTTCTAATAAATAGAGTAAACAGTTAGAGATTTGATCCCAATAATCATGGCCTGACATACGACTTTGCCTATCGATAAACAAGCACATAAATAGCTCATAAACAGATTGGAATAGCAGAAGACTAACGATTTGATCAACAAATACTATGTTAAGTTGTAAGCATATGTATTATTCTTGAAATTTTGCGAATGTTCATAAAATGTTTTGTACAAACCTGTTACTTTATATTTTTAAAACACTACAAATTTATGGGCACAATTAATCAAAATTAAAAAAGTCTTCGACATCGTTCTTTCGAAATTCCAGACTTTAATGTTATTTTTAAAGTTTAATCTAATTAACGTCAAGCTCGGACGTTTCTTGCGTCTATTACGTCTGTTTTTTTCTCAAACCCTTCTTATAAAGTTTCAAAATAAAATATAAACATTATCTTTAATGCACGTTTGAACCTACGTTTGATTCTTACTGCTTAGAAATACTATGGAAACCTATAGCTTTAATATACTCCTCTCCTCTGGGGCCCGGTATTAGTAGTTTGATATAAAATGTCAAATGGCGTTATTGAAAGTTTTATTTTAAACTTTAGGTTTGAAGATTTACTCTCATTTTCCTCTATTATTGCTTAAGATCTTTAAGTGACACTTAATACTAAATAGCTATATTTTTTAAAATTTTTTTTGTATACTAAAGGGTACATTTACTTAAAATCTATCAAAAATATGAAAAAAACTTAACTTTTAAAGTTTTAACTCTGAACCATTATTATACTTCAGGATTTCAGTTAAAATTGTGGATTTTGTTATCACACGAATTTTTACACCGCTTTCAGCATATGTTTCATTTATTAAGAGAGTGTTGCTTGTTTAAAGTTTAAAAGCAAATGAAATAAAATTTCATTAAATATTTTTATTAACTTGGAATGGTGTGCTAATAATTTTTTGTTGGTAGTGTTGGCTCATTTAAAAACCGTTATATCATTTTCGTTTTATTCTGGTGCGTCATATCGATAAAAAAGTAAAGCTTTTAACAATGTATCATCAGTATAGATTTTACTTCAATGTGTTATAACGTTTTTAATATTTAGCTTTATAAACCATTATCAGTGTCAGTTGATGAATTACCAAACATATTAAACATTTTATCAATATTACTTCTGCAAGTCTTGTAAATCTGCAAAAGTAACTCATAATTTTGAAATCAATAACATAATTACTGTATACAATACAGTGGTTAACAGTTGATAGATATTCATTGAAAACTTAAAAAAATAATATATTTACATTCAATTAAATATATTTGAATTAAACAAAATGGTAAGTAAACACTAAGGCCATGATCTAAATAAATTTCCACTTGTTCCATTTTTCTAAATCACTTTAACAGTTAAATTCACACTTTTCTTATGAAATACATTAGAACTTACCCACAAAATAATGCATTGAAAAATAAAAATATTTTTTCATGGAAATATGTAAAAGCCATCGATATATTATATCCATTTTTTTTTCTATTTTTCACGTTTCTGATTTGAAAAAAAATAACATATATAGGCCTATATATATGTATGTTTAAGTAATAGTAAACATTACCTTACAAAAAAAAACTTTAGTGTACACTAGGAACTTTATATACTAGATAAAATACAAACAAATATAAAGAAATTGACTGAAACCATGCACTCCAGTGTTGTGTGGAATTTTCGAGTGTTTGAACACAAGAATTTTTTTTTTTTCCTTTCGGGTAACTTTATCAATACAGATGGTAGCACTCAACGACACATACCAACGAAATTTTTAAACAATTTATCCATTTTAAATGTAAAGGAAACATCCCAGCTTTATTGATTTCAAAGAATAATGGAAACCAGTATTAAAAAATGCTGGACAGGGGTAATAACCTATATCTTCTGAATTGCGTTCCTTTGTTATTATTGCCACACTAAGCTTGATTCCAGTCTGAGCAAGTGGCTTATCAGAGCAGAGTGTCAGTTAGTCTTCTTGTTAGCCGGTGTATTTGCTTGCTTGCCACCAAACATTCGTCGATCATTATGATCTCAGGAGTTTAAAGCTACATACATAAATTTTAATTCGATAATAGAAAAAGATATAGAAGAAAGCAGGACCGTTATAAAATTAAAAGTTTAAATATTTTAAATATTTTTTAGCAAATATATAAGCATTAAAATTGTGTTAATTTGGCTTATCAAATTAGTTAACAAATCAATATTCTTTCTCCGTAACGTATGAAATTTAAGATACATACATATTTTCAATTTTATGACAGCTATGAAGTATTTTCACCAGAAAACAAGTTTATACGGTCTGATGCGGGCTCCTGTTAACCGTCTTAGATAAACTTTCATAATTTTATTTGCCAAGTCTTTTTATCTCTTTTTATATCCTAACAGCTTTTTTCTGCGTTTAGAGCATAATATCGGGTAACAAGTTTGAGGAAAATCTTAAACATTTTCTTTCAAAGAGTTTTCAAGTGACTTAGAATATTTTGTTTTTAAACCGATGGTTCGTGATCTTGAAGATCTAAGAAAGTGATTCTTGCAAAGAAATTACTGTGATATAAATGAACAATTTTTTTGCAAAAGAAATACATTTTAAACCAGTTACTAGTAGTAGTTCTTCGTGGGTTCTCTCGCACTATGTCCTTACGGAACTATGAGGCTTGCCATTTGTAAGGATTAGACCACTTCCGCCGCTTGATCCCTACATATGATCTGGAGCTCGTCGACCATGATCGGACACCTTCTTCTATATCCGCAAGCCTGCCCGATGGTTCGCTAATTGTACTAGTGTCACCTGTGAGGAACTCTATTGTTACCGGTCCCCAAATTTTAAATATA
This sequence comes from Bacillus rossius redtenbacheri, assembly GCF_032445375.1. Lineage (NCBI taxonomy): Eukaryota > Metazoa > Arthropoda > Insecta > Phasmatodea > Bacillidae > Bacillus > Bacillus rossius. The sequence continues at coordinate 23,531,173 of NC_086333.1, forward strand.
TTTATTTCGTTATTGGCTATAACTATCGTCAATAACGCTTTATTTTTGTTCATATGAAGATCATTAAAATATTTAAATACTTTAAAAGTACATTGGAGTTGGTGGATTTGAATCTGTGTTAACTCTGTCATTGCAGAGCTTTGCCCTAAACCGCATGTGAATCGCACAGAACTTTGACACGAATCTGTTATATGTGTATACAAAAAGAAAAAAATATATTTTGCATTTGTATGACTTTTACAAGTTTAAATAACACAACAGTAGTATATAAATGGGCCTGCAGCGGCTAGTTTAAGACTGTAATGCTTATTGCCTATGTCGAGCACCTTGGATTGTGACATCACGGCGGCCATTTTGGCTGATTTTCACCTTTACCATTGACCTTTGTATTTGACCTTTGACCATTTTATTGACTTTGACCTTCATCACGACACCCATATAGAATTACGCTATCTTGAAACCCAGTGGTCCACTCACTTATATTGCAGTTTTCGTTACATTTGAACCTTCCGCCATTTTGAATTCTGACATCACGTCTGCCATATTGTTTTGGTCTGCTAGAGGCTGCCATCATAGATGACCATAGTTTCACCATATTGTTTTTTGCTGGAAGTCGCCATCTTGGATTATGTTATCGTCGCCATAATTTTTTTGTTCTGATAGAGGTCGGAATCTTGGATGACATTATGTCAGCTTTATTGTTTAGGTTGTTGGTTCCTAGAGAGCGCCAGCATCGCTCTGATAACGTTTGTAAGGTCTATGTTCCCTTTAGCAACCAATATTTTAAGGCCCTTATCAAAAATTAAATATCATTTTTTATGCAAAAATACATTGGAAGAAAGGAGATTCGAACCAATACAGCTCGGATCTCTGGGTTGGTAAACATACGCATTTGACTACACGGCCACCGAGTCATCTACACGACTGAGAATTAAAGAGAGCATTGTACAAATTATACACCCATTACAGCTAACAAATGTTTCAAGTTTGAATAAAGATTAACAACACCTGCTAGAGGACGTTGCCTCTACAATGTTTACAATACATATTACTAGGAGCGCTAGTGTCACATAGTACACAAAATTTATGCTAGAGGGCACCGCATCCACCTTGTTTTTAATACTTGATACTAGGAGAGCTAGTGTCACTTAGTACACACATCATCTGCTAGATAACATGCCACAATTTTAATCTAATTTGTACCCGATATAGTGCAGTAATTTTTATTTTTTCCACCTTGTCGGTCAAGTAGGCCACCAACTTGAATTTTTGTAATTATTAATCTCAAATTTTTAAAATCCAAAAATTATTTAACAATAAATAATATTATGATTGGTGCGAATAATCCCCTAGGTAGATGCAAAAAGATTATTTTAGGTTAAAATTACTTATTTAATTAAATATAGTAAAACATTCTTAGACAATCTTTAATTTCGTATCTGCTAATCTCCATGAAGCTGCTGATTCCATTTAAACCACCATATTGAAAATTCTTGATTATTATAAAAAAATCGGAATGAAATCTAAAAACCCTCAAAAAATCACCCGTGAATATAATGATTATCTCGACCGATTCATATCCTTGGATCAATCATTTGTCGATACAAAAAGCAATTTATGACCTAAAATATGTTTTAAAAATATTCTTTCCAATTACAAAAGTTACTTTGTATACAACAAAAGGCCAATGAAATAAATGTTACTCGTAATCACTATGCCTACAGTGAGGACGTATTCGGTGATATTTTTTGATGCTAGAGTCTTAACTACGTACATATGTTTGCATATTAATTATAATAATATTAGAGCATATATGTTAAAGGTTTAATCACAAACATATTTATAACAGACATATATGCCAAGCATATTTTTTAATGTATTATTCATAGCACGTATAGATATAGAGATAAATCTTCTTAATTTTACAATAACTGAGTTGTATTTTGTGAGAATTATGTTAGTTTTCTCCGTGTACTTTTGATTGTTTCTAGCAATATTTTGTTAGTTTTCTCTGTGTGCTCTGGTTTGATCCTGGCAAGACATTAGTTTGTGTTCTTCGTGTGCGTCTGGTTATTTATGAGAAAACAATACCTGCATGCACTTTATTTTCTCGAAATAAGACAAGAAATTGTATTCAGAGTTTCATTTAATAGGCAAATTTATGTTACAAATTTAGCAAATACAATTATTTCATCATTTGGAATTCAAACAAACGAATTTAATACTGAGTAGAATTATTAATATATCTTTAAACAGCTTATAAACACTATCATTAAAGACGATTTAGATTACCCTTTATATATAGCAAAGCCATCTTTCTTTTGCGACCGTTAGGGTGCATCCCGCAACCAACATAAAAATAATTGTATTTATCTCAACCCAACATGTGGCAACATCTGTTGGTGCCAAATCAAATTACTTGATTATGTATCTTTCAAAAAGAAAAATTAAATTTCGCTAATAGATTATTGAAATTACTGTTCAAGTATTTTATTTGGAAATCAAAATTTCAGCATGCATCTGATCATGTAAACAGAAGCTAATATGGATTTTAGTTTGATACCTGCAGCACGTTGACGAATCGGAGCTAAGGATCTACTACCTCGAAGATTTGGACCACAAGCCTATTCGTAGTTGCTTCTATGTCAAAAGGTTTCACGCTACGATTTATCCTGACATGTTATTGGTGGAGAATATTCTCAATCGTATAAATAGACAATCGTATGTCAAGTGGCTTTCCACCTCCTCTTAATTCGTGGGTTTTGATGTAGGAATTGATAAATGCTAGTAATTTGCTTGTGTTTGTTATCGTAGAAATTATATAATATCATACAATTTTATTTCTAATTATGGATTTTATTTCTCGGACCTGCCACTTTTATTTTATTTTTAATGAAATGATTTTTATTATTGATCAAGGATCGAACCCAGCATTTTAATCGATTACGTCAATCATTATTTTAGTAAAAAAAACTATACGGAATTTTTTTTAATTTTTCCCGAATTTTTAGTTATGAAATTACTGATTTCCAATATTTATAAGACGGCCGACAAGATGGAAGGTATCATGACCATTGACTATCTGTTAAAAAATAATTACTTCACTCTATCTGTTTAGAAATTATACTTAAATGGCAATTATCCTATTGCAGAGTAAAAGAAAATGGCAGATATAAGAGGGACGCCATTACATCACAGTGGCTGATGTATTACGTATCTTCCTTGTCATATGTGGTGGGGGTCAGTCTGCCAACTGTTACTACAGAGGTAGGATAATTATTTTGCCCTCACTGGGTTCAAACTGTAAACTCTAAAATTTACATGCATTTTATTAAAATTTTTTAAAATAATTTTTAATAAATTTTATAATTATTTTCGATATCCCAACATCAAAAATATATATTTTCAATATGACAGCCGTAACGAAAATTGAAACATTAAGAGTGGGGAGATCAGTTCAAAGATGGCAGAATGCTCTAGAAAACCAAATGACAGAATTAAAAATGGCGGAATCCAAGCTGGTATAACCTAATATGGCCGTCAGTGTCAAGGTCAAGGTCAAAGGTAAAGGTCATCCAATATGGCCACCGTGATGCTATAATGGTCGGTAATTTACCTGCTCCCCCATTCCCAACCCTGGAACCTGTGCCAATCTCGGCCAAACCCTACTACTCCGGTAGCAATTTTAACACCTTTTTAAAAAATAATTATAATTATATTGATCAAATTTATACTATTAATTTCTTAAAAAAAGGAGCGTGTGTTTAGGTTCACGTGTTGGCATGTATGATTTTATAGCATTACTAAAATTTTAACCTGAAACATTTTAAAACACACATTTGAACACTAAGCTTATCTACTTACATTTGTTTCTTGCTTAAACAACATCAATCAGACTGTAAATATTTTCTTCAAAGAAACCTTTGGCTTCACGAGCATAATCAAGATTTTGTACTAAACATAAAAAGTTTATTTACGAAATTCTTTTATTTTTAATCGTGTCGAATATATGCAGGCAATAAGTATATGTGTCTGTGCAGTATGATGTACGCTACGCTGTCTCTTCATTTTAAGGTTACCTAAAGGTGGTCCAAATTGGAATAACCGTATTATAAATATTTTGAAATTTGTCATTTTTTAATTTTATCACTATAATATATAATATTAAGTGTTAAATGTTAGTTGCACTATTAAAGAGTTTTATTTTTTATACCTCACCGCGGTACTAATATTTAATTGTTCAAGAATGAAATATATACTTATGAATCACGTAATTCTACCATCTTTTCGACATTTCTGAAACTTCCACAAATTTCAACACCGTGACTAACCATTTCTGTTACTTATCTTCTATTCTATTCACGAACTTACTCGTACCAAATGTCGTATAACGAGAGATCAGATGTTGTTTAAAATCAAACATTATTCCCGTCCTCCGTCCACCAGTAGTTTGAATTTCTGATTAACTTTCTTCAAAGAAAGGAGATAAGCCAATGCAACACAGGGTAAATTAGCTTATAGGGATATATTTATCTCTACACATATAATTATATATATACCTATTAAAGCATAAAATTTTTACATATGCAAATTTTGATAATTTTTGAAACTATCAATATCAATATAGTTAAGTAATTACATCGAAATGAAGTATCCTAACTTATAGTGCACGTGCATAGGAACGGGGACTTTTTATATATTTTACCGTTTATTGTTATGATGAAATTATACAATCGTTTTGGCATTCATTTTATAATTTGTTTTTTAATTAATGATTATTTTATTATTTACGGTATTGTTATTTAAGGGCGAGATATAAGGATAAAAATATTATATACTGAATTACAAGTACGCCTTCATCCAGCGTGGCACCCCATAGAAAATTAATTAAGAATTAAAGAAGATGCTAACCCTTTTTTTTTAACTAAGCAAACAAGCCCTAAACTTTGTTAGATAGCCTTCTTGAGAATTTCAGACCCATCCGCCTGAAGGATTTCAGTACTTGGGACTCGTGTGTCAAGAGCGCATTCAAATTTAACTACGAACAAAATAAACCTAATTTTGGATAAAGCTCAAAGGCAATTAGATAAATTCTGTTTTTCCGAATGTGAAACTCTAAAATATGACATTCCAATGTTTCAATGCTAACCAAAAGTTTTAAGTTTGGAAAATATTCCAAATTTGTTAACGACACACTAGGTTATAAAAAAACCACTGGTTGAATTATTAAATAAATTTATATTTGTGTGAAAAAAGAGATGTATATTTTTAATGAAAATATACAACAATGGTTAAACTATGCAAACATATCATCAATGTTGTCCCTCGTATCAGCACCTCAGTATTTTTTAATTTTTTTATTTACTAAAAATTTATAACAACTTTTACTGTCCCTGTATTGTTATTTTTAGTTAAAAAATAAATAAAAATTGAAATACCAAATAGAAATAAAAATAACCAAATTCCATTCATCTTTTCTATTTATCAGAATTTTATTTTTCTGAAAATACACAGATAACTACGTGACTCAGCAACACCTCGCAAGTAACTACTTAAATCGCCCAATAGGGTAACATTTTTATCCATTATTGAGAGCAAGAGATTAGCGTGAACCAGATACGCCAATGTTTTCAGAATTGGCCAATGATGTATTTATATAAGTCGATATTATATATTTTTTATTGTAATAAAATATTTAAAAAATTCCAACATATTTAAATTAGTAAAAGGCTATGTTTGCTCAAAGTACATTTAATTTTTTCTGAAAACTTTAAAATTTTTTCTATTATTAAAATATCACATTTCTTGAATACATTTTGTATTAAGTCTTTACAAACGATTAAATAAAAATCGCTCAAATTAATATTTGTAATTTTATTTAAATTTATTAATTTATTGAATAAAGAAGTTTTTGCCCAAACTAGTTTTAAGTATGAAGGTAATTACAGATAAGTAATCCACTGTATAAATAATTTTTTTACTAAATTCGTCAAATTTTTTCGTGTTTGTATCATTACTTCTTTGTAACGTGTCAAACTTTTATTTTTAAAATCATTATTCAAGTGAGCTGGAAATAAAAATTAAATTATTCACAAAATAATTCACTATTATTTCTTAGTAATAACAGTTTTTATTAGTTTATTTGACTTTAAATACCTTTTACACAAGTAATCAAAATGAATATTTACAATTGTAATCGTGCTAAGGTTTACTTAAAAACACAGGATATGAAGAAGATACGTAGCGTTAAAATGTGCATGTTTCAAATCAGCGAATGTTTGTACAAGAAAAGTGTTATATCTAACATTTCATGTTTTGTTTGCTTTAATAAAAGGTCTATTAAACCATAACGTACCCACGAGAAATATTAAAAAAAGCATCTTCTGTTGTTATATCGTTAGTAAATTCCTGTAAGAATAATTTCAGGCAGTTATCCAGCGCCACAAACGTATTGGTCAAATAATAGTCCATTGAAATGTTACAAATTAAGGACCGAATATTGCATTTTTTAGGGGACGCTATTTTATTTTTGGGACATGTTTGGGGGTTAAATAGAAGATTAACCTCAAGTTTGTGGGGTCACCACCCTTGTCCCCCGGCCGCCATCTTGGAAAAAGGGGTGCAAACACGAAATCTCGGAAACTATGCGTCCTACAAAACATTTATACAGACATAATTTGTAGCAAATTGCTTTGCCTACAAATATGTTTATATAAGCACACATTTTGCCATGGTGAAGTTGGATTGGAAACTTTCAACTGCTCGAAGCAACTGACAGGCAGACACCAGAGCGAGGCAAGACACGTGACCTCGAGCCGAAAGCTCTGGCCGGGAGACACTGTGCCTCGCAGCGAGGCTCGGGAGAGGACCGGAGCGTGTCTGCGCGCCGCTGCCGAGTTAATATTCATGAGGACACATCTGACCCTCTTGTGTGCGCAAAACAAGCCTCTCACACGGGCGGTACCGCGCGCAGCTTGCCCTGCAAATTACGCCAGTTATTTTGCACTCGTGTTCACCTCCCCTCTCTCCCCCCCCCCCCAACAGAACCCTCGCCAGATGCCAGCGACACTGGACCAGCCGTGCAGCCACGGGGCAACTCGTCCCGCAGTGCAGGTGCGTGCCGGCCACTACATACTGTCAGTCTTTCCGTTCGTGCTGCTCAGATCAGCTGCTATTGCCATTCAGAAGTCAGCCTTTATGTCTGCACTTACATATCTAAATTATAATTTAACAGCGCGAAGCTCTCGCCTAAAAATTGGCCAAAACTTTTTGTAACCTGTCTTAATTTTTATAATATCAGTAAGTGTAAAGATGGTACATGTTTGTTCGAGTGGTGTGATTATTGTATTGCTTCTTCTCCTTTAGAACTTTTTCACCCGCTTTTGTATTCGTTTTTCCCGATACAGTTGTTTCATGAGTTGTTAAATTTGCTTGATGTCTGGGCTTGTTTTCAAAGAACAACTGTTCTCGCTCTTTATAGCTAAGGTAGACCATAGGCATAAAATAAAAAAAAACTGTTTTAGGCTCTTAAGTTATGTGCTTAAGTAACCAATCAGCCAAAAATTAAGTGATGGTAATGAATAGTTTAGTTTTTAGATACATCTAAGTGACTTAATGGTATAAATGTAATGCAATAATCCATAATAAACCCTATTTCGGAATGTGTGTTTTAAATTGGTATTTTATTATATTTTTTCAATAAATAATAGGTATTTAATCACACAATATATATACAAATAAATATTTCGGGCAAATTGGTTGTTAACGCCAGAGGAGAAAAATCTTTGCACTTCTACATGGCCTCTGTAAATAATGACATCCTCTCAAGAGCGAAATAAGAAGAAAGCACGGAAATACTTTTTACGTCGGTAGGTGTGTTCTTCGTGTTTGTCCATGCTTAATCATGGTTTTTGAGGTTGTATAGTTGTGGGCATTTAAAACACATGAGTTTTCATGCACTCCCTTTGAAGTATAATTAATTCAACATAAAAAATTAAAAAGTGTTTTTAATACATAAGTACACACAGCAATTATAATAACATATTTAAAATGCATGAGTATGATGTGGTTACGTTTTTAAACCATGAGTTATTATTGTAAATTAATACATCAACGATTGGTTAATAATACAAAATATAAAGACTATATAAAAATATATTATTTATGTATTTGTAAATCTATTTTACAATATATTTTTTAGAACAATTTATGAATAACTGAAACAAATTCTTTGTTATTTAGTATCACAAGTAGTATATTATATATAGTATGTCCTGCACCAGGGTTCAGAGTAAGGGCTGAGGTGCTGACCGCCATCTTGGATAAGACGTCACGCAGGCCATCTTGGATAACCTTGACCTTTGAAATGGACCATGACCTTGACTAAAAAATTTGCCAAAATTTGTTCTTATTATGCTTTCATTATCAAAAATCACAAATAATATGACAATTAAAAAATTCTCATTTCGAGGGGAAAAATTCCCGTTTCGAGAAACAACTTCCGGTTTTTAGTCCTTAAAAATACAAGCGGCTTGAAATCTCCACGTTGAGGTTTAAGCATCCATATCTACAGCCTTCGATAAGCCTTTGAAATCATCTTGGATTAGGACGTTACCGTTGAAATTTCAGTTACGGCCGCCGTCTTTGAAAATATTTATTTATTATCGAATTACAATAAAAATCTAAAATTTATGTAAAAATTATTAATCACATTCATATAAAATATTAATAAAAACAACACTTACATCATGAAGTTCACGTATTGATTTCAATGAGAGCAGAAATAAAAAAATTACGTCAGGTCCTTCGCCCTATGAATCCGCCGGTGTACTGACATTCCACCACTTATGCAAAGGTATATATCGACTGCTAGTTTGATGTCATATCCGCAATCTTGAAAATCTGTAATTATTTTGCTCGAAAATAAAAAACAATTAATTTAATAAAAAAATTAATAATCCAAATATATACAAAAACACTGTTACGCATATATCGTTTCGGTCACCATCTTAGATTCCACAAATGTTGCACATTTCGTTACTCCAACCTCTTGGACTGTATGACATAATCGTTGCACGTTTCGTTACGGACACCATCTTGGATTAGAATGTTACAATTTCCATTACGACCACAATCTTGTCATTCCATAATTGTTATGCTTGAAAATTGGGAAAAAAATTTTAAAGTCATAAAGAAATAAATAATCAAATTTTAATATAATATTATTTAAACACTTACGTGCTTATATGAAACCCAGTGAGGTAAAAAAAAAAAGCCGATATCTCCTTCCTCCACGGAAGCCACTGACCGGGCTGTCCTCCCACCACTACCTAATGCCAAAGTAAATACCGCCAGTTAGCATGACGTTATGTCCGCCATCTTGTTTTCGTCGGCTAGAGTGTGCTACCACCACGTTATTTAAATTTTTGTCCACTAGAGTGCATTCTTTACTTATTATTTCTAGAAATTTAAGCACCATCTTGGATATGTGTAATTATTCACCCCGTAATTCGGAAAAAAAATTCCAAAATTTATTTTAAAAATCTGAAATTAATATACTGATTGATTCTATCGGTTCCTGTCCTTGGTTCGATCCCGGAGTCTGAAAAAAATAGTTTTATCTAAAAATTAATTATTTCAGTAAATATAATAAAACGTCCTAAAAGCATCATATGCTCCTTGCCAACCAGCCTCCAGTAAGTAGGTATGTCAGCCATTTTGAAAATTCGTAATAATTAATCTAGAAATTCGGCAAAAAATATACATGAAACAGTTTGGATAAATTTATATCACCCACAAAATAATTCTGTTTTATGAAATAATACTCACTTTATCAAGTGCTCTTGAAGTATAAATGGCATAAGAACTACTATTTTTTATGTCTTCATCTTTTAAAATTTATTATTTTACTAAGAAATGTAAAAAAAACGCCTCATTATTTTCTCTTAATTTTAACGAAGGAATTTAGCTTACTTTTGGCGTGAATTTTCATAATGGTTTAACAACATAAATTTCTGAAATGATTTCTTATTTTATTGTGTTTAAGCGTAATTTTCGTACTAGTATTAAATTATTATCTCTGAATAAAATTTTATAAAAACAAAAAAAATATTTATAATATAATGTTAAATAAATAAAACGTGATATTTCTTTTTAATATGCTTTTAAAATGGTTTCAAGTACTCATACAAAATTTATGATAGTTTTATTTTACGTAAAAATTTTAATTTGCATCTGAATTTCATGAACATTTTGATGGATTAATAAAATTTAACTATCCTCAACTTTTGTATAATTCATAAGTGTTTAAAATAAGTTAACTAATGTTTTATAAAATATTTATTCAGTTTATTTATAATATCTGTCCTAAAAAATATTTCATAACAATCAAATCACGTCTCCTAATAATTTTTTTCATAATTTGTGTTATTTCTAACAATGAGTGAAATAATAAATAATAAATAACTACGAAAAGATCCAATTTTACTAACGGAACTAAACTGTTTCATTGTAGGATTGTAATACAGTTTAATATGAAAATATGTCATTGTACAGTTGTTCTCACACATTCAGTAATATCTTCACGGTTGGCGATATAGGGCAGTGATGAAAATGTCTATGAAAATGCTTCGCGCACTTAAATAATCCTAAAGTAATGTCAAATTGAGCTTTATTGTGCTAAGGTTTATGAATTTAAATACAAAGACATTTTATTTCCTTAAAGATTTTTTTGCAGTGTTGTTTTGTATGTTTTTGCTCTTTAGAGTGACTGAATCGGAGCATGATATCTGCGAGCTGCGAGCTAGCTTCCTTGTTTATCGCGGCCTCTATCACTGACATGTGCTCGCCAGTTCTTCCTGGAACACGCTGTGCAGGGACGGAAGCGTCGGGACGCCTCTCTCGGGCGGTGAAGGACGTGCAAATCGACGCGCGCCTGTAGACGTCGGCGCCTGCTCGATATCAGGATGCCTGTCACGCCACCAGCTACGCAGTGCTGCCTGGCGTGAAGTCGGCCTATCAGGGGCGCTGATACACGCTGGGAGTGACAACTGCGCAAGCCGCTATATTGCCTCCGATTGCCGCGCATCAGAGGTGGAGCGCTGCCGTTCATTCCAGCCCGCATCCTCGCCTCTTCTTCTGGAAGACGAGGGAAAATCAGGGAGCTCTAGAAGCAGTCGCCTTCGTTATTTCCTTTCATTTCATTTGCCAACGTCTCTCTGGATTTTATTTAGTGTATTTATTTATAACGCAACTGCATAGAAAAGTGTTAAATGTTTACTTGTTAAGTGTTCAATCTTTACTGGTTTTGGAAAGCTAAGAGAAAATTTGAATTGCGAATATAATGCCTTTTAGCTCTACGAGCAAAATAGTTCGTAACAAGTCAAGGAGGTTTTCGTCGAAAACGCGTCGTGACGTGACTTAAAACAGTAAAAGAGTCATATATGTCCGCAAATATTATTTTGTCTTAGCAAAGTGCGTGGATAGAACATTTAAGTTATTTAAAACAAAAAATATATATTAAACCAAATACAATTTACACCATTAGCCTTGTCAAGTTGTAAAAATATACTGAATATACGAAACCTTCCTTAATATATTTTTTGTACCTTAAATAATGGCAACATATTCTGCCATTCAGTTCGCTGGTATATTTAATTTCAGAGGTAATAATGTTTGTACATTAAGTCGGACATACTCAAAATTTGTCTTAAAATTATATTTACTAACTAGTAGGGAATTAAATTCTCTACAATTTTGGTCATCAATAGATTTTACTCTACCATCGTTATTTTTCGAATACAATCTAAATAACTAGGAAGTATAATAGTAGTATACAAATACGCATACTGGCACAAGCGCAAGCGCGAGGAGCGAGTTTACGGCGGCCATCAAGGATTTGTGACGTCACGGCGGCCATCTTGGATGGCCTTGGCCCTTGACTTTTGACATTGACCTTCAAGCTTTGCCAAAAGTTACCCAAAATTCGCCAAAATATACAGTTTTTTTGGGAAAAAAAATCCACCAAAAAATTTCAAAATATTCGACAATTTGAGAACTAGAATTTTGATAAACCTCAAAACCTCAAAAGTCATTTTGCTTTAGTAATAACACGTATTCCATATCGAGGCTTAAGCGTCCATTTCTATAGCCTCCGATTAGCCTTTGACGTCATCATGATTATGACGTCAACGTTGCAATTTCCGTTGTGGCCGCTATCTTAGATTATGACGAGAACGTTGCAATTTCCGTTACGGCCTCCATTTTGAAAATCTTTATCTATTTCCCAATTTTAATGCAAAATTTTTAAAATTTAAAAAAAATTCAATTAATAAAATTTTAATAACAAATATTAAAAAAACATATATTTCCGCCATGAAGCTCGGAAACCTCCGATCAAACCCAGCGAGGGCAAAAAAAAAAATAATTATGTAAGGTCCTTACTCCACGGAAGTCACCGGTAGACTGACCTCCCACCACTTATGCCAATGTATATATATCGTCAAATAGTATGACGTCATGGCCACCATCTTGAAAATCAGTAATTATTATCCGATTTAAAAAAAATTTAAATTTATAAAAACTTTTTATTTAAAATTAATTAAAGTATTTTTTTCAAACTACCGTTGCACATATCGTTACGGTCGCCATATTGGATTATATAAATGTTGAATGTTTCGTAACACCCACTATCTTGGTTGAGTATTTTGTCATCGTTTCACATTTCGTTACGCACACCATCTTAGATTCTATAAATGTTGCAAGTTTCATTACGGCCGCCATCTTGAAAATCCATAATTTTAATGCTATAAATTCCGAAAAAAATAAAAAAAATAAAAATTTTAATAATTGCCTACTTCAAATGTTTAGTTACATAAGCGGTTTCGGTCCTCGGTTGGATTCCCGGCGAGAGTGAACCAGTAATTAATTAATATATTTAAACAATTCTAAATAAAAATTAATCAAAACTTCTTATGCCACACCCGACATTTTGTATTATGTCACCACAGTATCAATTATCGTTACGGACGCCATATTGAAAATCTTTGTTATACGATTTTAATGAAAAAGTTCAAAATTCATAAAAAATAATTTAATTAAATAAAAGATCATTAAAAACCACTGTTGCACATATCGTTACGATCATCTTAGGTTCTAGAAATGTTGCAAATTTTTTACGTCCGCCATCTTGGATGTGTATGACAATCGTGACATATTTCGTAACGGACACCATCTTGGATTCTAGATCGTTGCAATTTTCGTTACAGCCGCCATCTTGAAAATCTATAATTACTATGTTAGAAAATCAGGAAAAAAATGTATATTAATAAAATAATTTAATTAGTCAATTTTAAAAAAACATGATTTAAAAACATACTGATGTCTTGTCAGTAGTATAGGAATGTATGTTCTGAAACAGGATTCAGGATGTGGATTGTGATTGTCGGTCCGCCATCTTGGATTGTGACGTCACGGCGGCCATCTTGGATTACCTTGACCTTGACCTTTGACCTTTACCTTGAATTTGATCCTCAAAACTTGCCAAATTTGGGCAAAAATTGCCCAAAATTCCTCAAAAATCGCCAAAATTCCCATTTCTGTGAAACAAAATTCCACCAAAAAATCTCAAAAAATTCCACAAATTAAAAATTTCTCTTTTCAAGGGAAAAATTTCCCGTTTCGAGGGAAAAATTCCCGTTTTTAATCCTTAAAAATCCCAGCGACAAGAAATTCCTAAAAGCGGCTTAAAACTCCTAAGAGCTAGCCGCTCTAAGCCGTCGAGGTCATGACCTTGAAAACTAGGATTATGACCGCCATTTTGAAAGATGACGTCACCGTTGCAATTTCCGTTACGGTCGCCATATTTAAAATCTTTATTTATTATCTGATTTTAACGGAAAAAAATTAAAATTTATAAAAAAAAATCAAATAATAAAAATTTAATAAAAAATAATAAAAAACAAACATTTACGACACGGAGTTCGGAGTCCTCGGTTCGTACCCGGTGAGGGCAAAAAAATTAAAAATGCAAAAGGCTCCTTCCTCAATGGTGGCTGCAGTCAGACTGACTTACCCCTACCACTTTTTATTTTTTATTTTTTTTTCATAGCACATATATCGTCAGGTATCATGACGTCACGTCCGCCATCTTGTCCTCGTCTGCTGGAAGCCATCATCATTGTATCATCGGCTAGAGTGCGCTGATACCATGTTAGTTTAATTCTTATCCGCTAGAGTGCAGCAATCATCTATTACTGTGACACCCTACATCTTGTCATTTCAACGCCATCTTGAAAATCCGTAATTTCAATGCTAGAGATACGAGAAAAAGTTCAAAATTCATTAAATAAATTTGTAATCTATATACTGATTGATTGGATCGACTAAGGTTCTTGGTTCGATCCCTGGCCGATACAATGTTTAATTTTATGTAAAAAAAATAATTTCATTATGTCATGTTCAACATTCTTAAAGAGACTTTAAAACCTCTACTACCATCATCCTATAAGCCATCAAGACCACCATATTGGAAATGCGTAATTATATTGGTAGAGATTCGGGAAAAAGTTCAGAAATCATTAAATAAATTTCCGATCAATATACTGATTAATTAGATCGACTAAAGTCCTTGGTACGATCTAGGATGTTGCAAAAAAATAAAAAATTTAACATCAATTTAACATAATAGTAACAGGTTCGAGGAATTAAACACCGCAAGTTCTTTTACAAACATAATATTTATTACATAACTTATATTCTACTACAGGATCACTTACGAAAGCTAGCAAATTTATAATCAATCATTTTAGTTCCTCATCGGTGTGAAATGACTAATTCTTAGCTCCAATCGGTTTATACTCGACAGAGTCCAACCAGAACCTTTACTGACATAGTACTCCTCTTCTTGACAGAGTTTCTGGATACCGTTTTTAACAGTTTGCTTCACATCGTCAGAACGGTAAATTACTGCAGCCGATGTTTTGAATGCACACTTCTTCACTTTGTCATCTAACGGATATGGCTTTCCATATTGTCACGGCGCGTTTTTTCGCGGTTGTTTTATTTGACGTTTTAGATTTTTCACTTCAGTTAGATAGAAGGTTTTGGCAGTAATTTGGGATGGTTTGTTAAATTTTGTGTTAGGGCTGTTGCGTTCAGGTAGTGGCCGCCCGGGAGTGGGATGCGCGGGGCATTGCCCGCTGTGCTTCACGCGGCTATCACGTGACCGGGGTGTGCTGCGGGTGCAGCCTGGTCGGCGTTGCGACCGCTGGTTGCCAGGCGCGGGGCATACGGTGGCGCTGGCCAGGCTCGCTTCTGCTGCGCCCGCGGGAATGTTGGTAGGCGCGGGGAGTGGCGGAAGCGGGAGTTGCTGGCGTAGCGCGTCCTCCTTCGCGTGGGGGCTACGTCCTGTACGGACGGGAGTAGGAGTTTTGGGGGGTCGTCGACGGGAGCTCGAGCTGGAAGGACGTGACTGGTGGCGAGGGAGGAGGACCCTCGAACTGGTCACCAAGATGTAGTTTTTCCAGTTAAGTAATCTTCATTTTTATCATGTAGTTGTAGACTTTTTATCTGTAAGTTGGTAGTTGTGACCACCGTGACTAGATATTCTACCGTCAATTTTACGTTTAAGTATACTGGTTCATTTTTAGGAGTAATGGCTAGAGGCCTGACTTAAAATTGCATTTCAGATTGTAACTTTAATTGTAAATTCATTTGCCAGTAATCGCTTTAGAAATCAATTTTAAGGGGTTAGCAGGCCTCAGTAAATCAGTCCATCCTACGTGAGACCATTTGTCGGACGTTTGTGCGAAAGACTGTGAAAGATTTTAAAAGATTCGTTGAAAGCCTTTATTTTGAATAAACATAAATGTAGTCCTCAACTTGCAGTTTTAAGTTCTTATTTTAATCTTAATTTCCTTCCCCAGGCTATCGTCTAAGTTTATCAAGTAATTTGTTATAAAGGTTCTTAGTCAGATATTGGAGGTGTCTTTTAATTAGAGGCTTTCCTTGTAATCCACAGTTCTGAAAGATCCCCGGTACAGCTCTAGTTTACGTCCCTTGGTTTTTATTGTGCAGGCTTCCCTGATGCCTGGTGATGTTATCACGCAATCTCAGGGTGGTGGAGGCTTTAATAGTGTATTTATTGTCGTTTTGTGAGTTAGAGTAAGACGCAGTCATCTCATCTCGTATCACTCCCTTTCATTCATTTCATTTCATCACATTTCATTATCATTTTCACACACCCACATTTCATCACCATTTTATCATTTCATTTCATCTATTTTTTTTTTCACACCGTCACATTTGGTGTTAGGCGCCGGTTATGTGTATAGCCGTTGGGTTTGTTCGTTTATTTGTTGAAAATACAATTTTAAATTCTTTTCGCTAGTTCGGGACTTGGTTTCCCTCACGCTAAGATGGGGTAACACCTTTGTTGGATTTGGGTTTTCGGGGGGGCTGGAAGAGTGCGAGTCTTGCACGTCTTTGTCTGGGAACGCAGGCGTGACCGCGTTTCAGCCAGGCCAGCTGACACGTTGTTTGCTGCAGTTCCAGAGAAACGCGGCGCAGACTTGTTTGTCGTTTTTTTTTGAGGCCAGCTGAGAGCGCAGATTGTGCGCAGTCGCCGTGCGCAGGCGAGTGTCGCAATCTAGCGGCCGGTTTTCTGACTACGTGGGCAACCTGGCGCGGCCGACCGCGCGGCCGGCTTGTTGTAATAAATTTACGTGTTTGTAAAACACAGGAAAACTTCCCGTCAGGATGTTTTCCCCGTAGGAGTTTTGCGGCCAAGAAAATAGCTTAAAAGAGATGTAAAATGTTTTCGCGGGGCGGTAATCCTGTGGAAGGCTGTCATGCTGCCCGGCCGCGCGGCGACTTGGTAATGGTTAGGTGAATGCTATCGGAAATGGCGCCTGAGTGATGCCGGACTCTTAGCCTTCAGTGTTTCTTCGTAGTTAACTTTAAAAATTCTCGTTTGGTGTATTATTTGCTCTTATAAATAATTTGTCCTTAGAAACTTAGTGGTTTTAACGTGTAATACGTTGAGCACTACAGTTCCCTTTTTATTTTCAAGTATAACTCGGTAATTTGTTTGCATCACGATCCTTGTCTTTTCATGTAAATGATGACGTTATAAACTTAAACTAAATAATTTCTAAAATCCGTTTCGAGGTAGTGGATGTTCTTAATAAATTTTAAAAATGAAGTTGTGGAAGAGCTAATGAAGCTTGGTATCACTGGGTGGCCTGGAGGAAATTATTACGATTATGTTAATGTGTTAGTACTACTAAGAAAATCTTATATATGGTTTATTGTTTTTCTGTCGGAATATCTATAAGGCTGGTAGCGGACATGGAAGGTGCCTCATTATTTGTCAGCTTTATTTAATTGTTATAAATAAATGTGATTGTTCTATTGTTTTTAGGTTACTCTTATTTTTTTCTCAGTATCCTGATTTTCTATTCTTGTATAAGAATACACCTACTAAGATTCAATCCTCAGTGAGATGCTCTATGGCTAGTTAATGTTTTGAGTTTCTTATGTTCAGAGCTACATTTTTGAAGAATTGAACCCCCCCTCTGAAAGTGAGACGTGACAATATAGACAGTCCAACCACAAGTTATATTTTAATGGTCCGTTTGTTGCTACGTCATCCGTAAGCTGATTGATTATGTCCTGTCTGATATCATCAAGAAAAGTACAAATGTCCTTCGACTCTCCGAACGTATTTAGATAATAGTAGTCTTTCAAAGTTCCGCGAAATGCAGACTGCGCCAAGTAGAAGCCATTATCGTTTACTTGTAATGCACCGAACACAGTCTTAGGATTATTTTCATGTTCAGACGTCATAGCAATCGGTTTCTGCACATCTGTTTTTTTGATTGTACGCTCACGAGCCTTAAATCTAAAGCGAGGAGTCGAAATGTCTGCAGGTAGTTCAACAGTAGGCACACGGACTTCACCTTTACATATTTTCACATGTCGTTGCAAACTATCAATTCGAGTAAACCATTCATGACAATCATCACATCGAAACTTTATACGAGAAGGATTCTTTTTGCATTTGCTCCGCTCATGTCTACGTGCATCATGAGAGAATGAGAACGACGTATCACAGTAGCTGCAAGGATACCGTGGTGATGAAGACGAACCTTTCAGACCCGATCCAGATATGGTCGTTGCAACAGAAGTAGTACCAGTTCCAGGCATACTTTTATGAACATCGATGCATCGCTGTTGCACCGAAACCTTTACTTTTTGCCGCACAGCAGGACCTTTACATGTCTTCATGTGCGTTTTCATATTATCTTTTCTGGCAAACCGCTTATGACATTTCTCACAAACAAACATTTTACGATATAGGTTCTTGGCACATTCTCTCTTCTCATGCCGTCGAGCATTGCTGCTGTTTGAGAAAATCTTGTCACAGTAACAGCACCGATGTTCGTTAGTTGTTGTCGATTCGGCATCCATTAAAGTCTCCATCGAGGGCGAAACGAAGTTCGTCGAGTTTTCCTGCACAGCCAGCACTACCGATATTAAAGTCTCTTCTGCTGGTGGTATCACGTCTGATGAAGTCTCCTCCAATGTTGACATCCTCGTTGTCAACGGGATCTACTCCATCATATTCGTCGCTGACGTCAAGGTTCCCGTAGTCGATGGTACAACATCCATCGAGTTCGACGTTAAAGTTGGTAAAGATGCCATCGAGTTCGCAAGAACAGGTAATTACGTGATTTATGCACCAGATTAAACAAACTAGGTGATCCTTACACCACCATCGTCAGTAACAAACTGAGCGTCCTGCTGTCTAGGACTCGCTTATATACATGCACCGTATGGAATAATACGATAGTCAAATCAAGACCATCTTCAATAATACTAGAGTCAAAACAACATTAAAAATAGAAGGACCATCAACGAAAAGGCAGCACATTTGGAAGCACCGTCAACGAAAAGGCAGCACCATCGACGAAAAGGAAGCACATTTGTCATTGACTCCAATATTCATTGGGTCCAATAATTCGATCGCTCCAATATTCATTGGCTCCAATAATTCGATCGCTCCAATATTCATTGGCTCCAATATTCATTGGCTCCAATATTCGATCGCTCCAATATTCATTGGCTCCAATATTCGATCGCTCCAATATTCATTGGCTCCAATATTCGATCGCTCCAATATTCATTGGCTCCAATATTCATTGGCTCCAATATTCACGGCTCCAATATACATGGGCTCTAATATCAATTGGCTCCAATTGCTCCAAATGCTCCAACAGTTTTTTGGCTCCTATAGTCATTGGCTCCAATATTCATTGGCTCCAATATTCATTGGCTCCAATATTCATTGACTTCAATATTCATGAGCTCCAATATCAATTGGCTCGAT
Source organism: Bacillus rossius redtenbacheri (assembly GCF_032445375.1). Lineage (NCBI taxonomy): Eukaryota > Metazoa > Arthropoda > Insecta > Phasmatodea > Bacillidae > Bacillus > Bacillus rossius. The sequence continues at coordinate 23,550,560 of NC_086333.1, forward strand.
TGCTACAAAAGAATCCACCAGTCTTTTGGCTCCAACAGTCTTTTGGCTCCGCTAGTCATTGGCTCCAATAGTCATTGGCTACAATATTCATTGGCTCCAAAAATCATTGACTTCAATATTCATTGGCTACAATATTCATTGGCTTCATTATTCAATGACTCCAATATTCATTGGCTCCAATATTCATTGGCTCCATCAGTCATTGACACCTACAGTATTTTGGTTCCAAAAGTCTTTTGGCTCCAAATATATTAGGCTAGAATTCTTCGAGTCTAAGAGACTATGAGACCACATGGCTACGAGTATAAAATGATCTAGCTGGTTACGAGTTATTTATGGCTTGCGAGGCTACAGAGCTACGATGTTTCTAGTACACAGGTTTACGTGACTGCGAGGATACAGGACTACAAGTCTGCAAGAGTACTTGACTACGAAGCTACTCGTCTACAAGGCTCCAATTGACACATCTGTCTTCGATGGAATTTTCTCTTTTGCTACATCTGCACCATCAGCATTATGTTATAAGATTACAAGGCTACTTGCTTACGTAGCTTCAAGTCTACGAGGCTCCAATACATCATGACTACGAGACTATGCGATTGCAAGTTTTCAAGGTTACGTCATCGCGAGGCTATAGGACTACGAAGCTTCTAGAACGCATGGTTACGAGACTGCATGACTAATGGCCGCATGACTACGAAACTTTATGTCTCTAACTGACTACAATAGCACTATTCAGTGGTGAGAGTTAATTTATCTCATGCAAAGGTACTTGCTGCAAGCAGTTCCGCTTTTCAACATCAGATGATGTCACGTTTTGCTTGCAGGTAAAATAATATTTATTTATTTTATGCGGGATGCGGGATGCTCACTATCGATCGCATAAGAAGGATGACATCGTTAGTCTCCAAGGAGAAGGAAGTTCGTCCTTCCTGCTAGTGCTTCACAGATTTCTCACGTTCCGTCATCTTGGATTGCGACGTCACGGCGGCCATCTTGGATGGGTGTGACTTTGACCTTTGACCGAAACCGCAGGAATGATCGCAAACACACGGAGAAAGCCACCATATATAATGACAAGAATAATCAGGAGCACACGGAGAAAAAAGACACGTTTTCTTTGATATCATTAAATTACAGAAAAAAATATTTTAAAATAAAAATAAATTAATAAAAAAATGTTAAATAAAAACAAAAAATCATGAAATTCTGGCTTGTGCTAGAACTCTATCTTTGCTCAACAATGATAAGTTTACAAGCTAGCAGAATCTGTTTATGTATTTTTTGTTTTTATTTTAAATTTTTTTATTAATTTATTTTTATTTTAAATTTTATGATATCAAAGAAAACATGTGTCTTTTTTCTCCGTGTGCTCCTGATTATTCTTGTCAATATATATGGTGGTTTTCTCCGTGTGCTTGCGATCATTCCTGCGGTTTCGGTCAAAGGTCATAGTCACACCCATACAAGATGGCCGCCGTGACGTCACAATCCAAGATGACGGACCGTGAGAAATCTGTGAAGCACTAGCAGGAAGGACGAACTTCCTTCCCCTTGGAGACTAACGATGCCATCCTTCTTATGCGATCGATAGTGAGCATCCCGCATCCTACATAAAATAAATAAATATTATTTTACCTGCAAGCAAAACGTGACGTCATCTGATGTTGAAAAGCGGAACTGCTTGCAGCAAGTACCTTTGCATGAGATAAATTAACTCTCACAATTGAATAGTGCTATTGTAGTCAGTTAGAGACATAAAGTTTCGTAGCCATGCGGCCAATTAGTCATGCAGTTTCGTAACCATGCGTTCTAGAAGCTTCGTAGTCCTATAGCCTCGCGATGACGTAACCTTGAAAACTTGCACTTGAATATTCTCGTAACCTCATGGCTCGAAGTCTCGTAGTCATGATGTATTGGAGCCTCGTAGACTTGAAGCTACGTAAGCAAGTAGCCTTGTAATCTTATAACATAATGCTGATGGTGCAGATGTAGCAAAAGAGAAAATTCCATCGAAGACAGATGTGTCAATTGGAGCCTTGTAGACGAGTAGCTTCGTAGTCAAGTACTCTTGCAGACTTGTAGTCCTGTATCCTCGCAGTCACGTAAACCTGTGTACTAGAAACATCGTAGCTCTGTAGCCTCGCAAGCCATGAATAACTCGTAACCAGCTAGATCATATTATACTCGTAGCCATGTGGTCTCATAGTCTCTTAGACTCGAAGAATTCTAGCCTAATATATTTGGAGCCAAAAGACTTTTGGAACCAAAATACTGTAGGTGTCAATGACTGATGGAGCCAATGAATATTGGAGCCAATGAATATTGGAGTCATTGAATAATGAAGCCAATGAATATTGTAGCCAATGAATATTGAAGACAATGATTTTTGTAGGCAATGAATATTGTAGCCAATGACTATTGGAGCCAATGACTAGCGGAGCCAAAAGACTGTTGGAGCCAAAAGACTGGTGGATCCTTATGTAGCAATCGAGCCAATTGATATTGGAGCTCATGAATATTGAAGTCAATGAATATTGGAGCCAATGAATATTGGAGCCAATGAATATTGGAGCCAATGAATATTGGAGCCAATGACTATAGGAGCCAAAAGACTGTTGGAGCATTTGGAGCAATTGGAGCCAATTGATATTGGAGCCCATGTATATTGGAGCCGTGAATATTGGAGCCAATGAATATTGGAGCCAATGAATATTGGAGCGATCGAATATTGGAGCCAATGAATATTGGAGCGATCGATTATTGGAGCCAATGAATATTGGAGCCAATGAATATTGGAGCCAATGAATATTGGAGCCAATGAATATTGGAGCGATCAAATTATTGGAGCCAATGAATATTGTGGTCAATGACAAATGTGCTTCCTTTTCGTCGATGGTGCTGCCTTTTCGTTGACGGTGCTTCCAAATGTGCTGCCTTTTCGTTGATGGTCCTTATATTTTTAATGTTGTTTTGACTCCAGTATTATTGAAGATGGTTCTATATTTGACTATCGTAATATTCCATACGGTGCATGTATATAAGCGAGTCCTAGACAGCAGGACGCTCAGTTTGTTACTGACGACGGCGGTGTAAGGATCACCTAGTTTGTTTAATCTGGTGCATAAATCACGTAATTACCTGTTCTTGCGAACTCGATGGCATCTTTACCAACTTTAAAGTCGAACTCGATGGATGTTGTACTATCGACTACGGGAACCTTGACGTCAGCGACGAATATGATGGAGCAGATCCCGTTGACAACGAGGATGTCAACATTGGAGGAGACTTCATCAGACGTGATACCACCAGCAGAAGAGACTTTAATGCCGGTAGTGCTGGCTGTGCAGGAAAACTCGACGAACTTCGTTTCGCCCTCGATGGAGACTTCAATGGATGCCGAATCGACAACAACTAACGAACATCGGTGCTGTTACTGTGACAAGATTTTCTCAAACAGCAGCAATGCTCGACGGCATGAGAAGAGAGAATGTGCCAAGAACCTATATCGTAAAATGTTTGTTTGTGAGAAATGTCATAAGCGGTTTGCCAGAAATGATAATATGAAAACGCACATGAAGACATGTAAAGGTCCGGCTGTGCGGCAGAAAGTAAAGGTTTCGGTGCATCAGCGATGCATCGATGTTCATAAGAGTATGCCTGGAACTGGTACTACTACAGTTGCAACGACCATATCTGGATCGGGTCTGAAAGGTTCGTCTTCATCACCACGGTATCCTTGCAGCTACTGTGATACGTCGTTCGCATTCTCTCATGATGCACGAAGACATGAGTGGAGCAAATGCAAAAAGAATCCTTCTCGTATAAAGTTTCGATGTGATGATTGTCATGAATGGTTTACTCGAATTGATAGTTTGCAACGACATGTGAAAATATGTAAAGGTGAAGTCCGTGTGCCTACTGTTGAACTACCTGCAGACATTTCGACTCCTCGCTTTAGATTTAAGGCTCGTGAGCGTACAATCAAAAAAACAGATGTGCAGAAACCGATTGCTATGACGTCTGAACATGAAAATAAACCTAAGACTGTGTTCGGTGCATTACAAGTAAACGATAATGGCTTCTACTTGGCGCAGTCTGCATTTCGCGGAACTTTGAAAGACTACTATTATCTAAATACGTTCGGAGAGTCGAAGGACATTTGTACTTGTCTTGATGATATCAGACAGGACATAATCAATCAGCTTACTGATGACGTAGCAACAAACGGACCATTAAAATATAACTTGTGGTTGGACTGTCTATATGGAAAGCCATATCCGTTAGATGACAAAGTGAAGAAGTGTGCATTCAAGACATCGGCTGCAGTAATATACAGTTCTGACGATGTGAAGCAAACTGTTAAAAACGGTATCCAGAAACTCTGTCAAGAAGAGGAGAACTATGTCACTAAAGGTTCTGGTTGGACTCTGTCTAGTATAAACCGATTGTAGCTAAGAATTAGTCATTTCACACCGATGCGGAACTAAAATGATTGATTATAAATTTGCTAGCTTTCGTAAGTGATCCTGTAGTAGAATATAAATTATGTAATAAATATTATGTTTGTAAAAGAACTTGCGGTGTTTAATTCCACGAACCTGTTACTATTATGTTAAATTGATGTTATATTTAATTTTTTTTGCAACATCCTAGATCGTACCAAGGACTTAAGTCGATCTAATTAATCAGTATATTAATCGGAAATTTATTTAATGATTTCTGAACTTTTTCCCGAATTTCTAGCAATATAATTATGTATTTCCAATATGGTGGTCTTGATGGCTTATAGGATGATGGTAGTAGAGGGTTTAAAGTCTCTTTAAGAATGTTGAACATGACATAATGAAATTATTTTTTTTTACATAAAATTAAACATTGTATCGGCCAGGGATCGAACCAAGGACCTTAGTCGATCCAATCAATCAGTATATAGATTACAAATTTATTTAATGAATTTTGAAATTTTTCCGCATCTCTAGCATTGAAATTACGGATTTTCAAGATGGCGTCGAAATGACAAGATGGCGGGTGTCACAGTAATAGATTATTACTGCACTCTAGCGGATAAGAATTAAACTAACATGGTATCAGCGCACTCTAGCCGATGATATGATGATGATGGCTTCCAGCAGACGAGGACAAGATGGCGGACGTGACGTCATGATACCTGACGATATATGTGCTATGAAGAAAATAAAAAAAAGGGGTGGGGGTAAGTCAGTCTGACTGCAGCCACCATTGAGGAAGAAGCCTTTTGCATTTTGAATTTTTTTGCCCTCACCGGGTTCGAACCGAGGACTCCGAACTCCGTGTCGTAAATGTTTGTTTTTTATTATTTTTTATTAAATTTTTATTATTTGATTTTTTTTATAAATTTTAATTTTTTCCGTTAAAATCGGATAGTAAATAAAGATTTAAAATATGGCGACCGTAACGGAAATTGAAACGGTGACGTCATCTTTCAAAATGGCGGTCATAATCCTAGTTTTCAAGGTCATGACTTCGACGGCTTAGAGAGGCTAGCTCTTAGGAGTTTTAAGCCGCTTTTAGGAATTTCTTGTCGCTGGGATTTTTAAGGATTAAAAACGGGAATTTTTCCCTCGAAACGGGAAATTTTTCCCTTGAAAAGAGAAATTTTTATTTTGTGGATTTTTTTGAGATTTTTTGGTGGAATTTTTTTTCACAGAAATGGTAATTTTGGCGATTTTTGAGGAATTTTGGGCAATTTTTGCCCAAATTTGGCAAGTTTTGTGGATCAAATTCAAGGTCAAGGTCATCCAAGATGGCCGCCGTGACGTCACAATCCAAGATGGCGGACTGACAATCACAATCCACATCTTGAATCCTGTTTCAGAACATACATTCCTATACTACTGTTGTCCTTTGTTCGAACTCTTTAAGAGCAAAACTAAAAAAATCGTCTACAGATACTTCCTCCACGCATGCCACCTACAGACTGACCTCCCTCCACCAGTACCAAGGTATATATCGTCAGCTGGTATGACATCATGTCTGCCATCTTGTCTTCGTCTGCTGGAGACCATTATCTTTTTCGTCTGCGAGGGTTGTGCTGATGCCATGTAAGTATAATTTTCTGTTCACTATACTTTTGACCTTGAATTTTAGCATTGAACTTTGACCTTGACCTTCAACTTTGACCTTGACCTTGAAATTTGACCATAACAATGAAATTTGACTTTGACCTTGAACGTTGTACTTCAACTTGAACTTTGACCTTGACTTTGAAGTTTGACCTTGGCCTTGCCGACCATCTGAGATCCGCCATTTTGTGTTAAGTACTCGCTACCAGGAACGATAGTTAATATATATCACCCGCTAGAGGACATTACCACCATCTTGTTTTCATCTGCCGGAGGTCGCCATCTTATGTGTGTACTTGTCTGATAGAGTGCAATAGTTGTTTGATTCTTACCTGCTAGAGTGCAGTAATCATTTTCTATTACCGAGGCGCCCGCAATCTTGATATTTGGGCACCATCTGGGAATTGTGGATTTATTCAGCTAGAAATTCTAGAAAAATTTTCAAAATTCATTAAAGAAAAAAATAATTTATATACTCATTGATATGATTCGATTCCTGTCCTTGGTTCGATACTTGATCCATTAAATAATATTTATTTTTATTTATAAATTAATAATTTCAATGAATCATGTTCAAAATCCTAAAAGAGTATTAAAATCCTCTACCACCAGCCTCCAGTAAACAATTATGACCAGTAACTTTTGAAGTTTGTATTTATTAACCTAAAAATTCGTGAAAAATACCAAAAGTCACCGAAAAACATTGATGAAATAATTGCATAATTTTATGAATAAAATTGAATCATTTTTATTGAATTATCACTATTTTGTATGGATACAGAGAAGGATTGAAATGAAATCTATAATTTAATTAATAAATTTACTTTTATTTGCACTCATTAATTCAAATATGTTTATTACTTTAACAAAGAGATTATTCTAACTATAACTTTCATACATGTGTGCTATTTAACTTCAAGATCGTCGAGAATGTTTACGCTTTTTCGCAATTACACATTTAACGACGAAGATTGTTCCTCGTGAAATTAAACGTAGAATTTAATAAAAAAATTGTTGTCTGTAAAGCCGGTTTACGGACGATAGTTTAACGTGACAACGTCATAAAACATTGATGAAATTATTGATCCAGAAGAAAATGAAATATCATGTTCTGCCTAAGACTGAGCCGTAATAGGTTTTTGCAACCAAACCATTTAGGCATTAAAAATATTATATTCTTTGAGAAAGAAATTGTTTTTTTTTAAATTTTACTATCTTTTGTATGATAAAATCTACCTCTGCATAATTTCATAAATAAAATTGAATCATTTTTATTGAATAATCACTATTTTGTATGGATACAAAGGAGTAAAATAAAATCTACAATTTAATTTAAAACATTAGACTACTTTTATTTTTTCGTTAATTCAAATATATTTATTACTTTTGAAGTGTCGGGCGCGTCGTATTTATTTTTACAAGATCAAAAAAAAATTCACTTCGGCAGGAAATTCCAACTGTCATCCAATGGATTGGCAGTCAGCTATGCTAACCACACAGCCACGAGGCCATATTGGAAACTATTGTTTCTGATGTTATAAAATAATAATATTCCACGCACGGTATTTGTTTGAATTTCATTTCACTAGCATATTCTCAGTTGGACCCAAAATATTTACACGCTCGTGGGCTCATAACTATAACACGGTGTGTGATTTAGTTGATCAAATAATAACTCATGAAAAATAATTACCAATGTCAAACTAACGCGTGAAAAGTATCATACCAGCAATAAATATTTAGTTACACAGCTAAAACAATACTCATACAACACTGTTTAAATATACTGATTTACACTAGTAATAATTATAATAATACGTACTTGTAAGAACGCCATTTTCTTGCGAATATACTCCCCTGGCGCGGTGCACATCAATAACCTCGAACCCCGCTATGTTGTCGTCTTCCCCAAGCCGTGTGTGGCGACATGCGCAGGCGTGATCCAACCGGTGCGACCCGTCTATCCCTGCAGCATGGCGGGGTGAAACCTGAGCAGTACGCCGCCACGTGTGCTGGCCGAGTTCTCTGTACCGTCCGGAACATACCAGAGAGATGCCACGCATGCGTAAACAGGACACATCCGTAGTGGGACATCCGTTGTGGGACTTTCGTAGTGGGACAATTTTTCGTGCGTACAGCCAGCGTTCATCTATTTATTAGACGTTGTCACGTCAAAATCACTCATCAATTTACATATTGAATCTATGGATTCCTGTCCTCGGTACGATTCTTGACCAGTGACAAGTGAAACTAAATATTAAACAATTTTTTTTTATTCTGTTTTCCATTACCATTCGCGGAGTTTAATAATCATTCACTCCACAAAAAAAAAAAAATCAAGACAAATTACCTTTCCGACATATTAAATACATTGTCGATAACCCTAACATGAAAGTCTAGTTTTTCGATACTTATAATAACCTCTAAATCGTTCATGTACAAAGCCATCCATACAAATAGACCAAGCGTCTTCGTACTGAAATACCGGGTCATAAACAATGGCAAACATATAAACCAGTCTCATTCGAACCTCATGACTTTCCTCGATGTCAGCTAATTATATTCAATTAAACCAACGTAACATGTTTTATGCTTACAAGAAGACCAAGAATCCCTGAAAAGATATTTATCAAGAAAAAGAGGTTTTGGACTAGTTAACATTCAGAGATACTACAGATTTGAATATGTGCATTCAACAAAACGTCACACATTCAACAAAAGAACACACTGAACATACAGTACACACAGTACACACAGGAAACAAAATTAACACATAGTACAAACAGTACAGACAGGAAACGGAATGAACACACAGTACACACAGGAAACGGAACGAAAACACAGTACACGCAGTAAACACAGGAAACGGAACGAACACACGATACACACAAAAAATGGAATGAACACACAGTACACACAGGAATCGGAATGGGAACGAACACATAGTACACACAGTAGCGGGAACACAGGCTTAGTACGAAATCAGAATACAATAAATGAAACATTAAATTTTTGTAATTTGAATAATTTATTTTATTCCTCAACATTATACAAATGCAGGTAAAACAAGTCATTATTGCATGTAGCCAGCCTCCTTCAGTTCTTTGAGTATTAAGGATATTTCTTTGATGGACGAATAGTTTCCTGCACAAAGAGAGGCATGTAGAAGTCTTACCCGGTCAACCAATAAGTTTGGATCTTCCTATGATGTGTAATCAATCTCTTCTGCTACCATCTTACTTGTATGTTTATTATAAATACTTTTAATATCAATATCGTACCAGTGATAATAATAAGCTTTCTCAGATTTATTTATTTATCATACCACGACGTTTCCATCGTTTCGGTCTCAGGGTTCCATCACAGCTTTCGATTTTGCCAGCTTTAGGTACTTCATCACAGTCTTCGATCACGTCACCAGCTTCAGAGTCGCTATCGACATCACCATAGAAGTCAGCTTCTTCACCTGAACTACTGTAAGAACTTAAAATCGTTTATGATATTGGAGCTTCTTTAACGTCTAATTATTACATTTTAAGTTTCCATCATTATTCCAAAGCATGGAGGATCTACTAAATATGGGCTTGAATGGATTCTCACTTTCCATGGTTTTGATACTTCTATTAGTTTCAGTCTTCCCAAAGCCATCAGCATCCTTCAATTTATGTTCTTCATCACGATCGGGTGAGCTAATACCATCACGCTCAGGACAAGGAATATTATTTACATCAACCAGCACACTCTTCCTTTGTGTAGTGTCTGTATCGATGTCCTCTATACCGTAAGTAAACTTGGCTTTCCATGTTCTACCATGTCTTATTTTTATCTGTCAATTCGTGTTAACAACCTGCTACACCTATTACAGCTTAGCATTTTGCGTAGTGGGTTTTTAACACACTTATTCTTCTCATGACGTCTAGCATTCCTTCTCGTGTCAAAATCCTTGCTACAGTATCTACAGCGGCTTCCTTCCGATTCAGCTGCAGATAACAAACCAGGATCCATGGTAACCTCTGTGACTAATCTTAGATGCAAACTGAGATTTTTCATATTGAAACCATTACTTAAATAGAATATTTTAAATATTTCATCTGCGTGAGTTAAGTTATTTTATGCATACGAAATTGTTGTAAGTAGTTCTAAATTTCAACGACAGATGACGCCACGTGTTGTGCGGAGTCAAAATTTATTTTTTTATATTATGTGGGATGCAGGATGTTCACTAATAATCGCAAAAGAAGGAAGGCTTCGCTAAACACCAAGGACAAGGAAGTTTGTCTAGCATGTTAGTGTTTCTCAGATGTATCAGAGCTTACTATTTAACCGAGTAATGATTATTTTTTTAATTCCACATGGTAAAATATTGTAAGTGTTGATTTAGTAGCAGAAATTCACTAATTACATGTAACTATGAATATCTCTCATTAAGTAAAAAATCATTCATGCAGAGATAGATTCCTCACAATTCATCAGGAGCACACGGTGAAAACCATCAAAATGTTGTCAAGAATAATCGGGAACCCACGGAGAAACCATCATAATATTGACAAGATTTTGAAGGTTATCTCCTTGTGCTCCTGATAAATCCTGTAGTTTCTCCGAGTGCTCCTGATTAGTTGTGAGAAAAATGGATCTCTGCATGAAGGATTTTTTACTTAATGGGTAATGCCATTTTGTCCAGAAATGCAATTAAATTGTGAATTTCTGCTACTGAATCAGCACTTACAATATTTTTATCAGGTGGATTAAAAAAAACCTTACTTAGTCCAATAATATGCTGTAAGATGGGTGATAAACACTGTCATGGAGGACGAACTTCCTTGTTTTTGGTGTCTAGCGAAGCCTTTCTTCTTTTTCGATCGTTAGTGAGCATACTGTATCCCACAAAAAATAACGAAAAATATTTTCATTCAAAACAACACGTGAGGACATATGAAGTCAATAAGATGGTCTACTTGCAACAAGTTCTTTTACATGAGATAAATTAATTCTCGGTGCTGAATGGAGCTATTGTAGCCAGTTGGAGCCATATATATTCAAAGGCTTGTAGCCTTGTTTTGTGTCTTACAATATTTTTATCATTTGCAATTAAAACAAGAAACAACAATTACTCAGTCAAATAATATGCCCTGAAACATCTGAGAAGCACTAAAATGCAAGGCGAACTTCCTTCTCCTTGTTGTCTAGCGAAGCCTCCCTTTTTTGCGATCGTTAGTGAGCATCCCGAATCCCACATAAAATAAATAATATTTACATGCAAGCAAAATGTGGCTTCATCTTTTGTTGAAAAGGAGAACTACTACCAACCAGTTGCTTTGCATGAATAACTAAACTCTATCAGGTGAAATATTAAAAAAAATTATATTTAAGTAATTGTTCCAATTTTAAAATTGTCAGTTTGCATCTAACAAAAGTCACAGAAGCTACCATGGATCATGGTTTGATATCTGCTGCTGAATCGGAAGGAAGCCGCTGTATATATTGCAGCAAGGATTTTGTCATGAGAAGGAATGCTAGACGTCATGAGAAGAATGATTGTGTTAAAAACGCACTACGCTAAATTTTAACCTGTAATCGGTGTAGCAGGTTGTTAACACGAATTGACAGATAAAAATAAGACATGTTAGAACATGTAATGCCAAGCACCCTTACGGTATAGAGGACATCGATACAGACACTACACAAAGGAAGAGTGTGCTGGTTGATGTAAATAATATTCCTTGTCCTGAGCGTGATGGTATTAGCTTACCCGATCGTGACGAAGAACATAAATTGAAGGATGCTGATGGCTTTGGGAAGACTAAAACTAATGGAAGTAACAACATCGTTAAAAGTAAGAATACATTCAAGCCCATATTCATTAGATCCTCCATACTTTGTAATAATGATGGACAATTAAAAAGGAAGATTTTAGACAATTAAGAAGCTCCAACATCATCGATTTCGAGTTCTTACATTAATTCGGGTGAAGATGCTGACTTCTATGGTGATGATGATAGCGACTCTGGAGCTGGTGAAGTGATCGAATACTGTGTTGAAGCAGCTAAAGCTGGCAAAATCGAAAACTGTGATGAAGCCCTGAGACCAAAACGATGGTAACATCATGTTATAATAGATAAATCTGATAAAGCTTTTTATGATCACTGGGGAGAAAGTGATATTAAAAGTATTTGTAATAAAGATACAAGTAAGATGGTAGAAGAAGAGATTGGTTACACATTATCGGAAGATCCAAACATATTGGTTGACCGGCTAAGACTTATACAATCCCTCTTTTTGTGCAGGAAACTATTCGTGCATCAAAGAAATATCCTCCATACTCAAGGAACTGAAGGAGGCTGGCTACATACAATAATGACTTATTTTACCTGCATTTTTATAATGTTGCGAAATAAAATAAATAACTTCAATTATTAAATTTCATGTTTAATTTTTTGTATTATGATTTCTAACTAAGCCTGTGTTCTTGCAACTGTGTGTGTTCATTCCTTGTCTACTAATACAGAATGTTATGAATGAATGTTTTATCTTTTTTTAAGTTCAATTGTTAACCTCTTCGATGTACTTATAATTTCATCTCGTGTAATGGTGTTATAAATATCAGTTATGTAAGTTTTAAATTAAATATAGACTTAATTTATTTTGAGTGTATAATAGGTGTTGGCTCTTATTTTCTTCACTTATCCAATGTACGGTTTACAAGACCAACTTTTATAAAACACTTCACTTCATCACCATTTAGGTGTTTTTTTCCCCCTAAAGACGATTTTCAACCAAAGTGTTTGATTGTATGTGTTCCAAGTGATCTCGCAAAGTGCATGACCGGCGGAAACACTTGAGTTAGAAGCATCTTTCGTTCGACAGGGATCATTCTTTTCGACGCCCTCCCGCAACGAGGCGCCACGGTGCGCTGGAAGAATCAAGGATATATCGCCGCGCGCACCGGAGGTAACTGCTTTGCATGCATCTGAATGCCAAGCACGGAGCGGAGCGCCGTAACGTGGAGTAGAAGCGCTCGCCGGGATCTGATAAATAGGAACAACGAGGGATCGACTAATTACACACTGCTCAGAACTACTCCTCAGCTACCACGTTTCCTCTCCCACCACCCCGTGTGGTCTTCCCAGTTCCCCTGAGGTTGTAGGAGCACGTGTAGCTCCTGGGTGCTCGCAGCAATACCACAACCCCAACCCCTCCCCCTTTTCACTCCATTATTTGAAATTCTTTCCACGTAGTTCACATACCTACATGGACTATTTATATGATGATTTTTTTTTTTAAATAAGAAATGAGTATTTTTACTTTGAGCTATCTTAGTTCGTCAGGTTTTATTTACCAATGACAATATTTATGGGTCGTGACATAATGTGCAAAAAAACCAAAAAATTTATAATATTTATCACGAATATATAAATTTTTTTGATGATAATATAGAGTTGTTTACGCTACTAACGTCATCCTAATGACAAGGGGTAGTAGGTAATCTTTCATTGTTTAAACCAATAGCACCTTCCGATGAAAAATAATATTTGATTCCATCTGTAACCACAGAGCAAATAAATCAATTAAATCAATGTTCCTGCTGCAAATTACTTGAAGTCACAGTTTAGGCGTACAACGCTCGCTTTTTTTAGTGGAAACGTTATAAAAACAAACATGTGGCCCTCCTAATGCACAACAGATGTTAATACTGTAATTACTTTGGGGAGTTGAGTAACAGTCACTAGACCGAAAGTCATTTGACCGAAATTTCGGTTTAATGACTTTCGGTCTAGTGTCTTTCGTTCTAGTGCATTTCGGTCTAGTGCCTTTCGTTCTAGTGCATTTCGGTCTAGTGACTTTCGGTCTAGTGCCTTTCCGTCTAGTGTCTTTGGTTAAATTTTTGACCAGTGATAAGGATTACTTAAGCTTCAAATAAATTATGATTTTGGTTCTTATTACGTTTTATGGAGTTAATCATTCTCTTTACAAAAAATAACACTAGATAAGTTACGTGTCCGACAAAATACTCTGTTGTCACGCGCTGCAAAACATGGAAGTCTATTTTTTTAATTTATGCATTATATACATTCCAACTAGTTCATGTGCAATGCTATATGTATAGGCCAAGTTTCCTCGAACCACGATACCAGGTCATGGATAATGATGTCTGATGTATAGACCAGACCTTTTCAAACCACAATACATTCTTCGTCGATAGCTAATATAACATATTTCAACCAGTCAAGACAAATTCTTCGAAATGTTATACCTAAATATAGACAAAATCAATTACAAGCATTTAGACTAACGGAACATGTTTAAGCTTAATAAAGGACTAAGAATCCCTAACATGTTTTATAAAGACCAAGATGTTTTGAACCATTAAATATTCAGAGCTACTACAGATTTTGACTACACATATTTGACTAAAACACACATTCAACAAAAGAACACACAGTGCACACACTGGACGCACAATACACACATTCAAAAAAGCAACACACAGTGCACACACTGGACGCACAATACACACATTCAAAAAAGCAACACACATGACACACACAAGACGCACAATACACACATTAAAAAAGGAACACACATTCACACACTGGAAGCACAGTACACACAGTACACACACTGAACACACTGGACACACAGTACACGCAATGGACCCACAGTACACACGGTACCCACACTTGACACACAGTACACAACAGTAACACACAGTACACACACTGGACTTACAATGGACTCACATTACACACAGGACACGGACATGTTTATTGTTTTTATTTCATTATTTAAAGTTAATAAATCGTGTTACTCTTACAACACATTTTTCTTGTGCGCTATAACTAAATCCCTGGTTTCCCCTATCATGAGGTAACATTTTCTCAGGTCAAAAGCCTTGCTGCAGTATCTACAGCGGCGTCCTTCCGATTAACCTCCAGACAACAATCAAGGATCCAAGTTAGCTTCTGTGACTAATGAAACATACAAATTGAGATTTTTATTTAGAAACAGATACTTAAAAACGAATTTGAAAATTCCATCAGAGCGGGTAAAGTTTCAAGCATAGTAACTATCCTCTTAAGAATTTATTTCGAAGTTTTTTTATAATTGATGCTTGTTAGTGGTTGGTTCTAGCTAGATACGATGACTAAAATAGTCTTTGTGAAACCCGATTTACTTAATTTAATTGGGCATCACGTGTTGCTAACATATGTGTTCTTATTCTTCTTATTGATTTTAGACATTTAAACGTATCATAGATATTGCCAACTTTCGTTTCTAGAAACGCATATTAAAATTCGAGTAAAGTATCTAAGATCCGTTATTCTGGGGACTGAAGTGATAGGCGAGTTAAAAATCTTTTACATTAATAAACAAGTGAAAACAACTTTTAAAAAAGGAAGCACATTGGTTTATATAATTTGTAATTAAGTTTGGTGTATTTTTTCCTTATGTAACAAATAAAATATACGTCTTTCAAGTATGGTATTATAGGTATTATGGATCAACTTGACATGATTAAAAGTAAGTTTGATTTATATTCTGTTATAATTTGACAAGGTGAAGTTGTTAAGCATAGTACTGTAGTTTAGTTAATTTTTACCTCAGATTTTCACAACTTGACTTCCTACCGACCAACTGTGTGTGGTAAGGTTTACCAACCAACCTTTATTTACCCGCTAACCACTTCGAGATTTTTCTTTTGGTGCTTTTGTTATTATGTATTGTTTGTGCTTATATTGCTTGGATATTTTGTGCAGTGGGTTCAACCTTTCAATTTGGACAGTGTGACATTAATATTCCACGTTCAACTTTATGATGTAGCTGTTCTAACGCATACATTATGCGCCATCTTATCTACCGTCATATTGAACTTCTACCACGCACGTAGCTTTCTCTACGTTCCAGAGCCAGCAGCTCGCGACAGAGTCTTTCTCAGCTGGTGCGCTGCAGAGACATAGCAAGGAAATACACTGTTGGCATATTTTTCGCAAAAAATATATTATTTGAAATTACCTTCCTGACAGTGTGTGTTGGTGTGTGCGTGTGCGTTTGTGTGTATGCTAAAGTAACTTTTTCCCACTGAACATTTTTCGATTTATAGTCAATTCCATTTTTCAGTGTAAGTTTGCAATCAGTAGGTTAAAGATAAAAACAGTACGCAATGTACAAGCTATCCATCCCACAAGAAAAAAAAATATTTCTAACAAAATTTTATGTAAGGGTATTATATATTTTTGGACGATGTAAACATTGTTTCGCATGCAGGTAAAATATTGTGTTTTTCATTTTAAAATTAAAAGTATTTATTAAAATTTTATAACGATGAATTTTTCATGTAGCTTCCAATTATTTGAGTAGTATATAATAGCCGGTCCGAGATCTGGCTTCTGGCTGAGGTGCCGAGGTGCCGGTCCGCCATATTGGATCGTGACGTCACGGCGGCCATCTTGGATGGTTGTGACCTTGACCTTTGACCTTGACCTTGAATTTGATCCTCAAAATGTGTCAAAATCCGCCAAAATTGGGCAAAATTTGCCCAAAATTCCTCAAAAATCGCCAAAATTTCAATTTCTGTGAAAAAAAATTCCGCCAAAAAATCTCAAAAAATTCCACAATTCAAAAATTCCCGTTTTCGAGAGAAAAATTCCCGTTTCGAGGGAAAATTTCCCGTTTTTAGTCCTTAAAAATCCCAGCGGCTAGAAATGTCCATATGTAGGCTTAAGCATCCATGTCTACAGCCTACGATAAGCCTCTGACGTCATCATGGATTATGACGTCACCGTTGTAATTTCCGTTACGGCCGCCATCTTTAACTTTTTTATTTATTATCCGATTTTAATGAAATTTTTTTTTTAAATTATAAAAATATTCATTTAATAAAATTTCAATAAAATTTTTTTAAAAATCATACATTAACGACACGGAGCTCGGAGTCCTCGGTTCAAACCCGACGAGTGCAAAAAAAATAAAAATGGCGACCGATCCTTCCCCCCCGCGGTGGCTGCAGGCATACTGACTCCCACCACTTTTTTTCAAAGCATATATCGTCAGGTAGTATGACGTCATGTTCGCCATCTTGTCCTCGTCTGCTGGAAGCCATCATCAGTGTATCGTCGGCGAGAGTGCGCTGACGCCATGTTAGTTTAGTTCTTATCCGCTAGAGTGCAGTAA
Source organism: Bacillus rossius redtenbacheri (assembly GCF_032445375.1). Lineage (NCBI taxonomy): Eukaryota > Metazoa > Arthropoda > Insecta > Phasmatodea > Bacillidae > Bacillus > Bacillus rossius. The sequence goes on from NC_086333.1 coordinate 23,567,833, forward strand.
TCATTTATTATTGCTGTGACACCCGACGTCTTGTCATTTGGCCGCCATCTTGAAAATCCGTAATTATTCAGCTAGAAATTCGGGAAAAATTCCAAAATTCATTAAATAAATTTGTAATCTATATACTGATTGATTAGGTCGACTAAGGTCCTTGGTACGATCTAGGACGATGCAAAAAAAAGGAAATATAACATCAATTTAACATAATAGTAACAGGTTCGAAAATAAAAACACTGCAAGTTCTTTTACAAACATAATATTTATTACATAATTTCTATTTTACTACAGGATCACCTGCGAAGGTTAGCAATCTTACAAACATTTAGGTCCGCATAGGCGTGAAATGACTAATTCTTAGCTCCAATCGGTTTATACAAGACAGAGTCCAGCCAGATCCTTTACAGACATAGTCCTCCTCTTCTTGACAGAGTTTCTGGATACCTTGTTTAACAGTTTGCTTGATATCGTTAGAACTGTAAATTACTGCAGCCGATGTCTTGAATGCACACTTCTTCACTTTGTCATCGAACGGATAAGGCTTTCCATATATACAGTCCAACCACAAGTTATATTTCAAAGGTCCGTTTGTTGCTACGTCATCAGTAAGCTGATTGATTATGTCCTGTCTGATATCATCAAGAAAAGTACAAATGTCCTTTGACTCACTTAACGTACTTGGATAATAGTAATCTTTCAATGTTCCACGAAATGCAGACTGCGCCAAGTAGAAGCCATTATCGTTCACTTGTAATGCTCCGACCACAGTCTTATGTTTATTTTCATGTTCAGATGCCACAGCAATCGGTTGCTGCACATCAGTTTTTTTACTTGTACGCTCACGAGTCACCAATCTCAACTCAGGAGTCGTAATTGCTGCAGGTAGTTCAGCAGTAGGCGCACTGACTTCACCTTTACAGTTTATCGAATGTTGGCGCAAATTATCAATTCGAGTAAACCATTTATGACACTCGTCACAGCGAAACTTCATGCGAGAAGGATTCTTCGTACATTTACTCCTCTCATGTCTCCGTACATCATGTGCAAATGCAAACGTCATGTCGCAGTAGCCACAAGGATGCCTAGTTGAAGACAAACCCGAACCAGATGTCGCTGTTACTGCAACTGAATCATTTCCAGGCATACTCTTATGCACATCAATGCATCGCTGTTGTATAGAAACCTTTACTTTCTGCCGCACTGCAGGTCCTTTACATGTCTCCAAGTGATGCTTCAAATTAGCATTTCTTGTAAATTGCTTGCGACACTTAATACAACCAAACATTTTACGATAAGGGTTCTTGGCACATTCTCTCTTCTCGTGTCGACGAGCATTGCTGATGTTTGAGAAAATCTTGTCACAGTAACGACATCGATGTTCGTTAGTTGACGATTCGCCATCCATTGAAGTCTCCATCGAGGGCGAAACAGCGTTCGTCGAGGTTTCCTGTACAGTCAGCACTACCGGCATTAAAGTCTCTTCTGCTGGTGGTATCACATCTGTTGAAATCCCCTCCAATGTTGACGTCATCGTTACCAACGGGATCTGCTCCTTCTCCGTCGTAGCTGTCGATAAGGTTCCCGTAGTCGATGGTACAACCTCCGAGTTCAACGTTAAAGACGGTAAAGATGCCATCGAGTTCGCAAGAACAGGTAATTACGCGATTTATGCACCAGGTTAAACAATCTAGGTGATCCTTACACCGCCGTCGTCAGAAACAAACTGAGCGTCCTGCTGTCTAGGACTCGCTTATATACATGCACCGGATGGAATAATACGCTAGTCAAATCAAGAACAATTTATTATAATACTAGAGTCAAAACAACATTAAAAAAATAGAAGCACCATCAAAAAAAAAAAAGGAAGCACACTTGGAAGCACCGACAACGAAAAGGCAGCACATTTGGAAGCACCGACAACGAAAAGGCAGCACATTTGGAAGCACCGACAACGAAAAAGGCAGCACCATCATCGAAAAGGCCGCACATTTGTCATTGGCTCCAATATTCATTGGCTCCAATATTCATTGGCTCCAATATTCATTGGTTCCATCAGTCTATTGATTCTATCAGTCTAGTGACTCCAACAGTCATTGACACCAACGGCCTTTTTCTTCATCAGCTCCAATGATATTTGGCTAGAATGCTATGAGTCTAAGAGACCATGAGACTACAATTCTACGAGTGTACAAGACTCCTCCAACTACCTTCAAGTGTATAAAGCTCCAAATGCTCCAACAGCTCCAACACGCAATGTACGCGCAATACATGCAATTTACACGCAATAAATGTAATGATTACACAGTACACACACACACACAGGAAACGGAACGTACACACAGTACACACAGGAAACGGAACGTACACACAGTACACACAGGAAACGGAACGTACACACAGTACACACAGGAAACGGAATGTACACACAGTACACACAGGAAATGGAACGTACACACAGTACACACACAGGGAACGGAACGTACACACAGTACACACAGGAAACGGAACGTACACACAGTACACACAGGGAACGGAACGTACACACAGTACACACAGGAAACGGAACGTACACACTGTACACACAGGAAACGGAACGTACACACAGTACACACAGGAAACGGAACGAACACGTAATATTCACGCAATTGACACACAGTACACGCAGAGTACACGCAATTTACGCAAAGTACACCCAATGTACGCAATGTACGCAATATATATGTAATGTACACACAATGACTACGCTTCGTTCGCGCAGGACAAGCATTTAATGAAAACGAAGCACGTTTGGACGGAAATTCTATAAAACGAAAGCTCATTTAACGAAAAGGAGGCGCATTCTCTCGTTCATTCAACTTGGTAGGATACGATCTTCAATGATAAGTTAGGATATAATCTCTCCAACAGTCTATGAATCCAACAGTTTATATTTCCATTAGCCATCGACTCCAACAGTCATTGGCTCCAACAGTCATTGCCTCCAACAGACATTGTCTCCAACGGCCTTTTGGTTCATCAGCTCCAATGATATTTGGTTAGAATACTACGACTCTAAGAGACTATGAGACTACAATTCTACGAGTGTACAAGACTCCTCCAACTACCTTCAAGCGTACAAAGCTCCAACTACTTCAGCAGCATTATGTTATAATAGTACAAGGCTACTTGACTACGAAGCTACAAGTCTACATGGCTCCAATTACGGCATCTGTCTTCGGCTGAATTTTCTCTTTGGCTTTAACTGCTACAGCAGCATTATGTTATAATAGTACAAGGCTACTTGACTACGAAGCTACACATCTACAAGGCTCCAATTATCACATCTGTCTTCGTCAGCATTTTCTCTTTTGCTCCCACTGCTCCAACAGCATTATGTTATATGATTCCATGGATACTTTGTTACATAGCTACAGGTCTACGAGGTTCCAATGCATCATGTTTACGAAGCTTCCAGAACACAGGGTTACGAGACTGCGAGGCTACAGGACTACGAAGCTTCCAGGACACGAGGCTACATGGCTACGAGACTACATGACTCTAACTGATTACAATAGCACCACTCAGTGGTGAGAGTTAGGTTATCTCATGCAAAAGTACTTTATGCATGTAGTTCTGCTTTTCAACAACAGATGTCGCCACATGTTGCTTGCAGGTAAATAATATTTAGTTCTTTTATGCGGGATGCGGGATGCTCACTAACGATCGCAAAAGAAGGATGGCTTCGCTAGACTCCAAGGAAAAGGAAGTTCGTCTTACATGTTGGTGCTCCACAGATGTCTCATGGCGTAATATTAATTTGACTGAGTAATGATATTTGTCAATTCCACCTGATAAAAATATTGCAAGTTTTGATTTAGTAGCAGAAATTATCGAATTAAATGTAACTCCAATTAAAATGACATGTCTCAATAGACAAAAAAAAATCCATGCAGAGAGTGGTTCCTCAGAATAGTCAGAAACACTTGAAGAAACCACAGGAATGATTGCAAGAACACGGGAAAAACCATCAAATTATTGACATTAATAATCAGGAGCACACGGAGAAAACCATCATAATATTGGCAAGAATAATCAGGAGCACACGGAGAAAACCATCATAATATTGACCAGATTAATCAGAAGTACTCGGAGAAAACCACCACATGTTTTCCTTGATATCATAAAATTACAGGAAAAAATATTTAAAAAAAATAAAAATAAATTAATAAAAAAATAAAAAAAATAAAAAAATGCATAAACAGTTTCTGCTAGCTTGTAAACTTATCATTGTTGAGCAAAGATAGAGTTCTTGTACAAGCCAGAAATTTATGCATTTTTTTATTTTTTTTATTTTTTTATTAATTTATTTTTATTTTTTTTAAATATTTTTTCCTGTAATTTTATGATATCAAGGAAAACATGTGGTGGTTTTCTCCGAGTACTTCTGATTAATCTGGTCAATATTATGATGGTTTTCTCCGTGTGCTCCTGATTATTCTTGCCAATATTATGATGGTTTGCTCCGTATGCTCCTGATTATTAATGTCAATAATTTGATGGTTTTTCCCGTGTTCTTGCAATCATTCCTGTGGTTTCTTCAAGTGTTTCTGACTATTCTGAGGAACCACTCTCTGCATGGATTTTTTTTTGTCTATTGAGACATGTCATTTTAATTGGAGTTACATTTAATTCGATAATTTCTGCTACTAAATCAAAACTTGCAATATTTTTATCAGGTGGAATTGACAAATATCATTACTCAGTCAAATTAATATTACGCCATGAGACATCTGTGGAGCACCAACATGTAAGACGAACTTCCTTTTCCTTGGAGTCTAGCGAAGCCATCCTTCTTTTGCGACCGTTAGTGAGCATCCCGCATCCCGCATAAAAGAACTAAATATTATTTACCTGCAAGCAACATGTGGCGACATCTGTTGTTGAAAAGCAGAACTACATGCATAAAGTACTTTTGCATGAGATAACCTAACTCTCACCACTGAGTGGTGCTATTGTAATCAGTTAGAGTCATGTAGTCTCGTAGCCATGTAGCCTCGTGTCCTGGAAGCTTCGTAGTCCTGTAGCCTCGCAGTCTCGTAACCCTGTGTTCTGGAAGCTTCGTAAACATGATGCATTGGAACCTCGTAGACCTGTAGCTATGTAACAAAGTATCCATGGAATCATATAACATAATGCTGTTGGAGCAGTGGGAGCAAAAGAGAAAATGCTGACGAAGACAGATGTGATAATTGGAGCCTTGTAGATGTGTAGCTTCGTAGTCAAGTAGCCTTGTACTATTATAACATAATGCTGCTGTAGCAGTTAAAGCCAAAGAGAAAATTCAGCCGAAGACAGATGCCGTAATTGGAGCCATGTAGACTTGTAGCTTCGTAGTCAAGTAGCCTTGTACTATTATAACATAATGCTGCTGAAGTAGTTGGAGCTTTGTACGCTTGAAGGTAGTTGGAGGAGTCTTGTACACTCGTAGAATTGTAGTCTCATAGTCTCTTAGAGTCGTAGTATTCTAACCAAATATCATTGGAGCTGATGAACCAAAAGGCCGTTGGAGACAATGTCTGTTGGAGGCAATGACTGTTGGAGCCAATGACTGTTGGAGTCGATGGCTAATGGAAATATAAACTGTTGGATTCATAGACTGTTGGAGAGATTATATCCTAACTTATCATTGAAGATCGTATCCTACCAAGTTGAATGAACGAGAGAATGCGCCTCCTTTTCGTTAAATGAGCTTTCGTTTTATAGAATTTCCGTCCAAACGTGCTTCGTTTTCATTAAATGCTTGTCCTGCGCGAACGAAGCGTAGTCATTGTGTGTACATTACATATATATTGCGTACATTGCGTACATTGGGTGTACTTTGCGTAAATTGCGTGTAATCTGCGTGTACTGTGTGTCAATTGCGTGAATATTACGTGTTCGTTCCGTTTCCTGTGTGTACTGTGTGTACGTTCCGTTTCCTGTGTGTACAGTGTGTACGTTCCGTTTCCTGTGTGTACTGTGTGTACGTTCCGTTCCCTGTGTGTACTGTGTGTACGTTCCGTTTCCTGTGTGTACTGTGTGTACGTTCCGTTCCCTGTGTGTGTACTGTGTGTACGTTCCATTTCCTGTGTGTACTGTGTGTACATTCCGTTTCCTGTGTGTACTGTGTGTACGTTCCGTTTCCTGTGTGTACTGTGTGTACGTTCCGTTTCCTGTGTGTACTGTGTGTACGTTCCGTTTCCTGTGTGTGTGTGTGTACTGTGTAATCATTACATTTATTGCGTGTAAATTGCATGTATTGCGCGTACATTGCGTGTTGGAGCTGTTGGAGCATTTGGAGCTTTATACACTTGAAGGTAGTTGGAGGAGTCTTGTACACTCGTAGAATTGTAGTCTCATGGTCTCTTAGACTCATAGCATTCTAGCCAAATATCATTGGAGCTGATGAAGAAAAAGGCCGTTGGTGTCAATGACTGTTGGAGTCACTAGACTGATAGAATCAATAGACTGATGGAACCAATGAATATTGGAGCCAATGAATATTGGAGCCAATGAATATTGGAGCCAATGACAAATGTGCGGCCTTTTCGATGATGGTGCTGCCTTTTTCGTTGTCGGTGCTTCCAAATGTGCTGCCTTTTCGTTGTCGGTGCTTCCAAATGTGCTGCCTTTTCGTTGTCGGTGCTTCCAAGTGTGCTTCCTTTTTTTTTTTGATGGTGCTTCTATTTTTTTAATGTTGTTTTGACTCTAGTATTATAATAAATTGTTCTTGATTTGACTAGCGTATTATTCCATCCGGTGCATGTATATAAGCGAGTCCTAGACAGCAGGACGCTCAGTTTGTTTCTGACGACGGCGGTGTAAGGATCACCTAGATTGTTTAATCTGGTGCATAAATCGCGTAATTACCTGTTCTTGCGAACTCGATGGCATCTTTACCGTCTTTAACGTTGAACTCGGAGGTTGTACCATCGACTACGGGAACCTTATCGACAGCTACGACGGAGAAGGAGCAGATCCCGTTGGTAACGATGACGTCAACATTGGAGGGGATTTCAACAGATGTGATACCACCAGCAGAAGAGACTTTAATGCCGGTAGTGCTGACTGTACAGGAAACCTCGACGAACGCTGTTTCGCCCTCGATGGAGACTTCAATGGATGGCGAATCGTCAACTAACGAACATCGATGTCGTTACTGTGACAAGATTTTCTCAAACATCAGCAATGCTCGTCGACACGAGAAGAGAGAATGTGCCAAGAACCCTTATCGTAAAATGTTTGGTTGTATTAAGTGTCGCAAGCAATTTACAAGAAATGCTAATTTGAAGCATCACTTGGAGACATGTAAAGGACCTGCAGTGCGGCAGAAAGTAAAGGTTTCTATACAACAGCGATGCATTGATGTGCATAAGAGTATGCCTGGAAATGATTCAGTTGCAGTAACAGCGACATCTGGTTCGGGTTTGTCTTCAACTAGGCATCCTTGTGGCTACTGCGACATGACGTTTGCATTTGCACATGATGTACGGAGACATGAGAGGAGTAAATGTACGAAGAATCCTTCTCGCATGAAGTTTCGCTGTGACGAGTGTCATAAATGGTTTACTCGAATTGATAATTTGCGCCAACATTCGATAAACTGTAAAGGTGAAGTCAGTGCGCCTACTGCTGAACTACCTGCAGCAATTACGACTCCTGAGTTTAGATTGGTGACTCGTGAGCGTACAAGTAAAAAAACTGATGTGCAGCAACCGATTGCTGTGGCATCTGAACATGAAAATAAACATAAGACTGTGGTCGGAGCATTACAAGTGAACGATAATGGCTTCTACTTGGCGCAGTCTGCATTTCGTGGAACATTGAAAGATTACTATTATCCAAGTACGTTAAGTGAGTCAAAGGACATTTGTACTTTTCTTGATGATATCAGACAGGACATAATCAATCAGCTTACTGATGACGTAGCAACAAACGGACCTTTGAAATATAACTTGTGGTTGGACTGTATATATGGAAAGCCTTATCCGTTCGATGACAAAGTGAAGAAGTGTGCATTCAAGACATCGGCTGCAGTAATTTACAGTTCTAACGATATCAAGCAAACTGTTAAACAAGGTATCCAGAAACTCTGTCAAGAAGAGGAGGACTATGTCTGTAAAGGATCTGGCTGGACTCTGTCTTGTATAAACCGATTGGAGCTAAGAATTAGTCATTTCACGCCTATGCGGACCTAAATGTTTGTAAGATTGCTAACCTTCGCAGGTGATCCTGTAGTAAAATAGAAATTATGTAATAAATATTATGTTTGTAAAAGAACTTGCAGTGTTTTTATTTTCGAACCTGTTACTATTATGTTAAATTGATGTTATATTTCCTTTTTTTTGCATCGTCCTAGATCGTACCAAGGACCTTAGTCGACCTAATCAATCAGTATATAGATTACAAATTTATTTAATGAATTTTGGAATTTTTCCCGAATTTCTAGCTAAATAATTACGGATTTTCAAGTTGGCGGCCAAATGACAAGACGTCGGGTGTCACAGCAATAATAAATGATTACTGCACTCTAGCGGATAAGAACTAAACTAACATGGCGTCAGCGCACTCTCGCCGACGATACACTGATGATGGCTTCCAGCAGACGAGGACAAGATGGCGAACATGACGTCATACTACCTGACGATATATATGCTTTGAAAAAAAGTGGTGGGAGTCAGTATGCCTGCAGCCACCGCGGGGGGGAAGGATCGGTCGCCATTTTTATTTTTTTTTTGCATTCGTCGGGTTTGAACCGAGGACTCCGAGCTCCGTGTCGTTAATGTATGATTTTTAAAAAAATTTTATTGAAATTTTATTAAATGAATATTTTTATAATTTAAAAAAAAATTTCATTAAAATCGGATAATAAATAAAAAAGTTAAAGATGGCGGCCGTAACGGAAATTACAACGGTGACGTCATAATCCATGATGACGTCAGAGGCTTATCGTAGGCTGTAGACATGGATGCTTAAGCCTACATATGGACATTTCTAGCCGCTGGGATTTTTAAGGACTAAAAACGGGAAATTTTCCCTCGAAACGGGAATTTTTCTCTCGAAAACGGGAATTTTTGAATTGTGGAATTTTTTGAGATTTTTTGGCGGAATTTTTTTTCACAGAAATTGAAATTTTGGCGATTTTTGAGGAATTTTGGGCAAATTTTGCCCAATTTTGGCGGATTTTGACACATTTTGAGGATCAAATTCAAGGTCAAGGTCAAAGGTCAAGGTCACAACCATCCAAGATGGCCGCCGTGACGTCACAATCCAATATGGCGGACCGGCACCTCGGCACCTCAGCCAGAAGCCAGATCTCGGACCGGCTATTATATACTACTTATTTGGTCAAGATATATTTGACAATAGTATAACCTTCCTAACATTTGTAAAAAAAAATTCTTAATAAATCTCAAAAAATCCAAACGAAAATTTTTTAATCAGGCTGTGTGTATAATTTTTTTTATTATTGAGATTTAGCGAGGATTCAAACAACCTAAACCAATCAAATAACTTTATATTAAATCTGTTGCTAAACAGGTTTGAGAGAAATATTTTATTTATGTTTTTTTTTTGTTAGACTTTGTATACCTACATGTTAAAAATTTGTTTAAAAATATTTATAAATAATTTCCTAGATAAATTATTCAGGAAATATTCGTAATTATTATTTGAAACTAAAATCATTAAAAACCAAATGTTTACAATTGTAATTAAATACCAGAAGAACTCTTTATATAGGTATGGTTAATTATAAAACCAGTATTTTGTTTGAACTCCAATATTAGAAAATTTCATTTGTTGTTTTTTTTTCATAGCTACAAAAATATTTTTATCATAAAAATGTAGGTATATTAAATTTTCTCTCACGAAAAAATTTAAAGCTAAGTTTAAAACCACCCATACATTTTTCGGGATGTTAAGTTTTTAATCCTTCGTAATCGTTTGTTAATGGAAATAATTTAAAATAATTCGGAATGTGTTCTTAACATACACAAACATTTTGAATCAATTGGTGTTAAAAACATTAGCATTTTACTTAAGGCCTTAACCAAATTTTAAATATTTGCAACATAATTTATTTGCAATTTATATGCAAAAAATATATGCATTGATAATTTACAAAAAATTATAAATACTAAAAATTAATTTACCTAAAATAAATTATATATTAATTACTTTTTTATAATATTTATAAAAATTTCGTTTCTTTGTTACTGAGGTATTATTAGGCATGATATTAGAAATGTTTTACGTCAGTATTATGTATTTTAGTCCCCCTTAATATTTTATATACAACATTTTGGCACAGTAGTTAGATCTACTCGCTAGTGACAGAAAGATTTGTGGTTTACTTTCTGGCTGGGAAGCGAATGTTTAGTTTCCGGAATTACACTCCCCCCCACCCCCCCAACTACCCCTGGTTCAAGGATAATGTATTGTGTTGGCAATTGACTTCAAGCAGCGAAATTAAATGGTGGACCAATGCAGTTTCATCTCGTCTAGTTCACCCTAGTCACGTCGTGGATTTTTTTTTTGGCCGAGGTATAATTTAGTTTGCCAGCTGAACAAATCGTCGTTATATGTGTGTGTATATATATATATATATATATATATATATATATATATATATATATATTTTAGATTGTGATGCTCAGTTGGTTTAGGTGAGTATGCAATAGTGAAATGTTGAGAATCAATATTTTAATAAACAAAATTGATATTATGGGAATCGGTGTGAATTAGTGGGCTAAAAGCAAATAGGTACATTTAAAATGTAATCGGACAAATAAAGTATGCTTTAGACGGTGTTAAATCTACCATAAGTGAACAGTCGGTTGCGTTGAGCAGACACGTGTGCAACGAAGCCGAGGCGCTAGGCGGCTTTCGATACTGCCGGGAAGGGCTCCCGAGGGGCGCAAGTTTGGCGCGGCCCAAGTTGCCGCCAGTTGGCCGGCGGAGCGAGTGGCGCGCGGGATTTACAGGGCTCCAGATACCGCGCCCCCCTCCTGCTTCCCGCGGGGAGATTTATGTGTCCCGCACTGCAGCGCCGCACGCGACCGATAGTCGGCGCCGCGCGCCGCGATGCCACAGCTGGCCGCGCCCTTGGCGACTTGTCTCCTCGCCCCGGCCGGCCCGCGGGGGCTGCGAGCTCGTGGCTGCTTGTTTGTGCCTGCTGTACGTGCACTTACACATTAGACATTATCTTTCTAGGAATTAATCAATTACAGTTAAGGTAGTACCGCACTTGGGCATTTGTTTTTATTTCATTTCGTACAATGTATTTTAAAGCTAGCATTCGTGTGAGATTTAATTATTTTCCATGTCAAAATAAGCACTTAGTTGGGACTCTTAAGATAAAGTAATGAATTTGTTAACAAAATAAATATTTAAAACCTCATTATTAACTAAACCTTTTTCCCTCACTCTTATTCTCAGCAGTACTCCCCTTTTCCCCTTTTAAAAAGGCCAAAAGATGCTTTCCAAGTAAGTCGATGGAATCTGTTTCCTCTACTGCTATCCCCGCGGCTGCCAAGTTAACTTTAATTTCGGCCTTTGTGAGTTTTTGAAACCATGTGGTAGACATGTTGATCAAGGACGGGCAACAGCACTCTTATAGAAGTAAGACTTATAAATGCTTACTAACAAAACATAGTCTAGCCAGCAGAGTGGTGCAGCCTGTAACCACCTCTTCCCAGGGACAGCTTTACCAGAGCAGGAAAGTGGTATAAGAAAAGGGACTACAAAGAAGTAAGTTACAAATGTTTTCAACATTTAAATAGTACTTCTATGTACAGGTTTCAACACACATAATTTAAATCCTCTCTTTGATTAAATTATTTTAAGGTACAGGGGGTATGTCGACATCGGGCAATCAGATCGATGAATGCATAATATGCCTTATATACTCCACCACAAACACTTAACTCAGTTACAGTTCTATCAAATCATATTATTAAATTGTAAAGATTACTGCTACACAAAAATGCCCGTTGTATAAATATATATCATAGAATAATCCCTCAATAAATCAGCTCAACAAACTGAATTACATCGATACAGGTATAGGTTTTCAATTTAATAAGGTTGATACTGATCTCACTGAGTGGTGCAAAACATAACCTCACTAAAAAAAAACATATGGTCCGTTAAAGTTGCAAAACAAAATTATAAATAATTGCTAAGTCCAATAATCTTACCGAAGTTACACCACATAGAAATTGCCCGCAGCTTTTCAAAGAAATGTTACAAAAATATAATATTACATAAATGTCCAATTTCTGTTAATATTCACTAACTATACTTTTGGCACAAATACATCTCCATATGGGTCAATCTCTAAAAAAATGGTTATTTGCAAAAACTTGTAAATAATTAAAACCTAACAATAAATAGACCAGCTTTGCAATCTTAATAAAATAAATACCTGACTGCAATGTAAAATACTCTAATACCATCAAAATTTATTGCCTCTGCATATTATACTGATATGCTGTAAATTTCACTTATTTTCATTTCTTACAACCTGTTTCGGTTTTAAATAATTTTATACATCTCACCATTATCATATTATATTTATTTATCGAGTTTCTTAAATGAAGACGGTTACATAGAGGAAAATTAATAAATTTTTGTTGTAATCTGTTAAAAATTATGATAAAAAAAGTCATAATTTTATTTTCGACTTGAGAAAATAACACGATACTAGAACATTAAGCAAACATGACGTAAAAATCATAAGTGTTTAATTCGTATTCTGAAAGAAAAAATAACAGGAGTACGAGAAGAAATGTTACGATCAGTAGATCTGTTGCAGCAACATAAAGAATTTAATTGCTGGAAAATGCGAATATAACAACTCGTATAAAACGTTTTAATTTCATTTTCAAGTCAGGAAACCCAATAAACAACGGGACTAATTAACGCGAAGGTTTAGATGAGAATTTACGACCACAAGACTATAAAACTTAATTCTTTACTTTAGTAGGTAGAGCTGTTCTTATTTCAGTGTTTATTAAAGAACTGTAATGGCAAGAATTACAGAGAAAACAATGATAAAAACACTTTAATGCGTTAAAAATATAAAGCAACTTTAAATATGGTGAAATAGCGGTATGATTCTTAAAATTTAATTTAAGTATTTTTTTTAAGTTAGTGGTGGTTAATATTCATATATATTTATACATTTACCTTTAAGTATTATTTAAGAATATTCATGGACTCCGCAATTATTACGATTATGTTGAGTACATAACATACATTTTTTTAAATTTAATGTCGTTGTTTAATGCATTTTGTATTAACCCTTATTGGATAGTTATAAAATTGAAAGAAAAAAAAAACAATAAAAACCGCTGCTTAATGTTGAACATGCATGTTTCGTTTTTTCAAAAAGAAATTACGATAAAATTATTAAAAATAATTGCCTGAACACTTTTAAATATTTCTTACGTGTTGAATAAATGGGTGTCTATAAATCAGTCTATTATTTTAAATTCTTGTGCTAGTTTTAAAATGGTGTAATTTACTACATATAAATTAATGCTTGTGTAAAGACCAGTTCAGAAAACTTAACTATTGTATGCATGATAAAACTGAAGGTGGAATATGATTGTAGTACCGATGTGTGACAGTTGAGCTGCGCAGGAAAGGAACTGGCCATCATTTCCCCTGCCTCTCCCTCTCCTGTCGACACCGCGGCGATGTTTCGGTTCCTGGTGTCCGCGCGGCTGTCGAGTGACATTTCCCGGGCGTGAGGGTCAAACAAGCCTTCTGGCTCATCACCGTGCACATTACTTATTAGTTTTTATTGTCCGCTAGCTCAAGCCCGGCATGCCTTGCAATGTCTAAATAACTTTATAATATATATACATATATATACATATATATATATGTATATATGTATATATATATATATATATATTAGTAATTTGTTTTAAGTAGGTACAGATATACTATCCCTCTCTCTAATTCTCTATCTATGTATGCATAATTCTCTATCTCTCTATCTATATGTATTTACCTCTTCTAACTCTTTTTCACTCACCATCTCTCTCTATATATCTCATCTCTTTACACCTATATCTATATATATCTATATCTCTATGTCACCCTGTAGCAATGCAAGTCTATGTGTTTACCTATGTATATTTTAATCTATTGTTTCAACTCTCACAGGTGTGACATAGGTATTTAAAAACACGCGCGTATTCGAATTCAACGTTTTATCAAAATTTCAAAGCAATCGATGTAGAACTTTTGGTGATTTAAGATTCTGAACAAACTTACATTAAAATTTTTTTTTACATGAGAATTTTTACGGTTATGTTTTGGTGTGACGTCCCTCAGTTAAAAACATGGAGAATCAAAAGACACTAGCACGTCAAAAATGTTAAGAGTTTCCAAAATGTTGAACGATTTATGAAATGAAGGTCAATTTTTTGGCGATGTCGTAGGAGTGTTCTAAATTACATCAGGCCTTACTTCTTGCCACGTGAACGTCATGACTTAGAGGTCACGGCTACCAAGGTCTGTAATGCAAAAACATGCAGTGCCACTAACAAAGAGTTTTTTTTTGAACTCACACAACAATGTAAAATTTTATTAATATATTTTTGGTTTAATAAGTTTGTGGTAGTTTTGGTAGGTCGGGTTCCTAATAGGGAGACAATACAAGCCGCCCAACTTATTGGATGACGTCATGGCCGCGCTTGTTAATTACCTAACATTTAAATTTATTCTTTTAATTAGATTTCTAAGCAACACTTTCTAGTGTAGCCTTTAATATGGTGCGACTTTCAGAAATTTTTATATATTTAATGGTTTAATGGTAAATATACCCCAAAACTATCGTCAACTCAAAAGTTTATTTGCATGTATGTGTACATATACTAAAAAATAATATTTTTATGGACACGGTAACTGCCGTAATTTTTCACAAATAGCTTCCAAACTGATACATCAAATATATTATTGGAAAATCTCGGACCAGTTCGTTAAAGGAAAAAATTTGACTAAAATGTTAGAAATGTGGGAAGGTTTAAAAAAAATACTTTAACTACCATAATATAACAAATAAAACTTATTTTTGAAAATATTAAATCTTTAAAAGTTTTACCAAAAATGTTAGTTTAAATACATATTTCATACAATCAAATATAGCTGCGAGGGATGGAAAAACATGGGTGGAGGACAAAAAAATTCATAATTCCCTTTGTAAGAACACTATTAAATCTGTTATAAAATTGTTTGTAATATTTATCAAAAATTTTGTTAAAGGCAATTTTTTTAAGACAGACCCTTCCTACGGGAAGTTAAAAAAACAGGAATGGAAATAAAAATAATTCCCGTACCATATTAGTTATTAATTACGTTCTCATTTATTGTGAAACCTAAAAATATGGTTAACAACTTTCGTAAGAAATAATTTTTCATACAACCAACCATAACTGCAAGGGGTGGAAAATAAAGTGGTTGAAAGAAAAAATGAGTAAGAAATCATTTAGTAAGTACACTGTCAAATAAAATCCAACTCTTTTTAAAACATATAAATTCTATCTAAAATATTTGTCTGAAATTATTTTTGATACAACCAACTTTGACTGTTATGGGTGAAATAAACATGGCTTAAAGGACACAAAAATATCTAACGCGTTTATAAGGTAAGCAGTAAAATATGAAAATAATAAATTGTAAATCCATTAATAATTATCTTAAACTTCGATCTGAAAAAATATTTACCAGGCAAACCATTACTAAGAGTTAAAAAAAACAGGGGTTGGATTAAAATATAAATAAAATTTTCATACCTTAAACATTATTTTATTAGATTTTATTTATTTATACTTTCTAAATATTTTCCAATTTATATGTCTTAAGGAAATTTTTATGTACCCAAACATTACAGAAAGGGGTAGAAATAATAAGGGTAGGTTGATAGATAAAAAAATTCATTTCTGGTTCAGTAGGTTTACCTATCAAAACCGTTATAATTTATTGTAAAAACTTTGAGCATTATGTTAAAACAATTGGCTGAATCAAATTTTATGAAAATAAATATTATCGAAAAAACACGGGTTGAAATAATAATACAAAACTTATTTACCTTTAAATTCGTCTGAAAACATTTATAAAACTTTTTAATATTGTTTAAACTTTTATCCAAATTAGTTAATTATATGACTACGTATTATTGAAAGGGATACAAATAGTGCTTGAAAGTCAAAATTCAAAGCTACCTTAGAATTCATAATATGAAATTTGTTTTAAGCTATTAAATTATGGATGAAATGAGTTAAAAATATTTTAAAAAAATTTGGGGTATGAAATATTAGAAAATGTTTTATCAACCATTTTGGAATGTCATACAACATATGGGAAATAATGTACATTAAATGCTTAAATTGTTCCAGAAGTTGATAGAAGTGTCTACAACGTTTCCGGAAGAAATAGGTAAGGCTACTTCGAAATCTACCTACGCCTGAAGGCTGTGCCAAAAGTGATTTTTCACTTTTTCATATATTTTTTTATATTATTGAAATCAGACAAAGTCGCCTGGCATGCAAACAACCTGTGAGTGAAATTTCTTCTACGGCCACCAAACCATTACTTTTTTTTATTACTAACCCTTCAACGGCGGTTATCGCAACTACAAGAGAACACAAACCCAGCTTAGCAAGTTATTATCAGCTATGACGATGATTGCTGAATATATCAACTGGGCCCATTAGTTTAATTTTTAGCTGAGTTTCCCTATAGTAAACTGACTTTCAAAGCGAGTGTACTCATCGCGCGTTGTCTATATTTGACTATTACACGTACATTCTAATGTTCTTTGTTGGTTACAATTGTTGCGTGCATTTCATAGTATAGCTCTTTGTTGTTATGGTTATGATACTAATATCGGGTTATATCTTTACAATTAATTCCTCCACAGTTTGAACAAAATTTTTTTTATTATGATTAACAATGACGTTAACGGTTTAAAATCCACCATTACCTACTTGCAGTAAGTCTACAGAAATTGCTTATTATCTTGATCGAAGAATAAAATTCTCATGTTGCGTTTTAAGTTTTTTTTGTTAAATATTTTGTCATGTTACTTATCTTATTAAAAATTTATACTTTTTCATGCTTTATTTTCAGATTTGTAAAAAAAAAATGACTTGGAAAATGTCTAATCTGTCCTCTAACACTAGAGCAGCGAAAAGAATGAGAACAATTAGATCTCAAGAAAGTAACGATGAAAGGGAATCTCGACTGAGCGCTGATCGTGATCATCCTAATCGATTTAGCCCGTAATGAATTACCAAGATGTGATAAGTCAAAAGTGTTACAAGATTGCTGTCTAATCGTTTAAATGGAATGCACAATGGCAAACAAAAAAGCCATCGAAGCTGTAGACAGGACACTGCGGGACATTCTGCACAATTAAAGACCAATGGGTAAAGGCAGGCATTTTTCGCAAATAAACCTGAACGCCTAATAGATTGCAACAAGGTATACCCACACCAGCGGTTTCTTCCTTGTGATTGACGGCCGTCTGCGAGAGACGTCGTTGCCTTATTTGGCCGGGTCCACTCAGGACGCATTGCTTCCGCACTGAATTACTGTGATTGGTGTTGTAACCATCGACGTGGACCTTAAAGAAACTCGCCCAATCACGACACGCAGGCGATGCTACAGTGTTTTAGCTTTCAGTTAGTCTTTGAATCTTTTCGCGAAATATGCATGCCGATACCAATGGGGAACGTCACACTTTTCTTTACTGGGGATTTTTGGCAAAGACTGCCGGTTGTAAGTCGAGGGACTAGAGCCAATGAAATCAATGCTTCACTGAAGCGTTCCTACCTCTGGCCTCTAATAAAAAAACTACAATAACAATTAACATAACAGCACATCTGGTTGGTAATTCACATGTCCAAGAATTTTCGGATGTTCTGTTAAAAGTTGGAGAAGGAACTCTCCCTGAGATATCCGGTAAGGTGATGCTTTCAGAAATACTTGGCAAAGTCGTTTCCTCGACAGACGAACTCATAAGTTTGGTATTCGAAGACCTTTCAAAGAAACCATATCAAAAAAATTCTTGGTTATGTGAACGATCCATACTCCCAGAAATGACCAAGCCACTACAGTCAATGAATAAATTGTAACCGAAGTTATTGGGAATGAAGTGGTTTATAAATCTTATAACAGCGTCCTTAATCAGGACGACGCCGCTAACTATCCAGTTGAGATTTTGAGTTCACTTACTGCAAGTGGTTTTCCTGCGCATAAATTCTTTCTTAAAGTCGGCGTTCCAATATTCTGTGGAACCTTACACCTCCAAAATTGTGCAATGGAATGCGACTTAAAGTAACTGCTCCACAACAAAATATAATCAAAGCACAGATTCTCGCTGGATGTGGATCAGGTGAAACGGTTTTTATACCACGTATGCCACTCATCTCTAATAACTTCCCATTCCAGTTCAAGCGCACACAATTTCCAGTAGCCGTTTGCTTCGCAATGACTATCAAAAAGTCTCAGGGTCAGATCCTTAAGGCTGCTGGCATCGAATTAAGGTCTGATTGTTCTCCCCTCGCCAACTATATGTGGCATGCTCGCGGGTCAGTAATGCAGACAACCTGTTTATACTAGCTAAAAATAGAAAAAAAACTGCCAATGTAGTATATAAAGAGATTATTTGAAATAAATATTTTGTTGTGTTTGAAGTGTTTTCGTGGTTTATTGCGGTTGAAAGTAGAAGTATATTCGTACAAATGTTCCGTAGTAACCTATTATAATGGCAAATATTGAAAACGAGGAGAGCAGTTTATCATTTGTGAACATAAGAAATATAATACAACTGTCTCTACTGTTAGCTTAGAATATGTTTTGAGGTTAAGAAATGTTGGAGTTGAAACAAAAATTTATAATTAAATTTGCAGGAAAATTATAAAAATATCCTTGGATAGCATAAGTTTGTTATTTTTTCATTATTTCTGCGTTTCTTTAGCAATAGTAGTTAGTGAAAGTTGTTTATAAACATAAATTTACAATCATTTTCAGTAAAACGTAATTATAATTATTACGGTAATTTCTACATTTCATTAGAAAAACTTTACAGTGAATGAAATAATATGAAATAATATCACATATATACTAATCTTTACTTAAAATGACCTAACCTGAAATATTTTCACTATGCTGTATTGGTAACTAAAAACTTTCTAATGCCAAATAATTACTTCTGATGTTATTTTTTGCCTTGACTTTGAAACACTTACTTTTCCTGGAAAAATATTTAATTTTTAACTTTAAAATAATGCTCCATTTTTGTTTGCCACGCGTAATTATAATGAAAATCTCTTCACTTCTTCGCCAGTAAATAATTTTGGCATTCTCTTGTTTGGGGGAGAATAATAGGTTCGAAAGCAAATGTAGGTTTAACATTTGCGGTTGATTCGCTTGAAATGTTGCCTCTTTCACTGGCCTACATTAAATATTCAGTGAAAGGCGAAGGAGAACAGCGGTAAGTGCTCAAATGCTCGTTTGTGATCAGAATTCATCACACTCTGCACTTAGCTCCCAGACTCGTCCGGCGTGGCAAGTTATTCATCGCTTCTAGCATTCACACTGTTCTCTTTCTTGCCCTCGTACTGACGTTGTTTGCCTTGCCACACACTTCTTTCCAGTGCGGGTTTATTCGCCACGAGCAGCCACTTTCTAACGAGAGAAGCTCACTTTAAACACAACACATTTCAACTGGATAGCCTGCATGCATTACTGCAGTCACAAACTGATGACAATAACCAATTACGATGTTTTTCAAAGCTTGAAATAATAACTCTCTTTCGAGAGTGATTAAAATCTATCTACAGAAATAAATGTTACATTTAAAATTACATGATTCCAAACAGCAATAAACCGATGCAAGGAATCTATAAAATGGAAATATATTTGTAATGGTATCCAATAAAATCACTAGGCATTTAAAATTTAAGATAACGATTTTGAATTATTACTTGGTAGGCTATCTGAATTTTATACTTTTATAACAGATTTAAAATTATTGATTAATTTTCAAAAAGCAAAGTCTCAGAAATAAGAAGAAAAAAAGTGACTTAATTTAATTTTTTTTTTCATTTCAGGAATATAAATGAGTCCTCAATGTATTTTTTTTATTTATGGAAACTGTCAAACCCCACCTTATATTAAATATTTTTGAAACATACTGATTGTTGTTAAAATCAAGATATCGTTTTAAAGTCCAAATAAAATATTCTTTAAAATACATTTCTGTAAATATTTTATTTAGTTTTGTACAAATATAAGGTCATTTAATAAATATTGTAGGATTATCTATGTCCAAATATTTATATGAGCATTCAATTTAGTGCACTATTTTAAATGATATTCATGTGAGTGTATATATATATATATATACACATAAAACACATCTTTAGACAAAAAACGTTTATATATCCAAAACAAATAAAAATATATATAATTTATGAATCGTACAAAAAAAATGGTCGTTGCGTTTTGCTGGAAAACTAAAATAGTTTATAAAATATTATTACTTATTTTACGCTGTCGTATATTTTTCTCTCTGTATACATATCGTTAAAACCAATATACAGAGTAAAATGTTTGAAAACATTAAATTAATTGACACATATTTAGAATGTGCAATAATTAATTATGAATATAACAAATGAACTCCATTAAGGCTTGGAGTAGTACGCCATTTAATTTTAATATGATTTTATTGTTCTTACTATTATTTAAGGAATATTTCTAAAAAAAATTACCTATAGCTTTCTTTCATTTGTTGTTCTGATGCTAATATTATCAATAGATATTCACTGAAAGTAAAAAAAAAAAGATGTAAATTGTCCCGTTACAGCAAACAGACCGAAGGTATCCTGGTTTTTTAAATGGCCCTTATATAACAAGGAATTAAAATAAAAGATAAATTGTGTGTGAGACAGTGTCTTTTCCCACATCATTAAATTTTTAGATTCAATTTAAAAAATTGGTTGTCTGTAAAGTCGGTTTACGGACGATTGTTTAACGTGACAGCGTCATAACAAAACATTGATGAAATGTTTGATCCAGAAGAAAAGGAAATATCATATTCGGCCTGAGACTGAGCCGTAAAAGGTTTTTAAAACCAAACCATTTAGGCATTAAAAATATTATATTCTTTAAGGAAGAATATTTTTTTAATTTTTCTATCTTTTGTATGATAAAATCTACCTCTGCATACTTTTATGAATAAAATTGAATCATTTTTATTCAATTATAACTATTTTATGGACACAAAGAAGGAGTGAAAAGAAATGTTCAATTTAATTAATAAATTTACTTTTATTTGCATTCATTAATTCAAATATATTTATTACTTTTGAAGTGTCGGGCGCGTCGTATTTATTTATAAAAGTACAAAAAAATTTCTCTTCGGCCGGGATACGAACCGTCATCGTGTGGATTGGCAGTCAGATTTTTTTTTGTTTTCGATTTTCGATTTATATTGATTTCTATTCAACACATAAATACACATTACAAACGAACATTACAGCAAATAAAAGAGCACGCTCCAGCTAACTCAGCTCTTTCGTGCTTAAAGAAATACATATTACAATAAAAACACAACACTATCGTACAAAATATCACCACTAAAAGTTCTAGGAAAAAGTACAAAAAACCCAGAGTACAGCAAACAAAAGGGAACAGAATATAACAAAAGACGACCCGAAATAACTTAAAGAATCAGGGAGGGTCGGAAAGAAAATTTGAAAAACCAGGCCGCCATCTTGCTTCCAGATGGAAAAAGTAAGTACACGGTGAGGGAGAGGCACCCAATTTGGGGCCGCTAGTGGGAGGAACAAGTAACAAGGCATTTAATGCAAAACATATACAACAAAGCACTTAATAAGCACAAGGCAAGAACAAAAACACACCGTAGCAGTACATAAACAAAAAACCATGCACGGGCATGAAACACAGCACAAACCATGCATAGGCATGAAATACGACACAAACTATGCACGGGCATGAAACACTGCACAGACCATGCACGGGCATGGAATACAGCTCAAGCCAAGCACGGGCACGTAACACTACACAAACCATGCACGGGCATGGGACACAGCAGCACAAGAAGGTCCACTACACTAGGGGGGATCTCGAAGCGCAAAGTCCTTGATACGACGAGGCACGTGCGGGCCGAACACGTCGTAGGCGCCGATTCCAGCGATGACTGGGTTGGGGTGGCGAGCAGCACGCATGAAGAACCGGGTCACAATGCGGTGGATAAGCTCGGAAGGCGACAGGACACCGGCGAGGTGGTAGAGCTGAGCGACGGCAGTGGACAGCGGCAGGCCCAGGACCGTTCGGAGACCGAAGTGATAGCCAGTCAGGATGGGCTGCTGACAGGAGACCGATGCGTACGCCCAGACAGCAGCCTCATACAGTAGGATCGGAAGAACCAGTGACTGCCATAGACGGACACGCAGCTCTTCCGCCAGGGGACAAGCGGGGATCAAAACGGGACGCACAGAACGCAAGGAAGTCCGGGCCGTGGCAGACATGACTCGAATATGTGAGTGCCAGGTGAGGGTAGAGTCGAGCATGACACCCAGATACCGCACCACCGGTCGCCAAACCAAAGTGCGGCCCAGAAGAACAATGGGCGCAGGCGGGCGCTTGCGGCACTTTGTCAGAAACATCAAGGCGGTCTTCTCGGGGTTGGGACGAACACCCCATCGCTGAAAGTAAGTACTTATCGTCCGAACGGAGCACTGGACGCGGGCTTGGAGGGTAAAGGCAGTTTCACCAGAGAGAAGAAGAATGGTATCATCTGCGTACTGCAGCGTTCGGGCATTCGGCAGCAACAGAATGTCGGCCACATATATGGAGAACAAAAGAGGGCTCAACAGGAACCCCTGAGGGACCCCAGCCTCAATCGGCAGTGGCGGCGACAGAACCCCAGAGACACGGACCTGAAAGGACCGGTCGGTGAGAAAGCTGTGGAAGACCGAGATCAGCCTCTCAGGAAACTGAAAATGGCGCAACTAGCTGAGAAGAGCGGCATGGTGGACCGTGTCGAAGGCACGGGACAAATAAAAAAAGTCCAGGGCGGAGTGCTGATGCGCGCAGAAACCCGCGGTGACGGAGTCCACCACTGAAGCAACAGCGTGGAGAGCCGAATGTCTGCGCCGAAAGCCAAACTGAGTGTCAGGTAGGACTCCGAGAAAATCGGTGAACAGCATCAGCCGGGACAGCAGAATCCGCTTAGCAACCTTGGACAACAGAGAAAGCAGCGAAATAGGTCGGTAGGAAGAAAGCAAGGCAGGCGGAGCATCACGCCGCAATACAGGCACAACCACCGCAAGTTTCCTGGGCTGAGGGAAATGCATGATAAGGAAAATGCCGTTGATAATTTGCATTAGAAAGACGAGACCTTTGCGAGAGAGAGAACGAAGCAGCTGGGCAGGCAAGAGGTCAGCACCAGCAGCCTTCCCCAACTTCAGGCGACCCAAAGCCCGGGACACCTCCCGCGGAGTGGTCAGCAGGTGATGTGGAATCTCAGGCGCCTCGGCAGGGCGAAAGTGGAGAGAGCCCAGGTCAGCACCAGGGGCACCCGGGGGCACCGCCACCAGCTGGAACGTGGCGCAAAATACCTCCGACAGCGCAACGGCCTTCGCCGCAGGATCCTCCAGGGAGGCCCCGCCAGAAGTCAGCACAGGAAGATCCCTCGGGGCAGCACGTAGGCGACAAACAAACTTCCAAACTCTACCTTTCTCCAAAGTGAGCCCACGGAGTTTCTGCAGCTGCAGTTGCGCACGCCAGACAGAAATTGCCCACCACGTCCTACGGCGGCACGCGTGAAACAGGTCCAGGTCCATAGGCAGATGGGAATGCTGCCACCGGGTGCGGGACCGATCGCGCAACCTGATCAAGTTCATAATGTGCGGTGGAAAGGGCGCGCCGGAACGCACCCGGCAACGCCAGGGCACAGCAGTATCCGCTGTCGCAAGAATAGCCGCAGTAAAAGACGACACAGCAGCATCAAGCGCCTGGGGAGAGCGAGGCACAACAGAAAGATCGAGGCGGGAATCCAGATCAGCACGAAACCGCCACCAGTCGGCCCGGTAGAAATCCCACTGCGCACCCTCGGCAAAGCTCACAGGACCAACCTGAAGGCAACCAATGACAGGTAAGTGGTCAGAGTCCAGACGGTCATATGCCAAGATATGAGACACGTCAATTCCGGGAGTGGTCAAAACCAGATCGAGAACGGAAGCACGCTGGTTTGCGCAAGGTGGAACAAAGGTGAAAGTCGCCGGCGCAAAAATACGCAAGTCGTTCGCAACAGCAAAACGAGCCAGGCCACACCCCCGGTAGTCAGTGACAGCGCACCCCCAGGTGGTATGTTTGCTGTTGTAGTCCCCGGCCAAAACGAGAGATGAATCAAGCTGAACCTGGAGAGTAAGATCGGCAGAAGGGAAAGCCCGATTCGGCGGCAAGTAGAGGACCAGAAGTGTGAAAGTGCGACCGACACCGGTGACCCGGACCACCAGCGCCTCGAGGGACACACCCCACGGAAGAAGACGGTGATAATGGCATACACCAGCACGAAGGAAGATGGCGACCCCACCATGGGCCCCATCGGCACGATCGCAGCGGTGCAGTGTGTAACCGGGCACACAAAGGGGACTGCAGGGCCTTAGCCACGTTTCGGTGAGGCAAACGAAATTCGGCTGAAATTCATCTAACCTGGCCAGGAACTCGGCAAGATGGTACAGGAGAGAGCGGCAATTCCACAAGAGAAGCGTTGCACTCATGAGGGCGAGGTAGGAGCCAAAGGAAAAATAGCAGAGAAGGAGTCGAGCACCTCAAGAAGGAAACCCAGGCCAGCAAGGAGAGCCTCGCACTTGTCAGCCAATGTGGCGGCACTGCCGAAGCCGCCCAAGGCCCGCCGGAAACGCACCAGCCAAGAACACACATCCAGACGGCGAAACATATCGACGATATCGCGCAGCGAATCCAGAGTAGAAGCAGAATCGGGGCCCCCAGCCGAAGCAGCCGGGGGAAGAGGCTCATCCAAGCGACGACCAGAAACAACACTGGAAAAAGATCTGCCAGGAATCTGCCATTCAGTCGCAGGTGGGGAGCGTTGCTGGGAAGCCAGCTCCGCCGAAGCTGCCTTCGCCTTTTGCCGCTCCGCCCAGGAGGTGATCATATTCAGCCTCTCGGGACAGCCAGAGTAATTCGCTGTGTGGTCACCCTTGCAAAAGCAGCAGGTAGGCTTCTCAGATGGAGGAGAAGGACAGTCATCAGAGGCATGACCTTCCCCGCAGCGCACACAAACCACATCCTCATTGCAATTATGCGACGTGTGCCCGATGCCCTGACAACGAAAGCATTGCACAGCCCGCCGATTCCCCCGAAACACCACAACAAGACAGCCCACATGGCCGAGACGAGTGATCTTCAGAGCCTGATGGAGCTAACTCGCCCCCTCCAAAACCACCAAAAACAACGGGTAGGGCTCAGGAGCACGACCACCAGACGACATGCGCAACATTCGGATGTGCCGAATGCCGATCTCGGTCAGACTGTCGGAAATGTCACTCACTGGAGTATCAATATGGAGGTTTCGAATAACCACCCGAGCATTCCGATCCTCCGGGCACGTCCAAGAATGAAAGCGCACACCCCGAGCCCGAAGCAGCTCCATCATCTTCAAATGGTCATCACGAGAAGCCATCCGGTAATTCGACGAAGAAGGGTACTGCTTAGCAACAAAACCATATGAAAATTGCTTGTCGAGAGCAGCCAAGTCCTTAATGGCAGTCGGTGTCAGCCCGCCACGACAGACAATCAGAAGGGGCTTCTTGGAGCGCAAAGGAGTCTGCCCAGACTCAGGCAGCGGAGCAGCCAAGGCATCAGAAGCAGTACGGGCAGCAGATGGATAATGACGCCCGCCACGGAATGCAGCCTCAGATGCAGCAGCCCTCCCATGAAGCACACCGGCAGCAGTGTGAGAGGAACCAGTAGTCGGCTGAGGCAAGGCAGGAAACTGGGCAATAGCCCTACGCCGCGGATGTTGCTGCGTAGGTGGCAGCACTGCATCATTTCCACTCGTGGAAGCTGCAGGACGCAGAGCAAATGCACCGTCCATCCACTCATCAAGGTCAGCAGCCCAATCGTGAACCACACCATCACCAAAGGAACGCTTCCCCAGGCGACCCTCCAGCACATCCCTGGGCACCGTCTGCGAGGTGACATTGGCGGCAGATACACAAGTGCCACTATCCCCAAAGCCAAAGGTGGGCGGCGGATTCCTGAAGGCGGCAGGCACCGCAACAGATGGCCGTGATACGGACGGAAAAGAGGAAGTAGGCCGAAAATCAAAACCCTGGGGAGGCGCGAGGGCTACAGATGGCAAATTCGCCCAAAGCCCACCAGGGGCTGAAGCAGCGGCAGGCGAAGATGAGGCGGCAGGCGATGAAGCACCAGGAAAAACACCAAACATGGAACATGGCTGGCACGATGCGGGAAGGCCAGGCCCAGCAGATGGAAGACTTGGAACAGCAGCACCAACATGCTGAGAACCAGCAAAAGACACACAATAAGAAGGTGCATAAGAATCAAAAGCAACCACGCTGGCAGACGAAGCACCCGAAGGTGGCCCGGGAGGCGCCTGGCCAGCGAACTGCAACGGCGTCAAACCCGGCGACGGAAAGCCATGCTCGGGCGCAGGCGGCGAAGGAGGCGGCCCAGCTAGCGATGTAGCTGGTGGTGGTGGTGGTTGAGCAGTAGGAACAGAGACAGCAACCGGAGAAGAGACAACAGCAGATGAGAGAGGACTCGAACACGTCACCGTGGTCACAGTAGAAGTCGTCAATTTGGCCTGGAGGCAGCTGGTAGAGGGGACGACACGACACCAATCCACTAACTGCGACGAGGAACCACCACCGCGCTCGGGACTGCAAGAGGAAGAAGAAACAGAACGCTGGGATGCACTCCCAGACCGCCGCACAGTAGAGCGAGGCCCGGGACGCCGCCGCCGAGAGAGACAAGCAGGTAGGGTCGGGGGGCGCCCCAACCCATCCTCGTGCAGCGCAACAGGAGGATAATCACTTCGAGAATCATCACCAAGCCCAGAAACTGGATCAGAATCAGCCATAGTAAAAAGCACAAAATGGCAAAAAGACCAGCAAACAGGAAAAAAACAATCAATATAGAAGGCAAAACACCATCCCAACAACACCCAGCAAGCAAGAGAAACAAATAAACACCAAAATACAACACAAGTAACAGATCGCAAAAGCAGGCGACAAAAAAAAACAATAAAAACACTCGTAGAAAAAAGAAACAGCAATATTGACAACGCCCAGAACAAAAACAACAGAAAAAGCAGAATAATGCACGAGGAAAATTAGCATCAGTAAAGGGAACAGAACATAACTTGACCAAGCCAACAGCAAAAAGGCCATGACAGGTGAATCAGCCATCTACCCGATCTTGAATGGAAGGTTGAACATAGAAAACCAACACATTGTTTACCTTTGGACGAACTTCGCAAAATGCAGAGTGGAGGCAATTTCTCGCAGGAAAACACTCACAAACACTTCCCCAAGCGCAAAAGAATACCAGGAATCCAAATTTAACCACCAAAAAACCGAAAAACGTCCCGAAACAATCAAAACACCACAATAAACCTGTCGGTTTGTTGTCAGTGATGCTCACCACACAGCCACGAGGCCATATTGGAAACAATTGTTTCAGATTTTAAATAATAATTAAATTCCACGCACAATATTTGTTTGAATTTCTTTTAACTAGCATATTCTCTTTTGGACTCAAAATATTTGCACGCTCGTGGGCTCATAACTATAATACGGTGTGTGATTTAGTTAATCAAATAATAACTCATGACAAATAATTACCAACGTCAAACTAAAGCGTGAAAAGTATCATACCAGCAATAAATATTTAGTTACACAGCTAAAACAATACTCATTCAACACTGTTTAAGTATACTGATTTACACTAGTAATTAAATTATACGTACTTGTAAGAACGCCATTTCCTTGCGAATATACTGCCGTGGTGTGGTGCAAAACAATAACCTCGAAACCCGCTATGTTGTCGTCTGCCCCAAACCGTGTGTGGCGACATGCGCAGGCGTGATCCAACCGGTGCGACCCGCCTATCCCTGCAACATGGCGGGGTGAAACCTGAGCAGTACGCCACCACGTGCCGGCCGAGTTCTCTGTACCGTCCGCATCATACCAGAGAGACGCCGCGCATGCGTAAACAGGACACATCCGTAGTGGGACACCCGTAGTGGGACATCCGTAGTGGGACAATTTTTCGTGCGTGCAGCCAGCGTTCATCGATTTTTTAGACGTCACGTCAAAAATGTATTAAGTACTAAGTCAAAATTATTTAATCCTAACATTTAAGTGGTTTGTTTATTCGTTGTCATGGATAAGTTTTCGTATTTGTGTATATTTTATGCTAATCGGCCATTTTGTAAATTAATTTTTGATTTGACAACGTCTAATAAATCAATGAACGCCGGCTGCACGCACGAAAAAGTGTCCCACTACGGATGTCCCACTATGGATGTGTCCTGTTTGCTCATTGTACGCATGCGTGGCATCTCTCTTCATACTCATTGTACGCATGCGTGACTTCTCTCTTCCACTCGATTGGAACAACCATAGATTTGACTTTTCAATCATATTTTCGTCGTTTCAATTATTAATATTATGAAATTTAACGATCGTCCACCGATTTTCAGCACAATCGGTACGGTTAATTAAAAGTATCTAATGTTGATTATTCAAATACGTTTTGAACCAACAATGGTGTTTTACAGTTACACATAATAATTCAAATTACACCTGGGATCTTTTGCACAATGTTTTAAAAAATATTGTAACACATTATAAATAAGTTTGGTGTATTTGGGATGCGTTATTGTTATAAAATCGTGTTATAAAAACTAAATAATATTATTCCCCTACCGTGAACAAAATTTTTATACATATGTACATAACATCTAAAACGATTAAATCTCAAGTATGGCTTCGTGTCCGTGCGGTAGCACCGCTGAATTCCATTTTAAAAGTTGATGGTTCGTATCCCGGCAGCTGCGAATTTTTTTTTGTACTTGTAAAAATAAATACGGCGCATGCAACAATTCAAAAGTAATAAATATATTTGAATTAATGAATGCAATTAAAAGTAAATTTATTAATTAAATTGTACATTTCATTTCACTCCTTTGTATCCATACAAAACAGTGATAGGGTAGACCGGGGGAAATCGGGTCAATTTTTTGAAATTCCTGAATAAGTATAAAACCAATATTAATTTACCATAAAATAATATACAGTAATATCAGTCATTCATTTATGTACATATTTACATACAAACATTAGCCAATCTTGCTTACGAATTGACATTAAACTTGATAAAAGGAAAATGAAATGTTTTGACCCGATTTGGACAGAAGTGGGGTAAATCGGATCAACAGATTTTCTTTACTGTTTTGACAGACACATTCCGCATAAAAACTGTTTACACTGAAAAGCATTGACACAGCGCTCATGGTACCACATTTTACAAGACTGGCACTGAATTCAGTCTCCAGCAGTGCAGCTTCTGATGTCTTTGTATGCAATTTTGCACATGTTGCAGAGAACATCTTCCTCATCATCCTGGCCTTCTTCCAAAATTTCCAACTCGGATGTGTTTTTAGTTTTTGTTCGCTTCTTCGTCTTCAGAGGTTCAATTTAGCTTTGCTTTGAACTTAATTTAACACCTGCTTCTTGCTTTTCAATTTCCTGGATTCCAACAATGTGCGATTCTCTTTTGACAGTAGCCTTAGAGAAGCAACAGTTTTTCGTTCACCTATTCTTTTTGGTGTTAATTTTTCCGGTGTTGGTAACAGGCATCTCACTTCTTCTGTGGTGCTCCTTCCACTTATATCTTTGGCAGTGAACTCGTAATTCTATATTTACATGGATAATATTTTCATTATTTTAACATGTCCTTAACTTCAATATTATTATTAGTACTTACAAATTTTAACTAAAGTTGAAGTCATGTGCCTTAAATTCATTTTTTCCACTTATTTAGAATAGGTCTTAATTTAAAAATTGAGAAAGAAGAATAAAGTGCTTCACAATATATAGCAAATATATGAAGCGACCCGATTTCCCCACTGTATGCAGTGACTCGTTTTACCCCAACGGCAGCGACCCGAGTTACCCCATTTCGCACTTTTAAGAAAATAAAAATATTATAAATTCTGTCAAACATATAGAGCTTCAGTAATGCAGAAGAATGTTAATTGGGTACATATTTTCGTACTCCATTACTTAAACTACAATACTATTTCGAAATGCGAACGTAAAGGCTTATTTGAAACAGAATAAAACTTACATTGTTAAGAATTTTCCACTTCAGGACTACACAGGTTCGGGTTCATGTCGCACAGACTACCAGAATGATGTTACAGAATATGTTCGCCTTGTAGTGGACGGTTGTATAGACAGATAACAGCACTCTTTGGTAGGTTCCGTAGACTCCAGTTCATTCTTTCGCCACAAGACAGCAGATCTTGTTACGATGACCCGGTTTACCCCGTGACCCGATTTCCCCCGGTCTACCCTAATTCAATAAAAATGATTCAATTTTATTCATAAAAGTATGCAGAGGTAGATTTTATCATACAAAAGATAAAAAAAATTAAAAAAAAAGTTTCCTCAAAGAATATAATATTTTTAATGCCTAACTTGTTTGGTTGCAAAAACCTATTACGGCTCAGTCTCAGGCCGAATATGATATTTCCTTTTCTTCTGGATCAATCATTTCATCAATGTTTTGTTATGACGTTGTCACGTTAAACTATCGTCCGTAAACCAACTTTAAAGATAACCAATTTTTTTTACTTTTGTCTCCGTTTTACAGAAGTATTTTTTAATGGTTAATGATTTACACAAATATGCACTCCTTGTTAAAAAACATATTTAATATTTTTACAAAATAAAACATTAAATAACGCAAAAACGACCTATTTAAAATTTTATTCTCGCATTATCAATAATGCTATATCATTAATATTAAATGGGCTTAAAAAAATGTCAAAACGAGGTCGTTTTAAACTCTGAAGCGTACACTGACGTCGCACCACCGTTAAAGGAAGCTCCAGCTGGCGACGGGGATAAAATACAAACAGATGTACCGATATGTCCCTTCAGGTAGGAACAATGTGAAAAGCGTTAGTTCCCCTATGTGTTTCAACATTTAATTAAGGAGAACCACTTCAAAGGCAAGGCAAATTTATTCATAATAAACATTTAGAAAAATAAATTATACTCCACTAAGGTACAATAGCAGTATACGTGGATACACATAATACACACGTTATGAGTCGCAGGTAAGTGACGTATGACGTTCAATGTATTTTTCGTGTGGAAAGTAATTGAGAATAAACATTGTTCGAAATTACGTGTGCAAGGTACAAACAATAATGAATGTTTCTACACACCCTAATATTATAGTTCTACTAAACAAGGCAATACTATGCGAAGCGTGTCATCCAGGTGCCGACCATGGGTAAAACAACCAGGTAAACCCAAGCTAAAGGGCTCCTGAAACAAAACCTCAATTTATAACGTGGCAACGAAACAAAATTTAAACAGTATACAATAACTACCACGAGTCAATATGCCACTAAGCCACATCGCGAACTTGAATTACGACACTTACCCATGATCGACCGGCCGTGACAACAAGACAACAAGCTCGTCCAAGAAACTAAGGCGAAATCAGCCGAGAGGCATGTGGGCACGAGCTTATATAACTTAAGTGGGATATAAAGCCACATGCAAAGAAAATAGTTCCTAAGAAGGGGAAGGAGGAAGGGTTACCAGAAAACTGGGTTGGTCAGGAGGGTTTAAGCGGGATGTGGAGAGGGAAGGGGGTGGGAACACGACACTAACGTCGACGAAGGCCGAAGGCAGCCGATGGCTCACTGTGATGAACACGAGTTCGGCGCAACTTATTAAACAATTTCCCTTTATATTAATATTCGGGAAGAGCTCGGTCATGTCATATTGTAAGGAATAATATCTTCACTTACCTCTAGTGATTTCATAGAACCACAGTAAAACTAAATCAGAATGGCCAGAGATGGATTTGAACCCATGTCATATGGAATGTGAGTTTACCGTTTAGCCTCACATCTGTGCCACATACCCCATAAAATGCAATACAATAAAACCGTAAATTGTTGGGAATAATTATTAAGGATGTTGGTTTTTAGTTCTAGATTCTACCAAATTTTAAACCCCGAGGCGGAGACCGAAAACGTTTGAGGTAAGTTATTTAGGCCGACCGTTGTGCATTGAATATTTTGTAACTTTTTCCAATGATTGATTTTTAAGGTTATTTATAAAAACCAATTTAACAAACTTTTAATTTATTAGGTAACATGTTATGTTTACATGTTATGAGAGAAAACTTGTATGAACTGGTACAATGACCTAGAAGATCATATTAATACTGCTTCCAAAGTTTTATTTGAAAAATCTAATAAGCTATTATTTCATTAAGCTTGATTTTTTAAATCTAATGAAATAATTTACTATCTTAAATATAATTTAAGTAAATTTCAAGCAGTGAATTAAAAAATAATTAGCACCTGAAAACGTTGTTCTATCAACAAACTTTTTTTTTTTAATTTTATTTCTTTTATAAAATGTTTTTGTTACTCGAGAACAGAAATGTCTGAACTCAGATTTAGGATTGACGTTTGGGTATGTATTATTAAAGATTTTGTACAACCCACTGACATCCATTTATTTTAAATTACATAAAATAGTAAAAAATAATACGTTTTAAAAGGTGTTTCTTTAGAAACTGAAGACCAAATGATATTTTTTTTGTTAGTCCTACAAATAAAATAGTGAACAACGTACCTATAGTACGTTTCTGTGGAACAAAGTTATCGGTATTTTGGCAGATTGTTGAAAATATAATACAAAGAATTTCTTCGTTACATTATAAAAACTAATAAGTCGTAACAGTTACGAATATGTTAATTATTTGTGTCGTTTGTGCAAAAGGCCTTTGTTGATTGAAGATAGTGGAACCTGCGTGCCCTACCGTTCTGAAATGCCTGGACTGAACACTTGCAGCCAGCTGGCGGGCCGTGTAGCTCTCCGGCCGGCTAGTTGCCGCTGCGGCCGCCAGGGGCTGCGCGGTTATAAATACCGGCGGGCGGGCGAGTGTAACAAGCGCGCCTGTGCGGGCGGTCGCCCCGCTTCCTTTGAGCGCGGCTCACTCCGCCCGCTCGCCGGTATTTTTAGTGTTTCAGGCGTGGCAGCGCCGGGCCGCCCGTGCGGCAGCATCACACCCCTTCCCCCTCCCTGTCCAGCAGTGCGCTCTGCCGGCGTGCCGTCCGCATTGTCGTATATCAGTCGGCAGTCGCTGGTCGGTCATTTTATAACAGACAACAGTAATTAAATTGCGCTGCTTCGCTAACATAATTTGAAACATATATTTCAAAAATCAACGAACATGAAACCATTAAAAGTTACCTTCGGAGCTTTCTATTAACAAAACCAAATTTTTTTTAAATACTTTTAGACATTTGTATGAAATTGCACAAGTAGCTTTTAATTTTACTATATTAGATGAATTTATTAGTTGAATTAATATTTGAGTGTTAAATACAAAGATTTGTTTCCCTTTTTATTAAAATATAACTGTCATTTTAAATCTAACCGTAAAAATTTTAACTTTTGGTTTTGTAGAAATCTCTGTAAAATGAATCTTATATTCATAGTAACTGACTTCGTAGTAGCTACATATTTGTTGAATTTTATGAGAGAATAATTTAAAACTGACCGAATAAAATATTCGTGCAGCTAAAAACTATATTTTGTTATAACATAAGTATTTTCTTTTTTGTTATTCATATTGAAAATTTTACAACATTGCATTGATTTTGAACAATCCAAAAATAACAGTATTTATTTATAATTTAATTATTTTTTTTAAATGTTTAATATCTATGAACTCCTTAATTAAAAAATATTGTTTGTATACTTATGCGTATTTGAAGTTACTCTCCTTTCATATAATCTAACACGGTAGCTAACATATGAAGAAAGATATCTCACAACAGTCGTCATATTAAATATGAACCAACAAAGTGCAGAATATTAAACATATTTATGCGCTAACAAAATATTCTAGCCAATAAATTATATGCAAACTTAAAAGAAAATCAAATAAATGAATCATTATTCGCTGGTTTAAGCATTACAAAAAATAATAATTACTCGTTGTAGCTTAAGGTTTCAAATTCCATTCATTTAAGACAATTTTTTTGAATGATGATTGTTGCTGAATATATGTTTCATTTCTGTTAAAACAAACCACACACTACATTACATACCTATACAGTGTTTGAACATAACTGGTCAAGACGCGCACTGTACTTAATTCTTTTGATTTTTCCATTGCCCGGTGCGTGCGCTTTTCGTTGCATACCACAGTTTCACACTGAACGCACCTTAAGAATTATTTCTTAAAAAATTATTCGAGGGGTGGTCGTAAAAAAACTTATGTCGCAGAATTATGTTCCTGGTGGTTGAATGGCGACACAGCCAAGACAGTTATTATTACCAACGAGCTCAACCGGACTTTCCTTTGATAGTTCTCGGTGTAAGTTCAACTGGGACTAAGTGGGAGGGGCGACGCTACCGTCAGAACCTGTAGTGGCCGAGCCATGGTTGCCAGAGTGCTGCTGCCACTCTAGGCTTGTAGACAACCACGTGGTCAGCGTCGCCCGAGAAGTTTCCCTGCTTGCGAGAACTCACTGGCGACTCGGGGAAAATAAAAATGCTTCCGTAACGGCAACATCCAGCGGTGTTGCGAGGGACCAGCAGCCAGGTGCTGCTCGGTCACAGTGATAATTAATTGAAAAATTTATTTAACGCAATATAAGGTGATAAAGTAAACATTTAACCAATTTTTAAAATCAACTACTATTTAAATAGCCATTAAAATAATATAAAGGTAATTTTTTTTTAAAAAATCTGCTCTTCTGTTAAAAATTTAAAAGTCCTAACATTATATCTTTGCGTTCCTTTCATTCTGTTTATTGATTCTAAAAAATTTAATAAAGCATTCAAAGTTGATAACCACTAGTATACTGGTAGTTTACTATTTAAACTGTTGGTTAGGTTCACTATATTTCAGATATTGTGTAAATGGGTGCATAATTGGTTTGGTTAGGGTAAGTTTTGCTAACATTAAAATATTTTGTATATTTTTATGGGTCGTTAGATAGGTTATGTTCTCAACATTATATATATATATATATATATATATATGGAGTACTGCAATTTAAAAATCCATTACCTAATTTTTACGTTGATTAAAAGTCGGTAGGCTACTTTGCTTGTCTGTTAGTCTTGAACAATTCCACACCTTTACACAGTCATTTCTTAAAGACTAAAATAATGTTTAAGTTATTTCTTAAGGAATAAAAAATATGGCGAATCATGTGACCGGTTGGAAAGGTACGATAAGGTTTATTAAAAATAAGGTTAATGGTGTGAATGAGTGTTTTATTTAGGCAAGGGTGTTTTAAATTAATTTCAAATAATACCAATTGATTGCAATGATTGATTAGTTTAGATTAGCAAATATATGACACTATTATTTATGGCATAGTTCACGAAATATGCAGAATTAAAGAAAAATAAAAACCTCTTAGGAACTCTTGCTGGCTAAAAATGTGTTTGTAAACACGTGATTGCTTTCACTTATATATTTAAATTTTATTGTCACATTAGGTACACTATTTAGAATTACTGTTTTGAAAACAATTTTTTAATTAAATAAAATGTACTGGTATTAAAATCAACAGAAGCGTCATTTAAATGAAATTTATAATAACAAACATTTATATTAAGTATAAAAAAGGGAGCTAAATTATAAATAGCCAGTAGCATATAAATTTAGGTACGGCGGCTGGGTTCTTAGTGTAGTGTAGGTGTCGGTGTCCGCCTTCGTGTAGGGTGACGTCTAGGCGGCCATATTGGTTGATTTTGACCTTTGACCTTGACCTTTAAAATTATTCAAATTTGCCAACAATACTCAAATATTCTAAAAATTCGCCAAAAAAACACTCAAAATGCCCGGTTTTGGGGGGAAAATATCAGAAAAATTTCTCTAATTACAGGGAAACATTTTCCGTTTTGAGGGAAAATTTCCCGTATTAGTCCACAAAAATGCCAGTGGCATGAATTATCCTAAAAGCGACTTAAGATTCCTAAAAGAATGCCGCCCGACTCCTCTTAGCTCATAGCTATGACAATTATGATGTTATGGACGCCATTTCGAACTATGACGTCCCCGTGGCAATTTTTTTACGGCCGCTATTTTAAATATCCGTAATTATTATGCAAAAATGGACACAATAAAAAAAATTATTAAAATTTTATTAAAAATGTTCCGCTATTTATAAATTATGTCACGGCAACCATATAAATATTCTGTTAATATTATTTAAAAAAATTAAATATATAAAATAAAAAAAATGTTGTCTGTAAAGTCGGTTTACGGTCGATAGTTTAACGTGACAACGTTATAACAAAACATTGATGAAATGATTGCATACTTTTAAGAATAAAATTGTATAATTTTTATTGAAATGTCACTATTTAGTATGGATACAAAGAAGGAGTGAAATGAAATCAGTAGTATACGAATGTATTTCCTGCGCCTGGCTTTTGGCTGTGGATTGGGATTGTCGGTGTCGAACCACATCTCTGATTCTGACGTCACGGACGCCATCTTGGATGAGCCTAACGGGACACAGCGTAACGGGACAAGTTGTACCCTGACCTTGACCTTGACCCCGGCGGACATATTGGATCCGCCATCTTTGATACCGTCGACTTTGTTCCTGTTGTTTGTTCCTAGATAGCGACAGCGTCAGTCTTGATTTTTTTCTGTTCCACTGGAGGCTGCCATCTTGGATACCGTCATCTTTGTTTCTGTTGTTGTTCCTAGATAGCGCCAGCGTCGCTCTTGATTTTTTTCTGTTATGCTGGAGGCCGCCATCTTCGATACCGTCGACTTTGTTTCTGTTGTTTGTTCCTAGATAGTGCCAGCGTCGCTCTTGAATTTTTCTGTTCCACTGGAGGCCGCCATCTTCGATACCGTCGACTTTGTTTCTGTTGTTTGTTCCTAGATAGCTCCAGCGTCGCTCTTGATTTTTTTTTTCTGTTCCACTGGAGGCCGCAATCTTGGATAACGGCGACTTTGTTTCTGTTGTTTGTTCCTAGATAGCGCCAGCGTCGCTCTGTCTCATCACATAATGTCAATGTTCCATTACCTAACATAGATATTACGATACTTATCGACATATTAAATTAAATTTTTTATGCAAAATAAATTGGAAGCGCTGTGATTCGAACCAGCGCAGCTCTGATCGCTAGGTTGGAAAATTCAATTCAATTCAAAAGATTTTTATTATACATTTTTACACTTCACAGTTATTTGACAATGGTTTACAAGACACGCCAGCACACAGTGCTCTTTTGCCTAAAAATACATTATTATTAAATACAAGTTAAACTTTGCTGGTATATACAAAATTCACAGAGGTTAACAGAAAAATATAAGCGGTATATACAAAGGAAAAGTTTAAAACCTTTGGTTTTGTCTGGAGCCCCGGGGCTCTATGTTTGGGGTATGGAAGTTATTCTTCACTCATATACACTATACACATTAATTAAATTTGAGAAAAGGGAGGAAAAGATAAAAGCATACAGGTAGATAGATAACTTAATATATATACACTTAATTTCTGGCAATGTCGCTATGGGCGGCGTTCATTGGTAGTGCGTCGCACCGGCACTGAGGTGGGCGTCCGTTGCACTGCACTGATCTTCTTGACCGATGTTAAGATTCTTGAGAACTGCCCAGTCAGGGTGGAAACATATGCCTTTAACCCCTCGGCCATCGAGACATTTACCAGACTGAGAATTAAAAAAGGTATATAAGCAATATCATGTATATCGTGACTTGAATTTTTTTTTATTTTAAGTAATAATAGTACTACCTGTTCGAGACAGAACCACCATCTTGTATTAAGTCGTAACTGTTGCAATTATCGTTACACCCGCAATCATTAAAATCCGCAATTTTTATGTTAGAAAATCGGGGAAAATTGTAAAAATCATAAAAAAATTAAATAATCGAATTAAATAATAAAAATCTTAAAAACAACTGTTGCAGTTATGGTTACGGTCGACATCTTGGATTATATAAATGTTGCATGTTTCGTTACGCCCGCCATCTTGGTTGAGTACTATGCCATCGTTACACTTTATGTTACGACCGTCATATTGGATCCTATTAATGTTGCAATTACCGTTATGGTCATCATCTTGAAACTTAGTCGTCATCTAGGAAATCCGTAATTTGTATCTTAGAAAATCGGGAAAAATTCCAAAATTCATAAAAAAATTAACTTAATATAATTCTGATTATATCGATTCCCGTCCTTGGTTCGAAACTGGTGAGGGCAAAAAAACATCAGATCCTTCCTCAACAGAAGCCACCTACAGACTGACCTACCTCCATAAATAACAAGGTATTTACCATCATCTGGTATGACGTCATCTCCGCCAACTTGTCTTCGTCGGCTGGAGACCACCATCATGTTTTCGTCTGCTAGAGTGTGCTAGCGACATGTTAGTATAATTTTCTGTTCACCATACCTTTAACCTCGTATGTTAGCATTGAACTTTGACCTTGACCTTGAAATTTGACCTTTAACTTTGACCTTGCCCATAAACTTTGAACATGACCTTGATCTTTGACTTTAACCTTGACGGTCATCATGGATCCGTCATTTTATGTTCAGTACATGCTACCAGGAGCTACCACATGTTAGTGGTCATTGCCACCTTCATGTTTTGGTCTGCTGGAGGACACCATATTGTGTGTACTCGTCTTTCCATCATGCTAGTTTTATTCTAACCTGCTACTGTGCAGTAATCATTTATTATTACTGAAGTGCCCGCCATCTTGAAATTTGGCCGCAATCTAGAAATCATGTAATTATTTAGCAAAAAATGCGAGAAATATTCCAAAAGTCTCCGAAAAAATCAATGATTAATTTACCAATTGAATCGATGGATTTCTGTCCACGGTTCGATTCTTGGCCAGTGACAGATGTAACTAATTATTATATAAATTTTAGATTCTGTTTTCCATTACCTTTCGAGGAGTTTATTAATAATTTACTCTACGAAAAACAACTCAAGTCAATATACCTGACCAACGAATTAAATACAGTGCCGGTTAGCCTT
The DNA here is from genome assembly GCF_032445375.1 of Bacillus rossius redtenbacheri. Taxonomy (NCBI): domain Eukaryota; kingdom Metazoa; phylum Arthropoda; class Insecta; order Phasmatodea; family Bacillidae; genus Bacillus; species Bacillus rossius. The sequence continues at coordinate 23,607,261 of NC_086333.1, forward strand.
TTAAGAAAGTCCAACTTTTCAATAATCTGAATAACCTAAAACCGTTCATGTACAAAGCCACACATACAGGCCAATTGTCTTCAGACCATGAGACCGAGTCTTGTCATTATCAGACGTATAGGCTAGTAATTTCAGGACCGCATGACCTTCGAGGTTAGCTAATTATATTTAATAAATCCATCGTGACATTTTTTATACATACTTAAGGACCAAGTGACCTTGAAAAATATTTTAGTAACGCCAAGAGGTTTTAAACTAGTAAATATTCAATCACTACATTTTGTACTATGTGCAATCAACAAAAAGGAACCACCGACAACGAAAAAGCAAAACCGCCAACGAAAATGCAGCACATTTGGAAGCTCAGACAACGAAAAGGCAGCACCACCAACCAAAAGGCAGCACATTTGGAAGCACCGACAACGAATAGGCAGCTCATTTGGAAGTACCGACAACGAAATTGCAGCACATTTGGAAGCACCGAAAACAAAATGGCAGAACCGCTAACGAAATGCAGCTCATTTGGAAGCACCGACAACGAAAAGGCAGCACCGCCAACGAAAAGGTAGCACATTTGGAAGCACCGACAACGAAAAGGCAGTACCGCCAATGAAAAGGCAGCTTTTTGGAAGCACCGACAACGAAAAGGCAGTACCGCCAACGAAAAGGCAGCATATTTGGAAGCACCGCCATCGAAAAGGCGCCACATTTGGAAGCACCGACAAAGAAAAGGCAGCACCATTAACGAAAAGGCAGCACATTTGGCATTGACTCCAATATTCGTTGTCTGCATTAATTCTCTCGCTCCAAAATTCATTGGATCCAATATTCATTGACTCTAATATTCATTAGCTCCAATATTAATCGGCTCCAATATTCATGGACTCGAATATCAAGAGGCTCCAATTGCTCCAAATACTCCAACAGTCTTTTGGCTACTATAGTCATTGGCTCCAATATTCATTGGCTCCAATATTCATGTGCTCCAATATCAATTGGCTCCAATTGCTCCAAAATGATCCATCAGTCTTTTGGCTCCGATAGTCATTGGCTCCAATAGTCATTGACTGAAATATTTATTGGCTACAATATTCATTGGCTACAATATTCATTGGCTCCAATATTCATTGGCTACAATATTCATTTGCTCCATCAGTCATTGACACCAACAGTCTGTTGGTTCCAAAAGTCTTTTGGCTCCAAATATATTTGCCTTGAATTCTTCGAGACTATGATACTTGAGGCCACATGGCTACGAGTCTAAAATAATCTAGCTGGTTACGAGTTATATATAGCTTGCGAGGCTACAGAGCTACGAAGCTTCTAGTACATACGTTTACGTGACTGCAAGGATACAGGACTACAAGTCTGCATGAGTACTTGACTACGAAGGTACTCGTCTACAGGGCTCCAGTTGCCGCATTTGTCTTCGACAGAATTTTCTCTTTTGCTCCAACTGCTCCATCAGCATTATGTTATAAGATTACAAGGCTGCTTGCTTATTTAGCTTCAAGTCTACGAGGCTCCAATGCATAATGACTACGAGACTACGAGCCATGAGGTTACAAGACTATGCGATTGCAAGTCTTCAAGGTTACGTGATCGCGAGGCTATAGGACTACAAAGCTTTCATAACGCATGGTTACGAGACTGCATGACTAATTGGCCGCGTGGCTACGAAACTTCATGTCTCTAACTGACTACAATAGCACTATTCAGTGGTGAGAGTTAATTTATCTCATGCAAAGGAACTTGCTGCAAGTAGTTCCGTTTTTCAACATCAGATGACGTCACGTGTTGCTTGCAGGTAAATAATATTTATTTATTTTGTGCGGGATGCGGGATGTTCACTATCGATCGCATAAGAAGGATGGCTTAGATAGTCTCCAAGGGGAGGGAAATTCGTCCTTCCTACTAGTGATTCTCAGATTTCTCACGGTCCACCATCTTGGAATGTGACGTCACGACGGCCATCTTGGATGGGTGTGACCTTGACCTTTGACCGAAACTGCAGGAATGATCGCTAGCACACGAATTAATCATCAAAATATTGATAAGAATAATCAGGAGCACACGTAGAAAACCATCATAATATTGGCATGAATAATCAGGAGCACACGGAGAAAACCACCATAATATTTACATGAATAATCAGAAGCACACGGAGAAAAACGAAACATATTTTCGTTGATATCATAAAATAACAGGGAAAAAAATATTTATTAATAAAAATAAATGAATTAAAAATTTAAAATAAAATAAAAAAATAGATAAACAGATACTGCTAGCTTGTAAACTTATCATTGTTAAGCAAATATAGAGTTCTAGTACAAGCCAGAATTTTATGTATTTTTTTTATTTTATTTTAAATTTTAATTTCATTATTTTTATTTATAAATATTTTCTTTCCCTATAATTTTATGATATCAAAGAAAATATGTGTAGTTTTTCTCCGTGTACTTCTGATTATTCTTGTCAATATTAAGTTGGTTTTCTCCGTGTGCTCCTGATTATTCTTATCAATATTTTAATGGTTAATCCGTGTGCTTCCGATCATTCCTGCGGTTTCGGTCAAAGGTCATGGTCACACCCATCCAAGATGGCCGCCGTGACGTCGCATTCCAAGATGGCGGATCGTGAGAAATCTGAGAATCACTAGCAGGAAGGACGAACTTCCTTCTCCTTGGAGACTATCGAAGTCATCCTTCTTATGCGATCGATAGTGAGCATCCCGCATCCCGCACAAAATAAATAAATATTATTTACCTGCAAGCAAAACGTGACGTCATCTGATGTTGAAAAGCGGAACTACTTGCAGCAAGTACCTTTGCATGAGATAAATTAACTTTCACCACTGAATAGTGCTATTGTAGTCAGTTAGAGACATGAAGCTTCGTAGCCAAGCGGCCAATTAGTCATGCAGTCTTGTAACCATGCGTTATGGAAGCCTCGTAGTCCTTAGCCTCGCGATTACGTAACCTTGAAGACTTGCAATCGCATAGTCTTGTAACCTCATGGCTCGTTGGAGCCTCGTAGACTTGAAGCTACGTAAGCAAGTAGCCCTGTAATCTTATTACATAATACTGATGGTGTGGATGTAGCAAAAGAGAAAATGCCGTCGAAAACAGATGTGGCGATTTGAGCCTTGTAGACGAGTAGCTTCGTAGTCAAGAACTCATACAGACTTGTATTCCTGTATCCACGCAGTCACGTAAACTTGTGTTCTAGAAGCTTCGTAGCTCTGTAAACTTGCAGTCTCGTAAACTTGAAGATTCGTAGTCAAGTAATCTTGTAACCTCATGTCTCGAAGTCGCGTAGTCATGAAGTCATGGGACCTCGTAGAATTGTAGCCTCGCAGTCTCGTAACCATGCGTTCTGGAAGCTTCCTATTTCTATAGCCTCGCGATCACGTAACCTTGAAACTCGCAATAGCATAAATTCGTAACCTCATGGCTCGTAGTCTCGTAGTCATGATGCATTGGAGCCTCGTAGACTTGAAGCTACGTAAGCAAGCAGCCTTGTAATCTTATAACATAATGCTGATGGAGCAATTGGAGCAAAAGAGAATATTCTGTCGAAGACAAATGCGGCAACTGGAGCCTTGTAGACGAGTACCTTCGTAGTCAAGTACTCATGCAGACTTGTAGTCCTGTATCCTTGCAGTCACGTAAACGTATGTACTAGAAGCTTCGTAGCTCTGTAGCCTCGCAAGCCAAGTATAACTCGTAACCAGCTAGATCATTTTAGACTCGTAGCCATGTGGCCTAATAGTCTCTTAGACTCGAAGAATTCTAGCCAAATATATTTGGGCCAAAAGACTTTTGGAACCAACAGACTGTTGGTGTCAATGACTGATGGAGGCAATGAAAATTATAGCCAATGAATATTGGAGCTAATGAATATTGGAGCCAATGAATATTTTAGCCAATGAATATTGAAGCCAATGACTATTGGAGCCAATGACTATCGGAGCCAAAAGACTGATGGATCATTTTGGAGCAATTGGAGCCAATTGATATTGGAGCACATGAATATTGGAGCCAATGAATATTGGAGGCAATTAATATTGGAGCCAATGAATATTGGAGGCAATTAATATTGGAGCAAATGAATATTGGAGCCAATGACTATAGGAGCCAAAAGACTGTGGAGCATTTGGAGCAATTTGAGCCAATTGATATTGGAGCCCATGAATATTGGAGCCGTTGAATATTGGAGCCAATGAATATTAGAGACAATGAATATTGGAGCAAATGAATATTGGAGCGAGCGAATTATTGGAGGCAAGGAATATTGCAATCAATGACAAATGTACTGCCTTTTCGTTGATGGAGCTGCCTTTTCTTTGTCGGTGCTTCCAATTGTGGCGCCTTTTCGATGGCGGTGCTTCCAAATGTGCTGCCTTTTCGTTGCCGGTGCTGCCTTTTCGTTGTCGCTGCTTCAAAATGAGCTGCCTTTTCGTTGGCGGTACTGCTTTTTGTTGTCAGTCCTTCCAAAAGAGCTGCCTTTTCGTTGGCGGTACTGACTTTTCGTTTTCGGTGCTCTCAAATGTGCTGCCTTTTCGTTGGCGGTGCTGCCTTTTCGTTATCCGTGCTTCCAAATGTGCTGCCTTTTCGTTGGCGTTGCTGCCTTTTCGATGTCGGTGCTTTAAATGTGCTGCCTTTTCGTTGTCGGTTCTCTCAAATATGCTGCCTTTTCGTTGGTGGTACTGCCATTTCGTTGTTGGTGCTCTCAAATGTGCTGCCTTTTCGTTGGCGGTGCTGCTTTTTCGTTGTCTGAACTTATAAATGTGCTGCATTTTCGTTGGAGTTGCTGCCTTTTCGTTGTCGGTGGTTCCTTTTTGTTGATTGCGCATAGTACAAAATGTAGTGATTAAATTTTATATAGTTTAAAACCTCTTGGCGTAGCTAAAATATTTTTCAAGGTCACTTGGTCCTTAAGTATGTATAAAAATGTCAAGATGGATTATTGAATAAGGTCCCTGATGGTAATATGGCCATGTTGGTAATATGGCCATTTGGCTGCCATTGACTTAGTTCGCGCGGATACCGATAGAATGTGCTGGCATGTTCTTCGGAACACCATTGTCGAGAGCTCACAGAGTTTCCGAGTCCGGGCAGCACGCACACCACCTGGGAGACGCCATTTTCATGGGTTTTTGCTGCGAGCAGAGAACTCTTCTTATTTTACTCCGGTAAGTTTATATTTTATTTTAATAGTGTACTACTAGATATTGTCAGAAATTTGATGTCTCAGTGCGTAGATTTCTATACTTATTTAAATGTATTTTAAAAAGATTTATTACCTTCAACCATTTAAAAACTATAATCGACTTTTTGAAATGTCACCCAGGTTGTTAATATGGCCAACCATGTGGCCATATTAGCTGCAGTTGGCCATATTAGCAACATTTTGTGAATGAAATGGTTTATACATACTGTATGGCCCCTCGTAGGTAAATTGTTATTAGTGTATGTGATTTTATTATTTATTACGAGTTTATTTATAACTGTAATTAATATATACCTTTACAGAGACAAGTAATAAAAATTACAGAAAAATGTGTACCTCACACAGGATACCTACCTAAAATGACAACTTAAAAAAACTCCTTAGATGCCATCACTGGGTATATTTAAATTGTTTTTGTCTGGTGCATTTTTGCGGGAAAATATTTATTAAAGTGCACAATGGAAAATATATTTTTAAGAATAATATGTAAAAATGTAATGAAGTGAAAATATCATGAAACTTTTTTTGCAGGAAAATATTTATTGAAAGAGCATACTGGATATTATATTTTCAATAATTCTATATAAAAATTAATTAAATTACATAAAAAAATCCCGATACATTAATTATAGCGCCAAAAATAATAACTTATAATTAAATTGTAACTAATGTTAATTCTTTGTTTTTTGTTTCAGAAATGAATCCCTTCAATCCACAAAAGAAGCGGGGTAGTTGGACACAAGATGGACTCAGCAAGGCAGTAGATGCTGTAAGACTTGGCAACCTATCTGTTAATGCAGCAAGTAAAAGGTATGTCGTGCCTAGGCGAACCCTTCGCCGTTATCTTTCCAATAACCAAGATGTTAAATCAAAATTGGGTTGTAAGGCCACACTCAAAACTGAGGAAGAGAGGGAACTTAGCAGGAGAATAATTCGTCTAGCAAATGTTGGTTATCCACTCACATCAAAGATGCTCAAGTTAAATGTTTTTAAATACTGCCGTGAAAATGGGATAACTCACCGGTTCACTAAAGAAACTGCAGGTCGCTACTGGTTGAATAACTTTTTGGCCAGAAATCCTGAAATTAGCAAACGAAAAGCTCAAAGGCTAAATCCTGCCCGAGCTCAAAAGCTTAACAAATTCATAGTTGGAGACCATTTTGAAAAATTACAGAATGTCCTTGCTGAGAACAAGTTTTTAAACTTCCCTGAAAAAATATTCAACATGGATGAGAAGGGTTGTAGGTTACAACTGCACAAAGATCCAGAGGTTTTGGCGAAAAAGGGGTCAAAGCGCGTCCACATTGTTGCAAAGGAACGTGGCGAGAGTGTTACTGTTGTAGCCTGTGGTAATGCTACTGGAAATGTCATTCCCCCAATGATCCTATTCCCTGGATTAAGAAAAAATCCAGCTTGGGAAAAAAATTTACCTACAGGTTCAACAACAATAATGACTCGAAAAGGTAGCATGACAACCGAATCTTTTGTGTCCTTCCTGAATCACTTCTCTAGGTTCAAGCCAAGTGGGCCTTGTCTTCTGATTTTTGATGGGGCTAAGTCACATTTAGACTACAGCATATGTGAAGTTGCAGAACAGAATGAAATTATTTTGTACTGTCTTCCGTCAAACACGACTCATGAGTTACAGCCTTTAGACAAAGGTTGTTTCCGAAGTTTTGAGATTTTTTGGGATCAGCACACACTCCTTTATTTTAATATGCACAAAGAACAGCAAGACATTTCTAAATTGAACTTTGCTGATGTTTTTACACCAACATGGGAAAAGTCCATGACACAAGCAAACATGAAAAGTGGATTTAAGGCTACTGGCATTTTCCCCTTCAATCCGTTCGTGATTCCAGAAGAGGCCTTTGCACCCAGCATAGCTACTGAGCTTCCACCACCTAACACAAAAATGGCAGACGAAACTGTAACCGCTTATGCGTTGCAGGAACAACATAATTCCAATGACGACCATTCATTGGCAGGTCCGTCTGGTCTACAGACAAATGTTAGCCAGCTTGGTTCTAGACACAGCACCAGTTCATCATCTGATTCAGATATCACAGGAGACTTGGCACAACCTTCAAGTTCTTCAGATTACTCTGATAGTTTGCATATTCCCGAAAGTACTGCAAATCTGTCCAGGCGTGGTTCCATTGGAGAAATGCTACCTACACCAAAGAAAAAACGGAAAACCACACGGGTTATGAAACCTGCTATAAACAACAGGGGTGTTGTACTGAATAAATCTTTATTTGAAGATAACAAGGATGTAAAGTTAGATAGCAGCAAGAACAGTGGAAACAGCAAAAAATATAATACAAAGTCTGTTCGCCAGATAACTGCTTCAAAGAAGTCTGAGAGTTGGTACTGTGCAATTTGTTGCAATGATGAAGTGAAGGATATGAGACTGTGCGGAGTTTGTGAAATATATGTCCATGAAGAATGTGTTGGCCTCACCAAAGATGACAAAGAGTTTTTTATTTGCCCGAAATGTTTATTATAGTGTAAATATTTTGAAAGAGACCAATATGTTACTTGTTAATATCATATTTTATCTACAATCAGACTTTCATTATCAAAAAATAATAAAACTGTATTTTTATATGTTTTAAAAAATATATTTGCTGTTTATTCTTATGTATGTATAAGTAAATATTAGTAAATATTCATCAGAAATACAATTTATTTATGATTTGTGCTAATAAATCTTAATTTTCAGCTTCCTATAAATCATTGGCCATATTAACATCACATGCTTTTAATATGGCCCAAATACATGTATTTATTATTTTGCAGTTATTTTATAATGACATGTATTAAAAAATGTTTTGTTAATGGTTTTTGACAAGAAAAACCCTAGATATTATGTCCATCAAACACTTTTGGGGATTTCCCGAAAACTAGATAAAATAAAATTAAACAAAGCTTAACATGGCCATATTACCATCAGTGACCTTATAATTAGCTAAAGACGAAGGTAATGCGGTCCTGAACGTCCTTTACGTCTGATAATGACATGACTCGGTCTCATGGTCTGAAGACAATTGGCCTGTATGTGTGTCTTTGTACATTAACGGTTTATAGTTTATTCAGATAATTGAAAAATTATACTTTCATAAAAGGCTAATCGGCACTGTATTTAATTCGTTGGTCAGGTATATTGACTTGAGTTGTATTTCGTAGAGTGAATGATTAATAAACTCCTCGAAAGGTAATGGAAAACAGAATCTAAAATTTATATAATAATTAGTTACATCTGTCACTGGCCAAGAATCGAACCGTGGACAGAAATCCATCGATTCAATTGGTAAATTAATCATTGATTTTTTCGGAGACTTTTGGAATATTTCTCGCATTTTTTGCTAAATAATTACATGATTTCTAGATTGCGGCCAAATTTCAAGATGGCGGGCACTTCAGTAATAATAAATGATTACTGCACAGTAGCAGGTTAGAATAAAACTAGCATGATGGAAAGACGAGTACACACAATATGGTGTCCTCCAGCAGACGAAAACATGAAGGTGGCAATGACCACTAACATGTGGTAGCTCCTGGTAGCATGTACTGAACATAAAATGACGGATCCATGATGACCGTCAAGGTTAAAGTAAAAGATCAAGGTCAAGTTCAAAGTTCAAGGTCAAGGTCAAAGTTTAAGGTCAAGGTCAAAGGTCAAGGTCAAAGGTCAAGGTCAAAGGTCAAGGTCAAAGGTCAAGGTCAAGTTCAATGTTCAAGGTTAAGGTCAAGGTCAAAGTTCAATGCCAACAGACGAGGTTAAAGGTATGGTGAACAGAAAATTATACTAACATGTCGCTAGCACACTCTAGCAGACGAAAACATGATGGTGGTCTCCAGCTGACGAAGACAAGATGGCGGAGATTACGTCATACCAGCTGATGGTAAATACCTTGTTATTGGTGGAGGTAGGTCAGTGTGTAGGTGGCTTCTGTTGAGGAAGGATCTGATGTTTTTTGCCCTCACCAGTTTCGAACCAAGGACGGGAATAGATGTAATCAGAATTATATTAAGTTAATATTTTTATGAATTTTAGAATTTTTCCCGATTTTCTAACATAAAAATTACGGATTTCCTAGATGACGTCTAAATTTCAAGATGATGACCATAACGGTAATTGCAACATTAATGGGATCCAATATGGCGGTCGTAACATAAAGTGTAACGATGGCATAGTACTCAACCAAGATGGCGGGCGTAACGAAACATGCAACATTTATATAATCCAAGATGTCGACCGTAACCATAACTGCAACAGTGGTTTTTAAGATTTTGATTATTTAATTCGTTTATTTAATTTTTTTATGATTTTTACAATTTTCCCCGATTTTCTAACATAAAAATTGCGGATTTTAATGATTGCGGGCGTAACGATAATTGCAACAGTTACGACTTAATACAAGATGGTGGTTCTGTTTAGAACAGGTAGTACTATTATCACTTAAAATTAAAAAAAAATTTCAAGTCACGATATACATGATATTGCTTATATACCTTTTTTAATTCTCAGTCTGGTAAATGTCTCGATGGCCGAGCGGTTAAAGGCGTATTTTTTCCAAACTAGCTATCAGTGCTGCACTGGTTCGAATCACAGCGCTTCCAATGTATTTTACATAAAAAAAATAATTTAATATGTCGATAAGTATCATAATAGCTATGTTAGGTAATGGAACATCGACCTTATGTGATGAGACAGAAAGACGCTGGCGCTATCTAGGAACAAACAACAGAAACAAAGTCGCCGGTATCCAATATTGCGACATCCAGTGGAATAGAAAAAAAATCAAGAGCGACGCTGGTGCTATCTAGGAACAAACAACAGAAACAAAGACGACAGTATCCAAGATTGCAGCCTCTAGTGGTACAGAAAAAAATCAAGAGCGACGCTTTCGCTATCTAGGAACAAACAACAGAAACAAAGTCGACGGTATCCAAGATGGCGGATCCAATATGACCGTCGGGGTCAATGTCAAGGTCACGCTACAACTGTCACGTTACGCTGTGTTTGTTACGTTCATCCAAGATGGCCGCTGTGACGTCAGAATCAGAGATGTGGCTCGACACCTACAATCCCAATCCACAGCCAGAAGCCAGGCGCAGGAAATTCATTCGTATACTATTGAAATCAACAGTTTAATTGATAAATTTACTTTTATTTGCACTCATTAATTGAAATATGTTTAATACTTTAACGAAGAGATTATTTTAACTATAACTTTTATATATGTTTTCTATTTAACTTCTTCCAATCTGTGTTATTCTCTTAAGGATAGGACGATTATAGGAAAAGTAGGAAACGAATGGGAGTGTTTCAAGTTTAATGTGCCTCGAAAAAGTCAAATCGATGGTTGTTCCAATCGAGTGGAAGAGAGATATTTGCGCCACGAACTCTGCAGCAATCTTAGGAGGAACGGGTTAGCAAAGAGCGATGGAAATGTTACATTGAAATGCATGAAAACAGAATTACGCCACGGACTCGGTCATAATGCTAGGAGGTTCAGGTTAGCAAAGAGCATTACGGGACACAGCGAAACGGGACAATTTGCGTAACGGGACACTTTTTTGTGCGAGCAGCCGGCGTTCATGGATTTATTACACATCACGTCAAAAATTATGAAATTTTTCATTAAAATTTCAATTTGAAAATGTTCTTAAATCATAGTGTCCTCGGTTCGAACCTGGTTAGAGAGCCAAACAAAAATGGCGAGTAAATCTTCCTCAATGGAAGCCAACAACAGACTGGCCTCCCAACACTAATGCCAAGGTATATTTAGTTATCTATAATGATGTCACGTCCGCGATCTTGTTTTTGTCTGCTGGAGGCCGCCGTCTTATCCGACATATTATTTGGTCTGCTAGAGGCCACTAATACCATATTAGTTTAATTTTCATTTTGTTAGAGTGCATTTATTAATTAATGCCGGGTCGCTCACCCTCTTGTCAGCCATATTGGACGCCATATTGGAAATTCGTTATTATTGAGCTATAAATTCTGGAAAAGTTCCGAAATTCATTAAAAATATCTGCAATTAATAAACTGATTGATTCGATCGAATACTGTTATTGGTTTGATACTTGATCGATGCAAAAAAAATAATAATTATGCCAAAAATATAAATTTCAATAAATATGATTGAAAGCCCTAAAATAAGCTTAGGTTCCCAGTCAACTAGCCTTTAGTAAACCGTTAATGACATATTCGCTGCCATATTGGAATTTCTGAATAATTAACCTAGAAAATAGGGAAAAAATCTAAAAATCATTCAGAAAAGTCTATTTATATAAGATTGACCAAAAAGATTTCATTGCTTGGTTTGATTCTCGGCCAGTGATAAGAATAAATAAAGCTAAAAATAATTTTTAGATTCTGCTTCCCATTACATTTCGTGGATATTTTTAATCGTTAACTCTACGAAAAAAATACTCTTTACAAGATACCTGTCCGACGAAGTAAATACGTTATTGCTGAACCAACTGTGAAAGTCTAATTTTTTGATACTTTGAATAAGTACAAACCAGTTATTGATCAATGTTTGGCGTATATACCAAGCGTCTTCGAACCAAGAGTTATTTTTTGATGGTACTCGAAAAATATTTTAATCAGGCGATGTCCAACGTTAGGCATTTATAACAGGCATCTCCGAAACATGAGACAAATCGTGTCCTGAATACAGACCTAATAATAGGTACACAATCAATGGAAAGGTAGCACATTTGGAAGAACAATCAACGAGAAGGAAGCACAATCGGAAGCACAATCGACGAAAAGGAAGCACAATTGGAAACACAATCGACAAAAGTATAGAAAATTCGGAAGCACAATAAAAAAAAAGCATCTGTAGTACGAAAACTCAGTATTATTTAGAAATAATATTACAATAAACAAAAAAGAAAATTTTTTGAAATCTGAATAAATATTTATTTTTCAATATTCTATACATCAAGTTAAACTAGTGATAATTGTATGTAGCCAGCTTCCCCCAGTTTTAATGTATGGAGGCTACTTCGCCGATGTGCAAGCAGTTTTCTCCACGAACCGATGCCACCAACAGTCTCATGCGATCAACCAGTATGTTAGGATCTTCGCATGTTGCATAATTAATCTCTTCTGCTGTCGTCTTCTTCCTGCAATGTCTGTTATTAATATTTTTGAGATTACTGTCGTCTCAGTGTTCATCGTAAGCTTGATCAGAATAATTTATAATTTATGTTATCACGCAGTTACCATCGTTTCGGTATCAGGGATTCATCGCAGCTTTTGATATTGCCAGCTTTTGGTGCTTCATCACAGTTTTTGATTTTGTCACCAGCCTCAGAGTCACCTTCACCATCATAGTAGAAGTTAGCATCTTCACCCAGACTACTGTAAGAATTATAAATTGTTGACGTCGAAGCTTCTTCGTCGTCATCAAGCTTCCTTTTTAAGAGTCCATCATTTTATACAAAGTTCAGAGGATCTACCTGAATTCGGCTTGAATGTAATCTCAATTTCGTGGTAATGATATTTCCAATGTCTTCAGTCTTCCATAAATTATCAACATCCTTCAAATGAAGTCCTTTGTCGAGATCAGGAGAGTTTTAAACTTAATATCGTTCAAGACAAGGAAAATTATTAAAAATGATTCAGAAAATTTTTCTGTAGAATAGTAGGTAGATCTATCGTTGTCCTCTATCTTGTAACTAGGCTTGGCTTTACAAGTTCTGCCGTTTTTTTAAGCTTTTGCTTCGCGTAAACTATTTGCTACAACGAATGCAACATATAATTTTGCGTATCATATTTTTAACATTGTTATTTTACCATTCTTTCTCAAGATAGATTTCTTGCTACAGAACATACACCTGTGTCCTTTTAATACCGCTGCAGACATCGAACAGGGATCCGTATTAGACTAATAGCAGATCTTTACTAAGAATTTAAAATTGGAACAATTACTTAAATAGAATTTTCCATATTTCATCAGCGAGAGTTAATTTATCTCATGCAAAAAATCGTACTGCCAATAGATGACATCACGTGTTGTGTTAAGGTTAGTATTATTAATTAGTTATGCAGAATGAGATATGCTGAATTTTGGTCACAAGAGAATGAAGCCTTTGCTAGATATCAAGAAGAAGTAAATTCGTTTTGCATTATAGTCCTCTCAGCTGTCTCATTGCATATAAATTAACTGAGTAATGGATTATTTTTGTTTGATTTACACCTGATAAAAATATTGTAAGAGTTGATTTAGTACCTAACAGATATTCACTAATCAAACGAGACTCTGAAAAAAATTTCTTGTCTCAGGACAAATATATTACATGCAAATATTGTTTTCAAGGAATGACCAGAAACACTAGGAGAATATCAGCATAAATACCACCAGAGAATAACAAGGAGCACAAGGTAAAATCCAAAAAGAAATTTTAAAAGGAATATCCAGGTCCACACAGAGAAAACCAATACAATATTGTCAGAATTAACCAAGTGCACATGGATAAAACCAAAAGAAATCTCACTAGGAATAATCAGGAGCAAGCAGAGGAAAAACCTTTAAAATAATGACAATAATAAGGAGAACACAGAGAAAACTAACGCACGATTTCCTGTATCAAGATCACTAAACCAATAAAAAAATATAAAAAATAATAATGGAAAAAAATATCAAAAAATAAATGAAAAAAGAGTTAATAAAAATTAAAAAATAAATCCAAAATAAAAAATCCAAAAATTAAAATTTGCAAAACAACTTCCGTCAGCTTGTGAACTTCTTTTTTCAGCAAGGATAGAGTTGTAGCACAAGCCGGAATTGGTTTTTGTATTTTTTGTTTTGAACTTACCGGGTTCGAATCGAGTACTCCATGATGTAAGTACGTTTTTAAATTAATTTTTTAATAAAAATGTATTGGAATAATTTTTATTAATTTAAATTTTTTGCGAATTTTTAAACTATATACTTATACTTTATAGAAGTATACTTTTAAGAAGGCGACCATGATCACATAATATATACAATAGTGAAATGTTTTTTTATATATTTATATATTTTATATTTTAATGTGCAATGAATATTATTTCTGAAACTTATATAGTTTTATTAAATAATAAAAATTACATAAAATGTGCATCTGTGCTATTGACCGATGATTTTTTGCAGATACAAATAAAGTGACCACAAAATAAGAATATAAAATAAAAATTCTAAAGGGCGTAAGTACAAAAAGAAAATCTGAAATAAAAAACCTTTCGTGTATACAAACATAAATAAAATAGAATAATACCAAGAAGCATTTTATAACATAATGAACTTCAAAGATTAAAGTATATCAAAAATTAAAAAAAAAAAAACCGATTTCTAAAGGGGCATAGCCATAACATTTTAAATATCGCCAAAAGATTCTCAGTGATGTAATTTTATATTTCAAAGTAGGGAATTTTTTTTACAGAGTTCGTTTAGAGTAAAAATTCTGAGTTATAAGCCTTTTTACGGTTTATAAGCATGATTAGTTGTAGAACGACTAAGGCGCCGTCGAAAAACGATGAATAATACAAACTCTTTAATTTGCTCTATTAACCGATAATTTTAGCAGCACTAAATTAAGTGGCTATAAAAAAGTACACATTTAGTATAAAAATTCAAAAGGGCGCAACTACAATAAAGAAAATCTGCCAGAAATACATTCGGGCATACAAACACACACACACACACACACACATATGTATATATATATGTATATATATAAAGAAGACAAAAATACTAAGGTTTTTTTTTTTAATCAAACCATAAACTACAAAGATATAAGCCTATATTTTTAAAAAAATGTTTTTCGAAAGGTTTTGTACAAAATTAAAAATATCAAAAGATTTCCAGGAAGAGAGCAATTATTTTTTAAAGTTTTTCGTTTTGAGCTAAAATTCCTTATATATAAGCCATTTTAGTAATTATAAGCATAGTTATTCGTAAGGCGTCTAAAGATAAATATAACAAACACCTTATTTTAATAATTAAGACGCATTACACTTTCGTAGCTGTATTTAAAATGTTACACTATTGTTACACTTCCATTTTCTTTTTTATTCGCATCTCTATGGTGTTTCATAGTAGGCTTGTCTCCCAGTTATATACATTTCTTTGGCGTGACAGAATCAGTGATTGATGAGCCTAACTATATATAGGATTGTAAATAAATATTTGACTTGCCGCAGATCACGCCGAGGCTCAGTTCGAGGCAGGCACGGAAGCAAACGTGCCGTGCAGTTCCACGGCGCTCTGTACACGTGCATTACGAGCGGCTGCCGGGTGGTTTCAGTTCGCGCGCTGCGGTCGCCGCCCGGCGGCAAGTGCCAGCGAGGCGGCCGCGGCAGTTGGCGCCAACTCCGCCGCATCCCTGCAGCGGTACTGTCGAGGGAGGCGTGGGGGTCGTTTGTCTGCGCCGCTCTAATGAAAGTGGTAATTAGGAAAGTTACAAACCAGAGCTGCGGGCCGCGGCCAACAAGACAGATCCCTGCACGGTGGGGTGTCGTGCAGCGCCGCCACTCCCCCCACCCCCCTCAACAATCCCTCCCAATCGCACCCTCCACGTATCGCAACATTTCCCAACCCTGCTGTTTCGCCAACATTTAGGGACTATTTGTAGTATTATATGTTACCAAAAAAAACCGTAAACGAGTGTTTTTATATAAGCCTTTTTTTAATATTTAAAATTTGTTTTACTATCAAAAATTTTCCACATAATTAGGCAATAATAAAAACGGAAAAAGTTATAAATCTCCTCTTAAAATTAAACACTATTCAATCTTCAAATCCTTAAATAATGAATTAATAATTAATTTGCAATTTAAGATTCTTTTATGAGCGCTGACTACATTATTTATTATAAAATATCGAAATTAAGACGTAGGTACTTTTAATTTGTAGCTGTCAATCCATTTTTGAAGTCATTTTTAAACGTCCTTTATTTTTGTCATTAAACATAAGATTTATTCTTATAAAATTAATGTTGTATACAAACGAAATTAATAATTATTTCGACTGTATTTTAAACACTGAAGAAATACATTTTGTTTGAAACGAAGAATTTAGAAATTATAGAAGTAAATAATAATTTTCATCAAATACATATTACTATAATAACTTCTAAAAATGACTTTTTTTGTAAAAAAAATGTATATTTCAATTATCCCTGAATGTTGGTTTGGATAATTTTGACATAATAAGGTTAAAACAACTTGAAGTTGTGAAGAAATTTTATGTTTTTTATTTCTGCCCCATTTACCCGATACAAAAATATTTTAAATCATAATTATTAAATTATGATTTAAATTTAAAAAAATGCTTTTGTAAAATAATTCACATTTTATTGTATTATATTTAATTCGTATATTATAAATGTATTTATTACTAAATATACTTTCATGCACCGGGACTGCTGAAACTCAGGAAAATTAAACTGAAACGTTAAAATATAATAATTTCGAACTTTTTAAAAAAAAAAATCGTCAAAAACTTAAAAGAATATTTTTTTATTTGAGAAAAATAAAAAATTTTTTTTAAAGAAGTTAACTTATTTGTAACACGCTGCAATTTTTATTTCCTTAAACATTTAAATCATATGTAATATTTCGTTTCTTCACAAATATATTTAATTTTATAAAAATTAGTTGCTAAAATTTAAATAATTTTATGTAAAAATGTTACTTTGTTTTCATATAGAACGTTTATTTACGCAGATACCACATATGTACTTCAACCCGATAAAAAAATTTACAACGATAATTTTCTTTCATTTAGAAAATGTATTTGTTAGGTTTTCGTTGGTAATTTACCACTATGAAAACCACATTTAAATTTAGTCTCGGAATTCTAGTGAAATCAAATTTCACGACATGAAAAGAAATCTCGTAAAATATGTTTTATTATAAATAGTCTGCTTTTATAATATAAATGTGCTTATCACTTCGATGCATTGTAATTAATTTTGTTTGATAATAAAATGTGTTTTTGGAATAGGTTTCACCAAGCATAACCATAATGCAATTAAAATATTATTTTAACTGGAAGAGGTGGAACATAACAGGGGTTGAAAGACATATAATTAAGTCTCTTTCATATAGCACACTATCCAATCGGTTAAAAATGTTTGTAAACCTTATTAGTATGATCTAAAACAACATTTGATACAACCAAACATGCTGATAAGAGTAATATAAACAATGGTTATTGGACAAAAAATTAACTCCCTTATTATGTAAAATATAAAGCCTGTAATAATTAAATCCTTATAGTATATTCTAAAAAATATCCAAGAAAATGGTCTGAAACAATTTTTGATAAGGCGAACTATTGTTGTAAGGGATTGAATAAATCAAAGGGTTGGAATTTAAAAAAAATATATAAAAACTTCTCTATTATGTAAAATATCAAATCCGTTAGTTCAAACTCTATCAATATTGTCAAAAACTGTTGTGTTAAGTAAATTATTATGTTACCAACTATTACCTACAGTAAGGGTTGGAAATAAAAAGGTTTGAAAGAACAAACAATTTCATATCTGGTTTAGAAAATATAATATAAAATTCATTTTTATTTATTATAAAAATTCTTTAAATTATCTTAAACCATTAGCTGGAACAACTTTTTTATGAAACGAACTATTACCGTTAAAACAGTTTTTTTAAAATAAAGAATATGTATTATACTTAATATAAAATTCTTTCAAATCTATTTTAAACCATCATTATATTATATTGAACCTTGATACAATTAAAGGTTTAATACAATCACATATTAATGCAAGGGATCAAAAAGAGTTTTAAAAAGTCAGTCAAATGCATAACTATCTAAGAAGCATAATATGAAATTCGTTCTAAGGTAGTTAATGCTAAATACATTAAGTTAAAAACATTCGAAACATTTTATGCTGAATGGATTATGAGAAAAAATATTATTTTATAAATCATTTTGGATTATGGGAAAACACGTGAAATGTTTTGTAGATTAAGTTATTAAAGTATTCCAGATGTTTATAAAAGATTACAGGACGTTTCTAGAAGAAATAGGTACTTATAAATGTACCTACGCTTGTATCTTTTAATAAAACTTTTTTTTGCTATTTTATACCGTTATATAATGTTTGATAGATAAACAAACTTTAAAATATCAAAGCAATGACAAAGAGAATGTCTAAGCTTTAAACTATGTTTCTTTCGATATTAATGCTATCTCTCGAGTATTTTCTTCTTGAGGGATAAAGGATAAGTATTTGTATTAAAGAAAACCGGGCATAAATATCTAGCAATATAATGACATTTGAATTATGTACATCCAGAAGCCAAAGTAACAACACTAACTCTTAAAACTATTTTTAAACTCCGCTTTAATGTTTCCTTTGGACATTTTTTTACATTTTTTATGCACATATTATTGCCCACGGCTCAGATAATGTTAACTTGGACCGTTCAATAAGTATTTAAGATTCTAAAAGAAGTGCGCAGATTGATAATAAACTGTTGGGATTTTGTGTGCGTGTGTGTGTGTGTGTGTGTGTGTATATATATATAGCAAGAACGTTGTCAACTAAAAAAATGTAAAGGGAAAGGTTCATTGGTCTGACATAGTGATGAAGAAAAAAGTAAAATATTTACAGTTAAAAATGTCATTAATATTTGGCAATCGTACGTTTAAGGATAATTGTAAGCGCTCAAAAGCTAGTTTCTTTCCAACATCATTGATATCCGTTGAGTACTGCGATGAGCATACGCCAGCGGTACACACCACGCCGCTCCATCGGTGCGGGATGTGGGTACTGCTAGAGCGAGGCGGGGCGCGCTGCAGTACGCCGCTCCGAGACGCACCGCGCCAATCTCCCCGCACAGCGACTGTAGGTACCTCCCATCAGTGGTTCCCTGCCTAGTGAGTCACGACCGCAGTCCCCCCTCCCCTTCCTTTTTCAAAAAGACCATCTCTTTCCCGCCTCAGAGTGTAACTGCAGCTTTACATCTGTTCTGCTATAAGCGAGAATTTGTTTTCTTCTGACAAATGAAAAGATTACTGCAAAATCTGTGATTTGTCGTCAGGTAAATGTTTCTTTTAAAAGAAAAGATAATTTTGTATGAGCTCTCTAGAGAGTTTTTTAAATGTTTGTGCACATAAGAGACTACTTTCGGCACACACGCACACACATACATCTCACTCGGCCCTAGGTAACGGGTATTTATTTAATTATTGTTAAAACTAAGATAGCGAAAACACGAGACTCAGAACGTACCTGGCTTGAGCTACTCACATAACAGTGTGCTAGTAGTGAACAGCTTTGAGGAACTCATTTCATTAACCCGTTCAGTCAGAATTTATCACTTCCTAACATATAATAAGGATATTATTTATTATGTTTAGACTTTTTTCAAATTGTAAATTATATATGTTTTAATAAATTGTTTATAATATTTAAATACAATTTCATAACAAACAATAATTATTTAAATAACTTTTATATTTAATCAACCCATTAAAATTTACAGTTTCAAATTTTCATTAAAAAAATTATACAATTTCAGATATTAAAAAAATGGTTATTCGTAAATGTAAATCCGGCAGATTTTTCAGTATCTCTTATTTCATGATTTATCTTTGGCTGGTTTATTTGAACTTTAATACGACACAAAGAAA
Source organism: Bacillus rossius redtenbacheri (assembly GCF_032445375.1). NCBI lineage: Eukaryota > Metazoa > Arthropoda > Insecta > Phasmatodea > Bacillidae > Bacillus > Bacillus rossius. The sequence goes on from NC_086333.1 coordinate 23,627,165, forward strand.
AGAGCTAATAACTTAATTCTAGAAGTTTCATTTTGAGTGTCATAGACTTTCGCATTTCTACAAAAGGTAGAAACTTGAGGAATGTCAGTGATCAGAGCACCAAAAATATAAAAATAAAAGACTGCCTAAAAATTTCCTTAAATATAAGTTAAAATTTTTATTTCTATAAATAAATTATCAGTATACGTTTACCACTGTACTAATTTCTAATGCACATTGTCATGCATTAATATTGGAATTATTTACTTTGTACCCATTTTTCTGTGCGCTAGTAATATTGTAGGATCCACCAGAATCCTGAATCCTGAAAACTTAAAGAGGTTATATTATTGTTAAAAATTCTCATTTATATTGATTCCCATGTTCACATAATATTAAGCCTACATCGGTCACTAAAGACTTGTTAGAAATATGATAATCTGAATTCCGACACCATTTACAACCTATATAAAATTAAAAGTTGCCCATACAAAGTTTTCTTGTTTATTTCAACACCACAGTAAATATTATAACTTTAATTTACAAAACATATATAAATATTTATTTTTCGTGAATGGGTATGTTTTAGATCGGTTATATAGTGTTTTAAAAATTTTCATGCGCTTTGCAATATATGTTTGATTACCAGCGATAACATTAATTTATATTATTTAGATTTATTAGACAAGTGACAATGTCTTGCTAGTTCGTTTACTGTCGTCGAAAAAATGTTTTGTCATTTAAGACTTGTTAATATTCTAAAAAAACAGAACATCAAAATGTTTTCAAATAACCATTTCATAGTAGCTATCTATTGACAATACCATTACAGTAGAAGTCGTATCAAAAATCAATACCAGTCACTAATAGCATAATTGGGTAAACATAATTTTTTTTTAAGGTGGACAGGATCCAATGGGAAAAAAAACCTTTAATGTAGATTTACCTAATATTTTGTGTTTGAGAGATAATATTTAAAGGTCCATGAACTGGCTAATTAGTGATAGAAAAGAGTTGGTCCTAATAAATGGTTTTATTACAACTCAGAAACCTTTTTGAGGCCACACCAAGCTGTAACTAGCTATGCTGTATTTAAGAAGGACAATTTTTGGGGGCAACAAATACATTTTGCAGAGCGCTTGCCACGAGGTACGCACCTCTCCGGCGCAGCCCGGGGCTGTGTGAGTGTTGCAGGGGAGGAGGATGTAAGGGTCCCGTCCTGAAGGAAGAGAACATCGATCCCAGCCGAGGACAAGCCCACACCCCTTATGGCACAGGGTGGGGCGCCCGTCGCCGGACAGACATGTACTACAAGTACTGGATCATCGTGCAACAAGGGCTCCGAGGGCTACTGGTTCAAGTCCTTGCACCACCCATATCAGTTGTACCACCATCAGCAAGGCTTGTGCTTGTGTCGTGTCATTTACATACAGTTCGGTACAAACCACTACAAACATAGTTCATGTAAATTCCAATAATAATAATTCATACAACATTTAATAAATATTTTTATATATTATATCTTTGAAATCTATGAGGCATTTTATTAACACTTTAAAAATTGTAGGTTACCTGAAATTATCATGTAAAAAAAAAGCAAATTAAACACTTACATTATTATTATGTTCTTTGTAACATTTTTCTTAAAATATTAATTTGCAACAGTAGTAGTATATGAATGTCGACTCTACGGCAGGTTTCAAGCTCTGGTGCCTATGGTGTTGACCACCATATTGGATTTTGACGTCACGGTGGCAATCTTGGTTGGCCTTGAACTTTGACATTAACCTTGACCCCGACGGCCATTTTGAATCAGCCATCTTTGATCCGCAATCTTGAACCAGCTATTAGGAAATATCGCCATTCTGTGTTCTAGAACATTCCGCCAATTTGAATTCTAGAATTTTCCGCCACCTAAGACCCCACTTCCAAGCATTGAATTTATTGTAATGGCCGTTATCTTGAAAATCCATACTTTGTATACAATTGTAGTGGATTTTTTTTTTTTAATTTATAAAACTATAAAATAATATTTTTTTTAATTTTAACAACTTCCGCCAATATAAAATTGTCCGTTATATTATAATTCCGTAAATTTAACTTAGAAATATGGGGAAAATTTTTAAATTTGTGAAACATTATAATAACATTTTAATTATATTACGCACCTACTACATGAAGCTTGGAGTCCTTGGTTCGAACCCAGAGAGGGCAAAACAAAAATGGCGATGGATACATTCTCCAGGAAGTAATACTGCAGACTGACTTCCCACCACTAATGCTGAGGTAGTAATAAGATCATCCATCATAACTTCATAGCAGCCATTTTTTTTTCGTCTGCTGGAAGCCACCAACTTGGATCCGACATATAGTTTTCGTCTGCTAGATTGTGCCACCGCCATATTAGTTGAATATATACTAGCTAGAGTGCAGTTATTTATATATAACCGTGGCGTCCGCCATTTTGACATTATGCCGATATTTTACAAATCTGTAATAGTAGTATGTGAATGTATGTCCGAGATCAGGATGCAGGTAGTGGAGCCGAGAGCCGAGCCACATCTCTGACGTCACGGCGGCCAACTTGAATTGTGACGTCACGGCGGCCATCTTGTACGAGCGTAATGTGACACTTTTTCGTGCGTGCAGCCGGCGTAACAGGACACAGCGTAACGGGACACATCGTAACGGGACATAACGTAACGGGACAAGTATATCTCGGCGGCCATTTTGGATCCGCCATTTTTATGACGTCATTGTGTTCTCGAAAATTCCGGCGATGTGTTTACCGCCATTTTGAATGATGACATCACCGTTGAAATTTTCGTTACGGCCGCCATCTTTAACTTTTTTATTTATTATCCGATTTTAACGAAATTTTTTTAAAATTTATAAAAAAATTAAATTAATAAAATTTTAATAAATTATAAATAAAAAATTACAAAAACGACACGGAGTTCGGAGTCCTCGGTTCGAACCCGGTGAGGGCAAAAAAATAAAAATGGCGACCGATCCTTCCCCTGTGGCGGGGTGCTGGCAGACTGACCCCCACCACTTATGTCAATGCACATAAACCATCAGGTAGTATGACGTCATGTTCGCCATCTTGAAAATTGGACGTCATCTTGAAAATCTTTATTTATTATCCGATTTTAATGAAAAAAATTCCAAAATTCATCAAAAAATTAACGTATTTGAATTCTGTTTGATTATATCGATGTACGTCCTTGGTTCGATTTCCGACGAGAGTAAACGGTCGATCCTTCCTCCATGAAAGCTACCTAGACTGATCTATCACCACCAATACCAAGGTATATATCGTCAACTAGTATGACATCATGTCCGCCATCTTGTCTTCATCCACTGGAGACCACCATCTTGTTTTCGTCTGCTAGAGTGTGCCGATATCATGTAGTATAATTATCTGGTCACCACACCTTTGAACTTGACCTTGAACTTTGACATTGACCTTGAAATTTGACCTTGACCTTGAAACTTTGCCTTGACCTTGACCTTGAAATATGACCTTCAACTTTAACCTTGACCTTGAACTTTGATCTTCACCTTGAACTTTGACCTTGACCTTGAAATTTGACCTTGACCTTGAACTTTGACATTGACCTTGAAATTTGACCTTGAACTTGAAATTTGACCTTGACCTTGAAATTTGACCTTGACCTTGAAATTAAACCTTGAACTTGAACTTTGACCTTGACCTTGAACTTTGACTTTGACCTTGAACTTTGACCTTGACCTTGAAATTTTACCTTGACCTTGAAATTTGACTTTGACCTAGAAATTTTACTTTGTCCTTGAAATTTGACTTTGTCCTAGTCGACCATCATGGATCCGACATTTTATGTTCAGTACATGCTACCAGGAGCGATCACCTGCTGGAGTACACTATCTTGTGCGTGTACTCGTATTATAGAGTACATTCCATCTGGTTAATTTTATTCTAACCCGCTACATTGCAGTAATCATTTATTACCGAGGTGCCCCCGCCATCTTGAAATTCGGAAGCCATCTTGAAATCATGTAATTATTTATCTAGAAATGCGAGAAAAATTCCAATGGTCTCCAAAAAAATCAATTAATTTACAAATTGAATCGATGGATCCCTGTCCACGGTTCGATTCTTGACCAGAGACAGTTGTAACTAATTATTAAATAAATGTCAGGTTCTGTTTTCCATTACCTTTCGCGGAGTTTATTAATCATTCACTCTACGAAAATCAACTCAAGTCATTATACCGGACCAACGAATTAAATCAGTGCCGATTAGCCTATTATGAAAGTCTAATTTTTCAATAATCTGAATAACATATAAGCCGTTCATGTACAAAGCCACACATATAGATCAATTGCCTTCAGTCCATGAGACCGAGTCATGTCATTATCAGACGTATAGGCTAGTCATTTCAGGACCACATGACCTTCGTAATCCATCGTGACATTTTTATACATTCTAAAGGACCAAGTAACCTTGTAAAATATTTTAGTAACACCAAGAGGTGATAAACTAGTAAATATTCAATCACTACATTTTGTACTACGCGCAATCAACAAAAAAGGAAGCACCAACAACGAAAAGGCAGCACCGTCATCGTAAAGGCACGGACCGCAAGACCGGGTCATGTCAATATCAGACATATAGACCATGAACTCAGTACACACAGGAAAAAGGAATGTACACGCAGGAAAACGGAACGTACACGCTGGAAAACGGAATTTACACTCAGGAAAACGGAATGTACACGTAGGAAAACGGAATATACATGCAGGAAAGCGGAACGTACACGCAGGAAAAACGGAACGTACACGCAGGAAAAACGGAACGTACACGCAGAAAACGGAAGGTACACGCAGGAAAACGGAACGTACACGCAGGAAAACGGAATGTACACGCAGGAAAACGGAACGTACACGCAGGAAAAGGGAATTTACACGCAGGAAAACGGAACGTACACGCAGGAAAAGGGAATTTACACGCAGGAAAACGGAATGTACACACAGGAAAACGGAATGTACACGCAGGAAAACGGAACGTACACGCAGGAAAACGGAACGTACACGCAGGAAAACGGAATTTACACACAGGAAAACAGTAAGTACACGCAGGAAAACGGAACGTACACGCAGGAAAACGGAACGTACACGCAGGAAAACGGAATTTACACACAGGAAAACAGTAAGTACACGCAGGAAAACGGAATGATCACAGGCTCCAAAATTCATTGGCTCCAATATTCATTTACTCCAATATACATTGACTCCAATATTCATTGTCTTCAATATTCATTGGCTCCATCAGTCATTGTCACCAACAGTCTTTTGGTTCCAAAAGTCTTTTGGTTCTTAATATATTTGGCTAGAATTCTTCGAGTCTAAGAGACAATGAGGCCACATGGCTACGAGTCTAAAATGATCTAGATATTTACGAGTTATACACGGCTTGCGAGGCTAGAGCTACGAAGCTTCTAGTTCACAAGTTTACGTGACTGCGAGGATACAGGACTACTAGTCTACATGAGTACTTGACTACGAAGCTACTCGTCTACAAGGCTCCAATTGCAGCATCTGTCTTCGTCAGAATTTTCTCTCTTGCTCTAACTGCACCACCACCATTATGTTATAAGAAATCGTGGATACTTGCTTACGTAGCTTCAAGTCTACGTGGCTCCAATGTATCATGACTACGCGACTTAAAGCAATGAGGTTACGAGACTACGTGAATACAAATCTTCAAGTTTACGAGACTGCGAGGCTACAGAGCTACGAAGCCTCTAGAAAAAGAGTTTACGTGACTGCGAGGATAGAGGTCATCAAGTCTACATGAGTACTTGACTACGAAGCTACTCATCTACAAGGCTCCAGTTGCCGTATTTGTCTTCGACGGAATTTTCTCTTTTGTTCCATCTGCACCACCAGCATTATGTTATAAGATTACAAAGCTACTTGCCTACGTAGCTTCAAGTCTACGAGGCTCCATTACATCATGTCTACGCGACTACGAGCCATGAGGTTACGAGACTACGTGACTACGAATCTTCAAGTTGACGAGACTGCGAGGCTACAGATCTACGATGCCTCTAGAAAACGAGTTTATGTGTCTGCATGGATACAGGAATACAAGTCTACAAGTCTACAATTACTACATTTGTCTTCGACGGAATTTTCTCTTTTACTACATCTGCTCCATCACCATTATGTTATAAGATTACAGAGCTACTTGCTTACGTAGCTTCAAGTCTACGAGGCTCCAATGCATCATGACTACGAGACTACGTGCCATGAGGTTACGAGACTATGCGATTGCAAGTCTTCAAGGTTACGTGACCCCGAGGCTATAGGACTACCAAGCTTCCAGAACGTATGGTTACGAGACTGCATGACTAATTGGCGGCGCGGCTACGAAACTTCATGCCTCTAACTGACTACAATAGAACTATTCAGTGGTGAGAGTTAATTTATCTCATGCAAAGGTACTTGCTGCAAGTAGTTCCGCTTTTCAACATCAGATGACGTCATGTTATGCTTGCAGGTATATAATAATTATTTCTTATATGCGGGATGCTCACTATCGATCGCATAAGAAGGATGGTTTCGTTAGTCTCCAAGGAGAAGGAAGTTCGTCCTTCCTGCTAGTGCTTCTCAGATTTCTCACGGTCCACCATCTTGGATTGCGACGTTACGGCGACCATCTTTGATGGGTGTGACCTTGACCTTTGACCGAAACCGCAGGAATGATCGCAAGCACTCGGATTAATCATCAAAATATTGTTAAGAATAATCAGGAGCACACGGAGAAAACCATCACAATATTGATAAGAATAATCAGAAGCACACGGAGAAAAACGACACATGTTTTCTTTGATATCTTAAAATTACAGGAAAAAAATTTAAAAATAAAAATAAATTAATAAAAAAATTAAAAAAATAAAAAATGCATAAAATTCAGGCTTGTACTAAAACTCTATCTTTGCTCAACAATGACAAGTTTACAAGCTAGCAGAATCAGTTTATGTATTTTTTAATTTTTTTATTAATTTATTTTTATTTTTAAATTTTTTTTCCTGTAATTTTATGATATCAAAGAAAACATGTGTCGTTTTTCTCCGTGTGCTTCTGATTATTCTTATCAATATTGTGATGGTTTTCTCCGTGTGCTCCTGATTATTCTTATCAATATTTTGATGATTAATCCGAGTGCTTGCGATCATTCCTGCGGTTTCGGTCAAAGGTCAAGGTCACACCCATCAAAGATGGTCGCCGTAACGTCGCAATCCAAGATGGTGGACCGTGAGAAATCTGAGAAGCACTAGCAGGAAGGACGAACTTCCTTCTCCTTGGAGACTAACGAAGCCATCCTTCTTATGCGATCGATAGTGAGCATCCCGCATATAAGAAATAAATATTATTTACCTGCAAGCAACACGTGACGTCATCTGATGTTGAAAAGCGGAACTACTTGCAGCAAGTACCTTTGCATGAGATAAATTAACTCTCACCACTGAATAGTGCTATTGTAGTCAGTTAGAGGCATGACGTTTCGTAGCCGCGCCGCCAATTAGTCATGCAGTCTCGTAACCATACGTTCTGGAAGCTTGGTAGTCCTATAGCCTCGGGGTCACGTAACCTTGAAGACTTGCAATCGCATAGTCTCGTAACCTCATGGCTCGTAGTCTCGTAGTCATGATGCATTGGAGCCTCGTAGACTTGAAGCTACGTAAGCAAGTAGCCTTGTAATCTTATAATATAATAGTGATGGAGCAGATGTAGTAAAAGAGAAAATTCCGTCGAAGCAAATGTAGTAATTGTAGCCTTGTAGACTTGTATTCCTGTATCCATGCAGACACGTAAACTCGTTTTCTAGAGGCTTCGTAGATCTGTAGCCTCGCAGTCTCGTCAACTTGAAGATTCGTAGTCACGTAGTCTCGTAACCTCATGGCTCGTAGTCGCGTAGACATGATGTGATGGAGCCTCGTAGACTTGAAGCTACGTAGGCAAGTAGCTTTGTAATCTTATAACATAATGCTGGTGGTGCAGATGGAACAAAAGAGAAAATTCCGTCGAAGACAAATACGGCAACTGGAGCCTTGTAGATGAGTAGCTTCGTAGTCAAGTACTCATGTAGACTTGATGAACTCTATCCTCGCAGTCACGTAAACTCTTTTTCTAGAGGCTTCGTAGCTCTGTAGCCTCGCAGTCTCGTAAACTTGAAGATTTGTATTCACGTAGTCTCGTAACCTCATTGCTTGAAGTCGCGTAGTCATGATACATTGGAGCCACGTAGACTTGAAGCTACGTAAGCAAGTATCCATGTAATCTTATAACATAATGGTGGTGGTGCAGTTGGAGAAAGAGAGAAAATTTTGACGAAGACAGATGCTGCAATTGGAGCCTTGTAGACGAGTAGCTTCGTAGTCATATACTCATGTAGACTAGTAGTCCTGTATCCTCGCAGTCACGTAAACTTGTGAACTAGAAGCTTCGTAGCTCTAGCCTCGCAAGCCGTGTATAACTCGTAAATATCTAGATCATTTTAGACTCGTAGCCATGTGGCCTCATAGTCTCATAGACTCGAAGAATTCTAGCCAAATATATTTAGAGCCAAAAGATTTTGGAACCAAAAGACTGTTGGTGACAATGACTGATGGAGCCAATGAATATTGAAGCCAATGAATATTGGAGTCAATGTATATTGGAGTAAATGAATATTGGAGCCAATGAATTTTGGAGCCTGTGATCATTCCGTTTCCTGCGTGTACGTTCCGTTTCCTGTGTGTACGTTTCGTTTTTCCTGCGTGTACATTCCGTTTTCCTCGTGTACGTTCCATTTTCCTGCGTGTACTTTCTGTTTTCCTGTGTGTACATTCCGTTTTCCTGCGTGTACTTTCTGTTTTCCTGTGTGTAAATTCCGTTTTCCTGCGTGTACGTTTCGTTTTCCTGCGTGTACGTTCCGTTTTCCTGCGTGTACGTTCCGTTTTCCTGCGTGTACATTCCGTTTTCCTGCGTGTACGTTCCGTTTTCCTGCGTGTACGTTCCGTTTTCCTGCGTGTACGTTCCGTTTTCCTGCGTGTACATTCCGTTTTCCTGCGTGTACGTTCCGTTTTTCCTGCGTTTACGTTCCGTTTTCCTGCGTGTAAATTCCGTTTTTCTGCGTGTAAAATCCGTTTTTCTGCATGTACATTCCCTTTTCCTGCGTGTACGTTCCGTTTTCCTGCGTGTACGTTCCGTTTTCCTGCGTGTACATTCCGTTTTCCTGCGTTTACGTTCCGTTTTCCTGCGTGTACGTTCCGTTTTCCTGCGTGTACCTTTTGTTTTCCTGCGTGTACGTTCCGTTTTTCCTGCGTGTACGTTCCGTTTTTCCTGCGTGTACGTTCCGCTTTCCTGCGTGTAAATTCCGTTTTCCTGCATGTACATTCCGTTTTCCTGCGTGAACGTTCCGTTTTCCTGAGTGTAAATTCCGTTTTCCTGTGTGTATATTCCGTTTTCCTACGTGTACATTCCGTTTTCCTGAGTGTAAATTCCGTTTTCCAGCGTGTACGTTCCGTTTTCCTGCGTGTACATTCCTTTTTCCTGTGTGTACTGAGTTCATGGTCTATATGTCTGATATTGACATGACCCGGTCTTGCGGTCCGTGCCTTTACGATGACGGTTCTGCCTTTTCGTTGTTGGTGCTTCCTTTTTTGTTGATTGCACGTAGTACAAAATGTAGTGATTGAATATTTACTAGTTTATCACCTCTTGGTGTTACTAAAATATTTTACAAGGTTACTTGGTCCTTTAGAATGTATAAAAATGTCACGATGGATTACGAAGGTCATGTGGTCCTGAAATGACTAGCCTAGATACGTCTGATAATGACATGACTCGGTCTCATGGATTGAAGGCAATTGATCTATATGTGTGGCTTTGTACATAAACGGCTTATATGTTATTCAGATTATTGAAAAATTAGACTATCATAATAGGCTAATCGGCACTGATTTAATTCGTTGGTCCGGTATAATGACTTGAGTTGATTTTCGTAGAGTGAATGATTAATAAACTCCGCGAAAGGTAATGGAAAACAGAACCTAACATTTATTTAATAATTAGTTACAACTGTCTCTGGTCAAGAATCGAACCGTGGACAGAGATCCATCGATTCAATTTGTAAATTAATTGATTTTTTTTTTCGGAGACTATTGGAATTTTTCCCGCATTTCTAGCTAAATAATTACATGATTTCAAGATGGCGTCCGAATTTCAAGATGGCGGGGGCACCTCGGTAATAAATGATTACTGCAATGTAGCGGGTTAGAATAAAATTAACCAGATGGAAATGTACTCTATAATACGAGTACACGCACAAGATGGTGTACTCCAGCAGGTGGTCGCTCCTGGTAGCATGTACTGAACATAAAATGTCGGATCCATGATGGTCGACTAGGACAAAGTCAAATTTCAAGGACAAAGTAAAATTTCAAGGTCAAAGTAAAATTTCAAGGTCAAGGTAAAATTTCAAGGTCAAGGTCAAATTTCAAGGTCAAGGTCAAAGTTCAAGGTCAAGGTCAAATTTCAAGGTCAAAGTTCAAGGTCAAGGTCAAATTTCAAGGTCAAAGTTCAAGGTCAATGTCAAATTTCAAGGTCAAGGTCAAAGTTCAAGGACAAGGTCAAATTTCAAGGTCAAGGTCAAAGTTCAAGGTCAATGTCAAAGTTCAAGGTCAAGGTCAAAGTTCAATGTCAAGGTCAAATTTCAAGGTCAAGGTCTAATTTCAAGGTCAAGGTCTAATTTCAAGGTCAAGGTCAAAGTTCAAGGTCAAAGGTGTGGTGACCAGATAATTATACTACATGATATCGGCACACTCTAGCAGACGAAAACAAGATGGTGGTCTCCAGTGGATGAAGACAAGATGGCGGACATGATGTCATACTAGTTGACGATATATACCTTGGTATTGGTGGTATTAGATCAGTCTAGGTAGCTTTCATGGAGGAAGGATCGACCGTTTACTCTCGTCGGGAATCGAACCAAGGACGTACATCGATATAATCAAACAGAATTCATATACGTTAATTTTTTGATGAATTTTGGAATTTTTTTCATTAAAATCGGATAATAAATAAAGATTTTCAAGATGACGTCCAAATATCAAGATGGCGAACATGACGTCATACTACCTGATGGTATATGTGCATTGACATAAGTGGTGGGGGTCAGTCTGCCAGCACCCCGCCACAGGGGAAGGATCGGTCGCCATTTTTATTTTTTTGCCCTCACCGGGTTCGAACCGAGGACTCCGAACTCCGTGTCGTTTTTGTAATTTTTTATTTATAATTTATTAAAATTTTATTAATTTAATTTTTTTATAAATTTTAAAAAAATTTCGTTAAAATCGGATAATAAATAAAAAAGTTAAAGATGGCGGCCATAACGAAAATTGCAACGGTGACGTCATCATTCAAAATGGCGGAATACACATCGCCGGAATTTTCGAGAACACAATGACGTCATAAAAATGGCGGATCCAAAATGGCTGCCGTGATATAGTACTTGTCCCGTTACGTTATGTCCCGTTGCGATGTGTCCCGTTATGCTGTGTCCTGTTACGCCGGCTGCACGCACGAAAAAGTGTCACGTTACGCACATTGTCACGTTACGCTCGTCCAAGATGGCCGCCGTGACGTCACAATTCAAGATGGCCGCCGTGACATCAGAGATGTGGCTCGGCTCTCGGCTCCACTACCTGCATCCTGATCTCGGACATACATTCACATACTACTTGTAATTATTTAGCTAGAAATTCGGAAAGTGTTCGAAAAATCTCATTCAAATAATGATTGATTCGATCACGTTAGTTCGATTCTCGACCAGTGATAAACGTAACTAAAGCTTAAAATTACATGTGTTTTCCCATTATATTTCGTGGAGTTTATTAATCATTCTCTCTACGATAAACCAATTCGTTACAAGATACATGTACGACGAAATAATAATGTTGTCACTGTGACTACCATGGAAGTCTAATTTTTTCGATGCATGAAATACTTTCCAACCAGTTCATGTACAATGCTATATGTATAGCCCAAGCATTTCTGAACCACTAAGCCAAACATTAACTGACAACAATCTTGACTACGCACATTTAACGAAACGACACACATTCAACAAAAGAAAACATGCAATGCATGTAAATGACATGCAATACACATGTTATACACACAAACTATACACATTGGACACACGATAAACACACAATACGCACACTGAACATGCAATTCACACATTAGATGCGCAACCACAAAAACTCAGTATTAGGTAGAAATGTAAGGTTCGAGAAATAAAATAACAAAATTACAAATAAAAATATTTATGACATAATTTATACAATCTCAAAAAACAAGGAAACAAACTCTGTTAAACATTTAATTCCACATTTCATTTTGTGCAGTTCAAGACACTGAATAGCTGTAAGCCCCGATTTTCGAAGTTGATCAGCGCAATACTTAAAGCACATCTTACACACATAAATCTTATGCTGATGTTTTGTGACCTGATGTCTCATAAGTGGGGAAACTTTTTGATGTAACAATAGTGTGCAGTATTGCTTTCATTTGTCATAAGCAAAAAAAAACGAAATTATTTTTTCATTCTTGTTTAGTTACACGAACTGGGCTCACCTTATTATCCTAATTGGGCAAATATACATTAACGACACTTCAGGATTGTTTTTCTCAAAACATTTTATCTGTTTTAATGGTGGTGGATAGTCCAAACCAATAAAGTCGTACTTATTCTCTAAAGCATAATACCTAGCTCTTATCAACACGACTTTGGTGACTTCCCTCAACAAATCGTGCCAAAATACACAGTTTAAACAAAACTGATCGTTCTTATTTAGATAATTCACTACTGCTCTTTTGTTGACGATCGACTCAGGCAGAGCAATAAATGACGATGCCTGATGGTATTGAGGCACACTAGCACTTATTTTATTTCCTGTGCAAATCTTCTGGTGACTACCCAGAGAATTACAATGTGAAAAAACCTTATCGCATTTGCCACACTTATATGTATTCCGAGACATTGTCAGATATTTACTACAGGTTTCTAAGATGCCTTTTCAAGTTATAATGGCGTACAAATGGTTTATTACACTTGTCGCACTGAAACAGTAGACCCTTTGTTCATTATTCGGGCATCTACTCCTTTAATGTCTGTGCGCACTTGAAGTTGTAGTGAAAGACATACATCAGTAACTGCACTGACGCGATGAAATTCCACCGACCATTGAAGTCTCCGAAATCGATGGCGAAACTTCAGTCGTGGAAGTCTCCTCTGTAGTTGGTGGTGCACATGTCTCCGTCAGTGCTAGAACAGCAGGCGATGCTGTTTTCAATAGGGTCTTCTCTGCTGCCGGCGTCACTGACATCGATGTCTCTGTCGCTGTCATCAGAAACTCCTATGTTGATGGTAAACCACCCATCGGGATCGCTGCAGCTGATTGATCTGCTGTTAATGAGGTCTGCACTGTTGATGACAGGCCTTCCAACCAGATAAATATTACTAAGCTAATGATGTCTATTTCAAAGGACTGGGTAATTAGGTGACTTATGCATCAAACTAATCAAACTAGCTAATCCTTACTGCACGATTGTCAGAGGAGACTGAGAGTCCTGTCATCTGGTCATCACATATATACCTACATGTGGCTGCTGGTATACTATGTGAATCAAAATAATGACTTAAAATTATTTTTTTCAACAGTTTAAAATACAGGTATCTTAAAACTCTAGAAATAAAAACACAACAGTTCAAGATTTGCAAATGTATTTAAAAAAATACAGAAATATGTATCAGGTTCAGGCATAAAGCATTTTTTGTAAGCAAAATCTTTAACGCTGCACGAACTGCATCTACGATTCCCGTTTAAACTAGTTTTGGGTACAGGAACCATTTCGGGTTCAGGAACACAGGTATCAGACTGGTAATATTCTTCGGTGACGACTGCCTCGATGAGACATGGATGACGACGTATGCGACCATGGCTGCACCTAAGCTTTGCCTCAGTGCTTGTTGAGACAGGATCACTGAAACGGCTACAACTAGATACATGTCGTTTGGATGTCTGCGTAGATGATTCGCAGGTGACAACAGGTTACAACATGACCAATTATGGTTTTGTACGTGCAGACGAACGAATAGTTCTTCGATGCTGGCTGGAAGCTGAGAGTTTGTATAGGCACATAATCATTCAAACTTGTTGTTTGCTGCCCGCCATACATTGCACTAAACTTGTGCTGAAGGACAGCCTTAGTCACTCTGCAGATCTACAATTTCAACCTCATACAACTTGCCCATTTCTTATACTCAGGTCCAGCGAAATAAATGATTCCATTAGGATTCTGCAAAACAAGCAAATAGTCTATAGTGTTTTTCATTGGTGGTATGGAAATTTACCTTTGTCCTACTCCAGACCATGGTACTATTTGCATAGCCATTCATTCGAGTATTTACTTTTTTCGTCCAATAATTTCCAGGGATATGGAGGTTGGAAGGTGACGGTTCGAGTTCTGCCGTCATCCTCGCTGGTAACTCCAATCTCCTCCAGCACGAATCCATTTTGGCTCTAAAAACCTTGCAGGTTGCAGATCATCTAGTCGAACATCTAGTCCCCAGGAATGCTCGCCGTAACTAAATTAATATCGCAAACAAAACAGTATTTATGAATGAATTTTCACAAACTTATCTCGGCAACTATACCATGCAAGCTGATCGTTAAGTATCAGACCAAAAGCTTAGGTGTTTGTTCGTTTGTTGGAATATTTCCACTCGGCGATATCTTAAATCTACAGTCGATGATGTTTGAATTTATTCGACAGAACTGTTTGAAAATTACTAAAACCATTATCGAAGCCTTGTTCTTTAAACTGGCAGGACTCAGTATCGTAGAAAAAATATTAAATTTTCAAAATCCATGTTTATGTTGACATACGTACCGATTTGCTGTTTAATAATATTTTTACATTAGGTACTTGGCAGTTAGTGAACACGAAGTTGTTAACTCCTACACTGAGCCGTCTACCTGACTGAAGCCTTACAGATATGTAGCCCCTATCTCGGTTTTCTGTAGCGAAGTTGGACTTCACTAGCCAATTGATATGCGGAATTTGAGGCAAGTCTGGATATGTTTCCTGGCTCCATGATATAAATGGTACGTCAATGTTCTTGCCATTTTCTACATTCTTTAGCATCTTGATACGTTCGAACGTGCTTACTTGGATGTGGGGTAGCATCCACTCGATAAACTGTAGTGTTAGCGAGAAAATTCTGTGGGTTTTCTGCAGCAGCAACAATTGTATTAATGTGCGTTGGCTAGAATCAGTATTCAATTAATGTTTATATGATTGTTCAGCGAGACAGAGAACAATGGGCAGAGAAATACAAACTTCTAATTTTCCTTCCACATTAAAAGGTAGCTTGTATTCATTCTCGAGGCCCCATTGTACTATCTTTGCGGCAGACAGTTCCTTCGGCATTAGCGAAAGGTAGATTTCATAGCAGAAGTTGTGCCTTCATCTCTTGTCTGTTCTACTTCGACGCCATTGAGTACATAAGCAATGCGCTTGATTAGTTGAATATTACCATTACTAGATATTGTATTCGTAGTCGGAGGCATAACATCTGCCTTTGTCAGCGTACTGCTTATACATATAAATGACTGCGAAGGTAAGGTACAGATATCTTGGTGCTATACAGCTATGCGTACTTCGGAAGGTAACGCGTAGGGTTCCATTTTCATAATGCTTTTATCAAAAATTACCAGGTCTTCCAGGTTGATAGTTTCGTCTTCCATATTTATTCAGCATTTGTCCAATATTGAGAAGAAACTTTATGCTAGTAGGTGTTAATGCACTGACATCTGGTAGAGAATTGATATTTGGCAAGCCAATGAGATTTCTTTTATAACTGCTCGATGACACAAGCTTTATGCCCATCGCTTCAAGTGCAGATGTAATGTTATTTCTTCATCTTGAAAATTAACCAAGAGTCCTTGCTGGTCAACGATTTTGACGACGACTTCGTGTGCGTACTTCACAACGACTGGAACATAAATAAAAATTTGAGGCACTCCAACCTTTTTATATCCTTCTGGGACCATTGGATATAACCCATGTAGCAAGTTGTTTTAGTCTTCCATTAAGATAAGTTCCAGTTTCCCAAATTGAAGTTTATTCGTATGACATTCACGGGCAATTTGTTTACTGATCCCGTAGATCCGTACGTTCTTCCTGCATCGCAAATCTTTGGCTCAAATCAAAGCATCAGCCCATGGTCCCAGTTTTCGTAAAGTCAACATTTACCCTCATATTAGAATATATAAAAAAAATCTGAAATATTTACAGTATCTGATCAAAAACAGAAACCAATAAAGTGGTATTTGTCAAGTTAAGGATTGATTTGTGCACCTTGATTATCCCATTCCACCATGCAATGATTTGGCTACTGATTTTATTTTTAATTCAGATTTTAATACTATAACAGGAGTAATTATAGATCTGCAAACAGTAAGTTTTAAATTCTATTTTAATTAATTTCCCTCTACCCCAATACAAAAATATTTTATTACAGTAAATAATAATACATAAAATGAAAGTATGTTTCATTCAGTTACTAAAGAGATAAACCTATTTTTGTAATACGTTAAGTTTAATATTATTAATTTTAGTGAACAATTTATATTACAAAAATTAATATGAACGTAAATAATGTTCATGTTTTATTTTATGTACTAAGCTGTGGGTTTGACCTAATGCATTACATTTTCTTAAATAAGTTGGTCATTATCGCTGTTACTATACCTCAACCTTGATTGGAAATTGAACCTTCCTCAAACGGACTGAATTATGTTGTGTGAATCCAAAATCACAAGTTTCATTAAAATTTGGCTACGTAAGTTGGTGAAATTTGTTTTTTTTATGAAACTCCATATAAATTTGTTTTTATATTAAATGTTTTGATTAAACATATGTTTCACGTTTCATGTAAGTGGTTTCATTAAAAACGTTTCTTCATTACATGTTATTACAAATTATAACTCACCCTTATTTAAAAAAAATTTTATGGAATTATTTTTTTAAATATTGAAGTAGTCTGCGTTCCAGATAGGGTTCGTGTATTACGCATACGAATAGGTGCTTTGTCGTATTAGCGACGTGCCGACAGTGAAAGGAGGGGTAAGGACGCGATGTCAGAATGGTGACTGCTGACTATGTAATTGCGCGCATTGTTTCACACACAGAAATCAGCGAGCATTTTTCCGCCAGCAGTCACATTTCCATCTATGGGTGGATTATCCAGTTACGCAGAAAATGGTTCGCAACACGATCATGAAATGCGCACGGTTAGAATTAAAAATGTCAAGCATGTGCACGTTTCAAAATGTCACATTACTTTACGCTGCTCTGCTTACGGACGAACATGAACATATTACTCGAATAGATAAATCCTCCAAGAGTAATTTTTAAATAAATTTTGCAAAAACCATTACATAAGCAAACATACCGGAAATAAAAGTTTCTATCTCTCGAAGCTGTATTATGAAAAACTGTGAAACGTGGCAATTAAAACAGTTGTAAAACCAATAGTCGGTGGAACGAATAGTACAATTACGTCAAAAGAAGCAACTTTAGTTTCCACTTCGATGTCTTCTTTTTAACAATGAGTCCTGCTGAGCGATTCAGAAGGGAAGGGCATTAGTGTGATATAAGCTAAGATACATTCTAACTGATTGAAAAAAGTAATAGTAATCCTGACCACCAAGTAATTCTTGTCTCGTTTGAACACGCGTGGTAAGTTTACTCGTTTGTTTAGAGTTATGTCTTATTTTGGTTTGAAATCCATGAATATCTATCTGTTTGCCTTATTTTCGACGCCTATTCAATCTGGTATTAAGTCATGACACACTGTTTTATGACTTATGAGACCATACAGGCTATTTTCAACCGACTTCAAAAAAGGAGGAGGTTCTCAATTCATCAGTTCTTTATTTATTTTTTATGTTTGTTACCTCAGAACTTTCGACTGGGTAAACTGATTTTGATGATTCTTATTTTGACGTGACAACATCTAATAAATCGAAGAACGCCGGCTGCACGCACGAAAAAGTGTCCCGTAACGCACATTGTCCCACTACGATGTGTCCCGTTACGCTCATTGTACGCTTGCGCCGCATCTCTCTTCCACTCGATTGGAACAACCATCGATTTGAATTTTCAATCATATTTTCGTCGATTGAATTATTAATATTATGTAATTTTACGATCGTCCACCGATTTTCAGCACATTCGGTACGGTTATTTAAAAGTAATGTTGAATTTTCAAATACGTTTTTGTACGAACAATGGTGTTTTACAGTTACACATAATAATTCAAATTACACCCGGGATCTTTTGCACAATGTTTCAAAAAAAAATTTAATATATTATAAATAAGTTTGGTGTATTTGGGATGCGTATTTGTTATAAAATCGTATTATAAAAACGAAATAATATTATTCCCCTACGGTGCTGCTATCTACGGTGACGGACGCGAACCGAACGAATCGCGCAATCTACCCGCTTCCGCGACAACCAGGCACTCGTTAATACATATTTTTCTTTGTTTATCGCGAGGGGCGTTATTATTAAAGAATTATAAATAAAATTTCGTGCCTGGGGCCACAATTGCATATCATTTTGAGCACTGGAAGACATAAAAACGTAAAATATTCTCGACGAATTTTAATCTCGGCCCCAGCGCACCACGAGCGTCTGGGTTGGAGATTAAAGCCGAAATTCTTTATTAAACATACTAATATTTATTTTATTAACTGCAAGGGAATTTTTATTAAATTCTACAATTAATTTCACGACGAACAAACTTCGTCGTTAAATGTGTAATTGCGAAAAAGCGCAAAACATTCTCGACGATCTTGAAGTTAAATAGCAAACATGTAAAAAAGTTATAGTTAAAATAATCTCTTCGTTAAAGTAATAAACAAATTTGAATTAATGATTGCAAATAAAATAAACTTATCAATTAAATTGTAGATTTCATTCACTCCTTCTTTGTATCCATATAAAATATTGATAATTCAATAAAAATGATTCAATTTTATTCATAAAATTGTGCAATATTTTCATCAATGCTTTGTTATGACGTTGTCACGTTAAACAATCGTCCGTAAACCGACTTTACAGACAGCCATTTTTTTTTATTTGAAAGATGGTGCTTCCCGTGTCGTCCCATTTTAATTTTGTCCAGTTCTGACAACGGCATCCATTATAAAACCATATAAGTCTTAGATTTGCATTAAGTATGCGTGCGACAAATGGACGAATAACTCAATATCACGCCAAACCGATTTCGATGATTCTTTTTTTTTATTGGAAAGGATGTACTTCAAGGGTAGTTTGATGAAAGTTTGGTTAAGTTCTGATTATGGGATCCATGACAAAAAAAACGGAACTATTCAATTCTTAGAAGCAAATTAACGATACTCAGCCGAATCTTTTGTAGGCTATTAGGATATTTTTGTCACCTACCGTAACGTGGATCAAGCTGAGACGGCTTGCACGTTGCTCTTCTGTCTCTTTGGATAGACGATCGTGTATCACGCTGAGTCGGTGGGAACGTTACTCCTCCGTCTCATCTGATAGGCGATTCGTTGATCAAGCCGAGACGGTGATTACGTTTTTCGATATTTCCCTGTTCAAAACTTTTATTATGTAAAGCCGCATTTAATGAAAGTCTATTTTTAGCTCTTCACAAGTCTCTTTTGAAATTGTCCTCGAGGTAGATTTCCTCTGTTGAGATAGGCGTTTCTCCCTGACTTCGTTTGTTTCATTTAAACGGCGCTGTTTCATATGAGCAGCACGTTTAGTAGGTATACCCATATGCTGACAGTGTACTTCAGATTCACTATAAATCAAAAAAGAAACAAAAATTTTAACAAAAAACACTGACTAAAAAAAACTATTCGAAAACAAATTAATATGCACTAAAAAGTAAAAAGAAACCGTGTTCTTCTTCAACTAAATAATGAACTTACTTTTCCTACTCATCAATATGTAGGTACGACCTATGTGTTTACCACGCAAGAAGTTAGGTATATATAATGTAGTTAAAATTATTGTTATTTTTGGAGTCGGTGTTAGCCAAGTAAACACTACAATATACCTAACAATAATAATACGAGAATACTTTATAAATACTTTTTTTTACATATTAACTTTTATACGAACGATAATATACTGTGATTACTGTGACAGAATACCAATACCTAATTAAACCCATATACAAATTAACTTTTATACGACAATATACTGTGACAATATCTGCAACCTTGAAACGACATAAATAATACCTAATTAAACCAAAAAAACGAACTTTAATACGACACTATTCTGAGACATAATGTAGCAAACGGTGATACGAAAATATAACCAATATTAAACACTCGGACTTACCGTAAGAAGGACGGTGTAGGTATGTGTTGAGTTATATGTGAAGTGTGACACCGACTCCAAAAATAACAATAATTTTAACTACATTATACCTACCTTATTTCGTGGTAAACACACAGATAGTACCTACATATTTATGATTAGAAAAAGTAAGTTTTATATTAAGTTGTCGAAGAATACGCAATTAATTTTTTTTTTACTTTTTAGTGCATATTAATTTGTTTTGGAATAGTTTTTTTTTTAAGTCGGTTTTTTTTGGTTAAAATTTGTGTTTATATTCAAGTATTGACCAACGCAAATAATCTCATTTTCTTCTTGGAACAGTAAAATACAATATGATTAATGCGTTCACAGTCATAGAAAGTGCACTTGGGGTAATTTTGACATTATAATATCATTATTACTTGTGTCTCGTCTTGTAGTCAACAAGAAGTAAAATATGAAACATATTGCGTGTGAGAAAATGGGCTAAAAATCTGTTTTTAAATTAATAATACTGTGAAGCTTTGTGCAACGTTAATGTCCACAAATTGATTGTAAGTTTTGAATTTGCTGGGCTACAGTCTAAACGTACTACCGGATTCTACATATTGGCATATGTATATATTTTAATAATAGTGTGATTTCATCACATGAAAAAATAAATATAAAATTTGTAATTTCAAATATTATACCACAAATTAACATTTTTTTTTCAAACAGAGCCATAATATATAACTTTAGGAGTAAAGTAAAAATTTACGCTTTTAGGGAAAATTTCACATTTCCCCCCTCAAAAATTAAAATTCGGAAATGCTTAAAAATACTTTCGCCATTGAAAGACCCTAATTCCTAAAAAAAAACTGGAATAAATTCCCCATTGACTAGACTCCCTAAGCCGCCGAGCTTGACCTTGACCGTAAACTTGAAATTATTTAATTTTCAACAGAAAAATTCCAAAAAAAGTTCTAAAAAATTAAAATTAAAGAAGTGCTTTCTTCAAATGTTTAGCCACTTAAGTAGTATATGATAGCCGGTCCGGAAACAGGATGCAGGATGTGGATTGATGATTGTCGGTCCGCCATCTTGGATTGTGACGTCACGGCGGCCATCTTGGACGAGCGTAACGTGACAATATGCGTAACGTGACACTTTTTCGTGCATGCAGCCGGCGTAACGGGACACAGCGTAACGGGACATAACGTAACGGGACAAGTATATCACGGCGGCCATCTTGGATCCGCCATCTTGGATGACGTCATTTTGTTTTCTCGAACTTTCCACCATTTTGTTTTCCGCCATATTGGATGATGACGTCACCGTTGCAATTTCCGTTACGGCCGCCATCTTTAACTTTTTTATTTATTATCCGATTTTAATGAAATTTTTTTTAAAAATTATAAAAAAATTTAAATAATATAAATTTAATAAAATATTTATAAAAAACAAACATTATCGATACGGAGCACGGAGTCCTCGGTTCGAACCCGACGAGGTCAAAAAATTAATAATGGCGACCGATCCTTCCCCCTGTGGTGGCTGCTGACAGACTGCCCCCCCACCACTTTTTTCAAAGCATATATATCGACAGTGAGCATGACGTCATGTCCGCCATCTTGAAATCTGGACGCCATCTTGAAAATCTTTATTTATTATCCGATTTTAATGAAACAAATTCCAAAATTCATCAAAAAATTAACGTATTTGAATTCTGTTTGATTATATCGATGTACGTCCTTGGTTCGATTCCCGGCGAGAGTAAACGATCAATCCTTCCTCCATGAAAGCTACCTAGACTGATCTACCACCAACAATACCAAGGTTTATATCATCAACTGGTATGACATCATGTCCGCCATCTTGTCTTCATCCGCTGGAGTCCACCATCTTGTTTTCGTCTGCTAGAGTGTGCCGATACCATGTAGTATAATTATCTGGTCACCATACTTTTGTCCTCAACTGTTGTCATTGACCTTGGCCTTTGACCTTTACATTGGCCTTTGACCTTGACCTTGAAATTTGACCTTGACCTTGAAATTTGACCTTGACCTTGACCTTGAAATTTGACCTTGACCTTGAAATTTGACCTTGACCTTGACATTGAAATTTGACCTTGACCTTGAAATTTGACCTTGACATTGAAATTTGACTTTGTCCTCGAAATTTGACTTTGTCCTTGTTGACCATTATGGATCCGACATTTTATGTTCAGTAGATGCTACCAGGAGCTACCACCTGCTGGAGTAAGCCATCTTGTGTGTGTGTACTCGTATTATAGAGTTCATTTCCATCTGGATAATTTTATTCTAACCCGCTACAGTACAGTAATCAATTACTACTGTGACACACGCCATCTTGAAATTTGAATGCCATCTTGAAAATCCGTAATTTTAATGCTAGAGATTCGGGAAAAAGTTCAAAATTCATTAAATAAATTTGTAATCTATATACTGATTGATTGGATCGACTAAGGTCCTTGGTTCGACCCCTGACCGATACCAATCAACTTTAATTTTAAAAAATACCACAAAAGCGACAGGTTTTAGAAAATAAAAAACACCACAAGTTCTTTTAAAAACTTTTATTACATACATTCTAATCTACTACAAGTACATAATAAACACAGACAAAGTACTAAAGTCTTGTGGATTCCTCGATTCAAACAGTCTTCTTATTGTACGGACAAAGCCTTTTACATGACTTTAAATGTCTATACGATCCGTTCATCACCGCAGCCAGAGACGGACTGAAGTTCATATCACCAAGGTCCCACTTATATATTCTCATTTGCTGGTACAACACACGAGTCAAAACAATAACCATGTTCATTATACTTCTCGGAGCATTTTTTATAATGAAGATGTAAGCTATCAAGACGTGAAATTAGTTTTTTGCACTTATTGCACTGAAATTGTATTCTTTTAACATTATTAGAACAACTGCTTCTTTCATGTCTGCGAGCATTTGAGGTAATAGTAAATGATGCGTCACAGTATTTGCACCGACGCAATGTATGCTTTTCATTAGTGGAAGAATCCATTGCTGACGATGAAACTTCGGATGATGGTGGTATCACATCTGTTGAAATCTCCTCCAATGTTGACGTCGTCGTTGCCAACGGGATCTGCACCTTCTCCATCGTAGCTGTCGTCAAGGTTCCCGTAGACGATGGTACAACCTCCGAGTTCGACGTTAAAGACGGTAAAGATGCCATCGAGGTCTCAAGAACAGCTAATTGACACGTCTTATGCACCAGAAGAAACAAACTAGGTGATCCTTACACCGCCGACGTCAGTAACTAACTGAGCGTCCTGCTGTCTAGGACTCGCTTATATACATGCACCGGATGGAATAATAATACGCTAGTCAAATCAAGAACCATTTACAATAATACTAGAGTCAAATCTACAAATTAAAAAAGAGGATCATTTGATCGAAAAAAAATTCGATCTCTCCAATATACGCCAGGCTCCAAGAGCTACAATTCACGTCATCAGATACATCTAAATTTTGCTCCTATGCTTCAATTGACCATTAGCTGCAAGTGCTCCAACAGATCCATCAGCTCCAACACGTAATGTACGCAATGTACGCACAATACATGCAATTTACATGCAATAAATGTAATGATCACTCAGTACACACAGGAAACGGAACGTACACACAGTACACACAGGAAACGGAACGTACACACAATACACACAGGAAACGAAACGTACACACAGTACACACAGGAAACGAAACGTACACACAGTACACACAGGAAACGGAACGTACACACAGTACACACAGGAAACGAAACGTACACACAGTACACACAGGAAACGAAACGTACACACAGTACACACAGGAAGCGGAACGTACACACAGTACACACAGGAAACGGAACGTACACACAGTACACACAGGAAACGGAACGTACACACAATACACACAGGAAACGAAACGTACACACAGTACACACAGGAAGCGGAACGTACACACAGTACACACAGGAAACGGAACGTACACACAGTACACACAGGAAACGGAACGTACACACAATACACACAGGAAACGGAACGTACACACAGTACACACAGGAAACGGAACGTACACACAGGAAACGAAACGTACACACAATACACACAGGAAACGAAACGTACACACAGTACACACAGGAAAAGGAACGTACACACAGTACACACAGGAAACGGAACGTACACACAGTACACACAGGAAACGGATCGTATACACAGTACACACAGGAAACAGAACGTACACACAGGAAACGAAACGTACACACAGTACACACAGAAAACGGATCGTACACACAGTACACACAGAAAACGGAACGTACACACAGGAAACGAAACGTACACACAGTACTCACAGAAAACGGAACGTACACACAGTAAACACAGAAAACGGAACGTACACACAGGAAACGAAACGTACACACAGTACACACTGGAAAGTAAACGTATACACACATTACACACATGAAACGGAATGATCACACATACATTAGCGGAAACACACAGGCTTAGTTGGAAATCAGAATACAAGAAATAAAAACATTAAATTTTTACTTTCAATATTTAATTACTTCTCAACATTACACAAATACAAGTAAAAGAAACCATTATTGTATGTAGCCAGCTTTCCTCAGTTCTTTGAGTATGAAGGATATTTCTTTGATGCACGAATAGTTTCCTGCACAAAGCGAGTCATGTAGAAGTCTTAGTCAGTCAACCAATATGTTTGGATCTTTCCATGATGTGTAATCAATCTCTTCTACCACCATCTTACTTGCTTGTTTATTATAAATACTGTTAATATCACAATCGTCCCAGTGATCATAATAAGCATTATCAGATTTATTTTTTATAACACGACGTTTCCATCGTTTCGGTCTCAGGACTTCGCCACATTCTTCGATCTTGTCAGCTCTAGGTGCTTCATCACAGTCTATGCCTTTGTCAACAGCCTCAGAGTCACTGTAACAATCACTGTAGAAGACATCCTCTTCACCCATATTACCGTATGAATTCGCTATCGATGATGTCGAAGTGTCTTCATCGTCTTCATGCTTCCTTTTTAGGAGTCCATCATTTTTACAAAGAATGGAGGATCTACTGAATATAGGCTTGAATGTATTCTCACTTTTCACGGTGTTGATACTTCCATTAGTTTCAGTCTTCCCGAAGCCATTAGCATCCTTCAATTTATGTTCTTCCTCACAATCGGGTGAGCTAATACCATCACGCTCAGGACAAGGAAAATTATTGTCGTAATGCAGATCACTCTTCTTTAGTCTAGTGGATCCATCGGTGTCCTCTATGCCGTAAGTAGTCTTGACTTTACATGTTCTACCATGTCTTTTTAAGCTGTCAATTCGTGTTAACAACCTGCTACAACGATTACAGCTTAACATGTTGCGTACTGGGTTTCTAGCACAATCATTCTTCTCATGACGTCTAGCATTCCTTCTCATTGCAAAATACTTGCCACAGTATCTACAGCGGCTTCCTTCCGATTCAGCTGCAGATAACAAACCACGATCCATGGTAGCTTCTGTGACTAATGTTAGATACAAACTGTCAGTTTTCTCCAATTGGAACCATTTCTTAAATAGAGTTTTTGAAATGTTTCATCAGCGAGAGTTAAGTTATATAATGCAAAGAAAATTGATGCAAGTAGTTCTGGCTGTCGTCAACAGATGTCGCTACGTGTTGCTTGTAGGTAAATAATATCTATTTCATTAATGTGGGATGCGTAACGCTCACTATCGATCGCAAAGGGAGGTTGGCTTCGATAGTATCCAAGGAGAAAAAAAGTTCGTCCTTCCTGCTAGTGCTTCTCAGATTTCTCACGGTCCGCCATCTTGGATTGTGACGTCACGGCTGCCATCTTGGATGGGTGTGACCTTGACCTTTGACCGAAACATCAGGAATGATCGCAAGCACACGGATTAACCATCAAAATATTGATAAGAATAATCAGGAGCACACGGAGAAAACCGTCACAAGTTTTCTTTGATATCATAAAAATATTAAAAAAAATTAATAAAAAAATAAAAATAAAAACCAAAAAAAAAAATCAAACATTCTGCTAGCTTGTGAACTTCTCATTGTTGAGCAAAGATAGAGTTCTAGTACAAGCCAGAATGTTTGATTTTTTTTTTCGTTTTTATTTTTATTTTTTTATTAATTTTTTTTAAATATTTTTATGATATCAAAGAAAACTTGTGACGGTTTTCTCCGTGTGCTCCTGATTATTCTTATCAATATTTTGATGGTTAATCCGTGTGCTTGCGATCATTCCTGATGTTTCGGTCAAAGGTCAAGGTCACACCCATCCAAGATGGCAGCCGTGACGTCACAATCCAAGATGGCGGACCGTGAGAAATCTGAGAAGCACTAGCAGGAAGGACGAACTTTTTTTCTCCTTGGATACTATCGAAGCCAACCTCCCTTTGCGATCGATAGTGAGCGTTACGCATCCCACATTAATGAAATAGATATTATTTACCTACAAGCAACACGTAGCGACATCTGTTGACGACAGCCAG
Source organism: Bacillus rossius redtenbacheri (assembly GCF_032445375.1). Taxonomy (NCBI): domain Eukaryota; kingdom Metazoa; phylum Arthropoda; class Insecta; order Phasmatodea; family Bacillidae; genus Bacillus; species Bacillus rossius. The sequence goes on from NC_086333.1 coordinate 23,654,172, forward strand.
AACTACTTGCATCAATTTTCTTTGCATTATATAACTTAACTCTCGCTGATGAAACATTTCAAAAACTCTATTTAAGAAATGGTTCCAATTGGAGAAAACTGACAGTTTGTATCTAACATTAGTCACAGAAGCTACCATGGATCGTGGTTTGTTATCTGCAGCTGAATCGGAAGGAAGCCGCTGTAGATACTGTGGCAAGTATTTTGCAATGAGAAGGAATGCTAGACGTCATGAGAAGAATGATTGTGCTAGAAACCCAGTACGCAACATGTTAAGCTGTAATCGTTGTAGCAGGTTGTTAACACGAATTGACAGCTTAAAAAGACATGGTAGAACATGTAAAGTCAAGACTACTTACGGCATAGAGGACACCGATGGATCCACTAGACTAAAGAAGAGTGATCTGCATTACGACAATAATTTTCCTTGTCCTGAGCGTGATGGTATTAGCTCACCCGATTGTGAGGAAGAACATAAATTGAAGGATGCTAATGGCTTCGGGAAGACTGAAACTAATGGAAGTATCAACACCGTGAAAAATTAGAATACATTCAAGCCTATATTCAGTAGATCCTCCATTCTTTGTAAAAATGATGGACTCCTAAAAAGGAAGCATGAAGACGATGAAGACACTTCGACATCATCGATAGCGAATTCATACGGTAATATGGGTGAAGAGGATGTCTTCTACAGTGATTGTTACAGTGACTCTGAGGCTGTTGACAAAGGCATAGACTGTGATGAAGCACCTAGAGCTGACAAGATCGAAGAATGTGGCGAAGTCCTGAGACCGAAACGATGGAAACGTCGTGTTATAAAAAATAAATCTGATAATGCTTATTATGATCACTGGGACGATTGTGATATTAACAGTATTTATAATAAACAAGCAAGTAAGATGGTGGTAGAAGAGATTGATTACACATCATGGAAAGATCCAAACATATTGGTTGACTGACTAAGACTTCTACATGACTCGCTTTGTGCAGGAAACTATTCGTGCATCAAAGAAATATCCTTCATACTCAAAGAACTGAGGAAAGCTGGCTACATACAATAATGGTTTCTTTTACTTGTATTTGTGTAATGTTGAGAAGTAATTAAATATTGAAAGTAAAAATTTAATGTTTTTATTTCTTGTATTCTGATTTCCAACTAAGCCTGTGTGTTTCCGCTAATGTATGTGTGATCATTCCGTTTCATGTGTGTAATGTGTGTATACGTTTCCTTTCCTGTGTGTACTGTGTGTACGTTTCGTTTCCTGTGTGTACGTTCCGTTTTCTGTGTTTACTGTGTGTACGTTCCGTTTTCTGTGTGTACTGTGTGTACGTTTCGTTTCCTGTGTGTACGTTCCGTTTTCTGTGTGTACTGTGTGTACGATCCGTTTTCTGTGTGTACTGTGTGTACGTTTCGTTTCCTGTGTGTACGTTCTGTTTCCTGTGTGTACTGTGTATACGATCCGTTTCCTGTGTGTACTGTGTGTACGTTCCGTTTCCTGTGTGTACTGTGTGTACGTTCCTTTTCCTGTGTGTACTGTGTGTACGTTTCGTTTCCTGTGTGTATTGTGTGTACGTTTCGTTTCCTGTGTGTACGTTCCGTTTCCTGTGTGTACTGTGTGTACGTTCCGTTTCCTGTGTGTATTGTGTGTACGTTCCGTTTCCTGTGTGTACTGTGTGTACGTTCCGTTTCCTGTGTGTACTGTGTGTACGTTCCGCTTCCTGTGTGTACTGTGTGTACGTTTCGTTTCCTGTGTGTACTGTGTGTACGTTTCGTTTCCTGTGTGTACTGTGTGTACGTTCCGTTTCCTGTGTGTACTGTGTGTACGTTTCGTTTCCTGTGTGTACTGTGTGTACGTTTCGTTTCCTGTGTGTATTGTGTGTACGTTCCGTTTCCTGTGTGTACTGTGTGTACGTTCCGTTTCCTGTGTGTACTGAGTGATCATTACATTTATTGCATGTAAATTGCATGTATTGTGCGTACATTGCGTACATTACGTGTTGGAGCTGATGGATCTGTTGGAGCACTTGCAGCTAATGGTCAATTGAAGCATAGGAGCAAAATTTAGATGTATCTGATGACGTGAATTGTAGCTCTTGGAGCCTGGCGTATATTGGAGAGATCGAATTTTTTTTCGATCAAATGATCCTCTTTTTTAATTTGTAGATTTGACTCTAGTATTATTGTAAATGGTTCTTGATTTGACTAGCGTATTATTATTCCATCCGGTGCATGTATATAAGCGAGTCCTAGACAGCAGGACGCTCAGTTAGTTACTGACGTCGGCGGTGTAAGGATCACCTAGTTTGTTTCTTCTGGTGCATAAGACGTGTCAATTAGCTGTTCTTGAGACCTCGATGGCATCTTTACCGTCTTTAACGTCGAACTCGGAGGTTGTACCATCGTCTACGGGAACCTTGACGACAGCTACGATGGAGAAGGTGCAGATCCCGTTGGCAACGACGACGTCAACATTGGAGGAGATTTCAACAGATGTGATACCACCATCATCCGAAGTTTCATCGTCAGCAATGGATTCTTCCACTAATGAAAAGCATACATTGCGTCGGTGCAAATACTGTGACGCATCATTTACTATTACCTCAAATGCTCGCAGACATGAAAGAAGCAGTTGTTCTAATAATGTTAAAAGAATACAATTTCAGTGCAATAAGTGCAAAAAACTAATTTCACGTCTTGATAGCTTACATCTTCATTATAAAAAATGCTCCGAGAAGTATAATGAACATGGTTATTGTTTTGACTCGTGTGTTGTACCAGCAAATGAGAATATATAAGTGGGACCCTGGTGATATGAACTTCAGTCCGTCTCTGGCTGCGGTGATGAACGGATCGTATAGACATTTAAAGTCATGTAAAAGGCTTTGTCCGTACAATAAGAAGACTGTTTGAATCGAGGAATCCACAAGACTTTAGTACTTTGTCTGTGTTTATTATGTACTTGTAGTAGATTAGAATGTATGTAATAAAAGTTTTTAAAAGAACTTGTGGTGTTTTTTATTTTCTCAAACCTGTCGCTTTTGTGGTATTTTTTAAAATTAAAGTTGATTGGTATCGGTCAGGGGTCGAACCAAGGACCTTAGTCGATCCAATCAATCAGTATATAGATTACAAATTTATTTAATGAATTTTGAACTTTTTCCCGAATCTCTAGCATTAAAATTACGGATTTTCAAGATGGCGTCCAAATTTCAAGATGGCGTGTGTCACAGTAGTAATTGATTACTGTACTGTAGCGGGTTAGAATAAAATTATCCAGATGGAAATGAACTCTATAATACGAGTACACACACACAAGATGGCTTACTCCAGCAGGTGGTAGCTCCTGGTAGCATCTACTGAACATAAAATGTCGGATCCATAATGGTCAACAAGGACAAAGTCAAATTTCGAGGACACAGTCAAATTTCAATGTCAAGGTCAAATTTCAAGGTCAAGGTCAAATTTCAAGGTCAAGGTCAAATTTCAAGGTCAAGGTCAAATTTCAAGGTCAAGGTCAAATTTCAAGGTCAAGGTCAAAGGCCAAGGTCAAGGTCAAAGGCCAAGGTCAATGACAACAGTTGAGGACAAAAGTATGGTGACCAGATAATTATACTACATGGTATCGGCACACTCTAGCAGACGAAAACAAGATGGTGGACTCCAGCGGATGAAGACAAGATGGCGGACATGATGTCATACCAGTTGATGATATAAACCTTGGTATTGTTGGTGGTAGATCAGTCTAGGTAGCTTTCATGGAGGAAGGATTGATCGTTTACTCTCGCCGGGAATCGAACCAAGGACGTACATCGATATAATCAAACAGAATTCAAATACGTTAATTTTTTGATGAATTTTGGAATTTGTTTCATTAAAATCGGATAATAAATAAAGATTTTCAAGATGGCGTCCAGATTTCAAGATGGCGGACATGACGTCATGCTCACTGTCGATATATATGCTTTGAAAAAAGTGGTGGGGGGGCAGTCTGTCAGCAGCCACCACAGGGGGAAGGATCGGTCGCCATTATTAATTTTTTGACCTCGTCGGGTTCGAACCGAGGACTCCGTGCTCCGTATCGATAATGTTTGTTTTTTATAAATATTTTATTAAATTTATATTATTTAAATTTTTTTATAATTTTTAAAAAGATTTCTTTAAAATCGGATAATAAATAAAAAAGTTAAAGATGGCGGCCGTAACGGAAATTGCAACGGTGACGTCATCATCCAATATGGCGGAAAACAAAATGGTGGAAAGTTCGAGAAAACAAAATGACGTCATCCAAGATGGCGGATCCAAGATGGCCGCCGTGATATACTTGTCCCGTTACGTTATGTCCCGTTACGCTGTGTCCCGTTACGCCGGCTGCATGCACGATAAAGTGTCACGTTACGCATATTGTCACGTTACGCTCGTCCAAGATGGCCGCCGTGACGTCACAATCCAAGATGGCGGACCGACAATCATCAATCCACATCCTGCATCCTGTTTCCGGACCGGCTATCATATACTACTCACTTAGTCCATCACATACCTCGGTTTGATTCCTGGCGAGATTAAACATGTAACTCATTAATAAAAAAATTAAAACTTTCCTTATTAAAGTTTTAATAAAATTGTAACATAGATTTTGCTTACGACTGACCCGCCATCTTGGATTTTAGAATGTTGTAATATTTGTTAGGACCGCCATTTTGGAAATTTATAAATACTATCCAATTTTAACGAGAAAATTTTAAAAATTTAGAACAAAATTAACTTCCGCCACCTTGAATTAAAATGACAAAATATTTTTCGTTATGGTCGCCATCTTGGATTCTAGAAACGTTAAACATTTCGTTACGCCCACTATCTTGGATGTGTATGATGTCATCGTTGCACATATCATTTGGCCGCCATCTTGGATTCTAGAACGTTGCAATTTTTGTTACACCTACTATCTTGTAAATCCGTAATATGATCCGATTTTAAAGTAAAAATGTTAATATTAATAAAAAATTACTTTATACAATTGCATTATAAAATTGTACTTACCTTATGGAGTCCTTGGTTATTACTTCATAAGGAAAAAAATGTCGATGGAACCTTCCTGCACGGAAGCCACCGGCAAACTGACTTCCCACCACTAATTTCCAGGTAGATATTATGCCGAACAGTGTGATGTCATGACATAAATCGTGTTTTCTCCTTCTGGACGCAGCCATCTTGGATCTGACATATTTTTACATCTACTAGAGTGTGTTACCAACCTATTAGTTTAAATTTTTAGCCGCTGTAGTGCAGGAATCATCTTGAAATTTGGACACCATTTTGAAATTCTCTAATTATTAAGGTAGACATACGGACACATAAAAAAAATCATCAAACAACGCTTGTAAAAACAATAATAGATTCGATCGATATCCGTCCTCGGTTTGATTCTTTATCATTATGGAAAATATGATTCAATTATAATACCACATTGGTCACAGGTTCGAGAAATAAAACAATTAATTAAAACAAAATATTTATTCTAAAATTACTAATCTAATACAAGAACAAAAAAAAATTACAAGCATTTAAGGAATTATACAGGCTTCTTAGTAGGAAAAGCGAGAACTTTACTTGATTTGACATGTGTTTTCAGACTCACAATCGATTTACCAGTCACGTCCAGTCTATGTTTAGGCACTTACTGTTAATGGTTTGATTAAAACGTTCAGTTGGTAGCCAGGCATATTTCATCGGTGACCAGACACATCCAGTTGTAGGCTGTACACCTACAGTCAGTGAAAGATCTCTAAATACGACAATGTCTTGAGAATCAACTTTTCAAGCCTTTAAATCTAAGAAACCGAACCAAAGTGCAGCATTCGCATTTTAAATCCGTCACAATCCGACTGAAGCCTATGAGTAGTGTAATTATGGTGGTATTGGTACAATGTATTTCTAATGGATCTTTTTTTAGTCTTGAGGGTTACCTTTTGCAATGTTCGATGGCAAATAAAAATTCTTTGGCGGCATTAGACAGAATGATGCAAGATCTATGAAATAATCAATACAGGTTTGGTGGTGCGCCAAAAATATCCAGTAACTCCACGGTCAATGCCAGCCGATGAACGTAATACATTTTAAAATTCCTTTGTTATTGAAAACATCTCAAGAGACTCAATCTAAGTATGAAGATGCGTGTCGAGTTGCAGAACGACCAATCTGAAGAAGTATTTTTAAAACAATTATTGGACATTGGCAATGGCGAAATCACCATTGACATTTTGACTGGCGGTATGAAATCTCTCCCCCCCCCCCCCCCCCCCTAAATTTTGGCCATTCCAATGAAAAAAATAAAAAAAAACATTAACAGATTCTGCTAGCTTGTAAACTTATCATTGTTGTGCAATGAAAGAGTTTTAGTACAAGCCAGAATTTTATGTATTTTTTAATTTTTTATTATTTTTATTTTTAAATATTTTTTTCCCTGTAATTTTATGATATCAAAGAAAACGTTAGTCGTTTTTCTCCGTGTGCTTCTGATTATTCTTGTCAATATTATGGTGGTTTTCTCCGTGTGATCCTGATTATTCTTGCCAATATTATGATGGTTTTCTCCGTGTGCTCCTGATTATTCTTATCAATATTTTGATGGTTAATCCGTGTGCTTGCGATCATTCCTGCGGTTTTGGTCAAAGGTCAAGGTCACACCCATCCAAGATGGCTACCGTGACGTCGCAATCCAAGATGGCGGACCGTGAGAAATCTGAGAAGCACTAGCAGGAAGGAGGATTTTTTTTCTCCTTGGAGACTATCGAAGCCATCCTTCTAATGCGTTCGATAGTGAGCATCCCGCATCCCGCATAAAATAAATAAATATTATTTTCCTGCAAGCAACACGTGACGTCATCTGATGTTGAAAAGCGGAACTACTTGCAGCAAGTACCTTTGCATGAGATAACTCTCACCACTGAATAGTGCTATTGTAGTCAGTTAGAGACATGAAGTTTTGTAGCCACGCGGTCAATTAGTCATGCAGTCTCGTAACCATGCGTTCTTGAAGCTTCGTAGTCCTATAGCCTCGCGATCACGTAACCTTGAAGACTTGCAATCGCATAGTCTCGTAACATCATTGCTCGTAGTCTCGTAGTTATTATGCATTGGAGCCTCATAGACTTGAAGCTACGTAAGCAAGTAGCCATGTAATCTTATAACATAATGCTGATGCAGATGTAGCAAAATAGAAAATTCCGACGAAGACAGATGTGGCAATTGGAGCCTTGTAGACGAGTAGCTTCGTAGTCAAGAACTCATGCAGACTTGTAGACCTCTATCCTCGCAGTCACATAAACTCGTTTTCTAGAGGCTTCGTAGCTCTGTAGCATCGCAGTCTCGTAAACTTGAAGATTCGCATTCACGTAGTCTCGTAACCTCTTGGCCCGTAGTCGTGTAGATATGATGTATTGGGACCTCGTTGAATTGTAGCCTCGAAGTCTCATAACCATGCGTTCTGGAAGGTTCGTAGTCCTATAGCCTCGCAATCACGTAACCTTGAAGACTCGCAATCACATAGACTCGTAACCTCATGGCTCGTAGTCTCGTAGTCATTATGCATTGGAGCCTCGTAGACTTGAAGCTACGTAAGCAAGCAACCTTGTTATCTTATAACATGATGCTGATGGAGCAGTTGGAACAAAAAGAAAATTCCGTCGAAGACAGATGCGGCAACTGGAGCCTTGTAGACGAGTAGCTTCGTAGTCAAGTACTCATGCAGACTTGTAGTCCTGTATCCTCGCAGTCACGTAAACTTGTGTACTAGAAGCTTTGTAGCTCTGTAGTCTCGCAAGCCATGTATAACTCGTAACCAGCTAGATCATTTAAGACTCGTAGCCATGTGGCCTCATAGTCTCTTAGACTCGAAGAATTCTAGCCAAATAAATGTTCAGCCAAAAGACTTTTGGAACCAAAAGACTGTTGGTGTCAATGACTGATGGAGCCAATGAATATTGGAGCCCATGAATATTGGAGCCGATGAATATTGTAGCCAATGAATATTGGAGCGAGCGAATTTATGGAGCCAATGAATATTGGAGCCAATGAATATTGGAGTCAATGACAAGTGTGCTGAATTTTCGTTTATGGTGCTACCTTTTCGTTGTCGGTGCTTCCAAATGTGCTGCTTTTTCGTTGTAGGTGCTTCCAAATGTGCTGCTTTTTCGTTGTCGGTGCTTCTAAATGTGCTGCCTTTTCGTTGTCGGTGCTTCCAAATGTGCTGCCTTTTCGTTGTCTGTGCTTCCAAATGTGCAGCCTTTTCGTTGTCGGTGCTTCCAAATGTGCTGCCTTTTCAATGTCTGTGCTTGCAAATGTGCTGCCTTTTCATTGTCGGTGCTTCCAAATGTGCTGCCTTTTCGTTGGCGGTGCTTCCATTAGTGCTGCCTTTTAGATGACAGTGCTTCCAAATGTGCTGCCTTTTCGTTGTCGGTGCTTCCAAATGTGCTGCCTTTTTGTTGTCGGTGCTTCCAAATGTGCTACCTTTTTTTATTGTGCTTCCAGTATGTGCTTCCTTTTTGTTGATGGTGCTTCTATTTTTAATGTTGTTTTGACTCTAGTATTGTAATAAATTGTTCTTGATTTGACTAGCGTATTATTCCATCCGGTGCATGTATATAAGAGAGTCCTAGACAGCAGGTCGCTCAGTTTGTAACTGACGACGACGGTGTACGGATCACCTAGTTTGTTTCTTCTGGTTCATTAATCACTTAATTACCTGTTCTTGCGATCTCGATGGCATCTTTACCGACTTTAACGTCTAACTCGATGGAGGTTGTACCATCGTCTACGGGAACCTTGACGACAGCTACGACGGAGAAGGAGCAGATTCCGTTGACAACCACGGCGACAACACTGGAGGAGACTTCATCAGATGCGATACCACCAGCAGAAGAGACTTTAATACCGGTAGTGCTGGCTGTGCAGGAAAACTCGATGAACTTCGTTTCGCCCTCGATGGAGACTTCAATGGTTGCTGAATCGACAACAACTAACGAACATCGGTGCTGTTACTGTGACAAGATTTTCTTAAACAGCAGCAATGCTCGACGGCATGAGAAGAGAGAATGTGCCAAGAACCTATATCGTAAAATGTTTGTTTGTGAGAAATGTCATAAGCAGATTGCCAGAAAAGATAATATGAAAACGCACATGAAGACATGTAAAGGTCCTGTTGTGCGGCAGAAAGTAAAGGTTTCGGTGCAACAGCGATGCATCGATGTTCATAAGAGTATGCCTGTTGCAACGTCCATATCTGGATCGGGTCTGAAAGGTTCGTCTATATCAGCACGGTATTCTTGCAGCTACTGTGATATGTCGTTCACACTTCCCCATAATGCACGAAGACATGAGCGGAGCATATGCAAAAAGAATCCTTCTCGTATAAAGTTTCGATGTGATGATTGTGATGAATCGTTTACTCGAATTGATAGTTTGTGACGACATGCGAAAATATGTAAAGGTGAAGTCCATGTGCCTACTGCTGAACTACCTGCAGACATTAAGACTCCTCGCTTTAGATTGGAGACCCGGGCTCGTACAATAAAAAAAAACAGATGCGCAGCAACCGATTGTCATGACGTCTGAACATGGAACTAAACCTAAGACTGTGTTCGGAGCATTACAAGTGAACGATAATGGCTTCTACTTGGCGCAGTCTGCATTTCGTGGAACGTTGAAAGACTACTATTATCAAAATACGTTTGGTGAGTCGAAAGACATTTGTACCTTTCTTGATGATATCAGACAGAACATAATCAATCAGCTTACTTATGACGTAGCAACAAACGAACCATTAAAATATAACTTGTGGTTGGACTGTATATATGGAAAGCCGTATCCGTTAGATGACAAAGTGAAGAAGTGTGCATTCAAGACTTCGGCTGCAGTAATTTACAGTTCTGACGATGTGAAGCAAACTGTTGAATATGGAATCAAGAAACTCTGCCAAGAAGAGGAGGACTATGTCAGCAAAGGTTCTGGTTGGTCTATGTCTAGTATAAAACGATTGGAGCTAAAAATTAGTCATTTCACACCAATGCGTGACTTAATGATTATAAGATTGTTGGCTTTCGCAAGTGATCCTGTAGTAGAATAGAAATTATGTAATAAATATTATGTTTGTAAAAGAACTTGTGGTGTTTAATTCCTTGAACCTGACACTATTCTGGTATTTAAATTAAATTTGTTTATAGCATCGTCCAAGATCGAACCAAGTATAGATTCAATATGTAAAGGTGTGATTTTATCGGTGAATTTTGGAAGTTTTTTCGAATCTCTAACATTTTAATTATGAATTACCAATATGTTGGTCTTGATGTCTGATAGGATGATGGTAGTATAGGATTTAAAGTCTCTTTAAGAAAGTTGAACATGGTTTATTGAAATTATTATTTTTTACATAAAATTAAACATTATTGCATCGATCGGGTATCGAACCGAGGACAGGAGCGGATCGAATCAATATTTAAATTAATGAGTGATTTATTTAATGAATTTTGGAACTTTTCTCAAATTTCTAGCTTAATAATTATGGATTTTCATGATGGCATCCAAATTTCAAGATGGCGGGTGTCACAGTAATAAATGAATACTGCACTCTAGCGGATAATAATTAAACTAACATGGCGTCAGCGCACTCTCGCTGAAGATACAATGATGATGGCTTCCAGCATCGAAGACAAGATGGCGGACATGATGTCATGCTCACTAGCGAAATATATGCTTTGAAAAAAAAAGTGGTGGTGGTCAGTCTGCCAGCAGCCACCATTGGGGGAAGGCTCGGTCGCCATTTTTATTTTTTTTTGCACTCGTCGGGTTCGAACCGAGGACTCCGAGCTCCGTGTCGTAAAAGTACAATTTTTTATAAATAATTTATTAAAATTTATAAATTGAAATTTTTTTATAAATTTAAAATGTTTTTTTCATTAAAATCGGATAAAAAATAAAAAAAAGTTAAAGATGGTGGCCGTAACGGAAATTGCAACATTGACGTCATATTTCAAAATGGCTGCCGTGACATCCTTATTTTCAAGGTTGGCGGCTTAAAGCGGCTAGCTCTTAGGAGTTTTAAGCCGCTTTCAGGCATTTGGGTGCTTTCTAAGACAAATTAACATTTGAGGATTTTCGAAATCCTAATTTTTGAATTGAGGAATTTTTTTGAGATTTTTTTGGCGGATTTTTTTCCCTAAGAAATGGAAATTTTGGCGATTTTTGAGGAATTTTGGGCAATTTTTGCCCAATTTTGAGGGTCAAAGGTCAATGTTCTACTTGTCCCGTTACGATGTGTCCCGTTACACTCATCCAAGATGGCCGCCGTGACGTCACAATTCAAGATGGCGGACCGACAATCACAATCCACTACCTGCATCCTGTCCCAGTAGCCCCTATTACATACTACTATAAAGCATTGCTGTGAAAGAAATGGTGATGACACAGCAAACTAATGAATCAAATTATTTAATTTATTTTATTGTTTACTTTCAATTATAACTTAAATTTAAAAAAACACATGGTTCCAAGACGAATACATTCCAGGCACATCACACATTTACAGAATTTCAACGGTTTAGGTACTGCCAATAGAATTCATCTCGCATGCGAAATTTACGAATTAGCGTACTTCTGTATGTACTCCTCCTTAAATTGAATATCCATGGCCACCGTCATTAATAAATACAATGATCTCTAAATACAATTTTTTTTCTTCTAATTTTTATTTTGTTTACACATTATCAATAGCTTTTCATAAATTCACAAAAATATAACCAACACTTTTATTGAAATTTGGACAGGACAACGTCTGTCAGGTCAACTAGTACATAAACCTTCCCACAACCGACTCCTCTGGATATCCGACCTAATCTCCGTGGTTGGCGAGCCTGTTCAGACTTTAAACAGTGACGCATCTACATGTTTTCGTGCCGTAAACTGTCAGTTCAGCCGTGATTGTTGGTGTAGAATATGCTCATACTATAATCTTGTACTATTCTATGTTTTTTTAAACGTCAATGCTGTCTGTGTGTATTCACGACTACGCATAGCTTTATTGTGGGTTTACGCGTTTGTCAATGGCAACTCAAAAACGTAAACGTGTTTGTGTTTCTCTGCAAAAACTTGAGGTGTTACAAAGATTGACCAAGGTGAGTCTGTTATTAAGCTAGCTTCTGAGTTGGGTGTAGGGATGACTACGGTAAAATATTGGAAAAAGAACCGTAAAGATTTGGAAGCATACTCAATGACAGTTAATACAGATCATGCGTTAAAAAGTAGAAAATTGTTGAAAAAACCAAAACTTGAACTTATGAATGAAGCGTTATGGGTTTGGTTTTGTCAGGAAAGGCGCAAGGGAACGCCTTTGTCAGGCCCCATAGTAAAGGAAAAAGCAATAAAATTATATGAAAAGTTGGGAGGTGATCTAGAAAGGTTTTGCGCTAGCGAAGGGTAGCTTCATAAACTGAAGTTGCGTCATGGCATACGACATGTTATAATTGAGGGGGGGGGGGGAACTCTCAGTTGATAATTATGCTGCTGAAGAATTTGTACAAAAATTTTAGCAGTTGGTTACACAACAAAATCTTGTAACTAAACAAGTCTACAATGCAGACGAAACGGGCGTAAATAACAAAATGCTTCAAAAAACCACTCTTGCTACTAAAAATGAACCTGTGTTAGAAACAAAGCTTGCTAAAGACAGACTCACAATTGCAACTTGTTGCAATGCCAACGGATGCCACAAAATGCCGTTTTTCATCATAGGAAAATCCAAGAAGCCAAGAGCATTTAAAAATCTAAACATGGCAACACTTCAGGTTTACTATTGGAATCATCATCTGCTTGAATAGATGCTGCATTGTTTAAGGAGTGGTTTTTCGATGAATTTGTCCCTTCAGTAAAAAAAAACACTGAAAGTCTAAAAACTTACTTGCTCGTGCTGTTTTGTTCTTAGATAACGCTCCCAGTCACCCCTCTGAATGTGAACTGAAGAAAGGAAACATCAAGGCTATATTTTTACCGCCACATGTGACAACTTTAATACAAATCATGTTTCAGGACATAATTGTGTGGTTAAAGAGAAGATACAGAAGAAAATATGTCAGCTCTCTTTTGGACAAAACAGGAGAAGGATGCAACCTTTTTGATGCAATGAAAAGTTTAAACAGCAAAGACGCTATCTACACCGTTGTTGCAGCTTGGGACGAAATTAATCAAACCACCCTTCAGAAGACTTTGAAAAAAATTCGGCCATCATTGAAATAAAGAAGAACCTGAGACTGGTTATGAGCCGACAGAAACAGAAACAGAAGTTGAGACAGACACAACAGAAACATTACGTACATACATAAGTGTTTCAGCGTGATCTCCAGATGACAGATGTAGAAGAGTGGCTTGTTGAGGCTGATGTTTCGGAAGTTACCAATGAAGATCTCAACGACGACCAAATCATGAGCAGAACAAAGCCGACGAAGAAATTGACTCGGATGAAGACGAAACAGCCAGTGACTACGTAGTGACTTATTCTGCTGCTAAGGACGCCTTTGAAGTGGCGCTGGAATACATCGAGCAACATCCAGAAGCAACCCCAATTAATGTATTGTGGGCAAAAAAGTGGAGGGACACTTCCGCAAATCAATATTGACACAACTGAAACGAAAATCCATTACTGAATTCTTTAAATAAGGAATGCTTACATTGTATTCATCTTCTCATTTATAATTTAACAACAGTAAATGTTTGAAATGTATACAGCAACGTTTTTACAAATAAATATGTATTACTGTACATACTGTATAGCTGGGAAAGGCGTTTTTGCTCCTACGGATATCCGGTCCCGTCATGGTTGGATATGAGATGTTCTACTGTACTTTAATAGAAGTCCATGTCAAAAATCAGGTCCAAGCTGGGGTTTAGTATTTTTAAAATTCTTTTTAGTTTTTATCGGTGACATGTTATTATATTGTTTTAACTTTCGCTCTGCAAATCGAATGATTTAATAGTGGACGTAGCTGCTCCGGTAGCGAGTACTACCGGCGGTTGCGGTTGTACGTGTAAGAAGCGCCCAAAGTTTAGTGAATTATGTTGAACAATCGTGCATATAATTTATAACTTTTATTTTTGTAAATATTTGTTTTATAAATTGTGTTTATATACCTTATAATGAGATTTTAAAGTATATATAAAGGTTTTTATGTTCCCATATGTATATATATTTTTAAATATTACAATTCTACTTATTATTAAAAAATATCTTAGAATAAAAATAATGCATATAATTATATTTTTATTATTAACAAAAATTTATCTCTATAACTTTACTAAATTAATAATTTATTTTTTGTACATACTTGTATTAATGATCAATAATTCTCATTTATTTCATTAATTTTGGTAACAGTAAATTTCAAATATTTCAGTGTCTTTAATCAAAAAGAAATACAACTTTTGATGTGATTACATAAAAATATAATTTTTTTTTCAATTCTCGTGGGATTGGACAGAAATGGGGTACAAATTTGATAGTTACGGTTTTCAGTTAAATATTAACCTACATATCACAAAAAAAAAAAGGTAAGAAACTGAAGCTTAATTATTAAAACAATAAGTTACGTTATATACTTTCATAGTTTTTCGAAATTACACCAAAGGCAATGAAAATAGTTTAAGATATTTTTGTTATGATACATCATATGCGGGATGTAAACAGCTAAGTAAATAAAACTAACACTTTACGATTTCATAGTAAATTATTAGGTAAAATTTTCTGGGATTCAACTACAAAAGGTGCGAAAGAAAATATGTTTAGTATAGTTTAATTATTAAACTCATATCTCTGAATTTAATCAAATAGCGGTTAACATACACGGTTTGAATAATAAACATAAAAATCTATCGAAAATATTTTGCTAATTTTTCTGTTATTCTAGCACCCAAAAAACCGACCAGTATTAAATATAGTTTTAAAATTTAAATTTTTAAATATATAATTTAAATATATTTAATTAAATTACTGGCAATTAAAAATAAACATGTCTTAAGCTACACTCTCGTATACTTTGTTTTCAGAAATATCGCATTTTAAGTCATAACATAGGTGGGAATTATTTATCCTAAAATATTATAATATTCACTTAAAAATTAGGCTATGATTTACTTTTGGGAAGATAAACTTAAGTTCACTATAATTTTCGGTTTAATTTAAATATTTGGATTGAAAACCCGTGGTTGTAAAACTGGATGAGTTAAGTTTTAGTTTATTAACGGGCATCGCCATTTTACTAAATACTTAGTTCTGAATTTTCACATGGTCGCCACTGAGGAAAAATTAAAAAAATACAATGGGTGAAAATATTGGGAAATTTTTTATTAATAATAAGCATACATACTAATGAAATAATAGGTAAGATAATAATTTAATAATTTTAATCTGCATTCCAAATACAGATGTTATTGTTAAAAAATTCTAAATTAAACAAATATTTGTAAAAAATTTAATAATATTAAATTATTCTGAGCATATCTATGACCAATATAAATTAAATTGTATGTGTAAACTATACCATTAACTTATACTAAATATAATAGCCACATGTTTGTTAATTTTTAAACGTTCTACCTTCTGAAATGTGTGATTTCATTAAGATAAAACATGTATCTACGTAAACAATAAAACTTTTTTTTAAATAAATGAGTTACTTAATCGATATTAAAAAATGAACAAACTTAGGATTCATCACCTTTAAAATATCAAACATGGTTTCGCTATGAATTAAATCCTACATAATTCTGACATTTTATGGTGTCTATTTCGTAAGTTAAAACGTATAGAATTAATGAGATTCTTTTCTTACAATGGTTATATATCAGCATTACCATAGAACTGCGTGGCTAGTCTATCAGTAAAAAGAAAAATTCATGTTTATCACAATTTTCACAGACATGGCGACAAAAAACATTAAAAGAGTTATAGATTTTTCTTTAGATCTACTTTATTTGTTTTTTCCTACCACCCCCCCCCCCCCCCCCCCCCCCATTTTTCTGTACACACTACACAAAAAAATACTCTAAAACCTTTTCAAACCCCGTGGCATCGATCAATATATGTTACCTTCATCACCTCTGTAACATACTTCCGTTAATCTGCGATGACGTCATCGCTCAACTTTCATTACGGCTGAAAACACGTTTCACTTAAAAAAAAAACTGTGACGCGTGTAAAATTATTGTAGTTTAAGAAACTGTCTAGTCAAAAATTATTGATTTCTTGAAAACATAACATTGTTTCATTGTGATGCGATGTAGCTCTTTAATGTAGCTCAAGTTTTCTTTGAAGTACGTTGTACGTGCATGCATATGTGATCACATAACTTGATGCAACTCGCCTTGCCTGCTGGTACAATAATCAAATGCCCTACATTCCCGTGCCAACCGTAAATGCTTTAGCAGATGCTCCGCCCCCCCTCCCCCCCTTCCTAGACACTCGCGTGAAGCTCCGCCCGTGGGATAGTCTTATCGAGTTACCCGCTGCGACTCCCAAGCACTTCAAGCATAGCATGGGAAAGTGTTGAAGAGGAGGGGGGCAGGTTGCGGAGAAGAGAGAGAGAGTTGGTTCGGGGAAGAGATGTCGCCTGTAATCTCAATTTGTCTTCGTTCACGCCTTTCGCCCGGGAATAGTATTAACGCGCGCGCTTCCATTATTGTGCACCTGAGTCCTCCACACTCCAGGACGGAATTTTAATAAAACTAATCAAGAGTCCCCCGGGAAGGGGAGGGGGTTGGGGAGGGGAGGGGAGGGGTAGTGCCGTCGCCATAGTCGCCGAGGCGGAGCAAGTTCTCTTAATAATTGCGTTTTGCGCCGGCAGAGGTCTCGCCGGTCGCAGGGACGAAGCAGCGCCGGTGTAATTGTATCGCCTTTGCCCTGAAGCAAAGACGGGAGCAGTCAAATGAACCCGAGGAAGTAACTGCGGAATTTTACTCGGTCTTCGTGGGCGCTAATCTCGGCTCGGATAACCAGATACCTTTCCCCCTTCAACAATCCAACCCTAATATTCCCCTGCACGAACCTCCAAAATACCTCAACATCATCTGATGTGCTGTTTCGCATTCATATTTAGGTATTTTGGACATACGTAAGTTATTATCAGGTTGGAAAAATTTTATGAATGAATTAATTTAAAGTTTACGAGGTTTTAAACGGAGTTTTCTAATTTGAGTTCTAAGATTGGTTATAATTCATCTTTTTTCTTCTTTAGATGCGAGTAAATATATTAAGCACATTCGTTTAAAGTCGGACTTCATCCGGACCACAGTGCGTTATTATTTATAAGCTGGATTATGTTTTACCTGTTCACATCTGCTACTACTCATTGTTAAAATAATTTCCTTTTTACTTCAAAGTTATATATTTTTTTGTTTATTTTGTTTCGAATTAATTTTTTCAATTTTTGGAATTTTTATCGTACGTACAATATAGAATCACTCTTTAATGTGAATGAATGCAGTTAACGCCATTGTGCTTTCATTCAATTTGGTTGGTTATTTTTTTTATTTTTAATATTTTGAGTACAATGTTCGAAATCTGAATTCGTTTGGCAAAAATTTGATACATTTTTTATTTGTTAAATGGTTCTTTTTTTTACTTTTATACATATTTGTTACATCATTTTAAATTGCGCGATCGATTTTCATAATTGCGTTACATTTTTCAAATATTTCCCCCCCAAATATGTAATGTTTATTCTTTTTCCTGAATTTTGATATTTCTTATATCAAATAATCTACTATCAAATATTTTTAATGTACATATGTTTTTAAGGGGCTTTAGTATAACAATTCAAATAAAGATTGATATAATTTTATAACAATGTTTTTAATCAATGGCATAGTTATTAAAATAATTAATTATTCCCTATTTGTAAAACTTAAATAAAAATAGCATATTTGCAACAACTTTAGTTTAAGTTTAACTTTCAAAACAGAACAAAATTTCACAGTTCAAGATGTGGGTTTCGAATAAGCACTTGATTGTAAATGAGACAAATAATTAGTATAAATGCCAAGTATATAAAAAAAAGTATACATTTAAGTGAAATTGAATTACATTTTTGCTACACGGGGTAGGCAATGCTAGAAGACGAGCTGCCAGGACACCTCCGTCACATCCAACACTCCTGAGCCCTCCGGCTATTGCTGGGGGGGGGGGGGGGGCAGCTAGGGGTGTTTGTGTTTGATGACTGCGCTGCGGTTATCCTGGTTGCTGGTGGGTGGGGGGGGAGGAGGCGACACTAAGGCCCGCTCGCCAGTTATTTTCTCCACGTGCCTCGCCTTTACACGTCTGCGGGTAATTGTATCACGCGCCGGGCGACCCCGGCCGACGAACGGAATATTAATTGCTGGTTCTGGGGGATGTTGGCAGGGGGTGTGGCGGGTGTTGGTGGGGGAAGGGGAAGTGTTTGCAGTTTGCTTGTCGTAGGCCGCACGCCGTGTGAGCTTATGGCTGGTCCTGCGGAGACCGTACAGCAAGCATCCTGGCCTCTTCCCCATGCAGTGGTGACACTCTTGACCGTCAGGGCCTGGGCAGTACCTGGCAAACTGACTGGATACCCCCACTCATGGACAAATCTTGAGTGCAAAAGGGGGGGGGGGGGAGGCAGTTGCCACACCAAAATTATCGAACCCATTTTTAGCCTTCCTATTTTGAAGAAAATAACAATAATTTACCAACTTACATAGTAAAAAGTCAGGCAGGACCCTCAATCAATTAAAGGTGGGCTTACTCTTGAGTTGTGTGTAAATGGTATCTACTTTACAAACGGTTTGGCTATTAATTAAATTATTAAACAATGAATCTTTCAGGATAAATAAATAATTTCAGAAAATATTTTTAATTTATGGTGAAAATAGTCTGGAAAAAAACTAAAAAATAAATCACAAATGTAATGCTATTTCTTTTGTTAATTTTGCTTGGGGAGAACCCTAGGACTCCCTTTCAGGTAGGGGCAATTCATATCCCCTGACCCCTGTACGCCTTGCCACACCAGTTATAAGCTGAAATTACGCATCTGCCCCCACTTGACTGCAGGTTAATTAAAAATAAACAATTGCTTATTCCAAGGTAACTAAAAACTGTTAATTTAACTGCACAATTTATATGGTAATGAGCAGTAATTGTAACTGTTATATTGACGTTTGCATTTAATTATATACTTATATATATATATATATATATCTTGATACTCACGGACAGACAAGGCACAGCTTAAACCGGTAGGTCTAGAGGCGTGATTTTGTACAGGGGTTTCATATACAAAGTGGGTGCGTACTTAGAAGGGGTTTTTAACATTCATCCCCTAAGAGGGTTAAATTGGGTATGAAATTGTGTATGTTTGTATTTATATATTTATCTTAGACATTTAAAGTAACAGACATACAAACTGTGAGTGTCATTTATCTATGTCCGCCAAGCAATCGCCGTGAAGCTATATACTGCTATTGTAACAAAAAAAGTAGAGAGTAAGAAAAATAGAAGCACTTGGCCGTATTTCGTGAACATGTTTGATACAATTAATTGTTCATACCCATTTTGTATTTGATTGTTTATTGTTACCATTAAAATGAATTACCGCAGCACATGAGCACAGAACTGCAGCTCATTAGTTCTACAGTTTAGTTTAGCACTTAGTAATTAGATAGCATTGCGCTTAATTATATTTAAATTTATGGAATAGAAAATCGTAATTTGGTATTTAGGCTTGTAAGAACTTCAAAAGTAAGTACCAAACTGGAAATTACGTTTTGACTGATTTAAGGGTTTATATATCCAAAGGGAAATGTCATGGATAGACCTAAAAATTAATGTGTGAAACACACATAGAAAATGATGGTGAAGATAGATATTCAGAGGTATTTAATTTAAAATGAATTTTTGCAATAAAGTAATAAGAAATAAGTATCCTTATTTCAATATTAAGTAGCTTAGATATACGTATGTTTGTTTTCAGATTTATTCACATTTTTTGTTCTGGCATTTGAGAAAATTTCTGTAGGTTACGTTTTGTTAATGTGTGCAAGTATTGAAGTAAACTACATAATATTTTTATACTAATTTAAAAAAATATTTTCGGTACATGTTAATATTTATGTTTAGTCATTTTCTTTCGTTTAGATTTGTTTTGATTTAGTATTATTATATATAGTTGAGAAATTTTTTGTTATTTTGTGTTGTAAATATGTATGTATGTGAAAATGGGTAAATAGATTTTTAAAATGATCTTCTATTCCTAAAAAAATACACAGTGAATGCGAGACTGACAGACAACGCACAGCCTGCACCTGTGGCCCTGAAGATTTGATATTTGGAAGATATGTTGCATTGTTTAAACGTTAAACCGTTAAAGATAAAATATTTTTCGCGTTTTCAGTATATTTCCTTCATACTTTAAGCTCAGCAGAGATGTGCTTTATAATACATACACATGAACTGAGCACTGTGTTTCCCTAAAATCAGCCTCCAAGGCGGGTTTATGGGGGCGTTAAAGATCAAATTTCCCCTTTATAAGTATATATTCCAAACACAACAAAATTCAGCATTGAGGTTCCTTATATTACACAGCCAGCAACTGAGAACATGGTTTTCCAAAAATCATCAATCATAAAGGGTTGCGGGAGCGTTAAAAATAATTTCACGCATTTCAACAATAAGTTCTACAAAATTTTGCGGGGAAAATAGATTTCAAAGAAATACTATATAGCCATTATCACAGTGCGACTTTGGAAAACAATTATTTAGTTTATAGTTTCATGGTCCCTTTATCCCTAAACCATCTTTTACTCAAAAGTTTTTATATGTGTACATCACTTTTTTGTGGACACGATAACTGTAGCAAAACTTTCACAAATAACTTTCAATCTGATACATAATTTCTAGATGTGTAAAGTCTTGTGTATAGCTCGTTAATGGGCAATATCTGAATAAAGGGGTAGAAATGGGGAAGGTTTTTTGAAAAACAGAAAAATTGCTATAGCTCCCATAATATGGAAAATATCTCACCTGTTTGAACGTTTTATAGGCCTAACTCTTAGGAGTAGCCTAATTCCTAAATATTTTCTCTGAAAAAGGGTTTTGATACAACCAACCATAACTGCAATAGGTTGAAAAATCCAGGGTTAGAGAACATAAGAAATCCTAATTTTTGAATTATGGAATTTTTTGAGATTTTTTGGCTGAATTTTTTCCACAGAAATGGAAATTTTGGTGAATTTTGAGGAATTTTGGGCAATTTTTGCCCCATTTTGGCCAATTTTGGCACATTTTGAAGGTCAAATGTCAAGGTCAAAGGTCAAGGTCAAGCTCATCCAAGATGGCCGCCGTGACGTCAGAATGTAAACAATCTTCAATCCACACCCTGGACCCTGTCCCCGGACATACATTCCTATACTACTCTTCTCCCATTATAGATATGTAGGTGATATGTTATGCATGCTACTATGTAGCGGATGTGCCCAAAACTACTTGAAGAATCCAGGTACAGGTCTCGGCAGTCCCTCCAGGCAAGCAGCGGCCAAGGCAGGACTCGGCCTCCAGGCAGACTCCTCTGCGATCCTCTGCTGCCGGGATTCAGCGCCGTGTCAGTTTTACACGCAAAGCATATATCATTACCGTCATTTATGCTATCGAATGACGTAAATAACGTCAAACGTCTATAATAGCTAAATTTACGGATTGTAATCATATTAATATTCCGATGAAATTTTTATTTGTGTGTGGAATTTTCTTGGATTTACGAAAGGAAAATGATAATCAATAAAATTGCAAGGTTTGTCCTGCGAAAATAAGACGAATTTCACTTAATTGTGACTGTAGTGACATCAATAATTGTGACTTAAATGTGTGAAATACATAAATACCAGTAATAACTTGAGTATGTGAACCCTTAAAACCATTAGTTTATATATATATATATATAAATGTTTTGTCCATAAAGAACAAGACGTAGATTACGAAATACGTTTCCTTCGTGTCATTTATTTTCAATGGAAGGAGTAACTCTTGCGGTGACTAATGTCTCTGGCTGGGCAATCCGCCGGATTGCAGGTGTGCAGTATATGCGCTGCGCCACCGGCTCCGACACGGAAACAATTATCACGCCGGCGGAGTCTGGACGTGACCGGGAGCCTCACCGGTCGGGAATAATTCACTAGCTCTAGCTCCTCCCTGGGCGGGGCCAGCCTCCCAGCCTGCCAGCCTCCCAGCCTCCCAGCCTCCCAGCCTCCCAGCCTGCCAGCCTCCCAGCCTCCCAGCCTCCCAGCCTCCCAGCCTCCCAGCCTCCCAGCCTGCCAGCCTCCCAGCCTCCCAGCCTCCCAGCCTCCCCGGTCGAGCACCCTGCTGTCCCTCCGGCCAGCGTTCTGCGGCTGTCACCAATTATATACCCGCAAACACTGTAGGCACTTGATGACTGCCGTGTCTGTCAATACAGAAATTATAGTGTATTCTCGGCTAACACCGACTCCAAAAATAACAATAATAGTGACTACATTATATCATCGTAATAATTTGATTGACTTTTAAGTAGTCTTATATTTTTCATTTCATTTTATTTAGGAGAAATCTAAAAAATATTTTGATTATTGTTTGATATTCATAGGTATGTGTTGAGTTAGGTTTGAAATGGGTAGGTACCTACCTACCTTCTTGCGTGGTAAACACATAGATCGTACCTACATATTGATAAGTATAAAAAGTAAGTCGATTATTAAGTTGTAAAAGAATACGCCATTTCTTTAATATTTAGTGCATATTAATTTGTTTTAGAATATTTTTTTTGAAGTCAATGTTTTTTGTTAAAATTTTTGTTTATTTTTTGATTTTTAGTGAATCTGAAATACACTAACTAATTTATCTGAATATGGGTAGACCTACTGAACGTACTGCTCATATGAGACAGCGCCGTTTAAATGAAACAAACGAAGTCAGGGAGAATAGCCTATCTCAACAGAGGAAATCTACCTCGAGGACAATTTCAAAAGAGACTTGCGAAGAGCGCAAAAATAGACTTTCGAAAATGCGGCTTTACATGAAAAATTTTTGAACAGGAAAAAAATCGGAAAACGTAGTCACCGTCTCAGCTTGATCAACGATCGTCTATCGGATGAGACGGAGGAGCAACGTGCCCACCGTCTAGGTTTAATCCACGATCGTCTATCTAATGAGTCGGAGGAGTAACGTGCCCACCGACCCGGATTGATTCACGATCACTTATCAAACGAAACACCCGAAACTCGTTCACTTCGACGTAGTAGAATGCGACAAGTAAGTCATGTTTGTAGGGATATCGCAAATGAACAATATTTTGAAGCGGCTATTAATATTTTCGCTGATGTACCGTGTGCCGTTTGCAAAATAACGCTTTATCCATAACAGCGTTCCAATTTACGAGCAGGTTTGTATTGTACGCTATTACCTAAAGAACTGATTACTTTAAGTACAATTACTACCTGCACTGGCTGTTACAATAATATTAGAATAATTTTCCTAAGAATATCAGAGTTCCGTTACTTTGTCATGGATCCCATAATCAGAACCTAACCAAACTCTAATCAAACTACCCTTGAAGTACATCCTTTCCAATAAAAAAAGAATCATCGAAATCGGTTTGGCGTGATATTGAGTTATTCGTCCATTTGTTGCGAACATGCATAATTCAAATTTAAGAATTATATGGTTTTCTCATGGATTATATTGTCAAAACTGGACCAAATTGAAATGGGATCGCACGGGAAGCACCAGCTTTCAAATACAAAAAGAATTATCAAAATCGATTCACCCAGTCGAAAGTTCTGAGGTAAGAAACATAAAAAAAAATTACAGTCGAATTGAGACAAAAATAGTTGAATATCTACCTTAGTAGGCAAAATATGAAATTCGTTTAGACATTTTATGAAATTCGTTTAGACATTTTATGCTGGTTGCATTAAGTTAAAAACATTCACAATAATTTTGCTGCTTGGAATATGAGAAAATATTTAATGGAACTTTTTTGAATATTGGCGAACATAAAGGTTGTTATGTACATATAGATATGAAAATGTTCCAAGATTTTGAAAATGTTTCCAAAGATTTCCTGTATCAAAATATTTATCTCAAAATCTACCTACTCGTGTAGGCTGTGCCAAAATGAATTTTTTTAATGAGCTTCCATAATGTCGAATATGCTTTTAAATATGCTTCCTTTTGTAATTGCTTCCAAATGTGTTTTTTTTTCATTAGTATCCAAATGTTTTACCTTTTTGTGAATGTTCTTCGAAATGTATTTTGTTTGGTCGAATGTGCTTCTTTTTAATGTTCTTCGAAATGTGCTTCAAAATGTGCTTCCTTTTTGTCGACTGTGATTCCAAATGAGCTTCCTCTTTTGAATAAATGCTTCCGAATGTGCTATATTTTCGTTGAATGTACTTCCATGTGCATTTAATTTGTGTAAATTTGCCTACAGATGTGCTTCATTTTCTGAATGTATCTACTTCCAAATGTACTTATTATTTGTCGAATGTGCTTTCAATTACTTTTCTTTTTTCCACTGGTTTCCTATTATTTGAATCTGATTCCGTATGTGCTATTTTTCGTTGAATGTGCTTCCAAACGTGCTTGTGCTTCCTTTTGGTTAGTGTGCTTCAAAAAGTACTTTCTGTTTGTGAATGTCATTCCAATTGTTCTTCTTTTCGTCAAATATTATTATTAATGTTTTTATATATTTTTTTAATTTGATATCAAATGTGCTTAATTTTTTGAATGTGCTTACAAAAATGCTTCCTTTCGGTCGAATTTGCTTCCAAATATTCTTCCTTAACTGTCAAATGTGCTTCCAAATATGCTTCCTTTATTGAATGTGCTTCCAAATGGCCTTTCTTTTCGTTGAATGCTCTTCCTGTTCTCTCTTTTCGTTGAATGTGCTTCCAAATGTGCTTCCATTTTGTGAATGTGCTTCAAATTGTGCTTCATTTTTGTTAATGTGCTTCCAAATTTGCTTTCATTTTGTTGATTGCTCTTCCTTTTTGTTGAATGTGTTTCCGTTTTTGAATCTGCGTAGTCATTTCTGTACTCAGGACTGATGTCTTAAAGTTCCAGCACCATTTTATCATGTTTTAAGCATAAAACATTTTTCAGGAATTATTGTTTCTATAGTATTAAAAAAATAAGCTTCATTAGTTAGTATATTTGCTTACAATAGATTAATTTCATACTGTAGGTCTGACATTTCGAAGACACTTCTCTTATCTGCTTCAAATAGAACATATTTGTTTGAAAGATATAACAGGTTCCGACCAAAATGGTTTCGTTTCCAGATTCTCTTGGTCTATACACCTTACATTGTACATGGTATATATCCGTGATTCGGAGACGACCAAAGTTATTTTAAAATTTAAGAACTCTTAGCACTCAGCAAGAATATAACCAACTACTGAATTGAATATAATTAATTATTACATTATTATGTGATTTTGTTTACAATTTTTATAATTATTCCCGTGTTTCTAAGTAATTTATTACGAATATTCAATATGGCCAACAATATGTCATCATCGGAGGAAGGTAGATAAGTTATTTGAGCGGCTCATTAGATTAGTAACATGTTTTTATTTAGATAAAATATTTTTGTATCGTGTTAGGATCTAACCCAGGACATGAATCGATCAAATAAATCAGTTAATTAAAGAGTGATTTTTTTTATGAATTTTGGAACTTTTCTTGAATTTCTAGTTTTATAAAACATATTTTCAATATGGTGGCCAAGACGGCTGACAATATGGCGGATGCCACGATAGTAAATACTACGTGACTCTAGCAGGTAAAAATTAAACAAATATGGCGGCAGCGCCCTCTAGCCAATAAAAAGATACTAACGGATCTTAAATGGCCGCCATGATGTCATGCTGGCTGACGTATTATATTTCTTGGCATTAGTGGTGGAAGGAAGGGTCTGTCACCATTTTTTTTTCGAATGACTTCACTGGATACGAACCGAGGACTCAATGAAGTTAGTGCGTTTTTTATTATTGATTTATTAAAATGGTATTTTTATCATAATCCTAGATGGTTTTCTTTACGTCATCAAATATGTTGTCCTCACCGGCTTTTTGCAGGCTTGTGAATTGGAAATTTACGCTATTTGGGGAAACTTGGTTCTTCTAAAGGCAAAAATATTTTGAGGCACATCGAATGTTACATTTTTAATTTTTAAACATATTTTTACCTCGCAAATTGGAATTTTTTCATATTTGTTTTTATATTTTTCGTGGAAATGTTTTCCTAGAAACTGGAAATTTGGCGAATTTCGGAGAATGTTTGACAAATTTTAAGGCATTTTGGGAAATTTTGGCAGATATTGAAGATCATGGTCAAAGTCCAAGGTCATGGTAATCCCAAGATGGCCACCGTGACGTCAAAAGCCAAGATGTTGGACCGTAACTAGGCACATCACTCCGAATCCAGTAGCCGGAAATATGATTATATTCTTCTCATGTAAAATCCACCAAATTTTTACAACATGGTGAAGTTTAACTGTTTAAAAATGAAGTATTATAAACATGATATTAACATAAAAAATAATATCTTATGATCAAATTAAACTTTATTTACTTATAAGAAATGATAAATAAACATTCCTTAATCTACTTCTCTTATACAACGTTCTCCGAAATATCACCTCTTAATGTGTAACAGGGGTAATATAATTAAATAAGTTTTTTATTCTATTGTATCAGATTTGGTAAAATAATTTAAAATCAACATTAATATTAGTTTACTATAATTATTTTGGTGCTCACGTCTGCTATAAATGTAAAAAAACTAGATAAGTATGGTTTTGTTTGGTTAAAGGATTTTACAATATTTATTTTGTTCTGTTTTTTAACATCGATATCCGTGTGGGAAGAGAGGAGAGAATTGGAAAATTTAAGGTTTTAGTTTTAAGTAATACTTAACAAACTTAGATTCAACTAATTATTTGGAAAAGTATATTTCAAATAAAGATACGATTGTATCAACTAGTCTTGAATAATGGGAGGTATTTGTAATAAGTTGAAAGTATTAAACTATTATAATCAGAGTTTTTATCATACTAAATGATAGTATAAACGAAACGATGGCATAATTTTAGTTAAAATGGAAAAGATGTGTGTTTAACTTTTTTTTTTAACTGTCCAACCCATGAAATGAAAAGGAATTAAGTGTGATTTCGTCAAGTAAATAATTGATATATCTTCGAACACTCGAAAACAGAAGATATAAAATCAGATACTTAATAATAAAATTTAAAAGGCCTATCCATAACAACAATGAAAAAAAACTATTCTGAAACTGTTTTGTTATAAAACAATATATTAAGCACGTGATTATCTATTGTGTTTATTTATTTAACGAAAATTGTTTGTTTATAATCCAATTATTTTCTTTCAGTTGTAATATTTTAGAAATATTCGGAAATCATGTGAGCAAAGTCGCGTGGTATTATTTTGTCTTTCAATAAATCTGAAGTCCGATTTAAAAATATTCAATCGAAGTTTGATGTCTCGTAAATAACTAGCACACTGAGATTACCAAGAGACATCATACTAGAAGTAAAGAGGAGCACACAGAGAAAACCATAAAAAGTCTTGCAAAATCATACTCTGTGAATATTAATTTAAACTACATATAAAATGTAGAGTTTCAAAATACTGTACTATGATAGGTAACAGAATCAGTGTGTGTTATTATTAAGGAAAAAACAAAATGTGGTTGTCATTTAGATATTAAAGTTTAAATAATAAATAATTATCTATGGATGTTTATGGCTCCGCAAAATAAATGTATTCTTTAATTAATTTTCAAAATTCATACATGGGCGCCACCCTTACGCACTACTTAAATTCCTTAATAGTTTAAAGATCATGTAGTATGATACACAAGGGAAATATTAAATATTCTCACACTATAAGAACCTTCATAAGACATGAGAATAGACAACAAACCAATTGGAATTATGAAGGACACATACACATACACTGTAAAATGACAACACATATAAACATACGATTAATATAAATATTCTTTAATCAAATAAAAGTATTTGTTTCTAGTCTATCCAGTGGTATGTCGTTCATATTTGATAAAATTACAGGAGTTAGGTTGCACACATAGTAACATGAAGCAAAAGTTCATATGGTTCAAAGTAATAATGTTTGTTGAAAATCTCGATTTATAATAAATTATTTACGTGAGAAAATAATATTTATTTAAAATGTTCGTTATTAAAGTTGGTTTCTATTTTCCACGGCTGAACTCATTAAATATTTGCGGTAGAGCATCTCGAGACATCTGTCTCAGTTCACCTCTGGGTGATTGAACAAAAGTCAAGTATGGAAAACAGGATGCGTGATTGTTTTAATAAAAATGTTTATCTCAATATGATCTTAGACTAGCTCAACAATGAAACGAATTATTTGAAAGTCCGTCGGCAAAAATCACGATGTATGTAGGTAGTGAGCAGTTAAAATAGCATGGCATCATGAGTCGCTGGTTACTCACGGTAAAACACACCTCAGTACACGTCAGTTATGACGTGCCCTAATTAAATAACGTATACTTTAGGCTTAAACGACGTTTCAAAACATCCTGGTTGTAGGATGACCTATCCAGCTATTAATCTTCATTGATTTTTAAGGGAATTTCAACCCGGCCTATGCAGCCATCATCGCCGTTAATTTCAGACTCGTCTCCGTTAATTCTGTAGTGACGCTTATCTTAAGTAACAACGTCGCTGATTGGCTAAATCACTAAGATTGTTGACTTAATTACACGTTCAAAATCACTCACAGACAATTAACAAAACAAATTAATACATCAAAATTCCTTAAATTTAAAATAGGATTTTACAACAATGGTAATTCTCTTATGTAATTATTAAATAAAAGGTTCAATTTGCCGTTTTAGGTCCAATGTTCCCTAGAGGGGTCTTGTTAATTGAGCTTCGGCGTCACTTATATTACACCATAGAGAATGGTAGTTGCAGATACGTCCAAAGACGTGAACACAGAACAAAAACATAAAATGTCAATAAATAATAATAATAATAAATTAAAAAGTGTTATTTAAATTAAACAAAACACTTTCTGTGCGTAGGACAGTCATGTTTCAGCACAATACCTATATATGCTTAGCATATTTTAATCAATTATAAAAATTCCATGAAGATATTTGCTAAACATACTTATTTTAACAATATGCGTATATATATATAATTCAAAGTCTAAAACATATATGCAAGCACAAGTATAAATGTTTATTTTCTGATTATGATTTCACAAGACTTCTGTTGGTTTTCTCTATGTTCATCTTGATTTTTCTGGCAATAATTCTCTTGATTTTTTTCTATGTGTTAATTATTCATGATAAAAGAATCCTCCATTGGATTTTAGATATAGAGAGAAATAGTCTTATATTTCATAATTCCTATTACAAAAACAGCACTTTCTTTACTTTAATCAAGTCTCCCTCGAACATAATGATCCATGCTCAGTCCAGTTGAGGTCTAGCGAATCCCTACTTCTGTTGCTTCCTCAGTGAGCATCCAGTAAATTACATAGAACAATGACTGTTTTTACAACATAACCAAACATAAATGTTTTTTACCATTTGCAGATGGATCCCTATATATCGTGATAATCGTATCCTATCATATCCTGCCGATCGTATCCTGCTGATCGTATCATCTCGATCGTAAACTATCGTATCCTACCACCACATGATGCCAGCTGGAACCATATGGTGCAATTGATTACAAAAACATAATTGGATATTTGCAAGCAACTATTATCTGACATAACAAATAAAACAAATATTCTTTGCAAAAAAAACTATATTGCAATCCATGAGCACTAAATGAAGATTATTGCGAAGATTTACCTGTATGCATGTTAATCCATCATGATGAGAAAATTAAAGTATTTTGTTTATACTCAAATGTATTACGATGATTTGGAATATTTTGAAATGTAAACATTATTTATTGCGAAAAATTACAAATATTTAAATTGAATTCGTGATATTTTTTTGGATGTAAATATTATTATGAATATGAGAAATGATAATGGAAAATAAATGCCCAAATGTGCGTCTTTTTCGTGGTATGTGCGTCAAATTGTGCATCATAGACGACAAATGTGTATCCTTTTTGATAAATGTGTGTTCTGATATGCATATTTTTCGTTTTATGTGCTTCACAATGTTCGTTTTATATGATGAATATGCGTCCCAATGTGTGAACTAGATGACAAATGTGGATAATATTTTTATGAAAATGCATCATAATATGTATATTTTTTTAAGTGTGTTCAATGTCAAATTTAAATATTGAATATGCTTCCACTATGCATCCTTTTTTTTACTGTGCATTCTAATGGTCATTATAGATAACGAATGTGTGTTCTCTTTTATGAATTTGTGTTCTCTTTTATGAATGTGAATATTAATATGCATCCAAGTGAATGTATAATTGAGGGTTGATGATGGAGAATGTGTGTTGAATTGTACATCAATGATTGATAATTTTTGCCTATTTATCACTTAAAATGTGCATGAAATTGTTTTTCGATGATTTGAGAATGTGCGTAAATTGTGTTTCGATGTTTTAAAATGTGCGTCCCAATTTGTGTCTAGATGACGAATACGCTTCCTAGTGTCCATACTTTTTCTTGACTGTTCATCACAATGTGCCTTCTAGATTACGAATGTGTGTCCATTTTGATGAATGTCCATCATTTTTGTTTAGTATGTATCCAACATAATTCTTTAGGATTGCATGTAGTCAAGTTTTTAGCCAGGAATAAAGATTTCTGGTTTTAGGGTCTCTTTGCCTTCTAGTAAGAGTAAAACATATTTCTGGGAAGCTTTGTAGCATGAATAGGGTAATTTGAGTATGATCACTATGTGAATCGCTGTTAGAAACTGAATGGTCTATCTATTATCAAAATAAAATATATATATTTAAATAAATGAAAATGGTTGTAGTTTTGATTCATCTATTAATGAAAATGGTTGTAGTATTGGCTCACATATTAATGAAAACTAGTCAACCATTGCGGAATTTCGTAGTGCGCACCAAATCGTTATGCGTGGCATTGCATTCTTTAAAAATTTGGGAGAAATGAAATTTTGAAGAAGAATAGAAAAAAGTAAACGGGCGTTGGTACAAAAAAAGGCATTTAATTGAACACATCAGTCCAAATAGCTGTTACACATTTTTTTTTACAGAAGTATTACATTCAAACATACCAATAATATACGCGTTTACAAAACCTCTTTAAAAACCATGTTGGAAGTGATAATGTGACCATCGTTCACTTTTTGGTTGTACGTATCTTCAAAACAAACATGAATATCAATAGAAGTTCTTACTCGTGAAAAAGCTACATATAATTTTCCATGTGAAAAAACGGGTTGTGCAAATACAATCCTGCTTTTGTGAGCGTCTGACCTTGTGCCTTATTAATGGACATGGCAAAGGCTATCTTCATAGGAAATTGTTTCATGAACAGTTTAAATGGCATAGTCGGATCAGATGGAGTGAATACAATTCGAGGAATAATTACCGTGGTATAACAATTATCACGGAATTTGTTAAAGGAATAAGGAATATCTCGCGGACCGACAAAAAAAACAGGCTAGAGAAATAATATATAAGATGGTCGATATTTTGACTTTTGTATTTCACCAGTGTTCACGAGTATATAAAGTGATTACCAGGAGCATTATGATAGGACGTGAATCAGCTCTCTTCCAAAAGTTTTCTAGGATTTAGTTTGTGTCCGTAATTTCCAATAATGACTTCAATGGAAAATTTACCATTGTAAGCAGAGATCCAAATGGAAGCGACACTGACGACTATCACTGTGATCTCAATGGTAACTTCACAATCATCACAGAAAACTCTACAAGTAATTTCAACAGGGTGTTCCACCAGCAGAAGATACTTTAATTAGTACAGTGTCGTCAGCTCATAAAACTTCGATGACTGCAGTACTACTGGCATCAGTGATGACCACTGAATGCTTTGCGACTTCTTCCGAATACCGATTTTGTCAATATGGAAAGAAGTTTTCAAACAACAGTACATATTCTTTGTCGATATGAGACGGGGAAATGTTCGAAGAATTCATAATGCAAGAAATTAAGCTGTGAAATTTTTAAAACTAAAGTGCTATAACTGTTAACTTAAAAATATTTTTAAAACATGCAAAGACCATGCTCTGGCAGAAAGTAAAGTTATCGCATCAACTGCGATGCAGTAACATCAGAATCTGGCTCGATCCTGACAAGTTTTTTGTTTTTGTTTTCAAATTGATATTATTGCAGCTACTGTGATGTCGTTTGCATTTGCTCATGATTCATGAAGACATGAGCAGAGTAAATGTGAAATATTCCTCTCATGTGAAGTTTTGGTGTGGTAAGTGTCATCAGTGGTTTTAAGCGTATTAAAAATTTCATAAGACAACCCAAAAAAAAACTGTACATATGAAGTTCGTTGTTCTTCTGTGGAACTCCTGCGGATATTTCAACTTCTAAGGTTAGGTTGAATATAGCTATGCATGAATGAAAGCTCTGGTAGTAAAGTAGATACAAAGTATTCGATTGCGATGATACACAGACATGAATCCAAATCTAATATCGTACTTGGTGCGTGACAGTAAAATAATTGATTATATCTAGCTGAACCAGCATTTCCTTGAATGTCGAAAAAATAATATTCAAATAACTCAGGTGGATTAAAATAAATATGTACTTATCTTGGCAATACCGAGCAGAATATATCAGCTAAAAGATGAAGAAGCGACGGATGGAGCTTTAAAATATAACTTATATTTGGACAGTTTATATGGCAAACCTGAGCCACATAAGGGCCAGTGAGAACACAAGTTTTTGAGTATATGAATGCAGCAATTGACAATTGTGAGGAAGCAGAGCAGTCTGTAAAACAAAGTATTGAGAACCTGTATGGAGAATAAAAATACAACATAGGATAAGGATCTAGCTGGACGCTGACTAGAGCAGAAGATTATTAATTTCATCCCAATACAAAAATGTATGCCCAAATTGTTTTACGTTATTATGTTTTGCAGGTATACATGTAGTAGATTATAATTTACATGATAAATAATGTTTTTGAGAATATGTTGTTTTATTTAATGTCTTATCGTGTAGAATTAAACCTGGGGTTTTAAGGTTAAGGTTCAAAATTGTACTAAGTATTTTGTTCATGGAACAATGAGAACCCAAGGGTGTGAATTGATAGAATCAAGTAGATAATATTACGTTTATGTTTATGAATATTCGTTTTTCGTGAATTTTTATGTTGAAATTTATGAATTATCAATACGACAGGAAATATGGCAACACAATGGTGGATGCTATGATCAGGTAATTGATGTATGTGCTCTCTTAATGAATAATTAATAACAAATATAAGACGATATGAAAATACATTATGGCGGGTCCAAGATGGCTGCCATGATGTCATAATGCTTAAATAATATATTTCTTGGTATTAGTAGTGGGAGTCAGCTGCCTGGTAAAAATTTGGAGAAAATATGAGAATTTAAATTTTTTTTCACAATGTTAGTCGAAATGAGGACAGAGGACTGGATGTTACAAGTACCATTCTTTATTACAATATTTTTTAATAAATTTAACATTTAAATAAATACGCATTTATTAGTTCTTAGGTAAATTTGGATTTCAGGTGGCAAATTACACTATAGGGGCAACATTTCAAGGAATTGGTGAAAGGTCAAGACTACGATCGTGACCTTAGATTCTTAAATTTATTTTTTCTGTGAACAGTAAGCCTCTTTTAGGACTTTTAAACCTCCGAAATTTTGGAGAGTTAAACGTGAAATTTTCCCCCGAAACGTGTGTTTTTTTTCCCTACGTAATAGGAATTTTTTTTTATAGAATATGAAAATATTTGAATCGTTTTAAGGAATTTTGAGGAAGAAATAAGCCACCGTGAAGTTATAAATCTAAGAAGGTTTTTAACCCCATATTCAATCCTCACCCTAGTACCCTGTGCCCGACTCTCCATACATATACACGTCCGCTCAAAATGTTTCTTCACTTGATGTCCCCGTTTTCTGTTCTGTTTATGAATACCACCCACAATAACAATGAAACGGTTTTAAAACATTAAATATTTTAAATCATTTTATTTTAAGTATGTTTACCAAACCTACTTTAAAAAGCACTTCACTTGATGTATAACTAGTGAAATTATTACAATGTTATTACATTTTGTGCATACCATATTTAAAAAAAATCATTAAAAAATAAGTTAATGTAATATAACATTTTCTTTCATAAGTGATAACAAATTTGTTACTCTAAATAAAAAAAAAACGCCAGTCACGAAAAAAAAAACCTTTTTAAGATAAGTATCCAATTTTGCCTAAAATGTTATTAGTGGATTTATAAATTGAAAATTTTATCTTGTATTTCTATTTTTTTATCTTATAGAGAAAAACAAAAACTCAATTTGATACGACTTATTAGTAAAAGAAAAAGGTTTGGTCGAAATTGCTATTTGATTTTAATAAGCATAAGGTAAATTTAATATGAAGCAAGAATTACATCCAGATAATTATTTATCAAATATATTAACTTTAATTTATTTAAATGATATATGTTTAGTTGAAATAATGTTTCTTATTTTAATAATTATTAAACATTTGCACAGGAAATAAAATAAAATCCCGTTAGTTCAAAGACATAAAAACAATATTTCCCCGAATATTAGAAAATAATATTATCCGCGAATTAAACAAATTATTTTGAAATGGTTTATTTATTTATTTATTTGTTGTTTATAAAAGATTTTTAATAAAATTTTAACTTTTTTTATAATATTTGTGCATTGTATCCTAAAAACGTTCTGGAAGCTGTACTGTTGCAGGGATAATTTGTGTATGTTCGAAAATTTTTGTCCTTGTTTACATGAGTTAAAATAATTACAGAACCATCCATTATGGGAAAGTTTAGAGATAAAATTCCTTTTAAGAAATATTGGTCTGAGTTTCAGTAAATTAATGGTCTTTTTTTAACTCTCCATAAATGTTTATTAATTTCTTATTGTGTCAGAAAACATAATGTTTCTCATAACAGGAGATGCCCCATTAGTTCAAGGAAGAAGACATTTAATTATTTCAAACAAAGGCGTTTGCGAACAAACAACTAGGTTGCTTGGGTTTCGTGTGGGCAGCTAAGAGAGAGAATAGAGACATCAGCATCGGATAGTCGGATCTTGCACTTGGCGAACGATTTCTAATGTATTCAAATCACGATGCCGTTCTTCATTCCAGCCACTGACGTTATTTTGTGCCGTCGAGTGAGGGGTTTAGGAGGGGGGGGGGGGGGGTTTGTAGATGAGCAGGGGGAGTGCCAGATTTGCAAACAGCCGACCCCGGGAGAAACTTTTGCGCAAAGATCCTTTTCTCCTTGCCCACCCGCGCCTTGTTCAACCCCCGTCTCGCTCTCTCACTCTCACTCAAAACTCCCTCTCACTTTCCGCCGAGTTTTCCGCGCCTCAATTACTCAACTCGCGCTGCGACCATGCCGTCTTTAAAACTGCCTCGCCTCCCCTAGCCGCCCCTCTTCAGGGTTGAAGAAGACCTTTCCCCGCCGCCTTCAGCTTCTTTCATTGGAGGCTCCGTGCCGCCTCCGTCGCGCCTCGTGTGGTTCCATTACCGCGGCCGCTCTCCGCACCAGCCCCGCTGCGGGGCTTACACACGCACTCCCTGCCGGAGGTCGGCAACTCCATTAGAGGTCGCGTTCATGCTCCTGTGAGCGACGTTATTAACTGCCGCGTCGTACTTCCGCGCTAAATCTCGCTTAGACTTTTGGCAGCCTTCTCCTTCTGCAGACTTTAGTTCAATGTACATAGCCATTAACAATAGGTATGTAATCAAAATGTAACTAAAATTGGTTTATTTTATTTTCATGACGCTTAAGTAAAGTATCTGTTTGCTTTAGTTTAAAGTGAATCATTTTCTTTTAAATATCCGGAATGTTATAAAAGCTTCGACCATCATCACTTGTCAAACGAGATAAAAATGTCCACTACTAAGAGCAAGTTTTAAATTTTTTTGTGCAAAGCTCATGACAAAAAGAGCAATTTTTTTCCAAATGTACAACAATGCTTGAAGAAAGCATACTGTGTTGGTATTTTTTTTTTCATTATTCATTTAGCGGAATCATTTAACTATAAACAAATAATACGAAACTCGAACACGAAATTTAATTTAGAATTCTTAAAAATAATGCCGAACGAGATAAATATAAGGACAGCTTTAATTTTAAGTGAAAATACGCTAATAATGGTTTAACCTTTCAAAAAACCAACTATAATTATATTCAAAAAGATGGTACTATTAAAATCTCAGAGCTAGCCGAATAACAGTAGTACCTAACGCGTCGCCTATAAATGACTCAATGCTAAACATGTGACCTTTTCCCATAGACCGAAGTTATCCTCGCCTGCGTTTTATGAGGTTATACTTCTTTAGGCACGTTGAGTATGAAATTTTATTTCTCAACAGAAATGCATTAAAAAATCGTGCATTACACAACGGTAATTTAACATGTTGAAAGTGCAATGCGGTTGCATACAGAAACTGATTTTACAACGAGCCGATGTTGATGTCGTTAAGATGTGCAGACTCACGTGTAGCTACATGCACCCTGTTATGACTCGCTCTGAGCACTCTGGCAAGCGGCTTCGAGGCTCGCCCTGAGTCAAACACGAGGTGTCAGCAGTTTCAACACCGCCAGCGAAACAGCGACGCGAGTCGCCGAAGGCCGACCGCCGCTGTGAGAGAAAAGAGGACAACACGGAACATCAACACGGACGCGGACGGAAGAATAAAAACGACAGCCACCGTCGAGGAGGGGCTTCTTCTGGTCACCGGCGACTGGACGGCTGAAGTCGTGACGCCGGAACCACGGAGCGCCGTGTCCTCGGCCGCCGCAGTCCGTCGTCGAATTCCTGCCGCGAGCGCGACCCAGCACAGCGTGGGTAAGGAACCTGCCGAGGTGTGGTAGCGAGGCTCCCCGATAATTGTCTAATTTGGTGACCGCTAACTCTATAATAGTACGTGACATTAAATCAAGTCTCTATATTGAACTGTCTTTCATTGTTAGTATTGAGCCCCCTATCACCCTGTCTTAGAATAGTAAATAATTGAGATCATCTTAAGGTTGAATCATAACAATGGTGGAGGCGCCTTAAGTTTCCCACCTCTTGCTGCGAGCTACGAGTTTATCACCCCACCACCCACCCTTTTCTGTCATATTTTGTTTTTCGGGTGTAGCCAGACCTATCACACCTATTAAATAGACATAGTGCTTATATAAAATTTGCATGCAAACTAACCTCTTTTATGCTGCTTTGCTTATACTAACTCTAGTATTAAGAGTGTAATTTGTTAGTAATGTTAATATATGGCGAATGACGAGGGACCACGACCTATTAAAAGTGCAGCCAAGCGATTGTTTGAAACACTGTCAGCAAGCCCCGGCTCCAAGGCTAGCGCCTCGCAAGTACGGCTGAGTCAGGATACAAACACAAATGCCACACAGGATTTTAACTCGTTAGTCGCACGAGCACAGCAGCTTGTTACCACTAATCCAGAGGTGGTACAACAGTTGGATCACACAGGGAGACGTATTACTCGAGCATTCCTCAGTAAACTTGTTTCACAAGGAGTAGAACCAACACAAAACACTGACATAGAGTATGACGACGTTCTTAACCAGATAGATTCAGGAAAGTTAACTGAGGAAGACAACGGTAGGATCGCTGTAGACATAAAGGACAAACACATGGAAACACACACATACGATAATAACATGGCACAGCAACCAATTAAAGTTTTCCTAGAGTCACAAATACCTATAAGTACATTCGAAGGCAAAGCGTTCGAAGATATAGAAGAGTTCCTACACAATTACAATACAATTGGAGAAATCAACGGATGGACAGACCAGGACCGACTACAGCGGTTAGGACTATATCTACGAGGTACAGCCAAGAGGGCGTATGCAAACTTACAGACAGTACAGGACTCAAACAGGACGTGGCAACAGACGGTCGAAAGATTAAAAGACTTGTTTACGCCGCCAGACAAAATTAATAGACGCAGACAAGAATTGCTCTCTCGAAGACAACAGACAGACGAAAGCAGTCTCTTGCATGTAGAAAATATAGTGTACCTAGCAAAACGCTATAAGGCAGATATGAAGGATGAAGAGATTTTGGACATTTTGTGGAAGTCACTTTTACCATCTGTCGTGGACAAGTTGATTTTGCAAAACATTCATACGTTAGATGACATGAAATCATGCTTGAGAAAAATAGAAATAGGAAATAGTAGGTACAAAGCCAACATTGAAAACACAACACTTAATACAGAATCATTAGAAAAGGAAATAAGTTATTTAAAAGAAGAAATACGTAGTCTAACAGTCAACAACGCTAGCACGAAACAAAACATACAGCAACAAGACACCCACGAAAAAACAAGAAAACCACAGTACAGGCCAAGGGAAGTAAGATACAGGGACAGAACATTTATAAACAATAGATCGGGATATAGAAGCAAACCTCCACAGTATGCTCTTAGTAATAGTTGCGCACAGTGTCAGCATGCTCAAAACTTTATGCGACAGACACATTACAGGCAGTCGCCGAGCCAAAATAACAGTCATAGAAGAGAGCAGCGTGCGAATTATGACAAAGCTGAGAATATACGAAGAACTGAAAAGAGACATGAAGGTTTGAATGGGAGAACGTTCAATGAACGAAGACAGTACGAAGACAGACAATGGAGGAATAACAATGAAGATGATAGGAGCAAGAGCAGAGACATAAACAGGGATAACTGGCAATACAGAAATAAGAACAGGTCGTATGAGCAACATTCAAAAAACGAATATTGCAGGGAGTGAAAACAGTGATTCCCGCGCTCCCAAAGCAGAAAAAAATAAACGGAAATCAATCAAGAATAAAAAGTAGTTACGCCGAAGTTAGCAAGCGAAATGCTATGCCTGATAATAAATGCATTTCGCTGTATAGAAACCAATATAGAGCAATTATTAAAAAGATGCCTAAAAGAAAAGAACACGAAGAGCCAAGGTGTGAAATAAAAATTTCAAGAACGTCAATAGCACAAGAGAAACAACACTGTGAACGTGCAACAAGGAGAAAGTCAAAGGATAAGGAAGGTCAAGAAATTAATGGTCAAGCGCAAATAGGATCTTATAACCGAGACACAGAACAAGAAGTCGGAATAAATGTAACAGAGAACGACAGATTTAAGAAAGTAGCACAGGTAAGAGGACCAAACAAATTCCAGGATACATGCGCAATGTGTTTTTACACAGGACATCATTTAGATAAATGCCCATTATTTACCAATCAAGATTTTGAGTGGCACACAAATGTGTCAGAAAGGTTGAAGGAATTTCAACGTAAGTTTGGTTTGCAAAATAAACAACCCAACTTGCCTTGGAGAGAGAACAATACACACAGGAAGTGTCGCAGCAAACTTGATGACGCGGCGACAGCAGGCGCGCGTGCACCGCTACAAATGCAGAGTAAGCAGGGTGGTGGCGTCGCTGACAAACAAGGTCGTGACGAGGAAGGAAGAGAATCAGCTGACCACATGCGGGAAAAAAATAACAAGACACGAAGAACGCCCAAGGTCGCTGTCAAGATAGGAGAGGCCACTAGAATTGCATTAATAGACACAGGAAGTACGCGCAGTTGCATTGCGTCTACTATCGTCACCAACCAACCACTAGAACCATTGAAGGAAAAAATCACACTTGTGGGAGCCACAGAATCACTCCCGACTCCGACACACCAGGTGAAATTAAAATTTAGTATACAAGGATATTCATACACACATACATTCCTGGTAATCGAACATTTAAGTTTAGATATAATACTTGGGTGTGACTTTCTACAAAATTACAACGTGGTCCCATTTATGAAAGAAGGTATAATTGTCATGGAAACAGCAAAATCCCAGAAAATGATTAAAATAGAAATGATAAATGAAAACTTCCAAACATATGCAGGTTCGATTCAAGAATGTACTCGTAAAGTAGAGGAAATGCAGGACGAACAAGCGAAGTCACCATATGAAGGAATAAATAAAAAGTTATCTCAGCAGGAACAAGCAAAGTTACGACGACTTATTAAAGAAAACGAAGATCGCTTTGCATTTAAAATACAAGATATCACAGAAACTAAAAATTATCACATAAAAATCGAACTGACAACAGACAAACCGATCCACACATGTTCCTTTTAGATGATATAATTATTATCATTCCTTTATCAATGTGTCTGTATGTTTTTGTTGTCCAAAGTGGTTTGTATTGTATTTTGTATATTTTGTTATAAGTTTGTCTTAATTTTGTTTTTGTATTTATAATTTATTTCACCTTATTTTATATATTTTGTATGTAGTAGTTGTCTTGTATGTCGTGCACAACGTTTAGACTCACTTTGAGTGTTGCTGTGAATGTAACATTGGATAAATAAATAAATCAATGATAGAGTAAAATTACGAAAAAAAAAAAAAGAAAAAAAAAGAAAAAAAAAATCTGGTTACCACACATATAGTCAGAGTATGTTCATATGAATTGTATTGATATATTTATAATACAACTAACATGTATCAAGTTGTTAACACGTTGATTATATTAATTTGTGTTTTGTTATGTTATATCGGTTGTAAAAAAAAAAATTCAATGTAATCACAAATCGGTACCCTCAGAATACTAAATAGAAATGTTATAACAACTATAGAAAGTCTCGCTGTCACACCACGTCAGGAATGCGAGTCGATCCGCGTAACCGACCGCGAGAGAAGAAAGGACACGCGGCGCTCCGAGCGTGAAGGCACCTACAGGAAGATCGGGTCCGCGGCCGATGCATCAAGACACCTACGTTCCCGCTCCAAGATGCAGTTCCAGTGTCCTCTTGAACTAGGCTGAGGACAGCCTCTTAATCCAACCAAGGGGAGAGTGTTATGACTCGCTCTGAGCACTCTGGCAAGCGGCTTCGAG